>NC_069658.1:191301495-191953495 GCF_027244095.1 Hemicordylus capensis | reverse complement strand
TTCTCATGAGGGCTTGCTGCCTACCATCCACACCTTCTTTGCCTCAAGTCCCACTGCAGAGTATTCTGTTTGGCATTGCTTTTCAACTGTGCAGAATATGTTGGCCAACCTTCCAATATGGTCAGGTCATTCAGAAAAGACTGCACTAGTATTCCAACATCTGCACCAGCTTCTTGCCCTTGTTGCACTATTCTGTGTACTAGTCTTAATTTATAACCTGCTAGATGGTTTAGGCTCAATTATCTGGACCACCACCTTCATCTTGTTTTCAGAGATCCACCAAGCATGTACTCTTAATGAAAACCTGTGTGGTAGGTTCCACCAATAAGAATGCAAAGAGAGGACCCTTGTGGTCTACCCAGTTATGAAACATCCACCTTCTAGTGACACAGCAGAGCTGTCCATCAGGCTTTACAAGATCTACCTATCTGGTCTGGCTTTTCAGAGTCAGAGTTGGTAGTAGTGTGAGGTACCCTTATTCTGCTTTGCTGCCTCACTGAAGCCCCGGTAACCTGCTGCCTGAGACGATTGCCTCATCATGCCTCATGGAAGGGCCGCCTCAGTGTTATCTGTTCCAAGCCTTTGGGCTGGTCTATGCATCTATAATATTTACTGACATGCTTGCTTATAGCACACAATAACGCAGAAAGCCAAGAGAGCAACGGGTGTACCATCCCGTGCCTGTAGGGTAGATAAGGAAGCCGATAAACAGGTTGACACACAGGCAGTAGATCCTCTCATTTTTTGTCTGCATAATTTCCTGGAGCTGTCGTCTGTAATCTTTGCAAATCCTTCAGCCAGCATAAGAGAGTAACTAATCAAGCAGCTAATGTGCATCAGAGTGCCAGTTGTGGGGCTGGGAATGGGAATGGGTAATTGGTGCAGCTGGACCATGCATCCTTGGCTGTTAACAAAGACCACGTAGGGATAAATCCTTTTGGCTAGTTCTGACCACCTCTTGGCTTTGTGCACACCCTGCACTTGAGGTGGAGGGGTGTTCTGGGTTCCTCTCCCGTTGCGATACCACTTATCTAAGGCTCACCCTTCCAATAGAGTCTCTGTGAATTATTCAGCTGGAAAAGGAAACCAACCAACCAAACTGCAAGTCCTTTTCCTTTTAAATTTTGCATGCGGGAGATAAATAAGAGTTTCCATGGTTACCTGAAGTGGCTGTTGCCTCCCACCCTAACATAAAAAGTTCAAACTACTTGAGGGCTAAGTGGCTGGTTTGTGATTGGATCCACACTCAACGAGTGCCAGTTTTGGGTGATGCAGTGGTACTGTTGCAAATTCCCCAGAAGGGCGCATCACCCTTCACTGTATTAAAACATTTTTTTCCCATTTACCAAAGCACCCTTAAATTAGAAACACAACAAGGGTGGCTGTTCTACCAGTCCCACCAGTGATTATGCCAGGCAAATGAATTTGCACTCTAGTGTTCCATGTGGCTTTAGCAGTGATGTACTTGACTTTGTTTATTTCCATTTGGTCACAGCTTGTGATGCCCACTTACAGCTCAGTAGGAGTCATTACGTGCAGCAAACATGGGCCTCCCAAGAAGGAGTGCTTGAGTATAGAAAGGGGCGATTGGTGTATGATGGGATAGGAAGCTCTGTCTGTGAAAGGGCACTTTTCTCTCTCCCCTCCTGTTAGTCATGCCAGGCAGCTCCGTCTCAGAGAGCTGGACTGAAGGAAGCGTCTGCTGATCATGATCGGAGGCAAGAACTCATGTGCTCAGGGGTAGGACTAGCTTGGAGGAAATGGGGCAGAGGCTGGACTTCCGGGGAGGAGGAGTTGGTGGAAGTCTAAGGGATGCAGCAGCTGCCACTCAGGATGAAGCCGCCATTGGGATGAAGCCCCAGCCAGAGTGGCCAATAGCCAGGGATTATGGGAGGCCAACCTAGAAGAGAGCTGGTCTTGTGGTAGCAAGCATGGCTTGTCCCCTTAGGTAAGCAGGGTCTACCCTGGTTGCATATGAATGGGAGACTAGAAGTGTGAGCACTGTAAGAGGTTTCCCTTAGGGTATGGAGCCACTCTGGGAAGAGCATCTAGGTTCCAAGTTCCTTCCCTGGCAGCATCTCCAAGATAGGGCTGAGAGAGATTCCTGCCTGCAACCTTGGAGAAGCTACTGCCAGTCTGTGCGGACAATACTGAGCTAGATGGACCTATGGTCTGACTCATATGGCAGCTTCCTACGTTCCTAATACCTGCATGAGGGCCGAAGTTGAGCAGCCCTGCCATAGACTATGTTCTGACATAAAGACAATCAAATGTCTTTGCTTAAATTTGCATAAAGGGCTTGTTTTTGTGTGGAACATAACCATGTATTATTATTATTATTATTACATTTATATCCCGCTCTTCCTCCAAGGAGCCCAGAGTGGTGTACTACATACTTGAGTTTCTCTTTCACAACAACCCTGTGAAGTAGGTTAGGCTGAGAGAGAAGTGACTGGCCCAGAGTCACCCAGCTAGTTTCATGGCTGAATGGGGATTTGAACTCGGGTCTCCCCGGTCCTAGTCCAGCACTCTAACCACTGCACCACGCTGGCTCTCTCTCAGAACTGTACACAGTTCTGGGCTCCTTGGAGGAAGAGTGGGATAGAAATGCAGAAACAAATATTCTCATAAGGCAGGAGTTCTCAAACTTGGGTCCCCAGATAATGTTGGATAACAGCTTCCATAATCCTTTGGCCATTGTGGCTGTGGATGATGGGCATTGCAGTTCAACAACGTCTTAAGGACCCAAGTTTTCGAACCTCTTCGTTCTCTGCCCAGTGCATGTGCCTTCCTTCTGAATAAGGCATATGGAGGGGACGGAAAATGATCCTCCTGCAGCCCAGCCAATGAGGGGGAAATGATAGGGCACCTATAAAAGGTGGCTCTGCCTCTCCTTTACAAAAGGTTTGCAGTCACTGCATCTGCCCTCCCATCTGATCTTGGGGCAGTGCAAGTTGGTTGCTGGGAGTATAACTGAGTTGCAGCTGGGGAAACCATTAATTCCTTCACTGACTGGGGGACTGGGCCCTTCTTTCACCTGCACTGCCCGGCCAGGGTTGGGGCTGTTCCCACTGGCAAATGTGTTAATCTTTCCTCCAAGGAAGGTTCTCTATCCCTGTAATTGTGTTCGGATGCAGACTTCCTTCCCCTAAGTTAAGGAGCAATACAGCCAACACTTCCAGGCCGCCTTGGGCTTGGCTGGAGCTGGTTGCTGCTCAGCACAACGGGAATCCTCCCCTCTCTCGGATGTGGCTTCCCAGCTCCCGCCGCTCCCCATTAAGCGAGCCATCCATTAAGCGAGAGCACTGACGATGCTGCCTCTTAGAGCTGCATTAGCAACATGCCCCCCTGTCGTGATTAATGATTTTACAGTGACTAATGATTAGCCAATTATTGTAAAGTGTCGCTTGCTTCCCCCTGGGCTGTGCTAATTAGCCTTGCAGCCCAAGTACCCAATATGGAACTCGTGAAAAATGCTTTCCCCTATCCGGTGGAACCCCCCACCTCTTGGCAAATACCACATTGGCAGAGGAGCCCTCCCACCCAATCCTTTTATGAACACAAACACAGCTTGGAACTGGTGGCACAACATAGGAGCAGCTCATATGCTTGGGCTAGATTGGTTTCCTTTAGCAGAGAGCTTGCTGCTGGCAAGGTGAATACCACCTTTATGTATTGGGGGAGGGGGTGAGGGCAGCTACCCTACAGCTTTTGAAAGTAAAAAAAGCCCAACCATGGTGTCTGAGTTACCAGGTTTTTAAGAACATAAGAACAGCCCTGCTGGATCAGGCCCAAGGATGCCCATCTAGTCCAGCCTCCTGTTTTGCACAGTGGCCCACCAGATGCCACTGGCTGCCTACAGGCAAGAGCTGAGGGTATGCCCTCGCTCCTACTGCTACTCCCGTGCAACTGGTACATAGGATACTGCCATATATTGAGTCAGACCCAATGTCCAGCTTGCTCAGTATTGCTACACAGATTGGCAGCAGCTTCTCCAAGGTTGCAGGCAGGAATCTCTCTCAGCCCTATCTTGGAGATGCTGCCAGGGAAGGAACTTGGAGCCTTCTGCTCTTCCCAGAGCGGCTCCATCCCCTGAGGGGAATACCTTGCAGTGCTCACACTTCTAGTCTCCCATTCAGATGCAACCAAGGCAGACCCTGCTTAGCTAAGGGGACAAGTCATGCTTGCTACCACAAAACCCTGCTGGAGGTGGCCTATAGCCCTCAGACTAGTAGCCATTGATAGACCTGTCCTCCATGTATTTATCTAAACCCTTCTTAAATCCATCCAGGCTGTTGGCTGTCACCACATCTTGTGGCAGAGAATTCCATAGATTAATTATACATTGTTTGAAAAAGTACTGTCTGTTGTCAGTCCTAAATTCCTTGGCAAACAGTTTCATGGGATGACCTTGGTTCTAGTGTTATGCAAGATGATACTGTTGAATTAGCTGCTACTTGTTATGACTGCACTATGGATGGGGCCATATTCAGTGGTAGAGCATTTGCTTTGCATACAGAAGGTTCCAGCTTCAGTCCCTGACATCTGCTGGTTAGGCTGGGGAAAATCCCTCTCTGAAACCTTGGAGCAATGCTGCCACTCTGTGCAGAAAATACTGAACTAGACAGACCGAGAGTGACTCGATATGGCAGTTTCCTATCAGTGACATTTGATAGGAAATTGGGTGCTAGTTTTGGGTGGCCCCACCACTGCTCACCTTTGCGACTCCCATGGCCACTTGCTCACTCACTGCTGTCATCGCTGACAACGTGGACGAATGACATCACCACCCTGGCAGAAGCCCATCCAGCTCAAACAGGTGGCAAGCCAATGATGGCCTTTGACTGCATCACAGCTGACAAAGGGAGGCAAGCTGGCGGCAGTGGATAGATGTCAGTGGAAGCCACGGAGGCAAGTTCTGTTAGCACCAGGAGGTGTGTGGTGACTCCCCTGCCCCAGCCCCACTTGATGGCCCATGTGCTCTGCACATGTCTGCTCAGTTATGGAGCCACCTCCGCTTCCTATGTTCCTGGTAGGGTTGAATTGAGTTGGGAAGTGTGTTCTGTGATTGCATGGGGTGTGAGAGCACCCACACCCAAACACTAGGAACATGGCTGCCACTGGCCCATAAGACGCATCCTGACAGTTAATGGCTTTGAAAGAGGAATAACACACATACACACACACACTTTTAGTCATGTGAGAAATGAGCAGCCTTCTTTTGGAAAAGCCGGTCCAAGTGGCTGTGTTTTGCCAGGTATAGCACCATCATCGCAATGCTTGGCTGCCGAGCTTTGGTCTTTAGTATCCTGAACTTTAATATCCTGAACAATCTGGGCTCATGCTGCCTGCTCCCATACAAGCCTGGCTGACTATTAAGACAAGTGTTCTCAAACTTGCATCCCCAGATCAAACTTGCATCCCCAAAGGCCATTTTGACTAGGGAGTATGGGAGTGGAGGTCCAACAACATCTGGGGACCTAAGTTTAAGAACCCCTGCATTGAGATAATCTTGAAACTTTTCTGAGTGTCCCCACATTCTGAGATGCAGGGGATGGCAACAGATCGTAGGACTTCTTCAGGTGTGCCTCCTCACCTTTGGAAGTCTGACAATCCATTAGGAGTCCATCCTTATTGCATTTAAGGAACAGGTGAAGACCCACTTAATTTCTCTCGTTATAATGGTATTTTTTTATTGTTGATTTTTGAATATATTTTAGGATTTTTTTAAAAAAACCCTAAATCTTGTGATTTCATTGTGTCTGGAATCTTGTGTCTGTTTTAAAGTGCCGTTGGCTGCCTTGAGAATCTTTAGATTAAAAGGCAGGATAAAACTTTTTAATAAATTAAATACATCACATATTCTTGAATGAGTTCTCTTGGAGGTTGTCATCTGGAACTGGTGCAACTGATGGTTGATTATTATTATTATTTTATTTTATACATTTTTTTAAAATTATACTGCTTTTCAACAAAAAAGTTCTCAAAGAAGTTTACATAGTGGGTGGGGGGGAGATGATTCCCTGTCTCCAAAGGGCTCACACTGTATAAAGAAGCACAGGTGAGAGACCAGTAACAGCCGCTGGGAGGGATACAATGATGGGCTTGGATAGGATAAATTGCTCTTTCCCTGCTAAACATAAGAGAGTTCCCACTTGAAAAGTTGCCTCTTTGCTCAGGTGGGAGGGGTATATAAAGGTTAACTGGCTTTATATGATGGCATAGTTTCCACTTTATGCCACCTAATCAAGATTTACAGAAATGAAAGGGAGGAGTGGGGGCCTTACCGGGGACTGTTTATCCCTTGTCTTGCCTGCTGATTCTCCCTCACAGCCCTGGAGCCTGAGGCCAGTATCCCATGCCCCTTCCACCCAGCCTTCACTTGCCAGCTAATTCACACATCCCCCTGATTTTTTCTCTCCCGAGAAAAGAAAATGGGAATATGTGAATTAGCTTGCAGGTAAAGGAGTAAGCATCCTTTCCAGAGGAACATGGGAAGCTGCCTTATACAGAGGCAGACTACTGGTCCATCTAGCTCAGTATTGAGTCCACCTAGCTCAGCCTACACCAGGGGTTCTTAACCTTGATACTCCAGATGTTGCTGAACTACAACTCCCATCACCCCCCTCTCCCATTTATTCTAGAAGTTGTAGTTCAGCAATATCTGGAGTCCCACCATTTGGGGACCCTTGGTCTACACTGACTGGCAGTGACTTTCTAAAGTTCCCGGCAGGAGTCTCTCCCAGCCCTACCCAGAGATGCCAGGGATCGAACCTGGGACCTTCTGCCTGCAAGTAGTTGCTCTGCCACTGAGTTACAGCCCTGTCCCCTGCCTACCAGTTTCTCCCGGCAAATACCACTTCCTCCCCTCCCCTTCAGCAGTATTAGGAGGCAAACACAGATTTGCTTTGCAACATCTAGTTCTGCTTTTAGTGCAGGGGCGGTCCTGGTTCTTGCAGGCATGTTGACTGGATCTTGATGGGAGCACTTGGGATACCAGGATGTGAAGCTTCAGAGGTTTTGTGATTGATCCAAGAGGGAGGAAGAAATAGTTGGCAGAGGTGGGAGAGCGAGTACCAAGATGCCAGCCAGCCGGCAGCCCGTAGCCCTGTGGATCACAACAAGCACTTGTGTGATGAGCAAAGTAAACAAGCCTCAAAGCAAAGGTCAGCCCCTGTCTACTTTCCCAAAGACTCATTTAAATTGTTTGCCACTCACCTAGGTTGTTTACTTGTCTCTCCAGTTGCTGAAAGATATGTAAGAAAGGGATTATTCTTGTGATTTGCCTGTGTACATTGGCAAGATGTGCTGGTATGGTGGTGTATTTGGGATTTGTTATCCAGATGCTTAAAGGAAGAGTGAGCCAAGGCCATAGACGTAGTAGACAATGCCAGGATCAGTTCCTGAAGGGAATGGGGTCATAGCTATTGTGGCTGGAGATGATGGGAGTTGAGGAAAGGTAATGTGTGCCGTCAAGTCGATTTCGACTCCTGGCTCCCACAGAGTCCTATGGTTTTCTTTGGTAGAATACAGGAGGGGTTCACCATTGCTTCCTCCTATGCAGTATAATATGACTGCTGCCGAATATAGGTGTTTCCCATAGTCTAGGAAACATACCTGCGGGGATTTGAACCAGCGAACTTCTGCTTGTTAGTCAAGCATTTTCCTGCCATGCCACTTAAGGTGGCCGATGGGAGTTGTAGTCCAGCAATATTTGGGGACTACAGTATTTGGAGACTACTAAGTTTGAGAAGCCCTGGGTTAGAGTCTTTGCCAAAGACTCTTTGGCAGCTTCAGGAGCCCGATCTAGCCAGGGAACACTCCTACTTTTTGCCCTAAATAATCCCTGTAAAGATGTGCAGGATCTAACTATTGAAAAGTAAAGTGTGCATGTGCAGACAGACAGACACAAACACACACACACACCGGCATGTTCTAAACCTAGAGCCCATTATCTCAATTGCAATCGGGAAGGAGGGAGATTAAGGAACAGTGCAAGTACTCAGTCAGTCTGACATCCACCAGCAGGCCACCTGCACTCCAAAGGTACAACATAATGATGCCATCTCCCTGCCAGGGGTCTCGTGAGGACCAAGCCCCTGTGTTGTATTAAGCAGAGCCTAATCCAATCTGCAAGCTGCCCATCTCCCTCCTGCATCTTCCAAATGGGATTTAAATAGGAGCTTACAAGGGAGCTCTTTGCTAATGAAAAGGGGAATTAGCTATTCTTCCTCAATGCTCCATTGACTTTCTCCCACTGCTCAAAGCCGGCATCCTCTGTGGAGACTCTGTGCGCCGTGTGCCCCTAGCACTGCTTGCAGGATAAGAGAGAGTGTCAATTATTTCTCTTCTCCACTTGGAAAAATAAGCTAAACCCAGCAACATCTGGCTGAGCAGTGTTGTTAAGACCGGAGCTGTGGGATGGGGAGTATTGAATGTATCATCCCCACATGGGGATCCCCCAGCTCTGAGGCTGTTCACACAATCCCCAGTGGGAGAGGACAAGTGACCTACCCAAGTGCAGGAGCTGTGCACACTCTTGATTTCTGACCCCCTGTGAGGGTAAGGCAAGATAGGAGAGGGAGGAAGTAACTGTTTGGGCGGCTCTTGCTGGGCACAAGGGCTTTCCCTCCTTTTATTTAGCAGCTGGGCACAACTGCTGGGTGGGGAGTAGGGATGTGCAAACAGGTTCGACATCAACCATATTCAACGTTAAACTGGTTCAGTTTGACACTTTGGGGTCGAACCGACTCCCCGCCCCTGGCCCGGCCCATTCGGGGGGTTTGTGAGTGGTTATTTCATGTTATTTTTAATTTTTTAAAAACTGAATCCCTCCGGAGGGGTTCTCTGAGGTGTGTGTGTGTTTGGGGAGGGCGGTCTGCAGAGGTTTCTGCTCCCCCTGCCAGCCTGCCTTCCTTACAAAACCTGCACAGGCATGGCGGCCTCCAAAATGGCAGCTGCGCCGGTGGGCGGGGGGGGAGCCCGAAGAATAGCTGAACGGGCCAGTTTTGGAAGGAAGGGAGGCTGGTGGGAGGAGGGGGGACCTCCACAGAACCCCCTGCCTCAGATGGGGGAGGGGTTTCAAAGGGGTGCCAGACTGAACTGGTCCGATCCGGTTCAGACTCGAACCAAACCGGACCAGCTGGTTCTGTGCACACCCCTAGTAGGAAGGAGCCCTTGTACACAGTGTGAGGCTCACGCATGATCGCTTCCTCCAGTGGCATAGGGAGCTTGTTAGTGGCTGGAGGATAAAGTCCTGCCCCTGCATCTGATGTCAGATGCAGGGGACATGGCCCATGCCAGGGACAGCGCCTGTCAGCCCCTACAGAGTTTCCCTCTGTGTGGAGGCAGGGAAAGGAGCTCCCAGTCAATCATTCAATGAACCGCTGACTGGGGAAACACTGAAGGGGCTGACTGACCCCATCCCTGGTACTGGCCACATCCCGCCCCGCATCTGACATCATGGCTACCACCCCAGGAGAGCACCCATTCAGACCCTCTCTCATCCTCCCTAGTCAGCATTTCATTGTAAGGCTCATTGAAACACTGACTGGTTGGGCTTTTCTCCCCAGGCCAACTGGCCAAAGGAGAGAAGGTGCCTTGGTGCCCCCCTGACCTTGGTGGCTGAGGGACAGTTGTCTCCCCCGCCTTGCTCCATTGTCCCCACACCCCTGCATCTTCCCCTTCTTCGTTGTTTCCCCCTCACAGACTATCAAAAATCAAGAGCACGTATAGCTCCTCAGCTTGGATAGGATGCTTGTCCTATCCTGTTGAGGGTCATATCTCTGTATCCCCTTCCTGCAAAGATATGATGTCCACCTCAATACTTGCTACTTGCTGTTGCTGTTCTTGGAGACTGGAAAGTGGGCACTTGGCCTTATGCACTGCAGGGTGAGATTTGAAAGATGGCCCCAGGCTCACTAGCACAGAATGTATAGCCTGACTAGAAACTTGCTCTAGTACCAGATCTGTTGCATTGTGGTGTGTGCACATGCACACAGTGATTGGCTATGCATACAGCCAACATGGTGTAGTGGTTAGAGCATGGGACTAGGACGTAGAGTAGACCCTAGTTCAAATCTCCGTTCAGCCATGAAACTCACTGGGTGATTCTGGGCCAATCACTTGTCCCTCAGCCTAGCCTTGTTGTGAGGATAAATATAGCCATGTACATCACCATCACCATCACCATCATCATCATCATCATCATCATCATCATCATCATTATTAAAACTTTTATACCGCCCTTCCAAAAGGCTCAGGGCGGTTTACATTAAAACGCCCATTGCTCTGGGCTCCTGTCCTTGGAGGAAGAGTGGGATCTAAATGTAATACATAAATAATTATGCAAAGCGGGCAGGGGTAGGGAACCTTGTTGAATTCAGCATCCTGAGCAGCTCAGGGCAGAATTGGGTATTAAGAGGGTAACAAGGCTGTTGGCCATGTTGTGTTCTTCATCACTCTTCTGCAGTGTGTGCCATCATTCCCCTGTGTGATGCTCTGATAACACTAGGTCCATTCACATGTTATGTTTAGCACTTGTACAACGAGTGTACATTGTACATAGGTACAGATCTGTACACAGGTATAGTCATTCATGTGTTATGCTGAACACAGGTGCAGATATACAGTTCCTTTCTGTACTATGCATTTGAAGGGCCTGTATCCAAGTTCACTTTTAAAATTAACACAGGTACAGTTATTCACACAAACCCATCTATGAGTATACAGATAGCTGTACATTCATATAGCATAATGTCTGAATTGGTTCCCTGCTTGGTATGGGTTGCAGAGATAACAAAATTCCCTGTGTTGTAATAAAAGCTTTATTTATATAGCCGACCCATAACACATTGTTCTCTAACATGTCTCATCACCTGAAGAATGGAGGTGAGGAGGGAGAACAGGGCACATAGGGATACAGGGTTTTCCGAGCAATACCTAGCCACATGCAATGTGATTCCTCCTCTTGCTCTTCCCTCCCCCCCCCCAAACCCCATCATCTTTTAACCATCCAATTAACATAAAACTGTCACTTGCTGGTTTGGATTGCCAGAGAGGCCTCTTACTTGATTTAAGATTTGCTGGAGTCAGTTCACACTGCTGAATTTCTCCCTGCAACTATGTATACATGAATATGTTAGTTAGTTAGTCAGTCAGTCAGATAGATAGATAGATAGATAGATACTTTATTTACGGCCAATGGCCAAAACAGTTGTCATTGAGGGAGGCTAACCTGGACCATACTGTACGTACAAGGAACCAGCAGCTCGCTCTGTGATCGCTTTCCCTGGCGGCTGTGTTTAAATGTCTTCCAGCTCACTGTATGTACAGTGCAGGTCATACAAATGTTTCTCCATGGTGTCTTGTTACTCAATTGAGAACCATGAACCAGCCCCTAGTCCTCATGCTCCCATGATTCCCATGTGCCCTCATTGCAGTCCCGCTCCACACGCCACAACGCGCTCTTCTTGATTTCACAGAGTGGGTGGAGACTTCCACAAGCAGATTTTTAAAAAACAGGAAGCATCCAACCAGACAAGAAAGAAAGGAAATGCCTCTGAGTACCAGTTGCAGGGGAGCAACAGCAGGAGAGAGGGCATGCCCTCAACTCCTGCCTGTGGCTTCCAGCGGCGTCTGGTGGGCCACTGTGTGAAACAGGAGGCTGGACTAGATGGGCCTTGGGCCTGATTCAGCAGGGCGTTTCTTATGTTCTTATGGAGACACAGTCTGACGGTGCTATGAAGCATTTATTGAAGCCCAATGTGTTTCAGCCTCAGAGGCCTCCTTCAGGGGCAACCATCTGTTCAGTTTCAAAGAGACCTTGAGCCAGTAGCCTTTGCCGCCTTACAAGCTTACAAAGGCTACTTGCTCAAGTTCTCTTGGAAATATTACAAATTATTGCCACGAAGAAGGCCTCTGAGGCTGAAACACATTGGGAAACCTCCCTCCACAAACCAACTCTTCCATGCCTCCCCTAAGGGCTATTTCACACATTACACAGAGGGAAATGAAGGTTTACCACTGTTTACAAGCATGCTTGTCCCGGAGCTGGCATGTTGCCCTATTCACAGTTTTAAGGCATAAGCTTCAAAGCCTCTTCGTTGCACTTCTGAAAATGTCGTGCCTGATATGACCCTGGCTCAATCCCATGTCAACATCACCTACTAAGAGAGCGTTTCCTCTGTTTCCCTCCAGCACCTTCTATCCTTTACCTCAGGCTCTTCTAACTTCAGCCCGTGGGGGAGGGGCCAGGTGAACCAAGTTGCCCAGGGGCCGGACAGCCCCACCACACCGTGGCCACTCGCCCTTTCCCTGTTTTTGGCTAGGCAGGCTGAGGGGTAGGTAGCCAACACAGAAGCAACATGGGACTCTCAGGAATGCTTCACTGAGCTTATTTAGGTTTGTCATGAATTTCCAGTCATCAGTGCAGCAAGGTGATACAAACACATTAAAAGCTGAGGGAAACAATTAAAGCCACAGATGAGAACAGGGAGCTGATACGCTGAAAGGTCTGGCCAAATGAAAAGATCCTTGCTGGGTGAGAGCCTCCCTGGGAAGCGTACTGGGGCCAGAAGGCCTTCTTTCTAGTCACCCCCAGTTTAACTGTTCACCACACCTGAGATTAACTGAGGTCCGCTTGGTGGGGTACCAGAGGCAGGGCCTTCTCAGTAGTTGCACCACAACTTCAGAACTATCTCTCCCCAGGGTGACGTGATGGGCTCCTTCGCATAAAAGCAGAAGAACAGCCCTGCTGGATCAGGCCCAAGGCTTATTCAGTCCCACATCCTGTGTTGCAGAGTAACCCACCAGAAACCTCTGAGAAGCCCACAGGCAAGAGGTGAGTGAACAGACATCTGTACACTCATACAGCATAATGTCTGAATAGGACTTCTGTGTCCTGAAAACAAATGCCTTGGAATGCAGTGAATGTCTATTCAAATCACTTCCATTATGCTTGAGATTATATTTGTCTTCACCCTCATATGGCTCTAGCACAGGAGAAGTTATCATAGGGAAAGCAGTTTTCATAATTTCAAAATCCTAAAACAGGAAAAGGTTGGATAAAAATATTTTGGGAATGGTTTAGACCAGGAGTTCCTAACCTTGGGACACCAGGTGTTGTTGGACTATTCTCATCGTCCCCAGCCACAATGGCCACAGTGACTGGGGATGATGGGAGTTGTAGTCCAACAATAACTGGGAACCTCTGGTTTATGCTGCATTGGCCTTGCTTATGTGGAGGGTGTTGGGCCTTTTCCACCTATTCACATTCATTAGCCGACCTTGAGATTCTCTACTAAAAGCAAAAACCGAGTTTTGCCTGGTTTTCTTTTTCTTTTGTGAAAGCTGCAAGGCAGTCAAAAAATCACAGAGGAAGGGGGGTCTCTGCAGGAGTTCTGGAGGAGGTGGGGGCAGTGCTCAGTGGCTCAATCCATCACTCAGACAGACGTCAGCAATTTTTTGTTGCTCCTGAGAGGAGAGCAGGCAGCCTTAACTAATGACCAGGTAACTGATAACACAAGACCCTTCCATAGTGTATGTTCCACATCATAATGGAGCTCTCAGCCAAACACACACAGGGAGTTAAGCCAGCAAGATTGTTGGTCCACTGTGTGTCTTGTAACCCAGAGCAAAACTGTGGCAACTGTTTACTGCCCCATCTCCCATTTTTAATATGTCCAGATGAACTCAGTGGGTCTCTTCCATGCTGCAGGGAAGCAGCGTTCCTGCTGTGCAACCTGCACACCAGGTATAGACCTCTGAATCATCCTGAGAATGGGAAACATGTCAGCTGTGCATCCTTCTGGAGAGGGGCCCTAACTCAATAGCAGATCAGCTGCTTTGCTTGCAGAAGGTTCCCTGATTGGATCCACAGACTCTCCAGCTGAAAAGGATCTTTGATAACAAGTCTGCCTAACACCTCTACCCAGAACCTTGAAACACTGCTGGTAATCAGGGTTGATAACTGGGCTGTTCTCATGGTTCTGATTTGGATAGGGGATTCATTCCGCCCAAATTCAGGAGCTGTGCATGCTCCTGTCTTTCCAATGGTCTGTGAGTAAAAAGCAAGGGAGGAGAGGAAGGGAGTGATCATCTGCTCAACAGCAGCTGGGTCAGAGGGCTTTTTGTCCAGCCTCATTAAAGAGCTGGGGTGCAGCTGCTGGGTAGGATGGAGCCCTCCGACCCAGCTTCTGCTTAGCAAATAATCACTTCCTCCTCATCCAACCTTGCTTTTTACTCACAGATGACTGCGCAACAGGTGTGTTGCACAGCTCATGAACTGGGGTAGGATGTGTCTTCCTACCCTCATTAGAATTATTAGCCTAATAAGTTAGATAAGCTTTTAACCTGGTAGGTTGATCTGTGTTTATTTCTTCCCCCCTTGAGAATGTTATCTTTTTTTAAATTAGTGATTTTTTTTATTCATGATTTTTGGGGGGGGGGATGTAAATCCCACTACTACGAATATTTATATACTGCTCTATATATTGCTCTTCAAAGTTCTCAAAGCGGTTAACCTAGAACAAGAAACAATACATAAACTAGCTGATCCTGCACAGATCATCTGTGCAGTAGTACACTCCCCCAACCTTCAGCCTCACTCCCTTCCCCCCAAGCCTTCTGCCCCAGTCCAGAGCATCTGTGTGGCAGTACACTCCCCCCACCCTCTGCCCCAGTCTCCCCTCCCTGCAAGCCTTCTGCCCCAGTTCGCTCCCCCGCCTTCTACCCCACTCCCCTCCCCCCACCCTCCTTTTCCTGGCAGCCCAGCTGCCTCCGACCCCGCCAGTGCTGCCTCCCCACCGTGGCTGGTCCTTGGTTCTCCCCTCATCCCCAGTCTCCCCTCTCCCTGCTGGCTTCACCCTTCCTCCTCCTCAGGGCACCTGCTTTCCAATCTGCTTGCTGCCTATTGCCGCCAAACTCCTTGCTGCTTGCCCGCTTTCCTCTCTGCTTTGCTACTTCCCTGCCCAAGCGGCCAACCATCGCCCAGCCAATCCAGCGCCTCCGCCACCCAGCCAATCCTTGGAGTGCCGGGATGCATCCAGGACAGACACATCTATGGGAAATAGTTATATAGATAAGATGGTCCCCTGTCCCCAAAGGACTCACAATCTAAAAAGAAACATAAGGCAAATACCAGCAACAAACACTGGAGGGATGGTGTGCTGGGGCTGAATAGAGCCGGTTGCCCCCCCCCCCCCCCCCGCTAAATGTAAGAGAATCAACACTTGAAAAGGTGTCTGTCAAAATACTGATGTTGTTCAGCTCCAACTGTTCCTCTTGCTCTTCCCTCCCCCAGTCCTGTCATCTATCTGCCTTCTTCCCTCAAACTGCAGTGGTGAACAGGAATCCATGTGCTCCTCAGCTGGTGAGAAAGGAGGGTGGATGACAGGATTGGAGAGGATCCAGAGTTGCTTTGTTTCCTGCTGTAGTGGGAGACTTCAAGGTCTGTGCTAGGAGTGTACACAAAACCAGCTGGTCTGGTTTGGTTCGAGTCCGAAACAGACCCAAACAGGACCAGGCCAATTCAGTTTTGCCCCCCCATCGAATCCCCAAGATTCGGTATGGGGGTGGGTGGTTCGCAAGTCAAATTTTAACTTTTTAAAGAACTTATCCCCTCTGGGGGCTTCTCCAAGGCTGTGGGGTGTGTGTGGAGGGGTCCGCAGAGGCTCCCCCTCCCCCACAAGCCTTCCTTGTGGCAAAAATCACCCGGTTCGGGCAGCTACCCATTGTGCATGTGCAGCGGCCTCCAAAATGGCCACTGTGATGGGGAAAGGGCCCAGAAAAGGCTGAAGAATGCCCGAACCGGGCAATGTTTGCCACAAGGAAGGCCGGTGGCGGGGGTGGGGGGAACCTCCGTGAACTCCTATGGCCTCGGAGAAGTCCTTAGAGGGGATAAGTACTAAAAATTGTGGGTTTTTTAAAAAAAATTGTCTCACAAACTCCCCTGAATATATGGGTTGAATCTGGGATGAGGAAGCAAGGCTGATCACCCATAGAAATTATTGCCCCTAGTTTTTTTATTCCCTTCTCCCTCCTTCTCAGGTAAAGCATGTATTTGGTGGGCCTGCAAAGGCATCGTCATCTCATAAGAGATTTACAGACATGTTTCCATATTGTATTTTTACTTTCCCATTTCAGAAAATTCATTATTTCTTTAGTAACAATAAAGGGATGCTGGTGCAAAAGTAGGCAAGTTTGGCCATTTCCCAGTTGAAATTAAAATTTGGGGGTGATTATCCCTAGGAAGTGTATGAGAGTACATATGTTTTGTTGATTTATTGACTGTTCCAATACAGTTTCTTCCCAAAGAAAGCTTTGCACTTGTTTCAGTAGAACGTTTAAACCACATTAAGGCCGTTCACATGGCAGGAGCCTCCCTACTGTCCCCCAGATTACCATGGTGCCATCAGGGCTCTGCCACCTGCCCACCCACACGTGTGATGTGGTGGCGAGACAAGTGGGAATCTGGAGTGGGGCAGGAGGAAGGCCGCTGGGGCCTCCAGGTATCCCACAGTGCACCACATGAGTAGTCTGGTGCATGGGGGAAGTTCCACTCTGCCTAGCTGCTGCTTCTCCCTGGCTTTATGGTAAAGATGGCTGCCGGCGGCCTGGGAGGAACAGCTGCCAAGAGCATGGAGCTCCCCATGACTGGTGAGTGAGGTAGAAGGTGCGCACTTGGCCTCCTTTCTCTCTGTGAGCCTGGTTTAAAATCAGGGCTACTCAGGGGAGGAGCGGCAGGATCAGGAGCCATCCCAGGGCCTCACACGGCCAGCCCTATCTGGGAAGAACAGGGCTAGCTTAGGTCAGGCTGTTCATGAGAAGGGGCTCACTGTCTTTATGGATTTCCCCCCAACCAATATTTAAGTTCAACTACTTGGCTACTTGAAAAACATTTGCGACAGAGGGGCTGTTCACATGACTTCATGTGTGTGCAGTCGAGGGGGCGGTGTGGGGGGGAGGCAGGGGTCAACCTACCTTCCCCCAGATGACTGTTCACAGCCTGGGCGGTGCACAGTCTGTGCACCCACATGACCAGCCCTGTGTGTCGCCAGGCAGGCTAGAAGTAGCCCAGCTTGCCAACAAGCAGCAAGCCTGGGTTAAGGGAGTGCTGGCACCCTTAACCTCAGCTAGCAGCCAGGCTGCAAAGCTGGGCTAGGTGGTGCTGGCCCACCGGGATCGGGCTGGCTCCCAGTGGTTCTCTCACATTCAGGCTAACCCAGGCTGGGAGTCTGTAGTCTGGATTAGGCTGCATGTGGGAACAGCCTCATAGTGTGAGGAATTAATCTGGTAGGGTTTGTTTTTACTAAATATGTAGGTCAAACATGCCAGATCGGATCACAATCTATTTAGGGCACCAGGAAAATTTGCATAGTAAAATTTTAAGAGAAAATTATACAGATAAGAAAAAATGGTATGGGTGAACCATATGTAAAATTTCCCCATTCAAAGGTTTCCAGAAAATGCACATCTGAGTCCCACGTTCGAAAAATCTGCATGTTTTTCCACGTCTCTGTTCAAATCTGCTGGATCGTCCCTCTAGTGCTGCACGTTTTCTCCAGCAGTTGCCAACTGGATGCCCACAAGCAAAGGGCAAACTGATGATGCTCCGTTAGTCATCTGCATTCCTCAGAATAAACAGGCACCATCTCTTCTTTCTTCGAAGGGTTGGAGAAGGAGCCATGGATGTGAATGGTAGAAAAGTGGACAGATAGATAGATATAGTGCAGCCAGCCAGTTTGATGACTTGATGCAAATGATCCTCCCTTCTACAGTGAAACTGAGAAGGAAATGCAGCCCAGGCCGACTTGCCCAGTAGTGCTCTATGAGGCGATTCTCACAGTTGCCCAAAAGTGGGCTAAGGGAGCCTAGCCCGCTTTGGGGCGATTGTGTGCTGCAATGGGAGCTGCGTGGCTCCTGGCAGCTAGCCGCCCTAAATACCCCTCCCCTTAGCTGAGGTTGACGGAGCGAGCGTTAACCTCTTTCTGCTCGTGTGTTGCCGCAGCATGTGGTGACACACGAGTAGACCCCCAACCAGGAGGCTGCAAGCCGGGCTCGGGGGTCTCTCCAGGATGCCCTGCACGCTTGCGCCTGGAACTTCCTGGAACTTCCGGGGCCTCTCTCTGCAGCCCCCGTCAGCTCCGTGACAGAGCTGGCAGTTGTGTGGGCAGCCGATCCGGCCACCCAGGGCTGCCTTCCAGTTGTCTGCGGGGAGAGCAGGCTAAGCCCGCTCTCCCCACAAACCCCCTTATGGCGCTTCTCACTGATCGTGAGAATCCCCTCTATGTGTGTAAGAGAGGGAGGTCCAGATTGGCTTCTGGCCTGAGCCATCTGCAGCTTTGCACTAAGCCTAGAATCATGAAAGGTCCTGTGTCACGGGATTCCTTGTTCGTTTCAATTTATACCTCACCGTTGGTCCTCTAGGAACCACCAAGGAACCTTCTAAACCTTACAGAACCTTCTAAAGTAATAATTCTTAACTAGGAATATAGGAAGCTGCCTTATACCAGGTCAGACCCTTGATCCATCTAGCTCAGTATTGTCTATACAGACTGGCAGTGACTTCTCCAGTGTTTCAGGCAGGAGTCTTTCTCAACCCTATCTTGGAGAAGCCAGGGAGGGAACTTGAAACTGCTCTTCCCAGAGCAGCCCCATCCCTAAGGGGAATATCTGAAAGTGCTTAGATGTAGTCTCCCATTCATATGCAAACTAGGGTGGACCCTGCTTAGCAATGGGACAATTCATGCTAGCTACCTATTTCCTTATGTCCATCTGTCCACCTCTTTCTAAACATCCTTGCTGGCATAGGAGAAGTGCTGTCTGGAAACAGAGGAAGATGATAGACTATAGATGAAAATCCTAAAGATTTGAACCTGAAAGATAGACTCCTTCTCCTAGGAACTGAATAGGGAAATAGTACTGTTCTTACATAACGGAGACATTGGTGCATGTATGACAGAAGCAAGCACTACATCAAGGCTGCACAACTTTGGCCCCCTAACTCTTGTTAGACAACAACTTCCATCATCCCCAGTCACAGTGACCAACAGTCAGAGGTGATGGGAGTTGTAGTCCAACAGCTGGAGGGCTGAAATGACACAGCCCTGATGTAATACCTGCATCTGTCGTCAATCCATTATGTAAGAAAAGCACTGTTTCCCTTTGCAGTTCCTAGGAGAAGCGGTGTGCTTTTCAGGTTTCTCATCTGGAATCTAACACCTAGAGGGCTGAAGTTGTGCAGCCCTGCCATACATCAGCCCCATTCCTCATTTCAGACCTACATTCATGCTTCACAACCAACACACCTTGCACCAAAGGGTAAAGAATAGCATGCTTCATAGGTCTGGAAGCACCAAGGCATAAGGTGGCTAAAGAGATGAGCACCAAGAATCAGCACAGCTACACCTCTGCCTTTTTGGTGGGCATTTTGCTAGTAAAGAAAAATTGTCAGTACAAAGTTAAACTAAAAATAATAATGTATTGCAAGACTAATCAGCACCGTAAAAAATGTTTCACTGGCCCACGGTCGGAATAGCTTAGTGGGAAGGAATTCTCATGAATATTCCAATGAAACATGCTTGGTGGGCTTTCGAGGGGGGGGGGAGTTCAAGGAATGCTCCCACTCATCTTGAGAACTGCCCTCAGCTGCAGTGATACCCTGTCTTAGTTTAGTGGTGCTCCCTTTTATTAGTCCTAGTTTACTGGGGAGTTCATATGGGAGCTGGTGAGGTGGATATGCATGCCCTTTGTAGAATCCAAGGGAAAGAATTGTGGTATGCAAGCGGTGGAGTGAGATCAGGAATATTAACAGTTTAATGAGACAGATATTATGTACTGAGAGGCAAGTGCTGACTGCTTATTCCTGCTCTTGCTGCGGGCTGTTTGTTAGCCCCGCCTCTACTACAGGACTGGAATACAAGTAACTAAAGCCTCATTCAAAAGCTGGCCTGGATAAAGGAATGGATTTAACCAAAAGCACCACACCCTGAAACAGACGAGGCTTTCTCCTGATCGTGGCAGTTTCACCAGAGGGTGGGGGAGATGGTTAAAGAAGTGCCAGGGTCAGGGGCGTAGCTATAATTGGGCGAACGGGTTCAAAGAACCCGAGCCGTGCCCAAGCAGGAGCCGCCATTAGCGGCCCTGACACGCCCCCCGCGTCTGACGTCAGACACGGGGGCGGGAGTTTAGCTCCCGAGCGGGGGCCGCGCAGCCCCTTCGAGAGCTAAACAAAGGCAGGGGAGAGTCGCTCCTGGCTGGTGCTGCGAACGCAGCACCAACCTAACTAGCTCCTGAAGGGGCTGCCCGGCCCCTTCAGGAGCTAAGACTGGTGCTGCGTTTGCAACGCAGCCCAGAAGCAGCTCTTCCCTTCAGTTCTTCCCTTTTGTCTAACTGCCGAAGGGGCCGCATGGCCCCTTCAGCAGTTAAGCTGCTTCTCCTGAACGGAGCCTCAAGGCTCAGTTCGGGAGCCAGACCACGCCCCCCGCATCTGATGTCAGACGTGGGGGCGTGGCTATCGGGGCACCTGGCGTGGCCGCACACGGGCCGCCGGCGGGCTAGCTACGCCCCTGGCCAGGGTAGCTGGGCACGTAAAGTTGAAAGGCAGGATGACACATTGCCGGACTGTCAATACTCATGGCATGATGGGATTGCACCCAAGTCCAGTTGCAGGGCACTATCTGGGATGGGCAAGTAGCAGATTGTCTTTGCCTGCACTAGCTGGAGTGGATGTGGTGCTATTTCAATTAGGGAGAGCATCATCTTCATCTGAATGGCAGACCTACACATACCCCGAAGTGGAGTGAGGGGGAGATTCTTGAGCGATCAATAAAGAGCATGTGTGTGTGTGTGTGTGTGTGTGTGTGAGAGAGAGAGAGAGAGAGAGAGAGAGAGAGAGAGAGCGACCTCGGTCTTTTTCTTGAGTATCTGGCTTTCCTCGAAAACCCCTTGCATTTCTATGTCTCTGTCGTGTCACGTTACAGCTCCAGTCGCATTCTTGGCTGTAAAAAGAGATGGCAGGAAAGAGCCTCATGGGACGGATCACCCTGGAACATGTCATTTGTCATGTGGGTCATGGTTTGTTTGGGTTTTTGCTTCCCTCCACCCCCTCCTCTGCCAACAGCACTGTTAAGTCAAGAAGACATGGGACGGAATAGAGCCACGCTGCTTTGCTTTGGTCAGGCCTCGGCTGGAGGTCAGGGGTCACAATCACAGTGGTCATGCTCAGCTGAAATTATACAAGTCAGAACAGCTGGAGAGGGTCCAAACTGATAAAACAGGGAAAGGATTGGATCCAAGGATGCAGAACCTTTGCAGAAGAGGCTTTCAGCCTTTGCTTTCTGTCTGCAGCAAAAATAAATGTAAAAGGAATGTGAGGGATATTCAAAATAGGAATGAGTATTGTGTACATCTCTGTTCCTTTATCTGTGCCGCCCCCCTATTATTTTCTGCCAACCCAGTCCTATGAATACCAGCAGAGGGTTAGGGCACTGCTGCTTACAGCAGTATGAGTCAGCTGGCACCCTGTTTCCAGTTGGCATCCGTCAGGCTATGGGCCCTGAAACTTAAGAACAGCCCTGCTGGATCAGGCCCAAGACCTTTCTAGTCCAGCATCCTGTTTCATACAGTGGCCCACCAGATGCCTTGGTCCTCATGTCCTTTCAGTTAATGGGCTTTGTGGTGGCAGTGCTGTACCGTTTCCAGGGGAGCTTCACTGCCTCCTGAGGGTATCAAGTCAGGGCAGGTGTCAGGGGCCTTGAGACTTGCAGGGATGGGCCCGTGGTTCAGAGCTAGAGCATCTGCTTTGCATGCAGAAGGTACCAGGTTCAGTCCCTGGCATCTCCAGTTAGGGCTAGGAAAGACCCCTTCCTGAAACCCTGGAGAACCACTGCCGGCCAGCACAGGCAATACTGAGTTAGATGGAGCAATGTTCTGATTTAACCACAATGCATTGCTGGACGTGTGACTGCCAGTGAAAATGCAGCCCCAGGTCAATCTGCCTCTTGTCCAGTATTTAATCAGGCTTACCCATGTCTTTTCTCTGCCTCTACCAGCCAGTGATCTGGAGCAGGGGCAAGAACAGTCCATGGGATACGTTAGAACTGAATATTATGGGGTGGAGAACTCTACACAAGGACGATAGCTCCAGTAGCTGGTGTTCTCTGTAGCTCTGCCATAGCTCTTATTACTTATAAATTATTTGTAATATAAACATGTTGCTGAACGCCCTGACTAAAGTGCTCTTGCACAACAAACAAGACGCGCTTGTGCAAGAAGGCTGTGGAGCTGAGTTGTGGTGTTCCATGATGTTGCACAACCACGGATGGAAGATTCTCTCTGGTTTGTATACAGGGTTGTGCCAGGAGTGTTGTGGCACAATCTTGAGCAACGCCACTGTAGAGCTTGGTTCCTGCACAGCCATGTTGTGGAACTGTCTTGAGCAATGAGTGTGGCACAACTTGCCAGCATCTGCTTGTGCAAGGACTAGTCTCAAGCAGACATTCCTTTCTTTGCACAATGTTCTCTTGTGCTACATCCTTGAGCCAACATAATAGTGTAATGCTAGTGCAGGGCTGCACATCTTTAGCCCTCCAGCTGCTTCGGGACTACAACTCCCATCACCCCCAGCCACAGTGTCCAGTAGTCAGATATGCTGGGAGTTGTAGTCCAACATTTGCAGGGTGACTGAAGTGGTGCTGCCCTGTGATAGTGCAACACTGCTAAACTCCCGATGCACCAGAACATGCACGCACAGCATCCTTGCCACAAGCACAATGTTCTTCTGCAAGCACACTGCCAGAGATGTGGATTTTCTGGGAAATTTTGAATTGCAAATTTCCCATGCAAATCTCTCTCTTTGCATAACATTTGCATTAACTTTCCTTTTAAAAATACGATACAAATTTTCCTGATGCCCTAAATAGTTTGTGCTCTGATTTGGCATGTTATTTGACCTATGCATACATTTTTAAAAAACCAACATGCCGTCCCCTTCCCCTCACTGTATCTTAAATGTTTTTCAAGCTGCCAAGTAGAAATTTTGGAAATGGAAACTTTTCTTGGAAAAATTTTCCACCGCACTTCTCTGCACACTGTGGCAATGTGAGCCATTATTTAAATCCTGCCTTTCTGTCAAGAAAATTTGAGATGGTTTACAAAAAGAATGTAAAGCCAGCCAGAACAGATGGGTTTGAATACCTGGCAAAGATGAGTCATTTGGATTTCTTGGGGAAGAGAGTTCCATAGAGTGGATTAATACAGGCGGGAAGTGCCTATACCACCTTTTTTCCCTCCCTTGAGAACATTTCCAAAAGCTCAAGACAATCTATAATCCAAAGAAAAGAATTAAGAACCAAATAAAATAAACAATGTTAAAGAATAGCAATAAAGACCATTTCCAGCTACCCACCACCTGTTTTTCAAAGCAGACCCATCCGGCAGCATTCCTGAATAAGGGACCTTTACTTTAAGTGGTACAGCAGGGAAATGCTTGACTAACAAGTGGAAGGTTGCTTGTTCGAATCCCCGCTGGTACTATATCAGGCAGCAGCGATATAGGAAGATGCTGAAAGGCATCCTCTCATACTGTGCAGGAGGAGGCAATGGTAAACTCCTCCTGTATTCTACCAAAGAAAACCACGGGGCTCTGTGGGTGCCAGGAGTCGACACGGACTCAACAGCACACTTTACCTTTACCTTACACCTGGGTGCTTTGTGACTGCCTGATTTTTGGACTAATATGCTACACATCAAGTATGCATTTACATAATGCATTCTAAGGGTTCCCTTGTTCTTTGCTGTGGTGGGGAGTTGCTCTTTGCGCACTCTCAGAATTCCACCTGCCATAGTTGGGCACATATTTTTATTTATTTGTTTGTTTGTTTATTTATATTTACGTTTATATCCTTCTTTTCCTCTGAGGAGCTCAGAGCAGTGTACATGGGTTTTTTTAATTCTCACAACAACCCTGTGAAGTAGGTTAGGCTGAGAGAGACATGACTGGCCCAGAGTCATCCACTGAGTTTCATGGTTGAATGGGTCTTCTTGGTCCTAGTCCAACACTCTAAGCACTACACTATGCTGGCATATGAAGTTCAGAATAACAGTCTAAAAGTAAGAGTGTTGAGTCAGCCTTGCAATTTATTCTATAAAAACTGGTATGTCCACCCAGTTTTCTGCCTGTCTGTGGTGTTCATTTTTATGGCCTTAAAAGCACTCAAGAATCAATCTTTATAAACTTGCCTAGTCATCTGGAACCCCTTCTTACTCACTGCAAACAACCAGGTGAATTGCTGTTTACAAACCTATGAAAACATAAAAGAAGCCCTGCTGGATCAGACCAAGGTCCAGCATCCTCTTTCCCACAGTGGCCAACCAGATGCTTCTCGGAAGCCCACAGGCAGTTGCTGAAGAGAATAGCCCTCCAGCATGGGTAGCCTCCCCAAACAGTTTGCAGGTGGCATAGTAAGGCACGTTTTAACATGGTGATTCTCTTTATTTAGCAGGGGGAGAGTAACTGGCCCTATCCACCCCCAGCACAGTACCCCCAGTGACCGTTGTTGGTGTCTATCTTAAGTTTCTTTTTAAATTGTGAGCCCTTTGGGGACAGGGAACCATCTTACTTGTTTGTTATTTCTCTGTGTAAACCGCCCTGAGTCATTTTTGGAAGGGCAGTATAGAAATGAAACCAGATAGATAGATAGATAGATAGATAGTGCTCTCGGGTCTCTGAATCTGTGCTTGGTGATGGGACAGATTCAGAGACATGGGAATAATGCACATCACCCTCTGTGGTTGTTTTTATCCAGAGAGTGGCAGCCTAGCATAGTGGTCAGTCCTTACTCTCAGCCTAATCTACCTCACAGGGTTGTTGTGAGGATAAATATAACTGTGTACACTGCTCCAGGCTTCTCAGAGGAAGAGCAGGGAATGAATGAATGAATGAATAGGAGGCTGTCCTGTACCAAGGCATATCATTGGTCCACCTCACTCAGTATTGCTTACACTGACTGGCCGAAGCTCTCCAGAGTTCCGGATAGAGCTGTTTTTCCCAGCCCTACCTGGCATTGAACTATGGACCTTCTGCATGCAGATCCGGTGCTCTACCACTGAGCTATGACCCCTCTCCAACAGATGGTGATGATATGGAGAGGTCTACAGTGAATTGCAAATCATTTCTCTCCTCATTGTGATGCATTGCAGTGCTGACCTGACTGTTTCCATCCTGTGCAGTGGGCTAGTTCCTGCCCCCGCCCAACTCTGAAAGGGAGGGGCTTCCCTAAGGCCATCGAATGTGTTAACAAATGAGCTGGGGCCTGAACCTGACGCTGATCAGGAATATATATTACATGGGTTGCGTGGGAGAGTGGTGGTTTTCATTGTTTCTGCAATCCGATTTTGTAACATGGTTAGCTCCGCTCAGAGAACCAACCGAGCCTGCAACCCTCTGGTAAATAAGAATAATAGCAATTATATCATGTCCGATCTTCTTCCTTTACAAGTCCCCCTTTAGGGCTTTTTCAGTCCACCAGGTTCCAGTCGCTTCTCGGTTGGCCAACGTGCGCATCTCAGCCAGAAATCAAATGGGATAGAGAGAGATTATTGTGTCCCAGCTGCCGCGGTGAGGGCCTGCAGCCCAGCATACATAGTCATGCATCGGGAAGTGACCTTTTGGTATTATTTTTTCCTCCATTTCCCAACTGCTGAAGAGGGCGGGTGGAAGGGAAATAGTGAGCGCACTCTCCCTCCCTCTCTGTTTCCACTTGACTTCACTCAGAAACTGTTCAGCATCTCTGCCTGGAGGTGGAGGGAGGGGGCATTACAGCTGAAAGAATCAGACTGATTTTCTCCTTTATTGTTAAGCCGAGGAAATGTTGCAGGGGAAAAGTGGCCTATTTTAAGGGGGACTAGACTAAATTACCCTCTGAAATATGAGAGAAGTGGAGAAAGGCGGGGGAGAGATGGGTCAGGCTCACAATAGCTTTGTGAGTGTGTGCGCTCTCTCTTTCTCTCTCGCTCTGTAGAAATGATGCCTCTGACACAGACTAGGTGAGCTGGTTGTGATGTCATGGAATGCTCAAGAGCATTCTAAGTGATCCAGGGAGGGAAGCTGTCAAATCAAATCTTTACAGTCCAGTTCCTGTGAGGGAAAAGAAAGCTGTCTGTCTGGCTGAGATTAAAACTTCACACAGATCTCAAATACAGTATAGGGAGAGTTGTGTGGGGCAGGCTGTGGATTGAAAAGAGAAGCCAGAAGAAGGTCCAGGAGGTAGGGAATCTAGGAACTGATATAGGCAGTGGGGTGAAATACAGGAACCTGAGAGAAAGGTACAAGAAAATCTGAAGAAAAGAAGAGTAGGGGAGCAGCAAACTGAGGAAAGGAATCATTCTTGCAAGGCTTGTGGCCTGTATGCTCTCGGTGGGCAGAGCTGGCTGAGAATCGTGGTGGTCAAAGGAACAGAAATGGCAGAGCAGATGGTAGACTGAAAGTAGGGATGTAAATGAATGACAGGTATTGGAGGCATAGTCTTGCCGAAAGGAAGGTCCATGGAGAGGCCCAGGGACAGGAGTGTCTTGTGGGAAGGCAATGGACATGCAAAGGAGCTTTGGAGTCTAGGTGACACAGTTTTCAAGCTAAGCCAGCCATAGGTTTACCAGATCTAACTCTGAAGAGGGCTTCTGGACCTTTCAAGAATCACACTAAAGGACAATTCAGGTGTGACACCTTCAATTACTGCAACACTGTGACATGGCAACACAAAAGGGACATCAAAACAGTCTATTACACGTACTTGAATGAGCCACTTGGGCTTAAAGCCAGCATCAGGGGTCAGTCAACTTGAGCACCGATTGAGGGCTCAGGGCCATCAAAGGCCATCACTTGGTCCAAAGATGACAGCTGCCAGCATGGCTACCAAAGAGTGCTCTGAGCCACTACTGCTGACTCTGAGTCATCCCCCTGGTAGGTGTTTAGGGGAGGCTCACCTTGGCAGCATTAGGGATGGCTCAGGGAACTCTTTGGCAGCCACACTGGTGCCATTTTGCTTTAATAAGTTTTTAATCTACATTTGAAACTGTTTTAATTGTTGTGTTTTTGAAATTGTAAACTGCCCAGAGATTTGTATATGGGGAGGTATAAAAATGTGCTAAATAAATAAATATAAATAAATGAATTTTGCTTTGCCTGGAATGTGATGCCCCTATAGCCAGTGGTACAATGGCAGACGAGGCATTGCATAATAGGTTTCAGAAAGAAGCATGTCTGCCAGCACAGCTGCCCCCCCCCCCCCCACCAAAGAGGCCTGCAAAGGCACTTGACCAAGGATCTCCACAAACGTGGCACTGGCACAGCCACTCCAGTGGCTGTTGGACTGCAACTGCCATCACCCCCAGTCACAATACATTGAATTGCAGGTTAGCCACCTGTCCATTAGAGTGTATGGAACTCAGGTACTTTGGGGCTATGATTGCATTTTCCGGGAAATCTATAAAATCAGTAGCTCTTCATCCTACAGTAAATTTTTGGCATTAAACTCATTTGCTTACTTTTACCTTGTCAGATTCTACTAGGAAGAAAACTATTGAAGCTGAGAGCTAGAGGGGGTAAAACCGATGCATGCAATAAAGATGCTTATATACCAGAGTCAGGGCCTTCTTTGTGGTGGCACCACAGTTATTTCTCTGTGTAAACCACCCTGAGACATTTTTGGAAGGACAGTATAGAAATCAAATGTATAACAACAACAACAACAACAACAAAATCAATTTTAAACTGTTTAATTGTTTTTATTATATTTGTATATTTGTTGTATTTTAAATTATGTACACTGTGCAGAGATACACATACCAGGTGGTATATAAATATGATAAAGAAATAGCTTTACACCTCCATGCAGCTATGTGCAGATGTGTGTGTGCAACTTCTTGTGTGCCTGTGTGTGCAACTTTGTTGCACTTGTGCTGCATTAGTTCAGCTGTCAGCCAGTGTAAATAAGATACACACAGTAAACATCACTTAAAAAACAAAGCTAGGAAGGTTATGTTATTGCCAATTACTGCTGTTGTGAAGGACCACTGTGTTTATCTGAAATGTGTATATTCTTTAGGTCAGTGCTTCCCAACCTGTGCTCTGTGGACCACTTGTGGTCCCTAAGTGTACTGTAGGTGGTCTGTGGGAGGAGGAAAGATAATGTAATCATTGTCATCATCATCTTTCTCATGAGGTGAAGTGTCACCTTTTCCCCACGGGTAGGCCTATTGCAGGTAAATGTGCTGTGGCGAATGCAATATGTTTGTGAGTGGGTATAATACATTGTTAGAAATAGCTGCATTTTTGATACCCCTTGATATAGAAGTTTGATTCCCATCAGCCACATGCTACATTAAAATTTTGTAATGGCTTGCTTCTGTGATGGTCCACAAAAGCTTTCGATGGGGATGTCGTGGTCCGCATAAAGGAAAAGGTTGGGAACCGCTGCTTTAGATGGAATTGTCAGAGAATGGACCTTCTGCATTACTTGGCCATTTGGCCCCACTGTTTGTCTGTAGGAATTTCTCTCTCTCTCAGCCTGTGTGTGTTTGTGTGTTTGTGTGTGTGCACGTGCATGTTATCTGCCTGCTGAGGATAACGCTTCATGCATTCGACAAAGTGGGCTTTAGTCCCTGAAAGCATATGCGACACTAAATGTCTTCATCTTAAAGGTGCTACAAGACTGTGGACACCTCCATGCTGCCACTTGCGCCCACTGCGAGTCGGTGAGCGAGACAGAATGTGCTCTCTGAGTTGGCCACAGGCGGCCTTCTTCACACGCTGCCCGCGAGAGCCTAACGGCAGCTGACAAGGGACTGTGGGTCACAGATACAGCTCGGCAGCCGCGAGGAGAGTACAGTAGGGCCGGCAAAACAAAACAAAAATGCCGTTCCATGCTGTGAATGCATGCTGGGGCCTCCATGCTAGAGCCCTGCGTGCTTAGAGGTGGCGACTTTGAGAGGCAAAAGGAAAGCTGGACTATGGCAGGAGCAGGACTGATCTGATACGGCTTCGTGATGGTGATGGAGTGCTGTAAGCAGCTGGTGCCTTTGGGCAGAGGACCAGATGATCTCTTTTGGGGGTGTGTGCAGATGGGAGCCTTGTTAGCATAGCCACCTTTGCTTGGGGGCTGTACCGTGTGGGGGGATGCTGGCATGGGCAGCAGACCTGCCTGTGATCCACAAGAATCTAGTACACAGACCCTGCTCCTGCAGATATATCTACATGGATCCAATGTGACAAGTGTAAGAAAGATTATTATCTAAAGCTGGGATGCTCAACTTCGGCCCTCCAGCAGTTTTTGGACCACAACTCCCATAATCCCCAGCCACAATATCCAATAGTCAGGGATTATGGAAGTTGTAGGCCAACATCTGCAGGAGGGCCGAAGTTGAGCAGCCCTGAAAAGAGTCCTGAATTTGGCACAAGCTCAGTGGAGACACTTAAGCAATGCTTATTGGACGCAGTGGTATGATCTCCTTTCAGGATCACTCGCATCGTAGACCCCTGGGTTGCTCCCAGGTTTCATCATTGTAGTCGTTGGGACTGAGTGTATCCTGCAGGTCCATTTCAAAGCATGAGAACGCTTTGGCAATGGATGTGGAAGAGAAGGAGAGTTGTAAGATTTGTGAATGAAGAGTGGCTTTCTGCGGTCCACACCCCGCACTTGTTTCTCTGACGTTGGCTGACATCCAGACTAAGCTACTCAATAGTATTATTCAGGAATCACTTTAAAGGACTACTTCAGTAGTGCTTCAGTATCGAGTATTTTTATCAGGCTATCAGCTGCTGTTATTACTGCTGAATTTCTTCTTCAGTATGCAAATATTTAGCTTTTCAGCTTTGTTCGTAGAGTGCAATATGCATCCTGTGTATATATACATCCTAGGTTTGTATTCCACAGCGTTGCATGAGTGCAGAATTTGGCAAAGGGCTAGAATTCAGCCTCCATTTTATTTCAGCTTTTACTTGGTGAAGAACAGCGATTGACTGTGGAGATAGCGGTTTTTCTAGCGGTTGACTGTGGAGATAGGCTTGAAACTGTGTGTAAGCCATGTCTGAGGAAATCTTTCAAGCTGGAGAGGGGACTGGGAAGGATTTGCAGTGGCTAGGAAGTAGCATTGCACTATTCTCCCTGGCTTCACTCCTTAGGCTGACACGATGAGGAAAATTGCTCATGGTAGCCCCATTGAAACTGAAAGGACAATTTAGGCCTAACTTGTTCTTTTAATTTCAATAGGACTACTCTGAGTAATCTTCCTCATCTTGTCAGCCTTTATTTTCTCTCCAGTGACTAGCAGCAGCAGCGCAGGGTAAATTAGGCAAATGTATGCAAATCACATACTTGCATACATTTATGCAGGGCACAAACATTCTTGACAGGCTGGTGTGTTTTGTTTTAGCACATAGTCCACACCCAGACCATATTGTATAGCTGCCTGCTTGATGCAACAAGTGGTGTGTGTGTGGGGGGGGGGGTATGTGTGCGTGTGTGCGTGTGAGCATAGGTCGATACTGTTTCCCCACAACATCATCTGCTTCCCGTCCCACTGAACACAGCACTGTGGCTGGGGAGTCGATTCTGGTGGGCAGTGAACTGCAGTGGCATTGTTTGGCAAGCTGGTTAATCTCTCAGTGGGATCCCTCAGCTCATCAATCAACGCCAGATTGGTGTAATACATCAGTAGATAATAGCAAGGACAGTGCTGTGCTCTCCGAAAGCCTAGCAGTGACAGGCAGTGAGCAGTTAGCGTGAAGTCTTTCCTGACATATCTATTTGACAGCTGTACATCATATTAATTTCCCCTGTCATAGCAGTAAGTGAGTGCTACCATTCGGCGCATCAGATTTGTATTTCTTAAGCAGCCATTAGTATGAGATATGGTCATTCCAGGTAGATAGCACAGATCAGCTGTCCTAGGGCTGAGAGATCTCCACCACGTAGATTTATGCATGCAGGCTCTGATGCATCTATGCACCAGCAGCAGACGGGCAAGCTGATACACATCAATACCAATAAAACAAGCCCCATCCAATTCTCAGTTGACAGGGGTCATCATAACACCATCAAGAGGAGAAAGGCAGGGAAAGCAGGAGGAACTTGCCAAGGCTGCTTCGGCTGGGTCTTGGCAGGAAATTGCTGCAAAGGGAATTCATGGTCTCGAGCAGTATCAAGCTCAGGATGGTCCATTACAAGCATCCAGTGTGATACATTTTGCCCAGCACAGGCCACGGAATTCCCTTCAGGCCTTATTCATAGATTTATTGAGAAGTGAAACGGGCGTATTGGACTGAGGGATCTTATTTGCTAGTTCTCAGAGTGGTAAGTGGGGCCTAAGTGCTTTCTGGGGTGTTGATTGGTGAGAGAGATTGGGCTGGTAATCATTGCAATAGGCACAATACAGGCAGCTGTATGCAATCTACCTCGTGCTGATTTGCGGTGCTGAAGGTTACTGCTTTTTTTTTAATGCATCCACAGAGCAGGTAATGCATTTTGAATACCCTTCCTGAATTAAAAGGACTTTCTGTGCTGAGAGAAGCAATGCTAGGACATATATGAACTGAGGAAGTTAAAACATTACATACTAGCCGACCCCACACAGAGCATCTGTGCGCTCTTTGGGGCCAGCGGTTACCTGTCCCCCACTTCTGCCCCAGTTTCTGCTTCTGGGCCCTGCCACTTCTGCCTCCCCCCCGCCATTTTCTTTCCCCCCTCCTGGGCCTTGCTTCTGAGGCTAGGCCGGGCCCGCCACCTCTGGCCTCCATGGCTGGGCCGCCACCATGGCAACCAGTCCTCCTGGGTGTGCCTCAGCCAATCAGGCGCATCCGCTGCCCAGCCAATCAGCTTGGCTCTGGGACACATATTCCAAGGCACACCCAGGAGAATTAATATAATAGATAGATCATCCTGCTTCATGGGGAGGGGCAATGGTGGACTTTGGAAACCCACCACCACCCAACAACTGGAAAACCTACTCAGGTCCTGGATTATCTTCTGTCATTCCATCAGGTGCTGGCCACACACTTTCGCCTGCAGCTTGGAGTGGGATCACTTAGGAACAGCTTTCTAGGCCTGATTCTGTTGCTTGTATCCAACTGGCCCTGAGACTTGGCTGTGCATGAAACATGCTGGCTGTCCCTCTTCAAATTTGATCATGTCAGGAACTCTGGTTTGGACCAGGGATGCCATGATCTTGGGCTGGGAATTCCCTAGTCAGCCACCTGCCAAGGTGTTGGTTCTGGTCTCAGAGCCCTTTTCAGGTATGCAGGATGAGAGGGAATCCTTCTGATTGCCAGGTAATATGAAGCCTCTGGATTGGCCAAACCTGCTAATTCCGGGTGTCTGTCCTTGCCTGGTCAGTACTTTCTGCCTGCTGCACTTCAGACGTTGGCTTCTGCTCTGGTTTGAGCTAGTTATTGCACATTTCCAAGCACTAGCCCCAAAATCCCTGGACTGACACAGCATGCTCTTAAGAGTTCATATGGGTACCACTGCCCATGAACTTTGACTTGGCCTAGCCCCAGTAGTTCAGAGGTGGGGAAGGCAATCCTAGTTCATTTTTAACAGTTCTTTGGAGCAGTTAATATACCCTTTAAAATAGACAGGTCTAGAACAGACAGGTCTAGTCACATGTGTCAAGTTAGCATCCCCTCCAGGCAACAATGCAGGGAAGCTTTTGTTAACTGGAAGACTTCCCTCCACTTTTAGGTCATAGGTTATACTAGAAGTTCCCTGTCTTGGGACCCCAGTTATTGTTGGGACTACAACTCCCATCACCCCCTGCCACAATGTCTGAAGGTGAATGGAGTTGTCCAACAACATCTGGGGATGCAGGGTTGGGAATCACTGAATTATACCACAAAAGGGGCAGGTGGGTAGGCACTGAATATTCTGGTGATGTATTTGCATGCTGAGCTAAATAAACATGCTTAGGCTTTTTGAGTGAGGTAGACATGTCTTAGCTGGGGGCTTCACAGTTTATGTTGGAGATGTGTTGATGGCTGAAGAGTAGTGAAATGCGGGCTGGATAAGGAATAGCAAATTGAAACTGAATCCAAGCAAGATGGAGGTGCTCATTGAAGGGGCTCAGAATTTGAGGGGTGAGTTAGAGCTTCCTGTTCTGGACAGTGTTACACTCCTCTGGAAGGGACAGGTATGCAGCTTGGCGGTACTCCTGGATCCAGGCCTCACCCTGGTATTGCAGGTGGAGGCTATATGGCCAGGAGCAGTTTCCACCAGCTTCGGCTGATTTGACAGCTTCCTTGAAGAGGATAACCTCAAAACAGTGGTCACCTCCAGGCTTGACTATCGCAATGCGCTCTACGTGGGGCTGCCTTAGTACATAGTTCAGAAACTTCAGTTCGTTCAAAATGGGGCAGCCAGACTGGTCACTGGGTAACCCAGAGAGACCATATTATGCCTGTTTTGAAACAGTTGCACTGGCTGCTGATACATTTCCGGGCAAAATACAAAGTGCTGGTTATTACATTTATACTATAGCCCTGAATGGTTTAGGTCCACGATACCTTAGAGAGCGCCTTCTTCTGCATGGTCCCCACTGCACGTTAAGGTCATCTGAGGAGGTCCGTCTTCAGTTACCACCAACACGTCTGGTAGTGACTCAGAGGCGGGCCTTCTCTGTAGCTGCTCTTGGGCTGTGGAATGCACTCCCAGCAGAAATCCGTAGTTGGAGTTCATTGTTGGCCTGGCCTTCCAGGGTTTTTAAACTGTTTTAAATGGTTTTAATTGTTAATGGTTGTGTGCTCTTTTTAAATTGTTCTGTAATGATTGTTTTTAAACAGATTTTATGCTGTTTTTAAATTGTTCTGTAATGATTGTTTTAAAAAGGATTGATTTGTGGGTTTTATTTTTATTGTTGTGCACTGCCCAAAGCCATTTGGATGGGGCAGTATATACAGTAAATGTAATAGATAGTCTGATGCAACTTCCCCTCATGTGGGGTTCATCCATTTCTGGGTCTGTTGCAACATTCCTGGTTTAATCCTCTAATATTGGAAACATAGCTAAGGATCTGATTTTGATTTGCAAACCATGGAAGTAATAAAAAAATGAAGTCCTTTTCCTCATCATTTTTTAATATAAAAGTGCCTGATTCCTAATTAGAATTCTGCCCTCCCTGTCCTTGTTCCTCATGCCTTCTGTGAGATTAAGAGACTTTATTATATAATGCTCATTGGCACCCAAGCCCTTTGCTAATGCGCAATTGAAATGGCTCAGCACGCCCTGTACTCATTCAGAACGTGAAGTGATTTAGCATGAACTGAAGGGAATTCCCTGGCCTGATGCTACTCAGGAGGACAGATGGGGTGACTTTAGAAAAGACATCCACCCTTAATAACTGTGAATCTTTAATGTAACTTTAATGTGCAATGTTAACAAATTTAATAGCATCTTTTACTGGCCTTTTCTTGTCACCTTGCCTATTTCTGCAGGACCTCAGAATCTATTAAAGTAGAACGGTGAGGTCTGTTTTTATAGTAGGCTGGCATTTGAGGGTGGGTATGAAGGTTTCCAAAATCCGCATCCCTACTCGCCTTTTTTTGCTGCCACTAAATTCACACCAGCAAAATAATACGAACCAATCAAATGATTTTGGTGGCAGCCACTGAAGTTCCCACTAGTGCTGGGTGCCATTTTTCTTTAAAATCCCTTCATATCCAGAAGACACTAGAATGAGGGCAAGCAGCATTGCTTTATGCTCTTGCCCTCACTCTGAAATGGCTTTCAGATGGCCCCATCAGAATGAGACCAGGCGCAGGAAGCAATCCTGCTTGCTTGCTCTCTGGTGTCTTCTGCATATGAAGGGATTTGGAAGAAAAATGGTGCCCAGTAGCAACGGGAAGCATGGACCTTGCTGCTGAATGGTTTTTGTTTGTTTTGTTTTTTTACATTTTATATCCTGCTCTTCCTCCAAGGAGCCCAGCGCAGTGTACTACATACTTGAGTTTCTCTTTCACAACAACCCTGTGAAGTAGGCTAGGCTGAGAGATAAGTGACTGGCCCAGAGTCACCCAGCTAGTTTTATGGCTGAATGGGGATTTGAACTCGGGTCTCCCCGGTCCTAGTCCAGCACTCTAACCACTACACCACGCCGGCTGGACAGAGCCCCTACAAAGTTACCAGAATGGTGACTTACCCGGTGACATTGTGGGGAGATGATTTCGACCCATCCCTCATTTAAAGTAGTACTCATACTTTTGATACCCAGGGCACAGTTTGTTCGATTTTGTGTTTAAAGTCAAACTTATGTGTTACTCCTACCAGGCTCAGACTGGCCCACAGGGCAACCGGGGATATTCCTGGTGTGCCCCACCCACAGGGCACCCCTGTGCCCTGCTGCACTCGGCAGCAGTGAATACTCCCACCCTTAAGCATCCATTCTGCTCAAAACCCGGCACCCTCCCCACACATTCCACCTCCCTCTCAGTGCCCCCAGTCCGGCCCTGACTCTAACACTACAAAAATGGTATACATTTCAGATCAATAATCAGGCATCCTCTTTGCAGCTGCAGGGCAATCCAGATACTATCTCCCGCCCCCGCCCCTCTCTCCAGCCTTTATTATGTTCATCCCCCACCTTTTGTCTGCCGTGGAACTCTAGGCAGTCAGTATCAACAAGTCGGTGGCTATACCGCATGAGCTCAGGCCATGGGCTGGAACTTAGGGTGGGATTATGCATTCTGAGGGATGGTGGCCATTCAGGGATTTCCCCAAAGCAGTCAGCTGTAGCATATCAGAGTCCCAGGACATTGCTCTGCTCCTTTCTTGGAAGGATGCCGTATGTTGGCAAAGAGAGGAGGAATCAGTACTCCACAGGGTGTCTCGGAGCACAGAGTAGAGGAGGAGGCATCAGACATGGTGGCATAATTTTTTTAAGTGCACTTTGGCTAATCTCACAGCTTTGCAATCCCTGATCTAAGGGCTCATCTGTTGGAGAGTGTTTTTCAGATGCTTGCAATTAGTACCCAAGATGTTCTGGCCACATGGTGTGCCCTGATTTCTCCCCCGTCTTCATGGTAGACATTGGGAATGGCAATCTGCACAAGCCGCAGAAGTGAAACTGCAATGACAGCAAAAAAACATGCCAAATCACTGGTCCCCACCCCCACCCCCGCCCAATGCCTTTGTGTGCTAAGGTGTGTTGTAGAAGACAAAGAGTGTGTGCTGGTGGTAAGGTAAGCTAGTCTCCTATGCTTTAGCAAGGACTTGACTGCAGTTTTTCTTGAGATCTCTCAAAGAAGGTGGATCCCCATTGTAGTGGGAAGGTGGAAAATTGGATGTGGATCTAGAGCTGTAGTTGAATGTTTCTATACAGGCAGCAAAACAAGGTGCTGAGTAGGTAGACTGGACTGTGACATTTCAGGTTTACAGGTGGGAGGCAGTGTCCCCTCTAACAGGGATTCCCAGATGTTGTTGACTACAACTCCCAGAATCCCCAGCTGCAATAGCCTTTGCGTGGGGATTATGGGAGTTGTAGTCCTCAACGTCTGGGAATCCCTGTTAGAGGGAACACTGGTGGGGGTGGGTACCACTATTGACTGCTTCCGCATGTACACACTTCCTGCAGGGAGACAACTAGCACATCAGGAAGAAAGAGTTCTGGCTGAGGCTTTTGCTAACAGACAGTGCTGGTTTCCTGTATGCAGAGCCTTTGTAACATAAGGGAGCATTCAGGTCATGATCACTAAAGTGGTTCAGTCTGATTGTGCTGCCTGTGCACACTCAGCAGCCGCCTAGAGCCTTTTCAAACTCTGGATCTGAGCTGGGTCTTCTGGGCAGATGTCAATAGGTGTGTTTATGTGGTGGTGGGCAGTAGACGAGTAGATGCTAATTCACATACATTTGTCCCAAGCCATCTGTTTTTCCAACTCTCCTTTGTTCGCTCCAAAACTGTGTTTGCTCCACTGGTGCAACACCCCTTAGGTTGTAGCACAACCAAGAAGTGAATTATGACCACCCAGCATGTGTGTTCATGGCTGAGCTGATTTAGGAAGTGGTGCTGAAATGGAATGGTGGCAGGAATGTGGAGTTCTGTAGATTTGCGAGTGGCCAGTTCCATCTTGAGACTTACAGATTATTCATTCTTGCAGCATCTAGTGTTGATGTATACAGTCCAGCTTTGGGCAGAGCAAAACTCCAAGCGTTTGGATATGAAACCCAATAAACATTGACCTCTGTCTGCACTGCAGTGCACGCGAGTCCATAGATGTTGCTAGCCCTCAACCATTTTTAATAGCTTGTGTGTGTGGCCACCTGCAGAGCATTTTTGTTCACTTTAGGTGAGCAGCTGTTTTTACAAGATTGGACTCCTGCACAAACTGTAAATCCTGTGGAAGCACATACAGCCAATGGATTGTTATTGGCTATATGTGGAGAGGAGGGGAGCTGGTCTTGTGGTAGCAAGCATTAGTTGTCTCTTTAGCTAAGCAGGGTCCACCCTGGTTTGCATTTGAATGGGAGACTACATGCGAGTATTGTAAGATATTCTCCTTAGGGGATGGAACCATTCTGGGAAGAGCATCTAGGTTCCAAGTTCCTTCCCTGGCATCTCCAAGATGGGGCTGAGAGAGATTCCTGCCTGCTTCTGCCTTAGAGAAGCCACTGCCAGTCTGTGTAGACTGGCATAATGAGATGGTCTGACTCAGTATATGGCAGCTTCCTATGTAAGAGATTTCCCTTAGGGGATGGGCACCTGCACTCTTGCATGCAGAAGGTTCCGAGTTCCCTCCCTGGCGGCATCTCCAAGATAGGGCTGAGAGAGATTCCTGCCTGCAACCTTGGAGAAGCCGCTGCCAGTCTGTGTAGACAATACTGAGCTAGATGGACCAATGGTCTGACTCGGTATAAGGCAGCTTCCTATGCCCCCATGTCGCTATTATTAACTACCTCATTGCAAAGCTAGCAGTGATTTTTTCTTTAATGGAAATGCATTGAACAGTGTTTGATTTACCTCTAATTTGATTCCACTTCACTCTTCTGCCATTTGGGCCACTATTGCACTCTACACTGGTGGCAGTTTGCTGTTGGGAATAGATGGCAGCCTAGATGATTACTATACATAAACTGCTGTGTGTTCTTCTGGAGGAAGAGCTGGATACAAGTGTAGCCAATAAATAATAAATCACTATTTTCAGAAGAGCCATTTTGCTATAGGGCACTCTGCTCCACTCTAATATGTGTTCTGTTGCCTTGTTCTCAAGCCCATCCTGTATTCTGTTCACCACTTAATTTAAGATTCATTGCGCTGGCTGCATCCAGACAGTATTATCTGGCACTGTGTCCAATAAATCCCCCTTTGCTCTGATGTGAAACATGAAGTTAAATCCACTCTCTGCAAAAATAACATCTCGGCCCGGGCTCGTTAAAAGGGATCGGGTCGTTTATCTTTGCCTAGCTCAGTGCATCGAATGACTTGCTCTGGATTTTCATAATTAATAGCTATGAATTACCCATGGAAATGCTAAGCATCTTGATGCAGAAGCACCAGCGTACGGTGTGAATAAATCAGCGAGGACAAGCCGGAAAGGAGGAACAGCTCCCCTGCAGACACACCCTTCCATTTCCAGGCTGAAGGAATCCAGCCAAACGGCAATGCAGCCCAGCGGGACTTGGTGGGAACATGGCTGACCCATTCCCGGTGATGAATGTTGCATGAGAACACAGCAGATGTTGCCTGGCTCAATCAGAAATGCGGTCCATCTAGCCAGTCTTTCTCACAACAAAAACAGTCCACTAGTGAGGATGAGTCTTACTCAGGGACATGAGTTTTCCTGCAGGTGAGTATCCATGGCACTGCTCCAGCTCCGGTCATGCTTTGCCGCATGTGACAAATAGCCATGGATGAGGATGCTTCCTTTAAGTACAGTGGGGGCTGAGCAAACATTATGATACGCATCCACAAAGTCATTATGATGCACATCTCCATTACTTAACCAGGGCAATCAGTTGTAGTGATGGCCAGACCTCCTCCTTACTACTTCTACTTCTTCAGTAATATTTGCAATGAAAAGGTTCTAAACTTTTCAATGAAACAAGCTTTCCATTCTCAAAGCAATTCACACAGAAAAAGAATAAGAAGGTAGTCGCCTGTTCAGTGTTTGCTCGAATTTTTATCATCAGTGAGCAGAAAGAGTTTTGTTCTGGGCGGCAGTATCAAGGCAGTGTGTGCACATAATTCTCTCTCACACACACATGGAAAGAAAATTTTAATCTCCCTCCACTTCGACATTCTGCTGGTCTCTCTGGGCTGCCAGGGTGGGGTGGGGGCTGCCAGGGGGATCCATCACCACCTCTTCCTAACTACAATTCAACTTTACCACAATTCAACTTCTGTTTTTCTTTCAAAGAGGTTTTGCTTTTTTTTTTTTTTAAGTACAGCATCTTCTGAACAGTGTGCTGATTGCTCCCATTAGTAAATCAAACATATATAGTAATTAGAAAATTATGAAGCTTAAAAGTTACATAGGCTGGTGAAGCAGTTTCTTCTTTACTAAAAAGAGAAAAACATCTGGAAAGAGACCTTTGGAGTGACTTGGAACCTCTGGTGAACTAATTAGCTCATAAATCTTTCTTGCCAAATGGCCACCAGATAATTATATAGAATGGGCTATAGTATATAATTCCTACAGTTTTGATAATGCTGGACTTAAAATAAAACCATGGAAAGAAATGTAGTATTCAGTAATGAATGATACCAATAGCTGCAACCTTTATTATTGCTTTGACTTATACCATATTGCATTTCTGGAGTCTTGTCTATATATTAAAAAACACAATAGCTATTATGTAAAGAATGTGCATGTTCTATAGCAAAACCTTTTTAAAAGCTCAGACTAGTAATCTGAACAAAATCCATATCTTTCCATGAGTACCTGTTGTTCCATACAGTAACAGGATACTGTGCAGAACTACCAACAGATTCAGCAGAAAAATACAAGGCATTCTTGCCATGCGTATTTAGTGAAATGTATTGCTCATACCTTTTAAATCAACCTCCATTTACTCTGCCGTATCATTTCTGGCAATAGGATGACAACTATCCACAATATTTCAATGGACTAGTAGTAACCTCCTAGTATTTTTGTCCATGTCTCCACACACTAGGAGGCTCGATGCCTTGGTGGCAGCAGCGAACAAGACTCTTGGAGGGAGCCAATTCCCCTGCATAAGAGCCTGAGCGGCTGGAGGGGAGAGGCAGAGGCTCTTGGCAGGAGCCCATGCCTCCATCTTTCCCCGCCCGGAGACTGGGCTCTTGTGCAAGGGAATCGGCTCCCTCTGAGAGTCCTTTTCGCTGCTGCAGCCACGTGGGCTTGATGCCCTTGCGGCAGCAGTGAACAGGACTCTCGGAGGGAACCGATTCCCTGCACAAGAGCCCAATTCGTGGGCGGGGAGAGGTGGAGGAGGTGGGGGACAGAAACAACTGGGAGCCAGGCAAGGACTGGACTCTGGAGACTGAGGAGATGGGGGAAAGGCAGTGCAGGGAGAGCAGCAGCCGCAGAGGAAGTGTCACTTTCTGGGAGGGCCGGACAGGACAAGTGAGCAGCTCTGAAGGATCTCTGCATGGGGGACATGGGGTCTGTGTGTGCACGCAGCCATGCACCTTAGAGGGAACAGTGCCTCCCACAGTGCTATCCAAGAGCTCAATGCACACTAGGAGGGGCAGGGCAAGGGGCGGCCCTTTCGTGAGGCAAAGGGATGCGGCTGCCTCAAGCGGTAGATTATTGGGGTGCCAGCAAGGTGGCAAAATGCCTTCTTCCTCCCCGTCTTTTTTAAAAAAGTTGTCACTCTGCAGTTGCCACCAGCTCATCTGGTGGCTGCTAGGGACAGGCCTTCTCCATTGCCATCATGAGGCTTTGAAATATGCTCCCTGCCGAAATAAGAACCTCCCCATCTCTGGCAGCTTTTAAAAGGGCTTATAAAAAGAAGCATTTATTCATACGGGCTTTTAATTAGACTTTTAGAATTTGTTATGGTTTTTAATTGTTTTAGTGTTTGTTTTAATCTGTGTTTTATTACTGCCCAGAGACATTACTTTTGGGTGGTATATAAATATGCTAAATAAGAAAACAGGGAGGAGGGGGAGGAATGTGCATATGGAGGCGGGTTCATTTGCCACCCTATCTCAGGAACACAGAGGTCTTGAGTTGCCACTGGATGACAAGCTTTGAGATCCTAAACCCCCAGTGATCATCTTGGCCCTATTTCAGAGTCTGTAGCTGGAGAGAGAAAAAGCCACCTCCAGTCTAATAAGGTCTGTGATGGATCAAGTCCTTGTTTTGCATATTCTCTATCAACTATTTCCTGTATACAATTTAGCCTGGAAATTGACTTTCTGCTTCTCATTGTCTGTGATTGTCTCTGCTCCATCCCCTGCTGTTACTAGTTATGATGATGTGATGTTTCAAAAACATTTCATTTGCTAATGAGGAAGTTGTCAGCAGTAGTATACTGGCAAACAGTGCTACTTCTGTTGAGAAGAGAAAGGGCTGCTTGAATGGCATGCACACTTTATCCAGGATCTCAGGACAGGAGCAGCTGCTATAGGCTGGCCTGTAGAGAGAGGCAGGTGGCGGGTGCGTTGAACAGAAAGGATACCCAGGAAGTTCAGAGAGTTAGATGTGAAGCCCATAGGCAGGGTGGCTTGGAGGGCAGAGAAGACAGTGAGCTGTAAACATGCACGGAATCTTGAAAATCTAAGCTTTCATTTCAAATAAGTTTCTAGCCCTCATTATTGTGGAGAAAACTTGGCAGAACAGAGGTCATGACAGTAATGTAGAAGTGAAGAGGACATTTGCAGGGGAGAAGATTTAACCTCTCCCCCACCCCCCAGATTTGACATGTGAGAAAAACACTGAGTTGGGAATTCTGCGTCCTCTTGTAGCATGTAGTTTTGCCATTAAGCTGCACTTTGCAATTATGTCTGCTTCTTGAGTGGTGCAGTGTGCTGGTTGCTTGGCAGATCTATGCTGGGGCTTCACCTGGCTGCACTGCTTCCTCTCTCCCCCCCCCCTCAGATATGTCTTCAGTTCCTCCCCAGTAGGTTTCCCAGTTTCCTTTCCTTTCTTTCCAAAATAAACTCTCAAGCTCCTTTTGTTCCCTTTGCCCTTTTATGGATCAAAGCAAAGTTCCATTTGACTGCTTTGCAACAAGGGTGCTCACCACCCCACCCTACCCAGGCTGCTAAGCCTCTAACTGCAGCCTGTTAGGCAGAAACTCAACAGGTGCATCCTTTGGGGAGCTGTTGAATTTCTGCCCACTGTGTAGCTATTAAGGATTCCAGAACCGGATGGCACCCCTCTCCACTCTAGAGCATTTTGTCAGGGTTGTCAGAAGTGTGACGGAGGATGACACTGGCGAGAAACCAAAGGGGAACTTCCTGCGAGTTGCTTGACTTTGTTATTGGGCGTGAAGAGAGGAGGACTTTTGTGTTTGTGCTGGACTTGTGATCTCACGCTTCTAGGGTTTTGATCAGGAATAAAGAGGCAGCCGTTGGTAGATCTGAGCTAGTGCGTGCTGATTTCGGGGAAGTGAAGTTCTGCAAAGCAACGGGAGGGAAGCTTCAATCAGTGCCTTTTGTGCCTTTAGTGCAGCCTGGATTAAAAAACATGGACATCTTCATGCTGCAATACGATTCAGCCCCACAGCTCTCTCAGCACTGTATGCCACAAGCTGCTTTATTATATTTATGCCTCATTCTTGGCCAAGGTTGGTTCCCAGAGCTGCATATAAGAATTGCAACTTAAAGCAAAGGTACCTGTGTATTACGGTCTCCTCCTGGCAATTTGGAGGGGTAGAAGGAGCGGCAGCTGAACTCAGGAGCTGCGTGATGGTGAAGATGCCTGCTCTCAGACACATCCCCTGCGTCGATCTGCTCAGTCTCTGGCCCCTGGCAGTTGATGATGCAGCCCAGGGTCCCCTGGACTTGGGGACAGAAGGAGCTGCGAATGATCTGAGGGGTGCCTAATCACAGCCAGCCCACTAATGAGGCTTGGTGATGCCGCCACCTCAGGCAGCAGATTGGCTACCTCGGGCCACCTCACCCAGCCTCAGGTCCACCACCCTCCAAACCTCTCCCAGCAGCTAAAGCATGTGCCCATGGGTCTGAAGATTACCTTCATCCTGCTGGTCTCAGTCCTTCCTGATCTGAGTCACATCCTGCCCTATACTTTGAAAAGATACATAGGGACATAGGAAGCTGCCTTATACTGAGTCAGACCATTGGTCCATCTAGCTCAATATTGTCTACCCAGAATCGCAGTGGCTTCTCCAAGGTTGCAGGCAGGAGTCTCTCTCAGCCCTATCTTGGAGATGCCAGGGAGGGAACTTGGAACCTTCTGCATGCAAATGTTCTTCTCAGAGTGTCTCCATCCCCCAAGGGGAATATCTTACAGTGCTCACGCATGTAGTCTCCCATTCAGTTGCAAACCAAGGTGGACCCTGCTTAGCAAAGGGGGCACGTCATGCTTGCTACCACAAGACCAGCTCTGCTCCCCTGATATAGGGCAAAAGTGGGACGAAGTGTCCTGAATTGCTTCCAGTGATTCCAGCCCCCCTGCCCTGTACCATTTCAAAAGGCAGGGCAGGATGCAGCCAGGGGCAGGGTAAGGATGGTGGCCATGGCACCAGCAGGTACAGGAGGGGAGTGGAATCGGCAAGGCAGGGGTCAGAGGAATGGCAGCTGGGATGGTGGCAAACATGGGGTTCAGAATCCTTGCCGTTCTACTCTGAATCTAGTCCAAATGGTAGAGACATGAGAGCAACCCTGAGAATGTTGCTAGCCCTGAATTCTGTACTAGTCTTGTCCAAATCCATTTAACTACCCAGGGAATGTGTTACCTACCCTTGTGTGAAATATTGGTGGCCGCTTTAGGTGCAGGGCAGGGGTTCTCGACCTGTGGTACTGCAAGATGTTGCTGAATGGCAATGCCCCTCATCCCCAGCCACAATCAACTGGAGCTGGAGATGGTGGGAGGAGGTGTAGTTCAGCAACTACATTGGCGGGGCCCCAGGTTGGGAAACCCCTGGTCTCGGGGGAAAGGCGCAGAGTTGCTTGTGCTGCCTCTTCCACTGCAAGCTGTGAAAGAGCCTCCAGTCTGGGGAATTGATTCGCACTGGCCATTGTCTCTCTGTGAACAATTGAGAATGAGGGGAATTGTTCTTGTCGGGGAAACATCACAGTCCAGGTCTTACTATGGAAAACCTGCTGTCAGCTCCTGTAGAGAGAATTTCCTGCATCATGCCCCAGTGGGGCAGGACTTTGCATAAAACCAGGATGCCTAGATGGCATATTATGACATCACAATGCATTATGGGTGGGGCTAGAGCTGGGTTGCCAGAACATGGCCTCAGCCTTTGCCCTCATCTACAGGAGTGGGTCCCTTGTGCCCCACAGGGCTGTGATACTAGCCAATCAGTTTTGTCTTTCGTGGCTTTGTAGCAGATTCCAGAATGCTTGCGTGCCTCCCTCACAGCCACAAGAGGAGTGTGGAATAAAGACTGTCACAGGATGCAAGCAGCTGGTAGTCAGTACAAGTATCCGTTTCCTGCCCGGTACGATCCTTTGGCACTTGAAATGGTTCCAGAAGAGCATATGGCGATGGAAATGAGGATAAACGCGGCTCCTTGATCTCCTGCCTCTGTCTCTCCAGTTGCCAATCTCGAGCCAGCCCTTTTCTCATTACAGCTTAGCTGGCTTTCGACAGGCCATGCCGACTTCAAGGCTTCTCCGCCTGCCTGCCAGCCGTTCCTTTTGTGTCAGACGGATGGAAACAGCATCGGCTGTTGGTTGGCTGCGAAAAGGATAGGGCCAGGAGCAGACTGCCCTGGGCATATCTTGGCTGCAGCTTGCCTCACTTCAGAAGCGTGATCCTGAAAGGAGGAACAGGAGCTGTTCACCAGCAGTAACTATGGACTCCGAGTTGGCGGTGCCCTGTGGTCCCTATCAATTAAGCAATCACTCTTAATGAGAGCAAGCATAGAGTAGTGGTTAGAGTAGAGGTTAGAGTATCCGGCTAAGGGATTCTGGGTTCAAATCCCCATTCAGACATGAAACTCGCTGGGTGACTGTTGGTGAGCCATCCTCTCTTGGTCTAGCCTACCTCACAGTGTTGTTGTGAGGATAAAAGAGGAGGAGGAGGAGGAGGAGGAGGGAGAGTGAAAACCATGTATGCTTCTTGGAGGAAGGGCAGCACAAGCAAATAGAACCAACATTATCTGGTGAGAGCCAATTTTAATCAGGCCGGGAGTTAAGGACACCCTTGTTTATTCTGAGGCCCTTTTAGTTCTATGTTACTGTGATGTGACATAGAAAGAAGTGGAAGGAGATCTTTCTTTGTAACAATGAGCATTTAGCTTCTGTTTGCAGTTGTTTTTGTTGTTGTTATCGTGCACTTTGTCCAGTATCCAAACTAGCGCCTCGACTGAAGTTCTGGTAGCATGCAATTTACATTGGTGCATGGATTAAATCCGATAAGACTCTTTAGTTGCTTCATCTTCTATCTGTTGACAGGCTGCACCCAACAAGCTGAATCCCATGGGCTTGATGCAGAATGACCTGTTGCCCTAATAAACACCTTGGGCAAATATGGGGTTGGGATAGAGAGAGCATCTGTAGTAGGAAATTGGCGGGGAGAAGGAAGTGTTTAACTCTTCCCATGTTCTCAGCAAATGGCCCCTTTGGGCTGTGTCCCCTCCCTCTCCCCAGTCAGGCTTATTCCTAGTCTTGGAGCCCCGTGTGCAGAGGCGTAACTAGGGAAAATAGCGCCTAGGGCAAGCACTGAAATTGCGCCCCTGTCCAAACAGGAATGATGGGACTTGTAGTCAACAATATCTGGAAATCCCTGTTAAAAGGAACACTGTACCATCTAGACATGGTTGTTGATCAAAACCTGAAAACAGGAGCCATCTCTGTAAAAGACTTAGAACAACAGTCAAGAGTTATGCAAGGATTCCAAGTGTCATTTTCTCTGTCTCATATTCTTTTTAAAAAAACATGACTTTGTCCTAGAGGGTCACCTGCCCAAATAGCCACTAGCAAAATAGGGGAAGAAGAAGGTGGTGGTGGTGTCTATAAACCAGTGAATGATTCCTGCCAGCCTTTGTCTTATGATGACTGTTGGCTCACGATGGGGTATATGTGCATTCACCACACCAGTGCTTACTTTGACACCAAGAGGGAGGAGGATACATTAGTTTGCCACACTAGACAGAGGAATTTGCAACAGGAGCAGATAGCAAAGTTCTGCCAGGGCCAAAACCAGCCCCTGCCAGACTAAGAAATCATTGTAACTTGCCCCTTCCTGTCACAAGCAGTGTGCTGTTCTTTTATTATTGACTCTAACTCTCAGATATCCCAGTCATGGATGCAAAATTCAGGGTCAATTTACAAGAGACACATTTTCTACATGGAAGTTTCTTCTGTGCAGGTGTTGTGCAGAAACCCATTTGTAGTGACCGCCAGGGGCATAGCAAGGTTGGAATGGGCCAAGATGAGATTTTAAAATGGGCCCCCAGCCCCTCAAAGTCCAGGGCCTCCACATACCCCAGGCCCCCAAGGATTTAAGTCTGATATTTCAAAATAAGTATGCTGCCTGGAAATACATTTCACTGAATACACACATGCACACTTCACAGTATATAGTGATATACATTGAGTACTATATATTTGTGCTACTTTTAATGCCTAGAACACACTAGCAATGCTAATTATTAAAATGGCCCCCTCTCTGCAGATTAGCAAAGGAGACTTTCAACCATGCAGGGTGAGCCTATGTTTGTTTTCTCAGAATTCTGAACAAGTTCAGTAAAGTTTGATTCCAGGAGATTTTTCACACGAGGCTTTTAAAGCCCTTTAACACACATCTCCTCTGGAATGGAGGTGCTGCATTCACATGTTGGCCAGATTTACCCTGAAGTCTCTGCAAGATATTGGGGAGCAGTTCACACACAAGAAACATAAAATAAAATAAAATAAAATAAAATAAAAGCACAACACATGCTTCACAGTTCTCACTCAGACCTTCTGGGTTGCAAAACAACTTGAACATAAGTGCATTTATGAATGAATGAATGAAAATAAATAAAATATACTTATTCCAGAAGTTTTTGTAATTTTCTGCCCTGAAACAAGCCACTTATAGGCCTTTTTAGATAGTTTTTGTTTTTAAAGCCAGCACATTTTTCAGTCTATTTTAAATTAAATATTCAGAGACTTCTCAGTCTCGCCCCACCCCCCATATCAAAGCACTATGGCAAGCAGATTCCTATGGGGGGGGGGTAACCACAAAAAGAAATTCACAGCCTACCTGGCAAAAGCTGTGCTGGATGGTCTGGGCAGAGGGTCTGCTGCTGCAGAGAACTCTGCCTGCTTCCTCCTTCCTGGCTTGCTTGGCCTGCCGAGTACAGGCTTCAGGGAGGCCTACTCTGAGGCCTCTCTGGAAGCCCTGCCCACCCGCCAATCAGCTGAGAGGCGGGGAAAGAAGAGCTCTGCAGTTTGCAGGCCTTGCCGATCCTAGGCCTCGCTGATCAGCCGGAGCTGGAGGCAAGTGGCTGAGGGGCCCTGGGGCTGGGCAGGTGGGCAATGGGGTGGGGGTGGCATGAACTGGTGTGGCGCCCCCCCCCCCAGTTCCGCCTATGCCCGCGTGGAGAAACGGCCAAGAAAGCATTTTCCCAGGAACGAGCCAAACACCGGGGAAGAGCATCTGCCTTGCATGTTGCAGGTCCCAGATTCACTTCCTGGCATCTCCAGGAAGGGCTGGGAAGTCTCTGCCTGGAAGTCTCTGGAGTACCCTGCCCGTTAAGTTCTATTTAGACGTCATACTGTCCACGCATGCAGGTCTGTACACATGTACATAATTGGGTGTGAATGACTCTACGTAAGCTCATCTTAAAAGGGAACCTAGGTACAAGGCCCCTGAAATGCAGGTGGAGGTGTACTGCTGCGTGTCCATTCAGCATAATGTGTGAATCACTGTACAGTGTTTGTGTGTGTACAGATCTGTATGGCATACACTGTGCAGATGGTACGTGTATTGAACATAATGTGTGAATAGGTCATTAATCACCCTCTCCTCTGCTAGTTTCCCCCTGTAAATGTGTGCCGCCCCCACTTCTCCTCCCCCTGGCATGTTCATGTTGGGAACCCTGTGCTGCCTCTAGAGAAGTATTTCCGCCCTTCATCATTTGTATTGAATCTTTGGGGAATGTGATGAGAGTGCAGCTTATCAGGGTTATTAATGTAAAACAAAAAGGGATGATCTGGAATCTGATTCAGAGTTTTTCTTTGCTTGTGACTGGTTGCCCTTGGGCCTTGTGTGGTTTATGTGCCAGAAAAGATTTGAGCTTATGAAATTGCTACCTCCTCCTACAAAAGCATAAAAAATGCCACAAGGGAAATAGAGGGCCATGCACCTTTTGAAAGCAACTGTGTTTTACTGGCAAAAGCATTTGCCTTAGAAAGGATTTTCTCCCTACACTTCAGAGCCAAGTTGGAATCATCAGAAGCATTCAATTGCTTTTTGTGTTACAGACACTGATTACAGACAGGCCTGTTCATCCTTTGTGATTTTTGCCTACACTGAATTCTGTACAAAAATCTGCTTTGGAAATTGTACTCCTTGAACTGGTTATACCAATGCAGGGGTGGAAGAAAGACCTCTGATGAGCTAGCAATAAATTCTTGGACAACCAGGTCATTTACTTCTTTCTCCCCCACTTCATCCCCTCTGAGTTGTAGATTAGTGTTAATAAAGAACATGGGGATAACTGTAGTAAGGAGTAGTTTGGACCTCTTCCCACATACAGACCTGATTGAGACCTGGGCATTAGGTCCTTCTAGACAGCAATAAACTGTGCAATGTTGAAAGCTTCTGAGCACGTTCAAAGTGTTGTCTTACTGACCATACACATGTTCCTGTCAAGATCTTACACTCTGGCCACTTGTGGATCAGAGACCATGTGTGATTTCTGCAGTGCTATCTGCTGGACAGCACTTGCATCTTGAGAGGTACCCAGCAGCACAGAAAAGGGAATGCATGCAAAGTATCTGATCAGAGTGTGGCCAGAGTGCAAGATCCCAAAAGGAACATAGGAATCCGCCATATACTGAGTCAGACCATTGGTCCATCTAGCTCAGTATTGTCTCCACAGACTGGCAGCAGCTTCTCAAAGGTTGCAGGCAGGAATCTCTCTCAGCCCTATCTTGGAGATGCCAGGGAGGGAACTTTGATACCTTCTGCTCTTCCCAGAGCGGTGGCTCCATCCCCTGAGGGGAATATCTTGCAGTGCTCACACTCCTAGTCTCCCATTCATATGCAACCAGGGTGGACCCTGCTTAGCTAAGGGGACAAGTCATGCTTGCTACCACAAGACCAGCTCTCCTCGCTGACATAGGGAGAAAGAAAGGAGTGCAGAAGCCGACAGGAGGTTGTGTACGGTCAGTAAGACAGTGCTTTGAACTTGCACAATTCATTGCCATCTGGAAGGATTCCTAGCAGAAATTAAGTTGTAGAGTATAGTGGAAATGAGGTGGTTGAGCAGAAATGAGGTGGTAGAGTATTAGGTTAGTAGAGTGGACTGTAAGAAAAGAAAGAGGGCTGCTTCAAGGGACCTGAAAACCAAATAAAGGGGGAACCATGCCTCAAGAAGATGCTGGGAATAGAAACATTTATTGGCAATTAGTTACCCAACATGTTGCGTTGCCTACTTCAAGGGCAACAACACCCCCCCCCCCTTCTATTTCATTTGTTGTGGTGGTCTGTTACTTGAGAGAGAGATTGCCCCTGAAGAACATTACATACCTAAATATGTTGGGCAATTTTAATTTCCAATGAACTTTTTTATTCCCAGCATCTTCTGAGTAAGCATGTGTAGGATTACACTACAAGTCATTTAAATGTCTACACTTCATAAATATTCCAAACAATACAATATTTTATTTGAAGTTCAAAAAAACCTTGCTGGTTTAAGACCAGAGTGAGCTAGCTGAGAAATTGGAACCTTTAACAGACGTGCCACATGGCCAGTAATAGTGTTGTGCAATGGCACAAATTGTGCACACTTACAACTTGGCCTCCATGCACCCATACCTTCCCATGGACTTTGAGGACCAAGTCCAGATGTTGAGGATGGAGTGCCTGGCACCAGCAAAGATGCCCCACATTATCCTGGTTCTGTACTGCCTTATGAAGCATCTAAGCTTTGTTGTTGAGGTCATCCCTGGCCCAGGTGGGAAGCTCCATATCCATATTACAAATTCATGGAGGACAAGTCTATCAATGGCTACTAGTCTGGTGGCTATGGGCCATCTCCAGCCTCAGAGGCAAGATGCCTCTCAATACCAGTTGCAGGGGAGTGCAAGCAATAGAGAGGGCATATCTCAGAGGCATCTGGTGGGACACTGTGAGAAAGAGGATACTGGACTAGATAGGCCTTGGGCCTGATCCAGCAGGAGGGATATTCTTATGTTCTTACGTTCTTATGACCAGAAAGAGAAGAGAAGTTTGTTTCTGCTTACTATTTAATGTATAAAAGCAGAGCCTCTTTTGTACTACTCACCTAATCTAAAGGGCTACTCTCATGCCCTTTTAATGTACTAAATTATACATAATGACCAACATCCTGACTCAGGACTGCACAACTTTGGTCCTCTGGCTGTTTTTGGATTGCAGCTTAGTACAGCCTGAGGATGTGGACAAGATCCTGGGCAGTGTGCAGGAGACATCATGCACCCTTGACCCTTGCCCTTCATGGCTAATAAAAGCTGCTAGGGATGTTACAGGCAGATGGTTGGAGGTGATTATCAATACTTCATTAAGGGAGGGCAAGATGCCATCATGCCTCAAGGAGGCGATGGTAAGACCATTATTTTAAAAGCCCTCCCTTGATCCCTCCAAGCTTGATAACTATAGACCTGTCTCTAACCTTCCCGTTTTGGCCAAGGTCTTAGAGCGTATGGTGGCGTCCCAGCTGTAGAGGGTTTGGGATGATATGGATTATCTAGACCATTTTCAGTTTGGCTTCTGTCCTGGATATGGGACTGATAATGCCTTGGTCACTCTAGTGGATGACCTACGCCAGAAGCTAGACAGGGGTCGTGCATCTCAGTGGCATTCGATACCATCAACCATGGTATCCTTCTGGACAGCTCTTGAGTATAGGGACTGGAGACACTATTTTGGAGTGGCTTTGGCCCTTTCTTGGGGAAAGGGTCCAGAAGGTGGTGCTGGGAGACTACTGCTCAGCTTCATGGCCATGGCCATTGGCCTGTGGGGTCCTGCAGGGTTCAGTTTGGTCCCCTATGCTGTTTAACATCTACAGGTGAAACTCGGAAAATTAGAATATCGTGCAAAAGTCCATTAATTTCAGTAATGCAAATTAAAAGGTGAAACTGATATATGAGACAGACGCATTACATGCAAAGCAAGATAAGTCATGCCTTAATTTGTTATAATTGTGATGATCATGGCGTACAGCTCATGAAAACCCCAAATCCACAATCCCAGAAAATTAGAATATTACATGGAACCAAGAAGACAAGGATTGTAGAATAGAACAATATCGGACCTCCAAAAAGTATACAGTGTACTGTGCTTGATTGGCCAGCAAACTCGCCTGACCTGACCCCATAGAGAATCTATGGGGCACTGCCGAGAGAAGGATGAGAGACATGAGACCAAACAATGCAGAATTGCTGAAGGCAGCTAATGAAGCATCCTGGTCTTCCATAATACTTCATCAGTGCCACAGGCTGATAGCATCCATGCCACGCCGCATTGAGGCAGTAATTGCTGCAAAAGGGGCCCAAACCAAGTACTGAATACATATGCATGCTTATACTTTTCAGACGTCCGATATTGTTCTATTCTTCAATCCTTGTCTTCTTGGTTCCATGTAATATTCTAATTTTCTGGGATTGTGGATTTGGGGTTTTCATGAGCTGTACGCCATGATCATCACAATTATAACAAATTAAGGCTTGACTTATCTCGCTTTGCATGTAATGCGTCTGTCTCATATATCAGTTTCACCTTTTAATTTGCATTACTGAAATTAATGGACTTTTGCACGATATTCTAATTTTCCGAGTTTCACCTGTACATGAAACCACTGGGAGAGGTCATCCAGGGACTTGGATTGAGTTGTCAGCAATATGCAGATGACACTCAGCTCTGTCTCTGCTTGTCACCGGATGCTAGGGAGGCAGTGGACATCCTGAATCAGGGGCTGGAGGCAGTGATGGGTTGGATGTGGGCAAACAAACTCAGATTGAATCCAGGCAAGATGGAGGTACTGTTGGTCAGTAGGAGAGCCAGTTGGGATGAGGAGATTCTACTGGTTCTGGATGGGGTTGCACTACCCTTGAAAGAGCTAGTGTGCAGCTTGGGGGTACTGCTGGACCCGACTCTGCATGTGGAAGCTCAGGTGGAGAAGGTGGCCAGGGGTGCCTTTGCATGGCTTCAGCTAGTGTGCCTTCTCTCAAGAAGGCAGGTCTGGCCACTGTTACCCATGCCTTAGTCACATCACAGCTGGATTACTGTAATGCACTCTACATGGGGCTGCCCCTGAAGAATATTCAGAAACAGCAGCTAGTACAAATAATATTCAGAAACTGCAGCTAGGATGTTATCCGGAGCTGTCCACTGGGATCATATTACCCCCATTTTGAAAGAGCTACATTGGCTGCCAACCTGTTTCCGGGTCCAATTCAAGGTGCTGGTTTTGACCTTTAAAGCCCTAAATGGTTTGAGCCCTGGATATCTGAGGGACTGCCTGCTCCCAAGGGTTTCTACCCACTCAACGAGGTCATCGGAGGGGGCCCTGCTCCATGTGCCAACAATGAGGGAGGCTCACCTGTCATGGGACAGGGCCTTTTCAGTCATTGCCCCCAGACTTGGGAATGCTCTCCCAGTGAGCCTCCACTCCTCAGTCTCCATCACAGTTTTTAGAAAGCAAGTAAAATCTTGGCTTTTTGCCCAGGCTTTTAAATGAGTTTTTTGTTTGCCGCTCTTTGTGTCTTATGGTTATATTATACATGTTTTTAAAACTCTTAATTAGATTTGTATTTTTATATTTTATTTGAATTCTTATTGTGTGGTCTTTATGGTTTTATATTGTTGAATGTTTTGTAAACCGCCTTGAGATTATTTTAATGAAAGGTGGTATAGACATTTTTAAATAAATAAATAAATAAATAAATAAATAAATAAATAAATAAATAAATAAATAAATAAATAAAATTATTTCCAGCCACAGTGGTCAGTCTTCAGGAAAGACAGGAGTTGTAGTTCAGCATCTGCAGAGGGCTGAAGTTGTGCAGCCCTGTCTTCACTAATGCAATGCACATGCAGACAAAAATGGGATTTGATCCTAGATCTCCCTGGGTCCAACTCATTAACCACTACACCACACCAGCCCTCACCAGTTCTTTCCTCGTGAATTGTTCTTCAGCAACTACACAAGGTGGCTGACAATTCAAAAAGAATACAGCATAATAAAATAGAAAAATAATGGTAGAATCCCACATGCAGGCAGGGAACAGGATTGCCATAGCTGTCTCTCAGAGTGGGGGACAAGGAGAGAGAAAACAAGAGCTCTGGCTAGTTTAATTCAGAACAAAAGCTATATTTCCTGCCTCCACAGATGTGCCTGGGAGAACAGCAAGAACATACTGCCAGTTTTTGACAAACGTCCCTGCTGCAGAGTGCCCATGCTCCTGCAGCGAAATCAACATTCGGTATTAACATATGTGAAATAAGTATCCCTAAAAGGGCTATTTTCTGTATGTCTGGCTCTGTTTGTGAAACAATTTTGCATTGACAGAAGGGTTGTTGCCTCTGTGTGCTCCTGAGGAACTCCAAAGTATGTGTATTTCTTAGCTACTATGTTACGCCAATATGGTAGTACTATGAGAGTGCAAACTGGAAGTACCTGGTTCGAATCTCATCTCGGCTGCAAGGTGACCTTAGACAAGCTAAGCCCAGCCTTCCTTACATAAGTTTAGATTTTGTTTATTTGATTTATCAGCTACTTTTCTGTGACAAAGATGCCCACAGAAGCATACGATAAAAATCAGAACAATTAGAAAGAGGGGCTTGTATACAGAGCAACTCTAGTGGAGCACAGAATCTGTGTAACAACTCCTCCTCCCCAGGCTGAGGTTCTTGTTGAGGGACTCTCAGCAATGCTGTGGACTGCTGTATGGAGCTCCTCTGTATGGAGCTCCTCAGGAAGGGCTTTTAAAGAAGCTCAAGGACTGCCTAGGAAGAGGAAATGGTTGAGTGGATTCTGAATACCATGGAGTGGCACTCTATGTGTGAGCCACATCTAAGGGGGAGAAACGAATTAAACTCTAAGATTCATAACATTAATATTTTGATGCATTTGACACCTATATCATCCCTGTCACATGATTATAATTAGAATAGTTCGGACAATGGTTTTTCCCATGACACTCTGGATGTGAAAGCAGGACTTTCAAGAAGCAAGATAGAAAAAGTATTTGACGCTTTTGAACTTTGGTGCTGGAGAAGATTTGAGGATACCATCAACAGCCAGGAAAACAAACAAATGGATCATAGAACAAATCAATCCAGAATTTTCACTCGAGGCACAAATGAGCAGGCTCAAACTATCATACTTTGGACACATTATGTGAAGACCCAGCTCCCTTGAGAAGTCCATAATGCTGGGGAAAGTTGAAGGAAAGAGAAGACGACCAGCAGCAAGGTGGAGGGACTCAATTATGACAACAATGAATGCACCACTGAGGGACCTTAAAGGCCAAGTTGAAGACAGACCATCCTGGAGAGACGGTCGCTAAGAGTTGACACTGACTTGACAGCACTTAATCAATCAATCAGTTATCCCTGTATGGATTCATAATACCAGCTTACCTTACAAGGCTGCTGTGAGGATAAGCAAGGGAATGTACATAAGGTGATCTGTGCACTGGGCAAACCTGCCATATAAATATTAGATATTAAGGAAAAGTAATGTTCCTATTGTAAATGCAAATGTACACTGTACAAACTCAAAAGCATTCCAGACTAGATTATCTGGTGATGACTGCAATTCAACATCAGTTTAACAATTACTATGCAGAGCCAGTATGCACATCAACTGCTTGATAATGGCATGAATGAGCGATCAGAAATCGGGCAACACTGGTAGAACTTCTTTATTGCTTCTGACACAACTGCTATAGTGGAGCCAGTTCACAGCCATTCAGCTGCAAATCCTCCAGTGCAGAGCAGGGTTATACATGCATGTGTGACCCAGTCCATAGGCACAATGTACTCCATGCCCTGGGGCCTTGCAGTCTAGACAGAAATCCAGGCTTGACAAATGCATAGCAGCAAGTGCGGGGCGGGGGGAGCAAAGTGTTGGGCAGCAATGCAGCATAAGGGACAAACTAGACATGAAGGCAGTTCACACTATCATAATTGCGGTGGGATAAGTGTCCTACCCTTGTTCGGGAGTGCTACTCGTGCTCCCATTTTGTGACTGTGTGCAAGGGAAACCACAAGAAAGGAAGTGATCATCTGGGAGAGGGAACTGGGCCGGTTAGCGCTGCCCTACCCAGCACTTTAAGAACACAAGAACAGCCCTGCTGGACTGTTAGAACCCAAGGATGCCCATCCAGTCCAGCATCCTGTTTCCCACAGTGGCCCACCAGATGCATCTGAGAAGCCCACAGGCAAGGGCATGCCCTCCTGCTGTTGCTCCCCTGCAACTGATATTCAGAGCAGGAGCGGAGCAATGCTGGCCGCGGCCCATGTGCGGCAGCCGTGTCCCCCTAGCTCCACCCCTTGCACCTGACGCCAGATGCAGGGTCCCGGGTAGACATCCCCCCACATCTGACATCAGGCATGGGGGTGTAGTCTCCCTTCCCAACAGAGCCAGGTGGCCCCATTTGGTAAGGAGATCAGCCCGTGCTGCATTGGGCAGCATGGGTCGGAGTGACCCTTCCTGCCTTAAAGGCAGGGAGAGCCGTTCCTGCAGCTCTCTCTCCTAAACGGGGCCGTGCGGCCCCGTTTGGGAGGGAAATCAACCGGCCCCGCTGCGTTGGCAGCGAGACCAGGAGTGGCTCTCCCTGCCTTTAAGGCAGGGAGAGTGACTCCGGCCATGCTGCCAACGCAGAGTGGTCCGATTTCAGCTCCAAATGGGGTTGTGCAGTCTCATTTGGGACCAAAATAAAGCCCCCACGTCTGATATCATATGCGGGGTGTGTGTCTGGGGCTGCGCTCGCGGCCCCGATTGATGGCGGCCCGAGTTCTTTTAACCCATTTGCTCAATGGTGGCTCTAACAGGGATTCCCAGATGTTGTTGACTACAACTCCCAGAATCCCCAGCTGCAGTGGCTTTTGCTTGGGGATTATGGGAGTTGTAGTCAACAACATCTGGGAATCCCTGTTAGAGGGAACACTGCTCCCAGATGATCACTAATCTCTCCCTCCGACCTTGCTTTTCCCTTCATGCACAAAAATGGGAATGTGTACAGCTCCCCAACTGGGGTCGGACACTTTTCCGACCCCAATTATATTTGTGTCTTACTATATTGCCACTGGGTGAAATGTTAACCTGTATGGTACTGTGTATTAGAATAATTATTTTAAAAAAATTAAGCAGGGTGGTTTGAAAATTAGTTTTTGAAGCAAGGCACTAAGTTTCTGAAAGGTTAACCTCTTGGCCTCTTGCAGAGGGCTCAGGGGAGAAAGGGACACTGTGGTGCCGCTTCACGTGACAAGAGACTGGTGGTCCCCAGCTCAACCCAGCCCAGCCTAGAAGATGGTCCTGGGGAGGAGGTGCTTTGCAGCGGAGGAGGTGGAGGCAGGGATGCGTAACTCTTCTTTTACCAGCTGCTGTGCCTCTGAAACATCGTCCTCCCGCAACAGGGTTCTGGGCCCGTGTTTGCCAGGCAAGCACAACTCTAGAATGCTGGGGCTGGGGAGGCACCTGGGAATTTCAGGGGGCTAAGAAAGGTTAATTCCCCCCTTTCCCTCCTGTAGCGTGCCCCCACTCAGCCAAAAACCCAGCCTTAGGGTTTTGGGTGCCCTACATGAAGTTTGGCTTTGGCGCCTGCCCCCTCAGCCGAGAAGTGCAGGGCCCCCACTTCAATTTGAGCTACGCAGGCTGCTGGTACAGGAGAGGGAGCAAAGCAAGGCAAGGTTGGCTTTACTCGCTCACTGTTTCTCCCCACGCTGCCAAGAATCGGTGCCCTAGATGGTGACCACCTAGGACTGCATAATAAATGGGCCAGCCATGGCTGCAATTTGATGTGTAGTGGCTTTGCTCTGAGTAAGCAAACTTGTGATGCTTCGGTCTTTATTGCAGAAGGAGAGAGTGAGGGCGAAGGCGGCTAGAAGTTGGCATTCTGATGGAGAAACAGGCCTTTAAAACTGCAAGCAGCAGGAAAGGGAGGCATGCCCTAGTATCAAAAGGAACAAGCTGGATGTCATTTCTTTTTTCAGTTATGGGTGTGTGGACAGGGAAATGGGAGCAAAGGCTGCAAGGAATGTGAACACTTGCAGACAATAGTGCAGTGTTAATAATAATTTGGGAAAGTTGTCAGAAAACCTCATCTGTTATTTAGTTGTGTGTGTCTGTTTAAAATCTGGCAACATTCTCATTCCGGTGCTTTTGGTTTTTTTTTTAACTTCACAAATCTAGAAGTGCAAGTGAAATGGAGAGAGAAAAGCCTACTTCCCAAAACATTTCATGACCTGTGATTCACTCAACCTACCCAACAGCAAATTATAAATTGACAACCCTGTCCCTTTCCCTCATGGGCGAAATAAAATAAATAAATAAATGAAATATGCTGTTTGTAGCTCAAAGGGAATTTTGTTTATTTATTATTTATTAAAGTGGGGGTGGGGAGGAATCTCTCATTGTAATAACCAGGATCACATTTTGCCATTTTAAAAAATCACTGTTTAAGTTGGGTCACAAGTTTTACATTCAGCCGGTTCAAACAAACCATGGTTACTCCATGCAATAATGTTGAGGCCATGATAGAACACGCCCATCCCGACATCTCTAAAGGATGATACTCACAGGGTTTTGGAGTGCATGTAGAGGGGTGATTCCAATGAACACCCCTCATGCAATTAAAGAACATGCTGAGATTGTGTCCGGGTGGACGTGTCCTCACTACAGCTTTGACGCTATCATGTGTATCAGCCTATTCAGAGACATGAGTTTTGGGCGGTATAAAAATATGTTAAATAAAAATAAAATAAAATCTAAGTGTAGGCCTGTGGAAAAACTTTGTGTTTCTTTCTATAAATTACGTTCACAAATTTAAGAGTGCAAGACTACATCTGTGGAATCATACCCTACCAATACCCAGTGAGGCATTCTATGCCTGCTCCACTGCCACCAGTCTTGAATATCTCTCAGATACCTCATTACCCTGATCAATTTCCTCCCTTGCAGTAGTTCTGGTTTGACATAGCTAGGTGCTATGTACACTAAGATTAACCACTATAGAGGGAATAACAAGGGACTATGTATTAGAATAATTATTGAAAAAAATAAGCAAGGTGATTTGAAAATGAGTTTTTGAAACAAGGAACTAAGTTTCTGAAAGGTTTGGCCAGTTAGGTTGGGTGTTGTCCTAATCTGGACCAAAACCCTGGTAAGGTACAGATAAGGTACCACTGACTCGCTTACAGTAAGTGGTACCTTGGTGACATGAGCTTCAACGGAACCTTTCCCCTTCACTAGCCTCAGATGACTGTTAAGGCAGGTAGCCTTGGAGTGCTGGGCCCTGAAAATTCCACTGGAGCTGTCCATCTGCTGTCCTGGGTCTTTGCCTTCAGTCTGATCCACCTCTCTGCTGCTGGCCAGTTAACCATTTGACTGTCAGGCTCTCTGAAGATAAGGTATCTTTACTAGCCGAGCAAACAGATCAACAAACACAGATGGATTCTTCAGAATACCCAGTAAGTTAAAATCTTTCAGGGAGGTGGGAGCAGGATAGGGGGGAGGAAGCTTTCCCTCCCTTTCAAGGAAGGCTGGCCCATTAGGGCTCATGGGGCACTGCACCTAGCCCCCTCCTTCCTGCCTCCTGGTTTACCACCAGTCCAAGCTGACAGCTTCCATAATCATCTGTCTTGCCTGCCAAGATCCACATAGACAAGTCCCTATGAAGCATGGGTGTCCAGAGGTGGGGCAAGGGGACACCCCCACCCCCACAATTGAGCTAGTCCCATTAAATTCACTGGGGCTCATTCCAAGGTAAGTGGGTATGGGACTACAGCCTTTGCCCGCCCCCCAGAAAAGGTCCCACAGATGCCGATGCTATGAAGATTCACAAGCACAGCTGTTTTTAGTTAAAGGGGATGTGAAGGCAATCCTCACCCATGAAGAAACACTAGGGGCGGGGGGAGGAGCCTGGAGGAAGGAAGAAAAGATTTGCAGGCCTGCCAGTGAATCCTTACAGAACTCTTTGACCAATCAGGGACTTGGAATGGCAACAGAGCTATTTGACCTAGCCAGTGAGCTAGCATGCTGGCATCTGGGCTGGGTGCATGGGCCTGTTCTGGTCGAAACCCTTTGTTCATGAGAAGAAAACAGAGAGGGGTGGAGCTGGGGACCCCTCCGGACCTGGGGCCCAGGTTCTTTGAACCCATCTGCTCAATTATAACTACACCCCTGAATGGAGCTTTGAAGGGAATCTGCTTTGCTTCAGCCAAATTTGGAATCCTCCTTTTGATATGGAGTCCTCCGGCCAAGAGTCCTCCTCTTGCTGAAACTTTGGCTCCAAATTTGGCTGAAGCAAAGCAGATCCCCCCAAAGCTCCATTCAGGGATGTAGCTATAATTGAGCACATGGGTTCAAATAACCCCAGGTCCTAAGGGGCCCCCAGATCCACCCCTCCCTATTTTCTTCATTATCTCCCACACTCCGAGGGACCACTGGGGAGAGGGGTGATCATGGGTTCCCTCACCCTTAGCTACAGCCCTGGCTCCATTTAATTGAGGATCCCCCCACCCCCCAAAGTACCATGGTGGCCCCAAATTAAAGCAGTGCTGCTTTGCAGAACCCTAGTAAGTATGTGTAGATACTATACATAATAGAAACTCCCAAATGCAGCTGTAATGCACTTAACAACTCCCTTCCTTCAGAGTTTTACTAGAGCACTAACCTGAACTGAGAAAGCAAGTCAAATCTTCTGTATGATTAATTCTCCAAGACAGGATGCATGGGGGCGTGGCAGAAAAGAGGCGATTGGCTGACAGAGAGCATGAGAGAATTCCAGCATTGAAGCGGAGAGAAATAATGGTGGCGGCAAGGAGGTGGAGGCAGGCAGGCAAAGCCCCGCCAGCCGGGAGGAGGAGGCAGTGGCACGGCCGGCCTTGGTCCGCCCGCTGGGGTGAGACAGCAGTGGGGGGCCCTGGCCTGGCCACACGGAGGAAGTGGCACTGGGCATGCTGGGATGGGGGGGGGAATGGACAGCTGGGCCCAACTAGAGGTGCAGATGCTCTGCGCCCGGGCCGAATCGTAGTGTTTTAATATTTAATATAAGTTACCTGAAGCCAGGCTTCAGCTGGGATGGGATTTCATCCGGCATGTATATCTTTAAAATGGAATAGAATATAAAAGAAATAAATGGGAAATCATGCTCATCCTTTTCACACTTGACTTCATAGAACTTTGCCATCCCTGCCCACATATTTCCAAGTACACCTTCACAACCATGAGAACTAGGAACTTGCTTTTGTTAAAAACCATGTTAAATTCATAGGACGTCAGATTAAACTTGAATTTATTTGTCCCGTATTTCGTGCTGTGGGACAAGTGCTCAGAGATGCCCATTATACATACAATTCAGAGGATAAATTCTTCAGCCAGATTTTGGTTATAATTGAAATGTAGGGATGTGTGAAAGTGGGTGTTCTTTAATTTTGTTTTTATGTCAATTTTAACTTTTTCATTTGTTTCTATTTTTCCAGTTCTTTTAAAATTGATTTCTGCTGTTCTATTGTCCATTATTTTGTTTTATTTTTATTGAAAAGACCCCAGTGTGTGTTTCTTATAAGGCCTCTGTGTGGTGGCCATGTTTTTTACTCATATGTTCCTTCCATTGGAAGAATGGAATCTTTGGGTACCACTTGGTATCGCTCACTGATGATCATTAATGCGCTCTATGTAAATTCTGGGCAGACTGCAACATTGCATCCAGAAGGAGAGAACATTAGGCTGGCTAACAAGGGTCTGACCTAGTTTGCATTTTCTGTCCACCCCCCATGCCCCTCCCTCTGTTAAGGGCTGCTCCTTCTGCTCTGTTTCCCAAGAGGCTTTCGCAATTTTCTTGCATGAAGGGATGGATGGAAAGGAGGGACGTCTGGACTCTGCAGAAGACTCTATGCCTATTGCTTGCTTGCATGATACTTTTCTCAGACTCTCTCTCCTCTCCTCCCACTTCCAATTTCTTAGCAGACGCCTCTTTAAGAAACTGAAATGGGGGTGGGGAAGAGACAGCCCAATGGGTGATGAAGCTTCATGACATAACAGGAGAGGACAGAATAGGTCACGCCACAACTCATTCCGTGCGTTCGGCGTGTCCCAGGGCAGGCAGGAGCTAAAAATAGCATTAGCAGCTCCATATTTAGTTAGAAGGGGAGTCGAGTGAGTTTTCGAAAGGCATCCTGTATGTGTGGGCTGGAAAGGGGAGGTGGCCTTTTTGGTGCCGATCACCACCTCATTCTGGAAAGGGGGGAAAGAGTGCAGGCGGTGCTGACTTGGCATGAAACCGCTGTGACAGGCTGTGCTCTCGTAGCCTACAACCCCGGGGCATTCCACATCCCTGGAGCACTTGTGCAAGCAAGGCGCTTTCATGATCAAGCAGTGCTAGGCCAGAGGGTTTTCTCTTCCTTCTTGCCATCACTGAACACTTATTGTTCATTTCTGCAGCAATCACAGTTCCTCGTCTGTGTTTGCCCGTCTGTCTATCGGAGTCCCCAACATTCCATCACGTACTCTCAAGGTTCCGTCATACTCTAGAATGACCAGGAACAAAGAACCCAGGATGGTTTTGCAGATTTGAAGCAGGCTTGATTCTTAATGGGTTGGGTAGGGGCAAGGAGATGGTTTATCACCCCCATCCCAGTGGTGTCCCTGAGTGCATCCTCTTAATTTTTTTAATTTATTTTTAAAATTTATTTGATTTATACAGGTATATCACCCTTCCAAAAGTGGCTTACTTCCTCTCGTAGTAAGCCACTCACTCCCATTCAGGAAAGTGAAACACAGTCCTTGAAGACAAGGTTGCTGTGATCTACCCATCACCTGACAAGAGGTAGCCCTTCTCTCATTTTCCTGCTGGGCAGGGGCAGCCCAGGATATTGCAGCACCTGAGGCCAGGCACCAAATGCTGCCGTGGGGCAGCTCCCTTTCAAAACCAGCCCTGGCAAGCTCTGAAAAGTGCAAGGGGGCAAGGAGAAGGGAAGGTTGCTAACAGCCTGTTCTTCTCTCTTCCTGCTTGTTACAAGCTGTGCAAAGAAGGTGATGAAAGGGGCTCCCTGCAAAGCTTGCCAGGGTCAGATCAATCCCCAAAAGCTGCTCAAAGAGTGATGGCAGAGGGCATCTTGCCACCCCAATAACTTGCCACCTGCCTCCCCTCATGAAACCCAGCTCTGGGGGCTGCAGCCCTCAACCAGGGCCCAGCTCCCCCTGCTTATACCCCACCCATTATGTTGCTAGCGTGTGTCTATATAGTCACGAAGTGTTCTCTTCAGTTGTAAGAAGCAGATTAACCCAACCTGATATGGGGTGTGTGTGTGTGTGTTAATACTCTCCCAGACTTCCCTGCATCCCACATTCTTCCTCCATTGCATAAGGCTGCGGGTGGAATGGCAACAGTACATCATTTGCTGATCGGTTCAGCCGGGCAGCAAATATTTACAGAGATGCCATGTGCGACGGGGGCGGGTGGCAGGCTGGGGAAGATGAGCTGAGAAAAACGGCACATCTATTACCAGGCTGTTGCAATAGAGCCTGGCCTCGCGGGTCTCTCTGGTTTCCTAATCAGGGGAACTCCACAGGAAGGAAGCGTCAGAGTTGTAATTTGAAGCCGATCTCCGATCTCCGACCGCAGGGAGCGCAGGGCAGTGCACTGCTGCTTGGAGCAGCCAGAATGGAGGTAAGCATCACCTACGAATTGATGCTTAAAGGTGCCTCTCACTCCCCCCCCTCACCCCTGGCGGTGCCCACACCGGCCACTATTAGGTAGATATAGCCCCTCCCTGCAATTGCCCATGTTAGGGCAGGGATTCATTTCCTCCTCCTATCTCTTTTCTGTCTTTTGCTTCTCTGATCATGAACATTGGTGATCAGAGGCGGAGGAGGCACTTGGCTCTATCAGCCTTTACCCCATTGCAAACAACAACAAAAAATCCATGTGCTCTACCCTGGTACACATAGTGGAGATCCTTATCCATTAATAGGTTCCTCCAGCGACACCAGAAGTTTGTTGAAATTCTCTAAAAACCTCCATCCGGACCTATTTCACTAACCCTAAAATACAGTGACCAACCCAGGAGAATTGCCCTCTCATGTTCATCTTCTCTCTAACCCTAACCTCCCCCTCTCTCTTGAACCAGCATGCAGCCACTGCAGATTTAAGTCACCTGGTCTACCTCAATCGCACTTGTTTTGCCTGCCTCTTCCTATTCTAACCGCTTGATTCCCCTCGATTCACTGTTTTTCTTGTCAATTAACTCCCTGCCTATCTCAGAAACCATCCCCATGTAGGTTGCCAAGCTAGCAGCTGGTTGAACAGCCAGGAGACTCACTAGGAGTTGTGCCTCCCCAAACTCAGAGGTTACTGCTTTCATTCCAATGGTTATTATTGAATGCATTGCTTTTCTGTGTTGATATCCGTGCAAGTGAGTTTCGTCTATCAAATTCCCCATGTTAATAATCTGGTTTGCGAGTATAACCGTCAATGACTTATTTTACTGATTCCTCAAATGAGATTGTATATTTTGATTGCTTTTCAATAAATGTTGAATTTATTTTTTATTGTTTTATTGTCAAATTTATAGACCACCTTTTATTAAAACAATCCCAAGGCGTATGAATATTTTTCTGTAGAAGCTTGTTGTCCCCGTTTGTATCGTCCCCATGTCTACACACGTTAGCCTTTGCTGCAAAGGTCGCTTAGTACATACGAGTCTTGCCCCATGTGTGGTATGTGTAAACTAGGGCTCAGGCCCGGTTTTCATGTGCACTAGAATGAGGTTCTGCTAGAGTTCTGAGGTGTTTGAATAGACTGTATATCACGTCAGACAGCAGGTGAGGAATCTCACTTACGAAATTTCCCACAGGCAGAAAATTAGTGCTACTGGAGGCAAGCTGAGCTAGAACCTTCTCTGATAGGCTGGTTTCCTACTTGCTGGGCATTTGTTATAAAGGCCAACACTTAAAAACGACACACACACATACACAGTCTGAGATGGTACTGCCTCTTTCCACTACATGGGTAAATCAGGCCTTTTAGAATGCCCCCAGACAGCTCAGTAAAGGCAATTTAGCCAAAGGGTCTCAATCTATCGCCTTTCTTTTTGTGGGGAAACGCAGGCTGAGGTACTTGAAGTCAGCCTTTGGGCTTGGTTCAGTCCATTACTGATGGACAGATAGAGAGCCCTTTCTCATGATCGGGAGAAAGGGCTCAAAAGGGGCGAGGGGAGGAAGCCTCGCAATGCTTTCCTCCCCCGCAGATGGGCTCCCTGTCAGTGTTCCCTCTAACAGGGATTCCCAGATGTTGTTGTCTACAACTCCCAGCATCCCCAGCTGCAATAGTCTTTGTTTGGGGATTATGGGAGTTGTAGTCAACAACATCTGGGAATCCCTGTTAGAAAGAACACTGCTTTCTGCCATTGCTGGGTGGTGGATTGCCCACCCAGACAATTGCCAGCTGCTTCCAGCAGCATGGAGGTTTGGGTGCAGGGAGGCCCCCAGGACTCTCATAACGCACCATGTGAGTGTGCAGTGCATTATGGGGAGCCTACCAGCACAGGCTGGGAGGCTACTCATGTGTAGGTGTTGCATGGAGCCCCATGGCACTAACACCCAATCAGCCAGCCAGGGGTAAGAGCATGATCACACCTTTAACCCTGGCTAACAGCCAGGGCTCCCTACAGGGTTGCTGCTGCACTGCCGCTGCATGTGTGAACAGCTTTCAGAGTTTTGCTTGCTCTAGCCAGACCACTCACAGCTCTCCTCAAGGCTGGGATTTTGGAGCCAAACCACTAGCATCTGTTCCAGAGAGTGCTTCACTTCTAGTTGTTTGCAAAGCAAACAACTCCTGGGTTTGTCTAGTGATTACAGCTGTGGCAGATGGTATGGGGACTGTTTCCCCAGGCTTGGTGCTCTTTCCTCATCCTCGGGGGATTTACCTGCCATCTGTAAGCACTGCTGAGAGCCCTAAATCCCTTAGGTCTCCAGTACCATTGGCTTTGGTGCCAAACATTCCTATTCATTGTTTAAAGAAGTTGCAACTTTGTGCAAACCCCCCCCCCCCAATCTTTTATGCTCATAAAATTATTTTCAGGTGTTGTGTTTTGTTTTTGCTTTGAAGCCCTGTGCCTAATTAAATACCCTCAGTAACTCAAAAGCTCATTTCTAGATTTTCAAATATTAGTTCTAATACACTCCCTGTAAATCAGTTAAATTATTTTAAATGGGTTTTAATTTTGTTTTAATGAGTTATTTATTTGTGTGGTGTTTTGTTTATTTTTAAGTCTGTTCTTCTATTTGTGAACCACCTAGAGCTATCTGGGTGAGGCAGTATAATAAAATAAAATAAAATCATAATGCTTAAAATATTATAGCACATCATATACAGTGCAAACAAAAACGGTTTTCAGACCATGATTTTGATGAGGGATGGGGCTGTAGCTCAGTGGTAGAGCATCTGCTTTTCATATAGAAGGCCCCATGTTCAGTCACTGGCATCTCCAGGTAGGACTGGGAGAAACCTTGGAGAGTTGCTGCCAGTCAAAGTGGACAATACTGAGCAAGATGGAGCAATGATCTGATTAGTTTCCTATGTATCTAAACCAGGCCACATTCACACGTAACACGGAACCAGAGTTTAAGGGGCTAGAGGTTCCCAAACCTGAATGTCTGAATGCAGGACAGCCCCTTGGAACTTGTGTTCCATGCAGAGAGTAACCCGAGGTTCCACTCTCCTAACTCCAGTTTGTACCCTCGGATTGTAGTGAGTTTTGCCACCCCAACCCAAGGTTTAACGCAGCCTGCGTTATAGCCACATTTGGAAGCGCAGGCTACGTTCTCTCATATTGGAGTAGAGGGAGGAAGCTCCTCCCTCTCTCCAGCTGTCATTGGCTCTGTGTGTGTTCCTTATGAAAGGAAGCTACACAGCCGGGTCCTCCTCCTCTCTGCAGTCTTGCTGACTGCAGGCTCCCTGCTCTCCGTTACGTCCAAATTTGGACAGGAGAGTGGGGTGGGGAGTGGAACCATGAGTCCATTGGACTCGCTGTTCTACATTATGTGCAAATGTGGCCCCATTTTACTACCAGAGGACCCTGCAATGTTATGAGGATGTTGAGAAAATTATATCCCTTGCCACTTCCTTGACTTGGGAATCATGACAATTAAGCAAGTCTGTAATTGGTTTAAATGTGTGTGGATGATCCTAGAATGAATGGTCCATTTAGTCTTGTCCATTTGCCAGTTCATACATTCTGGAACTGAGGGCAAGTCTGAGTCCTTGAAGTCTTTAAGCAGTCCTCTTTGTTCTCTTTCTCGCTGCAGACTCTCTTCCAGAGCCCTGATGAGGGTTGGCAAGTCTACACCTCTGCTCAGGCCTCCGATGGCAAATGTCTGTGCACAGCTGTCATCCCTGTCCAGGGCACCTGTTCAAGGGACCTGCGCAGCCGGCAACTACGGCAGTTGATGGAAAAAGTAAGAAATGTGTTTCTAATTTGGGGTGGTTGTGTGGTGGTGGCTTAAAGCTGCTGGGATCAATTGTCCTCTGTGCTCTTGGAGGGTGTGTTTGAAGCTGCAGAAGTTGCCAGCTTCAGATCACAAGTTAGTTAACACAGCACTTCACCTCTTTCTTCCCTGTTTGCAACTGCTCAGAGCTCCAGGCCCACATGAATTCCTTGCTGAACATGATGGGCAAGTTTTCCCATCACTTGAATCAGATTGGCTTGCATTATGGGGAGATATTTTCCTCCCAAATTGGGAAATGTGGTCAGCTTAATCTGAGCCAATCTGCATGTTTGAACCCTGTTGCACCTTTGAATGGGGATGTGAGTGGGGTCTGATCCCTATTCCCCTCCCATCTAGCCAACACAGAAATACAAGCCAGAAAATATGAGTACCTGCTTCCTGGCTCCATTTAGTATCTGAAATGGCCCCTTTAGCTGTGTGTTCTGATTCCCATTTCTCCGCGCCTTATGAGATCCATGAGTCTTACAAGAATGGACTTCATCTCTTATTATCTTGGGAGCTCTGCTGTCTCCATTCCCCAGTGCCCTTCTACCAGTGTTTCCTGTAACAGGGATTCCCATATGTTGTTGACTACAACTCCCATAAATCCCCAGTCAAAGGCCATTGCAGCTGGGGATGGTGGGAGTTATAATCAACAACATCTGGAAATCACTGTTACAGGGACACTGCCTTCCACTGTATCATGGCAGTGAACCATCTTTCCCATTTCCTGGCACCCAGAGCCATCCATTCCCAGTCCTCTTCCTCTAGGCAGCACTGGAGTCCATTCCAGTTCTATGGTTACATTACAGAGATTGATGTCCCACCTTTTCCAGGTGTTCACTGGGATAATGAAAAAAAGCATCATCTTCACAGCCTGCTGTCCCATTGCTGAAACATGTAAAAATTAAAATTCACATTTAACGGAGAAGCACAGGCTTTGTCCCTTGTTTCTCACCCAAAAAGCCTGTTTCTCACCCCAAAAACTGTTTAATTACTGCGTGTCCTCCCCCACCCTTTTCTCCCACCAAATTTAATTGGGAGCCAGAGACTTTGATCCTTCTGTTTGTTGTTCTTCTTCTCAAAGACAGTTCTGCTTCTTAGGATGCAAGGGAGAACGCCAAGAAGCTTCCTCTGTCTCACCTTCTTCCACTTAATGAGATGCAAATAGTGCCTTTATTGCTCCGCATGGAGCAGGAGCAGCTGCATGGCAGGCTGAGCAGTAAATCCCCCTCCTCAAGATTAATTGTGTTAAAATCTTATTACAAAGAGAAGACGGCTTCTTATTGACTTCACACGTGCAAATAAAGTATTTATTAGCCAAATAAGGATCGCACCAATTTACAGTCACAATTACCGGAGGCCTCCACACAAGGGAACCGCACGCAGGAAGAGGCTGCCAAGCCCTGTTCTTGTACGGATTTGACAGCTTCCAAGTAGGGCAGGGATGGTCCAGATCGCACTCTTCCAGGCAAACTCTTGATAGCGTCTTGGAAATGCCTGTTGGGATTTTGAAAATGCTAAGTAGGTTTCCAGCCTTCATGGTGTGAAATCAGAATCTGAAAGAGTGCCGAGACTAGACTATGACCTTGAGTGGGTCTGAGCCCACAAATCAGGGGTTGGAGGCAGGTTGCCCTGGGCAAAGTGAGAAAAAAGCAAAAAGGAAATTGAGCACATATCTAAGAATCAATGGGCTTTGATCTCACGACCAACAGCTGGGTAGAAGGAGCATCCAGCCATGCTCCAAGCCCTGTGCGCACTCCAAGAAAGGGTGCTGTGGTGGGAAAAATCAAAGCAGGAGGAAGGGGAAGTGATCCTGTGCAAGCTGCAATCTGGGTAGAAAAGGACAGGATGTGCTTTTTCTCCACCCTTGACACTGTGCTAGGCCCCTGCTAATGGAGCCAGGAGGTACCTTGTAAAGTGGCAATTCTCTTATATTTAGACTGGGGAGAGCAACTGTCCCTATCCAGCCCCAGCACAGCATCCCTCCAGTGGCTGTTGCTGATGTCAACATTATATTTCCATTTCTACCATGAGCCCTTTTGGAACAGGGAACCATCTTATTCATTTTCTATTTTCATACACCGCTTTGAGTGCTTTTGTTGAAAAGTGGTGTATAAATATTGGTATTTGTACTAGTACGAAGATGTGGCTTGGGCACTGCTGTCCTACCCAGAAAATGGCTAGCACATGATTGCTTCCCCGTCCTCCTACCTTGGTTTTTGCCAACACATGACTGCTTCTCGGGTGCATGCACAGGGCTTGGAGCCTGGCTGGGGCTCCTCCCACCCAGCTGCCAGTCATGAGAACCAGCCCTGTCTTTATATGAGAGAGGCTGAATGAATGGGGAGCATTTTTTTTAATATAAAAGAAATGCTAAGGTCTATTTCCCTTATCAAGCAACAGAGGAGGGGCATAATCAGAGGTGCTCTAACCCCTGGACCTTGGGGACCCGGCCCGTGGCCTCCAATGGACTGTGGGGGCTACAGGGGATCTCCTGCCGCCACCAGGAGGCCGCCCTGCTCCTTACCACGGTCATCTTACTTTAGTTACTTTACTTTAGCTGCCAATGTGTGGAGCAGGGGTGGGTGGGTGGTGAGCCGAGCAGGCCTCCCCGCACCCCGTGGTGTTGGTGGCTGGAGTGGCCACTGGGCCTGCCTGTCCTTGCAAACTGCGAGGCACTCCTTTCTGTGCAGCTCAGGAACGCCTCACAGTCTGCAAGAACTACTGGTCAGGGCCAGACAGGCAGGCCCAGTGGCCACTCCAGCCATCACCACCGCCACTGGGAGCGGAGAGGCCTGCTCGGCTCACCCCACCCCCCACCCCACACATTGGTGGCTAAAGTAATGTAACTAAAGTAAGATAACTGTGGTTTGGCGTGGCAGGGCAGGTGTGGGATGGTGAGAGGAGCCACCACCCCCCAAATGCAGGGGGGCCTTGTGACGGGGCGCCCTTCTGGTGGGTTGGTCCTCACAGCAGGGGGCAGGCCTTGTGGCAAGGGCAGTCCAGGCGCCAGTTTTGCCTACATGTGCCCCTGGGCATAATCATGCTTTTATGGTGAAAGAGTGGTGGATATATATCCTTTCCTTTTGAGGCGGTGGACTGCAAACAGCATGGATGATTGTCTGGCCCAATTAAAATGTACTATTAGCAGTGCAGTTGCTCATGAAAACTGTATAAAGTTGCCTTATTCAGAGCCAAGACCATTGGTCTGTAGCCCAGTATTGTCTGTTCCGACTGGCAGCAGTTCTCCAGAGACATGTGTGGGGGCAGCAGGCCAAACTGCTGCCTGAGGCGGCTGTTTCATCTGCCTCATTCGTGGGCTGGCCCTGCACTTGCCCCTCTTAGTTTTTTTCCAGAGGTCGGAGATGCAAAGAGACAGACAATGCTTCTCACTGGGGTTCTGTGGTCTGAGCCGCTGCTTGAATACAGACAGGTTCCGAGCTAGAGGTGGTACAAGGCTTCAAGTGGCAGGAGCTCAGAATGCAGACTGCCACTGCTTACATTCCGGCCCTATCTAGGATTGGCCCCAGCCTCCTTGGAGACGACCCCAGCTGGAAATGGTGCTTAAGCCTTGCTACGACCCAGCCCTCCTGAAATGCCTTCTCCCATCTTCTTTAAGTCAAACAAACAAAACAAAATACCCGTAACCTGAGTGAAGAGGTAAGAGGCAATGGGGAGGGCTTACTGCCACACAGCTGAGGCCTTGTGGGGCCTCGTCTCCCTGAAAGCCAGGACGGGTAGAATCGAGGGGGTGGGGTGTGTCATAATCAAACCTAGCATTTGCAGAGCACTTTCAAGTGTTCAAAGTGCTTCACATGTATTGTAATCCTTACAACAGCCCCATAAGGTAATAGGTCATACTAGCTGAACCCGCACAGAGCATCTGTGTGCTAAGACTTTGTTGCTCTCCTTGCCCCCTGCTACAGCGCCTGCTTTATTGCTCAGTGTCAGCCACACTCAGGCACCCCCTCCCTGCTGCTTGCTTGCTCGCCCACTCGCATGCTCCCTGCCAGTCGCTCGCCTGATCGCCCACACCCTACCGGTTGCACACTTACTCGCCCCTTCCCTGCCGCTCTCTCTCTCACTCCCTGCTCACTTTCTCACTCACCCTTCACTCACTCACCCCTCCCCACTGCTCGCTCACTCACTCACCCCCTCTGCCATTCACTCACTCACCCCTCCCGCCGCTCACTCACTCACTCGTCCGTCCCTGCTGCTTGCTCACTCACTCGCCCCCTTCCCACTCCTCTTCCCTATCTGCATATGGAATGCCCACTGCCCAATCACCACGTTGCTTCTGCTCTGTTACCTTCAATTGGTAAAGCACTGTGTGGGTGGGGCTTGCCACGTACGACCTTAGCATATTATATATAGAGAGTATTCCCATACTAGCTTAACTAGCACCTGCACGCTAGTACTTGATTGCTCCCCTCACCCTCTGCCACAGCCCCCCTCACCTCAGAGATCTCTCCACCCTCACCTGAGCTGCAGTCCTGCTCCTCCTCCTCCAACCCGTTGCTTCCACCCCCCTCACCTCTCTTGGTCATGACTGCAGCGTTGCTGGTGCCTATTGGCCAAGCTGCAGCCCCCTATCCCCAGAGACCTCCCCACCCTCACTTAAGCCCCACTCCTGCTCCTCCACACAGCAGCAGTTGGATCAGGCCCTTCCATCCTGCTGCCACCACCATGGCCGCTCGTCCCCCTCAGGCCACTGACAGGCCCATGCTCGTCCCTTGCCTGTCTGCCTCCCTCTGCCAGTGGCCCAAACAGCAGCAGTGGTTGACTCGGTAGCCCCAAACAGCAGCAGTGGTTGACTGGGCCCTTCCTTGCTGCCACCGCCATGGCTGCTCATTCCCTTCAGGCTTGAGCCCATCCCTCGTCCTTCCTTGTTTCTCTATTCCCCTCCCTTTCTCTCTCTTTCTCTCTCCACTCGCTCTTACCATCTTTCTTCCCCTCATCCATCTCTCTCTCTCTCTCTCTCTCCCTTTCTGAGTTAACAGATCTTGTTCATCTTGTTTCCTCATCTAATTCACACAGTGCCAGCCTCCTTCTCCTGAAAGGGCTCTTTCCTCCCTCACGAACCCTCTCTTCGCAGACCCCTGCCCACTATTATTTATAAATAAATAAATAAATAAATATATATATATATATATATATATATATATATATATATATATATATATTCCTCTCTTCTACAATCAAGAACATCTTCCGACCAGTAACAGTAGCATTCCAACTGACCTTAACCATCACAGACTCCTCCTCCCTATCTGCATATGGAATCACCACTGCCCAATCACCATGGTGCTTCTGCTCTCACAGGCTCCTCCTCCCTATCTGCATATGGAATCCCCACTGCCCAATCAGGTGTTTTTGCTCATGAACTCTCATGAGAGCTGCCACGCATGGGATTAGCCACGGGTATGCCTTAAAGAATTAAATACATAGATTGAAGATGGTGAGCTGAGGCGGATAGAGAGTGGCTCTCCTAAGGCCACCTATTTTTTTTTTCACTTTATGAATATATTCCTCTTATTTTCCACTAGTAATATCTGAAGTGATGTGCATTATTTCTGGGAGTGGGCAATACAAGGGCTGCAGAAACAAGTGATCCTGTAGCCCTCTGCAGGCAATCAAAATGTGTACTCAAGTACAAAGGTACTATGTCAACTAACCACACCCTTCGGCATTAATACACTCTGTGGCCACACACCCTGTTCTCCCCATGTTCAGCGCTCCCTGTGATTTGGAATGTTGGCCATCCAGCATTCTAAATAATGGGGAGAAACTTTCCCTGGTTACAGTCCTTGCCTCTGCAGACAAGAATGGATTATGAGAGGGCAGAGGGAGGGAGTACAAAGTGAATAGGTGCCAAAGGGCATGGCTAGCTAATGCATTGCTGTTCCCCCTGGACCTGGGAACAACTATCCAGATGTTTATGTTATGTTATGAAGAACATGACAAGATTGCACCTTTCTGCATTCCTTGCATCCGCAGGGGGCGGCGTGCATGGCTAGCGGGTACATTCCCATTCCCCCTGTACCTGGACTCAGCACACCCACCTTTTGAAGAGGGCTTGTCTCCCTCTCCCAGGAATGTGCGGAGATGTGATGTGACATCTTGATGTCATGTCACCACTCCAAATTTCCCCAACCCTGCACTACTTCACTTGCTGCCCCTTGTGGGTGTGCGGAAAATGGGATATGCATTTTCCACTGCTTGACATTCAGGGAAAGAGGGTTGCTGTCTTTGGTAGCAGCCACATATCCCTTGTGTTTTTTTAATTCCACCCTCATAAAAGCATCAAACATACCAAAAGGAAAGCAGTCAAACATCTCAGCTATAGCCTAGAATCATAACATATTTGTAAGTCAGAAAACCCATGTACTGTAGTCTTAAAACAGCTGTACAAAACAAACTTAAACAATTATTTAAATATAATATTTATTAAATGATAAATATAATAATGTATTGAATATTCAGCACTTCTGTACATTTTGTATGTATGTATGCATGTATGTATTTATTTATACATTTATATCCTCCTCTTCCTCCAAGGAGCCTAGAATGGTGTACATGGCTATGTTTATTCTCACAACATCCCTGTGAGGTAGGTTAGGCTGAGGGATAAGTGATTGGCCCAGAGTCACCTAGTGGGTGTGATGGCTGAATGGGGATTTGAATGTGGGTCTCCCTAGTCCTAGTCGCAACACTCCAACCGCTGAATTTTTTTTAAAAGGATGGATGGAAGGATCAGAGGGGCCACTCACAGACAGAGCCACCATTGCGCTAATGGGATGCCTCTGAGTACCAGTTGCAGGGGAGTAATGGCAGGAGAGAGGGCACGCCCTCAGCTCCTGCCTGTGGCTTCCAGCGGCATCTGGTGGGCCACTGTGCGAAACAGGATTCTGGACTAGATGGGCCTTGGGCCTGATCCAGCAGGGCTGTTCTTATGTTCTTATGGGTTCAAAGAACCAGGGCCGCCGTGTTTCAGGGGCCGTGCCTCATGCCCCAGCCATGCTCCTGCGTCTGATGTCAGACACAGGGATGTTATTTCGTTTGCAAACGGAGCCATGCAATCACATTTGCAGGCAAAACCAGCGCCACATTCTCAGCATGGCTAGGAGCGACTCTCCCTGACTTTAAAAGGCAAGGAGAGCCTCTCTGGCCATGCTGCAAATGCGGCACTGGCCAGACTTAGCTTGGACGTGGGGCCGCACGGCTCCATTTGCGAGTTAAGCTATGCCCCCATGTCTGAGACGCATGGGACGTGGCTTAACTACATGCCCTGCATCTGATGCCAGACGTGTACATCTGATGCAGGGGGCGGGTCTTGGGGGTCAGGGCGGCGGGCTGAACCTGGGCCACCTCTGTTCTCCCTCCGCCCTTGGGGCTGCCAGTTGTGTTTCCAAGCACCTTTGCAAGACTGATATGGCCCAGTCATGCCCCTCCCGCGTGATCTCCTGCTTCATGAGCATTATCTCTGTCCAACTTTCTATCACTGCATTCTTGCCTGCATTTTACCTTCAATGTAAGAGCTTTCTATTTGCATTTTCCCTCCCTCCCTGCACATAGCTACTCTGTGTCCACCATTAGGATCATTGTTGGCTTTCTGGGGCATTTGTTTCTCTTTCGGGGCCATTCAGATTGCAGAAGGACAGTGTAAGTCCATGGGCCCAACCGCAAAGTTAGTAGTTGCTTGTAGCTCATGCTGTTTTATCATGTCAGAAAACACAGGCTGAAGTGAGGCTGGCCACAGAGAAGACTCAGTATATTTGCTCTCTGAGCACAAGGGAGCCAAGGTAATGCTAGAAAGGTTAGAGCCCACACACAATAAACACTTAAGTGATCATCAGCCACTAGCCTCTCTCTCTCTCTTGCTCTGTGTCTCCCTAATGGGGCTGCAAAGGAAAGGCAGCTAATTTTCTCAGCAAAGATCTGGCTTTATCACCTACATTTTCAGGTCAGAGTATGGGACAAATCACACTGATATATCCAGTGCTTAGCATGAGATTACGTTCGAATCACTATTGATCACTTGTAGTAAAAATGCAGTGGCCAAGACAATAAATCTGTCTCCTGTTCCTGGGGAAAACCTCATCCTTATGAATTTTAAGCAGAAAATAAAAGAGAAAAGAGCCTCTTTAGGGCAGATCCACACTACAAGCCTAAATCAGTGTTATGCCCTTTTAATTGTCATGGCTTCTCCAAAAGAATTCCAAGGATTGTAGTTTGACAATGATGCTATGAATTACAGCCTCCTTTCACAGATCTGTGCTTTCTGGAGAGAGGAAATGTTCAATTATCTTTTAATGCCGTTAGTGTCAATTTGCTTTTAGAGGTACTATAACATAAATCAGGCCACCCTATCTATAAAATTCAGTATGGTGTCATGGAGATTGTTACTAGCCAGTCTGTATCAGAGGATAAATTGTGCCATAAATTGTGGCTAGGGAATAGGGAGTGATAGTCCAGCAACGGCTGGAGAGCCTCATTGGCCACCCCTGGTTAGAAGTTGAGATGTAGAGACTGTCCCCTCATGGTGAACGTTCTCATATTTTTGCAAGAGGAAATGTAAATGGTCCACCCGGCATGAGGGGGCTGTTGAAAGAAACGCAAGCCAACCATGTCTCCTGTCAAGCATCTCTCAATTTCCAAATTCACTCTGCAAATAAAGAGCGGATGAGTGACAGAAGGGCATTGGCAGAACCAATAGTTTCAGATGCTTCCAACCTGTTGCTCGTCCCACTTCTCTTTTCCCAATTTAATATAGGTTGGCTAGGTCTTTGGAGCAGCAAGGGATTATGGGATGACAAACAGGGCTGTTTCCACTTCTGCTTGGGCAGCTGATGACCTCCTGACCTTTCCTCCTGAGTTGGGGCAGCAGGGCTATGGTGGGTTAGAATAATGGATAAATGTCCCATCCCACCCATTTAGTGGGACGGGATTACTGCCATTTAGACGCATTTGACATTTAATTAACTGCTCTGAGACAGGAAAGAGAGCTGTGGGCAGCCCTGAATGTTGGAGAGAATTTGCTGGACACTGAAAGGGACTGGGGAGGGAGACTGATGGAATCCCGGAGACAAAAGGATTAAAGGCTGAAAAATCAGGCCTCCTGCCACACACCACCTTGCCTGCTGCTGCTGCTTCCTTGCTGGTAAATTATTAGAATAGCCAAAGGGATTTGGAGCCAGCCAGGAGAAGGGCTGAAAGTGAAATCTCCTACAGGAAGGGAGCTTGTTTTAGCAAGCAACACTTCGACAGAGTTGTTTTGTCAGATCTACACCCGCTAGAGTAGGTGGGGGAAAGCTGATAAAGGTCAAGGGCACTGAAAGCTAATGCAATCAGAACCTTAAACAAGGTAAAATAAAGTATGCCGTTGAGTCGGTGTAGACTCCTGGAGACCACAGAGCCCTGTGGTTGTATTTGGTAGAATACAGGAGGGTTTACCACTGCCTCCTCCCGCTCAGTATGAGATGATGCCTTTCTGCATCCTCCTATATCACTGCTGCCCTATATAGGCATTTCCCATAGTCTGGGAAACATGCCAGTGGGGATTCAAACCGGCAACCTCTGGCTTGCTAATCAAGTCATTTCCCCAAGTGGGAGGGGGGACCTCTATTTCTGTAGTATTTGAACAACAAATTGAATATCTTTTTTTCCTGCCTGGTTGTACTGTGTAAGCATTGTATATCCCCAGCACTCTCTATTGGACAGTTGCAAGGACATTTTTCTGGCTATCAGCCGGAAAGCCATTGCATTCGTGCTCTGCCCATTTGCTTCTCAGAAGCATCTGCCTAAATACTTGGAGAAACAGACTGTTGTACTAGATGAAACTTTTGGTCTGGTTTTACAATCTGGAATAGTGAACTCAGCAGGGCAGTTGGCATGATCGCTTGCTCCTCAGCATCCTCTCTGACCCACTTCAAAGTTGGCACCATGGTACGCAAAAGAACTATGGGAGCTGAAGGGGCAAAGTAGACGACTAGAGCTCAAGGGGAGAAAGACTCAACTTGAATCCAATAGGACACAAAATAGAGCCCACTTGAAGGCCTATGCAGTGGTAATAAGAGCAGCAAAGAAACAATTATTTTCAGGATACATTGCATCCTCAAGCTCACATCCAGTGGAGTTGTCTGGAATTGTGAGAGGGCTAACAGAAGCCCCTCCCACTTGAAACTGATTTTAAAGCCACTAGATACTCACTGCGCCACTTTTAATGATATTTTTGTGTGGATAAAATCTCTCATATTTGGACTGACCTGGATACTACAATTGCTGCAGAGTCTATTATGGGGGTGTCCACTAACTCCTCTTGTATGGTTAAATTGGATCATTTTCAGTCTGTGACTCCTCAGGATGTAGACACAAGTATGTAGCAGCTTGGACGCAAGCTGCTTGGAGCAGTATGTCCAACCACCTGTCCTCTTGACCCTTGCCCAAGAGGGCTTATACTACTATCTGGCTGGGAAGTTTTCTTAAGGAGGCAGTTAGACCACTTCTGAAGAAGCATGCATTGGATCCCTCAGAGTCAAGCAATTATAGACCTGTCTCCAACCTCCAATAGTTGTGCAAGGTGATTGAGAGGCTGGTGGCCTCTCAGCACCATACAGTCTTGGAGGAAACTGATTATCTGGGCTCATTTCAATCTGGCTTTCAGGCAGACTATGGGTAGACACTGCCTTGGTCAGCCTGATGGATGATCTCCAGTTGGGAATCCGTATAGGGCATTTTACTCAGTTGGTCCTTTTGGATTTCTTGACAGCTTTCCATACCATTGACCATGATATCCTTCTGGACTGTCTGAGGGAGTTGCAAGTGAATGGCACTGCTCTACAGTGGTTCCACTCCTATCTCTAAGGCAAATTCCAGAAAATGTTGCTTGGGGACTGTTGCTCTTCTAAGCAGGAGCTTTGGTATGGAGTCCCGCAGGGCTCCATACTATGTTTTGTTCCAGGTTTTCCCCACTGAATCTCAAGGCCTTGACCCTCAGGAAACCTGGTAATCCTAGTACAGTCCACAAATACTAGTAAACTGAATTGTTGTGTCACTTGCCCAGAAATAATCCTTCCGGTTCAGGAAAGCTCTTTGAGGTTTCTTGCTAAGTGTAGTGTGAGGGCTGAAATGCCAATACGGATATGGACCCCCTCCTCCTTCATGAGATTAGACAGGAAGGCATAGCAGGCTTGACTAGGCCAGGCCTTGCAAGTCTCATGTATGAGTTCTTTTCAGACTAGTCCCTGAAGACTTGCAGTTAGGATTCCTTTCTAGGTAGCTAGGTTCAAGACATATCAAGTGGTTGCCCAGCTAACCAATTATTTGACCAGAAGGACTGTAATGACAGAAAAATCAAGGGGTTCCAAACAGGTAATTCATATAGCAAAATAGTTTATTTTAAAAGAGATGAAAAGGGAAAGATCTATTTACAGTGCTATTCAAAAATAATCAGTGCTTCAAAACACCCCCAGCTTCAGATCACAGAAGCTTTGAGGTTAAAAACCTACCCTAGAATTCTAGCCATACCTTTTTATAGCTCTGTTTCTCTCCCCCTCCTCTCCAGTTAGGAAATGTACAGCTTTTGTAACCTGCAGGACCATTCTCCAATGATCCTCTGGATGGCCAAATGTTCTGTAAACACTGAAGCTAAATGTTCAGATGCGCATTTAGGCACGGACCATGGGGTGGGGGTCCATGGCCTCCTGGGGGGACACCAAATGCTCTGAGGAGCCTCCTGATGCCCTGCCACTAGTCCCAACGCCCTGCCACTAGTCCTGCCGCCCCGCCACTATTTTCCTTTCCCCTCCTCCATCACCGCTCACCTGCTCCACTCCACTCACCCCCCAGTGGTGGCAGCGGGCCTCAGCCTGTGCACCAGCCTCCTCCGGCCTTCAGACTGGCCTCCTCTGTCTGCACACCCGTGCGCAGTAGGAGTTATGGAGTGTCACAGGATGTGACACTCCATAACTCCTACTGCGCATGGGTGCACAGACAGAGGAGGCTGGCCTGCACCCACCGTCACCACCAGGGGGTGAGTGGAGTGGAGCAGCCACCGGCACCAGGGGTGGTGGTGGTGAGTGGAGTGGAGTGGAGTGGAGCAGGCAAGTGGCGACGGCGAAGGGGAAGGGGAAGCAGCGGCGAGGGCTGGGAAGCAGCAGCGGGGGCAAGTACAAATAAACAAATAAAGGGGGGCCTTGCAGCGGGGGTGGGGGGCCTCCAAAGCCCTTCAGCCTAAGGTCCAGGCGCTAAAAATACTTAGATGTGCCCCTGTAAGTGTTATCTTACATCCTTAACTTCCCAGGCCTCATTTGTCTTCAGTTAACTAGGAGAGAGGAAATCACATTCCTTAGAACAGTTTCTAGTGAATCAATAGAGAACAAAAGGCTAAGGAAAACAACCATGCTTCCAGATATCAGTGTCAAAGGAACACATATGAAATCCTGATGCATCTAAAAACACAATCTTAACAACTCCAGTCCATTGAAACAAGAGATGACTTTGTCAGCTATGAGTCCAAAAGTCCATAAAAGATGACACAACAGCCCAATTCAGACATGCTGTACAAGTGTACACATGTTTGTGTCAAAGACTGTACCTGTGTTCATTTTAAAAGACAACCTGGATTCAGGCCTTTCAAATGCATGGTACAGATCGGAAGTGTACTTCTGTACCTGCATTCATCAAAACGTGAATGACTACCGGTATACAGATCTAGACCCGTGTACACTGTGCATTTGTTGTACAAGTGTTGAACATAACCTGTGAATGGGTCTAAGGTCTGACACTCCAGTGTAGATAACAAACACGAAGCTGCAAGGATGTGCCTAGCTTCACCAGTGTTCTGGATTGTTCTGGAGTTCAAAGAGCTCTCCAGGAGTCTAGAGATAGTCTTCAGGGATCGCACTCAGTGATCAGATGCCAGAATCTGGATAATTGCAGATTTAGTTATATCCTTAATTAGATAACTAGTAGAGAAAAGTGTGTGTTGGATAACTCATTCTCATCCTGGGAAGGGATAGCCCTTTCTCCAGAGCTTCCTATTGTGCTTTGATTCGGTTTTCATTGATCCAAAAAACAGATTGATTTTTTCCAGCATGGAAAAGTTGAAAGAAATGAGAGACAGTGCCTTCAAAACAGAGCTATGTTGTGCCAACCATTTCCCTTCCTCCTTTTACAAGAAACATAGGATTTGCCTTAAATATACCTATTTCCCCCCTCAATTTCCTTTTAAAATCTTTTATGGCTCGCAAAGCCCTGGACACGGCACATTGGTTTTATTTCAGCTTTTATCGCCAGTTTTAATGCTTGTTGTAATCTCAACCTGATTGTTAATGTGTTTAACCAGGCTCACGTCACTGTGCATTGAGAGGCTGAGGTGGAAACTGTTGAAACTCTTGGTGGTTAGATGAGTGGAAGTTCCTCAAGAGAGAGAGGAAATCATATTCAGAACAGTTTCTAGTGAACCAATAGGGAACAAAAGGCTAAGGAAAACAACCATGTTTCCAGCCTCCTGTATGATTTTGTATTGCCCTTGGAAGCCTCGGGCTCCAGGTTTGGCCTGCTATGTGAGAAGCTACTTCCTCCTCCTCCAGCATAAACCTCTTCCTCGAGCTTTGTGGTTAGCCTTCAACCTCTCACTCTTAGGGCATCTCTACATTTCAGCTCTATGCTATTATTTATTCTATTAGCTTTATGCCAGCTGACCTGTTGTAACTTTTGTTGGAAAACGGTATATAAATTGTCATCGTATTTGTATTTGTTTCCTTAAAGAATCCAAGGAATTGTAGTTTGATGAGAGTGCTGAATATTCTGTCATAAATCAGCCTCAGAACTTCAATTCCAGGGCTTCTTGAAGAGTGGAAATGCCCATATAAAACAGTAAATCTGTGATGCAAATCAAGGCAGAGTCCTAGATTCTCCAAGAGGAACCACTCCAGCTAATTAGGCAAAGAGCCACCTCTTAAAATGGTGGCACTCTCTTATATGTAGCAAGGAAGAATCATTGTCCCAATTCAGCTCTGCACAACGCCACTCAAGTGGCTGTTGCTGGTGTCTTGTTTGGTTTCAGGTTTTTGTTTTTATTTTGGTTTCGATTGTGACTCCTTTGGGGACAAAGAACCATTTTCTCATATCTTCGGGCATGAGGGGCAGCCCTGTGTCAACATTAGGGATGCTCTGGAGCTGAAGTGCAACTTGAAAGGCAGCACTGATGACGTAGCATGATGGAGCTGATGCAAAATGACCTAAAACTGTTTCTAGTCAGTCATGTAACTGCCTGGAAACAGTTTGAAGTCATTTCTCAGCAGCCTCGTCACACTACACAGTAACAACTGCCTTTCAAGTTACTCAGCCCCAGTAAGTTCCTAACATCAGAGTAGGGGTACCCATCTTATCAGCCACTAATTTGAGAACTTTTGTGTTGAAAAGTGGTATACAGGAGACTCTCATTATTCTTGGGTTCTCCTTTCATGGATTCATGTGTCCGCGGTCGGGCCATAGGGACCCTGTTTATTCGCAGGACAATAGGGCTATTTTCACCTATCTGCAGTTCCTGAATGACCAGAAATGGCTTCCAATGTCATTTCCTTCTGCCATTCTGTAGTGCAGAACCATTTTGTGGCTCTTTTCTACAACCCCCTCCCAAAAAACAAATGAAAATAGGGGAATTTGGGAGTTTGGGGAAGCATTGCTGGAAAGCTGGAGAACAAGGTACTATTATTTACTGATTGATCTGATTTTGTTTGGTTTGGTTTCTATTCTGCCCTAACAGTTAAAACATTCAAAACAGTCTAAAAATCCTGGAAAACCAGGTTACAGCAAGTTAAAAACGTTTACAAGAAATTAAAAACCCTGGAAGGCCAGGCCAAACAAATAGGTTTTGAGGGCTCTCCTGAAGGCCAGTAATGAATTCAGATTATGGATTTCTGCCGGGAGTGCATTCCACAGCCCAGCAGCAGCTACAGAGAAGGCCCACCTCTGAGTCGACACCAGACGTACCAGTGGTAACTGGAGACGGACCTCCTCAGATGACTTTAACGTGTGGTGGGAATCATGCAGAAGAAGGCACTCTCTAAGGTAACCTGGACCTAAGTTGTCCAGCTCTTTAAAGGTAATAACCAGCACTTTGTATTTTGCTCAGAAACATATTGGTAGCCTTACTATGCTTACTTCTGTTCCCCACACTTTTTCTTGTGATTTTCAGCGCACTTCAGCATACTTAGGAATCTAACCCCTCCCCCCAGGATAATAAACTCCAGCTTTCAGAATGCTATCATTAGTTTCCTTACAGAGCACAGTACATGAATGAAATGGACTCTAAGCAGCTGGGTGCTAAACTATATGCCCCTCAGAATAGGAATGTGTGAGCCAGCATAATGTGATGATGCAAATGGCCCTGCCCCGTGTACATGCGTAGAGGTCACTAAAATTGTTTCCGCATGTTTATGGAGGCCTGAACTGGGCCACAGCCAACCCAGGCTGTCCATCAGGAAGCCGGCGGGGAGCTTGGAGGAGCCCCCGCTGCAGCCAATGTCTCCATCGCCTCTGCTGCCACCTCGGATAAAGTTCAGAGTACCCGTTCTCGTGCCACCACCCGCAACCTTAGGATAGGGAATGCCCCTTTGATTGTAAAGGGGAATCCTTGCCGGATTCCCCTTTACAAGTATATCCCTGAACTGGCCCGCGAACCAGTTTGGCCCGGTTTGATAGCCAAATCAGACTGGACCCAGTTTGGCCAGACCTGGAACTGAAACGGGCCATATCAGGTTGAATCTGGTCCATGTTCGAACCGAACTGGCCAAACTGGTTCCATGCATGCCCCTAGTGGTGAATGTTATTGGTGCTGCTGCTGGTGGTGAATTTTTATATTGATTGTGTGGTTTTGTGTTTAACTACTATAAACCACTCCGAGGTTTTTTTGAGTGGAGAAAACACAATTGTTGTGTACTACAAGCAACCCCAGAAGGCTTCAGTATGGGAAAGGCCTTTGAGAGAACAGGAGGAACAGTTTTGGTTCTGTAGCAGAAGCTCTGGTGTGGTTGGTCCTGTATAATCCCCTGAGGGGCCTGAACAAGCCTAGGCCCTGATGGACTAGAAACTAGAGACAATAACACAAATCAGTTTTGGGGTTTGTTTGTTTGTTTTTTGCTTTTGTTTGTTTTTCAACCATCTAAGTTTTATACACTGAGCTATTCCAGTGAGTTATTATAAGCAATAAATAGTTGAGTAATTATCAGAGGTCTTCTGAGTGCTGCTGTTCATTCATATCCAGGAGAAATAAATAAAAACAGAATAGTGGTCCTCCTTACAACAAGCAACTTTTCAGAACCTCTGTTCTTGAGTGCCACTCCAATGGATGCAATAAAAGTTTGCATACCCATCTCTCCTCTGTGTTGAATATCAATTCTAGAAACTTTGATATTTTCTTTCCCTCAGTTCCTTCCTGGAAGAACCTTAAAGGACACTGTTCCCCCTGCTAACTGGGCAAAGAGGCAACTTTTAACGTGGTGATTCTCTTTATTTAGCAGGGGGAGAATAACTGGCCCTCTCCACCCCCAGCACAGGACCTCCAGTGACTGTTGCTGGTGTCTATCTTATGTTTCTTTTTAGATTGTGAGCCCTTTGGGGACAGAGATCCCTCTTATTTATTTATTATTTCTCTGTGTAAACTGCCCTGAGCCATTTTTGGAAGGGCGGTATAGAAATTGAATGAATGAATGTATCCCTGTTGCATTGCCTCCCCGCCGCCGCCAACCCACATTAACTCTAGTGTATACATATAATGTAGACTGTTACATAATTTTTAAAAAGTTGATTAATCATGTGGCTTTTAATTAACTGATTATATGCAGATGTATGCTGATCTGCATTATTTCTTCATGACACATGCAATCAGTCAATCAATCAATCTTTATTAATACGGTCACAGACCAGCAGACATAATACAGTAACACACAAGCAATGCTGTATCCTAACCCCCTATGCAGAGTACATGCCAGATTTTACTGGCAATCAAGCAAAACTAGGCGACATTTAGGGATGTCTCATCTTTCTTGTCTGAGAGAGAAAAAACTTAGATAAAAGAAAACTGAATGACCTGGGAAATTAGTTAAAAGCGGAGAAATATAAAGCCAGCGAGAATCCCTGTACAGCTCACCATAAAGTAAGACATGAGCTGATGCACAGGGGCAATATCTTTGAGCATATGGGATTTTCTTGAATTTTCCTTCAGGCACTATAGTAGGTAACACATTAAAATGGGCTAGTGTAAACATTGTGCAATATTTGGGGACTGTAATTTGGGGAAAATATCTTGCAGGATTAAGGCTAAATGGTTGACTTGCAAGAAAAACACCTTTGGGGATCAAAGATTGTTCTATTTCTGCATCCATGTCAACAGCTCACTGTTTAAGGGCTGCTTTAGCTTGGGCATGTCCCATTGTTAGTAAAGACTCCAGGTTATGTGTAGTTTTCAACAAACGGCTCATTTCCAACTTGAATCAAAATTGTCTGCCAGTGTTAAAGGAGCCAAGCCAGAAAGGTGATAGTTTAGTCTTAACCAACAGTCTAAAACACTCAGCCAGATTTTGGATTCAACCTTAGGGAACTCTGTTAGGGACGCATCAGTGAACCTGGAAGCGGTTTCTCAGAAATTGCATTTGCACCATCTCAAGAGCAGAGAATTTGCTATGTGGACCAAGCTGGGCTCCATAAAGAAGTTGGGGTTGGGGTTTTGCCAAGAATAGTTTGCTGCAGGGATAAAATGTGCACCTCTGGAGTGGGAGAAGGATTGGATGGCTACTGCGGACTTTTGGCGAATGACAAACTGCAAGTGACAAACTGAAGATGTGCACATAAAAACAATGCCCAGATATTTAAAGGTTTTAACTTGTTCTAGTTTGTGTGCATCCAATGATCAGTTCATAACTCTTGGGCACTTCACAAAGGAAAGTATCTTTGCATGACACATTCATGTGTCACAACAAGCACCATCTTAGAAAAAGCATTTCCTACAATATGAGACAAGAAGAACATCTCTAAGAAGGTACCTGCTGCCAATGGATTAGTAAATTAATTTGAATCGTGGTTCTCATGCAGGGATATTATCAAGCATCTACAAATCCACTTCCCAACTTGCCAGTGGCAAGTGCCCCCAGTCCTCTGGCAAGCAGGACACGCACCACCACACAGATTTCCTCACCAGAGGTCTCATTTCCATTGCCATTTTTGAGAAGGTAAGAAACATAAGGGATCCTTTCTGATCAGTAGGAGAGGGCTCCCATTGTTTCTTATCCCAATATATCCCAATGACAGAAGACCTGCTTTTCTCCTAAGACCTCTGTCTCTGCCTCCTCTAAAAACGGATCTAGGGAAGGAGAGAGAATTGGTAGCGACCACAAATAATGGCTGGCTAGTGAATTAAGCCTAAACTTGTGGATCCCTAGATATATTATTATCATCATTATAATTAATTCTCTTAGCCAGCCACCCGCCATGCGTGGGGATGTGGCAAGGCTATGCATGTCAGTGAAGGAGGTGCCTGATTGGCTGGGCACCGGTTGGCAGCTGTTCGAATGTAGAAGCGCGAGGAGAGGCAGGTGAGGCAGCAGTGGCAGGCCCGGCCACAGTGGGGAGGCAGCAGCGGTGGGCCTGGCTGTGGCAGGGAGGCAGTGGCAGTGGTGGGCCCAGCTGTGGCAGGGAGGTGGCAGCAGCGAGGAGGCAGTGGTGGTCCTGGCAGCGAGGAGGCGGCGGCAGGAGGGAAGGGGATGGGCGAGCTTGAAAGCCGGCCAGAAACCAGGTGGGGGGGATTGGACCGGGTAGGTGTCAGAGATGCCCAGGGAAGAGGGTGCAGCCGCTCTGTGCCGGGTCTGCTAGTTGTTGTTGTTATTTTATTATTATTAATAATTTATTAACTTTATATACTGCTTTTCAACAAAAAAAAACTATTTTCAGTGTGCTTTACAGATGCACATTCATGTGTGTGTACACAGTGGGCTCAGCTCTTCACAATTCTCTTTACTGTTTTTACTTCAACAAACTAACACATCTACCCTCTGGAGCAGGGGTGTCAAACTTAATCGGGAGGTGGGCCAGATTTGATTCCAGTGTACCTCTAGCGGGGGCCGCACCTGCCTTCTCACACCCAGCTCTCATCATCTTTCTTCCTCCTCCTTCCCCTTTCTCTCTCTCACTCACTCATCCACCCCCTTGCCTTACACTCAGTTTTGCACCAAAAAGCACTGCACAGTAAGTGAGCGAGTGAGGCTGCAGCTTCAGTGCATGGCGGGTCTGGCAGTGGGGCTGGCGGGAGAAAGATAGGGGCCGTATGATGGCCGCTTCTTGGCTGCGGCAGTGATCAACTTCCTGGACCCTGCTTGGCAGTGGCAGTAGCAGGGCTGGCAAGAGGGAAGACAGGGACGCGGCAGCAGCAATGGCTACTTCTTGGCTGTGGCAGTGACCAGCTTGATCTGCTCGGGGACCAGACAGTGGAGCTCCGTGGGCCGGATCTGGCCCACAGGCCAGGAGTTTGATATCCCAGCTCTGAAGTGTGTTTGTGTGTGTGATATTTAATCCTGTTTTTCCACGAAAAAGTACCCACGGTGGCGAACAAAATAAATTCTGAACAATAATATCACAAAATGACAAACCACAAAATGCCAATAAAGAATATACAGTAGGAATACAACGCAGCAATCAGTTTCTCGAGTCAGTTTACTGCTCCACACACACGTCTTTTAAAAAGAATTATTTTCACTTGTAATCTAAAAGAAAGTTGAGATGCGGCTAGCAAACTTCCCTGAGGAAAGTTTTCCAAGGTCTAGGAGTTGTTATGGCCCTGTCTCTAGCCTCTCCTCACCCTAATGATGGCAGAGTAGAGTCTCTAATGATTATCTCAGCGCATAGGCAGGTTCATACAGTAGACTATTCTTTAGGTATCCTGGTTCTAGGCAATTTCGGGTCTTTGAAGGTTGAAGATCAGTCTCAGTACATTAAATTCTGGCTGGATACCAACAGGAAGCCACGAACAGCAGTGCAATATGTTAATTGTGGGAAATTCTGCATAACCTGGCATCTGGCCCTACAGTAGTTCAGGGCAGGCCTCAACAATTCCCAAGTGCCAGCTCACCACTGTGCCTGGTAGCTTAACCTTGGCATCTCAGCCAGGTGATGGATGGACATGATCAGGAGGAGGAAGGAAGAAGCAAGATCAGGGAGGGTTGCTCCCTCTTCCTCCTCCTCCTCCTCCTCCTGGTCGCACCAGTCCATTGCCTTCCTGAGCCAGGTGGAAGTGAGCAGGAAGAGGAGGGAGCAAGGAAGGAGGGGCAAGTATGGCAGGAAGTACACTCCCCAATGGAATGGGGGATGTTGTTGGGGGTAAGGAGCAAGTGCCCCCCACATGGATATTTGGGCTGGCTCGTACAGTCAAAAACCTTTTGAGGCCTGCTGTTATTTCTAAATGCTTTACAAAGGCAGCCTCACATAAAGCACAATGCAGTACTCTAGTCTGAACATTACCAAGCCGTGGGTGACTGTGGCAAGATCTTCCCCAGGAGAGGGTGCCATTGGCACACTGACCAAATAATGCATTTCATTATGATTAAATGCAAAGACAACACTAAATCATACCATACCAAGATGTCTCATATATGCCATGCATCGAGGTCATGCACATGACCAGAATCGCCACTGGGGGTGGGGGCTGGCGGGGAGACAGGCAGTAGCCTACCTCCCTGCACAAGATCTCCCTTGCCCGTTTGCTCTGCCGCTTGTTGTGGCACACAAGCAGCACCGTGGTGAGCAGCAAGGCAGGGAGCCAGAGGAGGAAGTCCTCCGGCATCCCTTACTCCACCGCACCAGGTGCGTGGTGCATTGAGGGATCTTTCTTCAGCTGGGCACTCTTGCCGCCCAGCTCGGTGTATGCTCAGGCTGTGTATATCTTGAGCATACACGCGACCCCAGTGCCAGGGTTAAGGGTGTGCTCGTGCCCTTAACCCTGGCTAAAGGCCGGGATCAAAAGTCAGGTTCGGCAAGAGGGCAGTGCTGGGATTGGGGCTGATCCCAGTTCTGCACATGAGCAGCCCAACCCAGGCTGGGCTGCCCTAGCCTGGGTTAGGCTGCCCATCTGAATAGGCTCATTATTCCACATGAAATTGGGGACATTGTTCTCAAACCTTGTATGCTCTACATCAGGGATTCTCAACCTTGGGTCCCCAAATGTTGTTGGACTTCAACTCCCATCATTCCCAACCAAAGACCATTGGGGCTGGGGATTATGGGAGCTGAAGTCCAAGAACATCTGGGGACCCAAGGTTGAGAATCCCTGCTCTACATGATTATAGCACAAAACAGAGCAAGCCAGCAAGCCCCATTCCCTGCTCCAGAGTGCTCCCTAGCCCCATCCCCGCTCTCCGCAGGTACAGTGTGTGAATGCAGAGACAAATGCTGTACCTAGGGAGAGATCCTCCTCATAACTGAAAACGCAGGGCTAATGTCTCTCTGAAGAAACATGCTGCCAAGATTTAAATGAGTAACAAATCTATTCTGTTTTCCCATAAACATATTCCTCATTTCTCTTCCTTCTCTAAATCTAACTGTGTACATGTGGGCTTCATCATAAAAAACTGTGTACCACACGCTCTCCACATCCAGCTCTCCTTTCAAATAGCTTGTGTTTTCCACACACCCTCTGCGCTGAATGTCAGTCCTGGAGATCTATTTTTCTTAAGTGTTTTTCTTCCTTCCCTATGGCATTAGCCTCTCCTTTTTTTCTTCTTTTGATTTGTTTGCTCCTGGCCTACATACAGCTTCTCCCCCCCACACATCACAGTGAAATGACAAAATCGAAAAGCACCTATCTCCTTCTTGTAGATGCCAGTATTGGAAAAAGCAGGTTGTTGTCTGCAGGAAAAGAGATGTGGCCAACCCATTCTGTTATGTGTGTGACGGCATGAGCACACCCTTAACCCTGGCTCCGGGGTCATGTGTTCACTCAGTTGTGATCAGCCTGAGTGGACACAGAGATAGGTGCCTAGAGTGCCTGACTCCTGGGGGAATTCTCCAATGCACTGCACACGTCACGTGGTCCAGAGGCAAGGACATGTGGTCCCGGCCTATGGAGCTCTGCGTCGCATATTGCAACGTGCATCTTCTGGGGGTGTAGTCCATGTTCCAAGCAACAAGTCTGGAGGGAAGGTGAGTTGGCTTGGCCTTCCACCACCACCCTGCCCCCCCCCCCCCGTGCACCCATGAAGTCATGTGAATAGCCCCAGAGTGTGTATGTTCCATACTTTATTTTGTTTTGTAGAATCTAGGCAGTTTTTTGGTTGGGGCGGGGGGGGCAAGTTTCCATAGACTTTCAGGCCTATCTGCATAGCATATTAGTTAGAAAGTTCCTCCCCCCCCCTTAAAGCTGTGATTCAAAGAATTCTGCATTTTGTACTAAACTCTGCAAAACTGTGGAAAACATGCGGCATTGACAAAAGGATCTGGGAACAGGGGCGGGGCCACCATTGGGCGAACAGGTTCAAAGAACCCGGGCTGCCGCCAATCAGGGCCACACCTTGTGGCCCTGACACCACCACCCCCCACATGCATCTGATGTCGGACACGAGGGGCATTATTTCTCTCCAAAGGAGGCCACACAGCCCCGTCTGGGAACAAAATCGGCCTGCACTGCTGAAATCGGCCTGCACTGCGGGCTGAAGCGACACTCGAGAGCCACTGCTGGCCTCGCTGCCAACGCAGGGAGAGTCTTTAAAGGCAGGGAGAGTTGCTCCAGCCCACGCTGCCCAATGCAGTGCAGGCCAGTCTCCCTTCCCAATGGGGGATGGGGCCAGGGGGCCATGATGGTGGCCGAACACGGGCCGCCTCCGCCAGCCTCACTCCACGCCTGTCTGGAAATATTTAACCTGGGGGAGGAAGAAGGGAATGGCTTGAGTCTGAACTCTTAAAGAAGATCTTAGAAAGAAACAAAGGAGCAACAATTCATGGTAGTTATTGAGTCTCGGCCATGGCAGCGTGGTAGGTTTAGCTCAAACATTAGGAAGAATTTCCTAACTACAGAAGCAGACCATCATTGGAGCAGATGACCTGGAGAGATGGAAATTCTTCTCCTTTTGGAAGTATTCATGAATAGGTTGGGTATATGTTTGGGGATCTTTTAAGTACAGGAAGTTTTGCCTTCAAGCACGGTTTGGAGGCTGACCTATAGCCTAGGTGCCATAAGTGACATAGGCTGTGGTGGGTGCCATCGATAGATTCTGGCACATGTAGGTTGTGGCAGATGGTCAGGCCCATGAACCTGCCTGATCTTTGGCTCAGCAGACTAATCACAAAATCACACCAAGGCATTAAGAAGGGACAATGTAGCTACTTGGAGTAAGTACTAGAGTGGTTGTGTCTTGTAGTATTCTTGCCCCCCCCCCCCCAAAGCTTTGCTATCACAACATTCCATGTTCCGTTGAGACCCATCCAACATACAAGCCTCTCTGATCATGATAATTTTTATCAGGGACCAGTGAGAAAAGCTTTGTGTCTTCTGTCCGATCCGTTGATGCAGAATAACATGGCTATAAATCTTCCCTTGAGCACTGGCAGGGCTCAGGTGATGGTGAAGTCACTGCCTGACCTTGGCTAGGACTGAAATACCTGGAAGGGGAGAGAGGTTGGTAGGAAGCTGCCCTCTGCATGGATCTGGGTACCAGAAACCTTCATTTAAGAGCCACTGTTGATTAGAGGAATTGTTCAGATGGATCACTCAGGGCTCATTTATACCCTCAGGGATGTATTAAAGGTTGTCGATGATTCAAGGTCAACGTCCTCAATCCTCTCATCCCTTATTTATGTGCACAGGGAATCCACCAGGCTAATGCACAACATTTAGGTGTCTGAGGCAGAAAATGTACTGCAAGTTGTCTTTTCCTCCCTATACACACATGCAACTCCGTATGCATCTGTTCCTCTGAAAAACTGACAATGCACCTACAGTAAATCTATATGTTACAGGGGCCAATGTGCCATTAAATCATTGGATTGCATTATACTCCATCTCCATCACCGTAAAATCACTTTTAGAATGCAAAATCATTACATGTTATGTAACAGAGTGTGAGAGCACATACACAAGATCATAGAGGGTTGTTTTAAAAATAGTAATTCATTAACACCTTGCCATTTAATGGTGTCCAACATCTCCTGCAGCAGCCTCAAGGCTATTTTGGGTCCCCATGCAGAATCCCCTCTATACAAAATGCTACGTAAATGTCCCCCTTATTTGCTACAAGCATATTCCACCTTTCGTCCATGGTGGAACCACATGGAGGTTCTGATCTCTGCCCATTAATCCTCATGACAAGCTTGTGAGGTAGATCAGGCTGAGAGACAGCAACTGGCCCAAAGTCATCCAGTGAGCCTCATGGCTATTTCAAGCCTGGCCACCTCAATCTGGCATTGTAATCACTATACCATACTGTCCTCAGATCTCTTCCCAGCCTAAATTCCAATTTTGGATTCATGCAGGAGCCTAGTGTTCCCTTGACTTGCATATAGGCACTGTTTAAATGTTAGTGTTTTAATGTTTAAGAGCTAAACAAAAGCATGAAATATAACCTGTGTTAGAACATGAATTCTTGTTGCTGATGCTATCTTTTGTTTGGGAAGAGGAGACACTTTTGCCCAGTTACAGCTATGCTAAAGTACTGGGTATCTCTGATGTCTGCTCAGTTAACTTTAGATCCCGCTCAGGTTGAATCAGGAAGGCCCCATTCTGAATGCAGGTGTGTACACACTGCCTTGACACTGCTGCCCAGAACAAAACTCATTCCGCACAGAGATGAGAAACATTAGAGGGACCACTGATCCAATGTTGTCCTGGAAACTGAGTACTGGGTGTGAATCTAACTTTTAGAAATCTATGAGACATAGCCCCATCTTATATCTGTGGGTTGCCCAGGTCTGCTGACAGGAAAGAAGAGGGATAAAGCACAGGATGAGAAGTGGGTGGGATTGGAAAAGGCAAAAACCTGAAAGCTAATGACCCCCCCCCCCAAAAAAAAGGTCTGTGCTTTTTAATGTGATGCAGTGGCTTCAGGATCAGGGCTCCATCCAGCTCCTGTAAAGTCTGATGTTTGAGCATGGGCATAGAGCCCATTGGACAAACAGGGGAAAGTGTCCCTGGACCCAGAGGGGCAGGTTCCCCCCAAAGGGCCCCCCAAGCAGGCTGCCCATGCCCCTCTGCCACCACTGCTATTTGTGTTGGCCTCCGGGGGTGGAGGGTGAGCTGTGCAGCGGCAGCGGGCACTGTGGCTGGCCGGCTTCTCCACTGGCCTCTCCAACCAAGATGCGCACCTGCCGTCCCTGCCCAACCGCTGCTATTTGTGTTGGCCTGGGGGGTTGGTGGGGAGTGAGCTGAACCACGGCCACAGCGCTGTAGCTGACCAGCCAGCTTCTCTGCCGGCCTCTCCATCCGAACTGCTCGCCTGCGCAGTTCAGATATGGATGTTGCATACCTGTGCCGTCACGGGCATGCAACTCCATATCGGACTGCACAGGCACGCAGTTCGGACAGAGAGGCTGGCTGAGAAGCTGGCTGGCCAGTCACAGCCGCTGCCGCTTGGCTCACCTCCCACTCCCCCGGCCAAAACACAAATGGTGGCGGGGCAGGGGCAGTGGCGGGGAGATTTGTTACCTTGCCCCCTTCATCTGATGTCAGATGTGATGTCTGACATCATCACCCCCTGCATCTGATATCCCCTGCATCTGACATCAGATGTAGGGAGTGTGGCTTAGGGGGCTGGGGGTGCGCGTGCTTTGCGTGCGACGGGGAGACCCCAAAGAAGATTTTGTCCCCTGGCCCCCAGGGGTCTCGCTACACCCCTGTGTTTGAGTCCACCTGTGGCTGATGACCTTGACACATACATAAATGGCCTGATACAGAATCAGACTATTGGTCCATCTAGCTTAGTCTTGTCTACACTGACTGGCAGTGGCTCTCCAGGGTTTCAGGCAGAAATCTTTCCCAGTCCTATCTGGAGATGCCAGGAATTGAACCTGGGCCCTTCTGACAGACAGATGTTCTGCCACTGAGCTACAGCCCAGTCTGAAGACCTGCTTCCTAATCTTCGATGGAAAGGAGCACATTGCGATTGCCTAGTAGTGGGGGACTACTATATAATGCTCGCATGGCCCATTCATTGGAACTTCACATGTTCTCAAGCTGAACTGTGGGATTGTGAAAGCTTTGGGAAAGGGGGCAGAGTCCCAGCTGAAATCAAGCTTCAGTTAGCATCTCCAGAAAGGCCTGAGCCCTGAAGGTAGGTCTTCTCCTACTACTGATATTGATCTCAAGGTCACTAATGCTGTTACTGTGTGTGTGCTTTAAAGGCTCCCCATTCCCTTGTCTGCGTCACAGGGGGAGACCACAGGCAGGCTTAGTCTTTTTCTTGCTTTCTTTCTGGGTTGTTGTTTAAAAAAAAAAAAAAAACATACGTGTGTGCACACACAAAGAGAGGAGTGGGGTGGGATCTGGAAACCAATTAAAATTTTATTATAACGTGCTGCAAAACGCTTCTTAAACAGCTCCCTTCACAGCCCACATCCATGGCTATAAAATGCCAACAAGGGCGGTGTTAATAAATAAATAACCATTTAAAGAGCGTGGCTTGCAGTCAAGCCTCTTTAAGGCCCCTGGAATAAAATAAGTTTTTAACCGCCTGTGCTGGGTGGAATTAAAGAGGGAAAGCTCCTGATTTGGGTAAGGAAAAGTGGGTTGTGGGAGGGGGCGAGGGAGAGCAAATGATGGCTGGAATGAGTGGAGAGAAAGTCGTTATTTTGGACACTAAATGTGCTGAGGGAAGTGTGTTCTCAGCAAGATTTACATAATTGGCCTAAATATGCTCTGCAACCCCAGTACAGCAGAAAGGGGTGGGCTGGCATCGTAGCAGAGAGGATAATAGAATAATTGATGTTAAGGTCACCAGGGCTGCAGAGTAGCCAAGATCCAAATGGGAAGCCAAGAGATCAGAGTTGGCTCAGGAAAAAAAGATGGCCAGAGAGAATCAAGGCAGAGGGGGAGAGCAACTGGCCCTATCCAGCCCCAGCACAGCATCCCTCCAGTGGCTGTTGCTGGTATCTGCCATAGGATTCTTTTTAAATGGTGAGCCCTTTGAGGTCAGAGGACCATCTTATTTATGTATTGAGGCTGCTCTCACATGCAGCCTAACCCTGGCTAGGGATGCCCAACCTAGGTTAGGCTGTGCATAAGAACCACCGGCCAGCACCACCTAGCCCGGCTTTTTAGCCCGGCTCTTATCCAAGGTTAAGGGAGCAAGTGCTCCCTTAACCCAGGGTACTGGACCGTGTGTTCTCTGGGGCTGTGTTTAGCCCCAGCAGACACAGAGACGGATGCCTAGAGCTCCTGTCTCCTAGGGGAATCCCCCAATGCATCATGCATGTCACGCTGTGCATTGTGGGATTTCCGGAGGCTGGCTCATGTCATCCTAGTTCAGTCACATGCAGCCTTTTGGAGAGTGGGCACTGCTGCTGGACAAAATGGTGGGGTGGCAGGCAGGCAGGCAAGGAGCTGCTTACCTGCTTTTTAAGGGAACCACTCCCTGCCACGCCAGCAGCTGCCCGAGCCATTCATGCACATCCCTACTGAGTACCTGCTCTCATGAGTGTGCTCTCATAGTGAAATCCTAAACTGGGTGGTTCTCAGCAACACAGATCCATGGCACACCCTGGGAGGAAAGAAGGTCTTGTGGTAGCAAGCATGACTTGTCCCCTTAGCTAAGTAGGGTCTGCTCTGGTTGCATATGAATGGGAGACTACATGTCTCTGGGTCATCTCGGAGAGACCATATAACTCCTGCATTGAAGGAGCTACACTGGCTGCCGATATGTTTCCGGGCCAAATACAAGGTGCTGGTTATAACCTATAAAGTCCTAAACAGTTTGGGCCCTGAGTATTTAAGGGAACGCCTTCTTCGTCATGAACCCCACCGCCCACTGAGATCTGCTGGAGAGGTCCATCTGCAGCTGCCACTGGCTCGTCTGGTGGCCACTCAGGGACAGGCCTTCTCCGTTGCTGCCCCGAGGCTTTGGAATACGCTCCCTAGTGAAATAAGAGCCTCCCCATCTCTGACAGCTTTTTAAAAGTCTTTAAAAACACATCTCTTCACCCAGACTTTTAATTAATGTTGTTTTAATGGTTTTAATGCTGTTTTAAAATCTATATATTTAATTCTCCTGGGTGTGCCAGGGAAAAATGCGTCCTGGCAGCCCAGCTGATTGCCTGGGCTGCGGGGGCGCCTGATTGGCTGGCGCACCCAGGAGTGCCCGCTGGCGGCAGCACTCGGCCCGCTAGCAGCGGCGGGGGCACTCGGCCCGCAGATGTGAGGCAGCGGGGGCGGCCCGGCCCGGCCCGGCAGCACGGAGTTGGTGGCGGCGGGACTCGGCCCAGCTGCGGTGGCAGGACTCAGCCCGCCCGCGCAGATGTTCTGCGCCTGGGCCCACTAGTATTATTTTAAAAAATTTTAAATTGTTGTAATGTGTCCCCCCCATTTTTGTCTTAACGACTGTTTTACTTTGTTTTTATTCCATTGTAAACCACCCAGAGACTTAAGTTTTGGCTGATATAAAAATGTTTTAATAAATAAATAAAATGTGTGAGCACTGTAAGATATTCCCCTTAAGGGGTGGAGCTGAGCATCTTGGTTTCACATTCCCTCCCTGGCTTCTCCAAGATAGGGCTGAGAGAGATCCCTGCCTGCAACCTTGGAGAAGCCGCTGCCAGTCAGTGTAGACAATACTGAGCTAGATGAACCGATGGTCTGACTCAGTATATGGCAGCGTCCCATGTTGAGAAAAGTCAGAAATATCATTGAACTCAATAATCTGCACTCATGGTGAACCACTCAGTACGACACTAAATGAAACCTTAAAAGGCTATACCCACAATCAAAACAGGGGCAGGGAGGGAAGGAAGGCAGTGGGGGGGGGGAGAGACAGGGATGGATCTACCTTTCCCCCAGATGATTGTGGAAGCTCCCTTGGGTGCGCCATCACACGCCCACACAATCCATGCTGCTCTGAGTAGTGTGGTGCATTGGGGGATTCCCCTGTGAGTCAGGTGCTCTACATGCCCGAGACTGTTAATAAAGAAATAACAGTGAGCTCTTAAGTTTGGTTTGCAAACCAACTTCAAACCATGGATTCAGATCATAGCTTGTTGGGTCCAAATAAACCATGGGTTATGGGCAGGCTTGGGTTCAGACTGAGAGGCCATTCTCTCTATTGGCCAAAATCGGGCTAAGGGAACCTAGCCCGATTCTGGCAGAACATGAGAACTACCGGGTTCACAGGCGAGCCCGGTTTCTCCAAAGCGGGTAACCTGCTAACTTACCCCTCCCCTTAGATGAGGTTAGTGGAGCAAGCACTCTGCTAACCCCGTCTTGTTGATCCTGTCTTGCCGCCACGCGCCCCCCGATCCCCGCAACTCCCGCTGGCTCCATGACAGAGCCAGCAGTTGTGTGGGCAGCCAAACCGGATTGCTGCAGCCTGGATTGTCTGCGGGGAGAGCGGGCCAAGCCTGCTTTCTCCGCTGACCTCATTTCGGCGACTCTCACCGATCATGAGACTCACCTCATAATGTATAACCATGGTTTAGCAAAGACAAGCCACAGTTTTGCAATATGTCTGAACCCAACCCCAGTCTAGTTGCAGCCTTATTTTTACTTTAAAACAGAAGCCACATAATTCGGATTGGGACCATGATCCTGTTCGGGAGCAGCCGTAGGAAATGTTTAACCCTTTGTCTCTATGCTGTTTTCTGCCAACCGCCCCCCCCCCCAAATTGCTGTGGGTCCCTTCAGGTGCCATTTGCTGCAATGCTGCTTTGGGGGCTCACGGCAACGTCAGGGGGGACTTTGGGCAGGAAAATGGCTCAGAAGTAAACACACCTTCCCTCTGCGCCATAGGTCTAATCTGAATTGGGCCACTTTGTGGCTGCTGTTTTTGAGTAAAAACAAGACTGCGACTCGATGATGATTCATTTAATGACTCTTCCAGTTTAGCTTTCAGATGCTTCCCACACCATGAGGACAAATGCCATGAGCAAAACCGCACAGTTTCTGAAGTTGTCCAGATGGCCACATGAAGAGGTTCAGCATTTGGCTGAAAGTCTAAGAAGTACATATGGGAAGAGGGGTGGAGGCGAGTGACTTTGTGGCTGCCCTCCCAGTTCTGTGAATCTCTCTCACAGGGTCTCTTTGGCCAGGGTATTTCATCTTGACTCAGGGGTGGGAAGGAAGGGGTGGGAATTCCACTCCTTTCTTGGCAACCTGCCCCAATGGCTAATCACCCTTGATATTAATGTGTGTCATGTCTTGAATTGGAACCTGCCCAGCTTCACCTCCCAGCTGTTGGTTCTTGTTTTACTTCCCTCTTGAATGCATTAGCGAATCCTTCCCTGTTAAAATTACTTTCCTCGCTAGGAAGGAATTACTTCTGTTGCTCCTGCTCAGCCATGATTCATCAGTGACATTGTCTGTTGGGCATTATAAAGCACCCCATAATGACACGGCCCATTCTGACACTGCAAAAGAGTGAGCGAGAGGGAGAAGGTCCTTGACGCCATTCATATCCATTTCCATGCTGGTTCTTGTTATAATCGCCCTGAGACCTTAGGTTAGGGTGGTATAAAAATGTGCTAAATAAATAATAAATAATGATAATCACCACAGGTCTGCTGGAAGAATGTGCGTTCAACATTTTAAAAGGTGATTTTTGAACAGGTCTTAAGCACCTTCTTTGCAAGCCCTCTTGCCCACTCCAGCAAGCAGGAACGAGTGGAGATAGTCCTCTTTCCTCCTGTCCGGCCCAAAGAGAAGGAAATATCTGAAGGGCTTCAGCAGTGTGAAGGGCTATGTCACACAGGATAAGAACTTACCCTATGAAATTCTCTGTGATGTGGTGATAGCCAACAGCCTGGATGACTTTAAGAGGGGTTTAGATAAATTCATGGAGGTGAGATCTATCAGTGGCTACTAGTCTGAGGGCTATGGGCCACCTACAGCCTCAGAGGCAAGGTGCCTCTAAATACCTCTTGAAGTGGAGTAGCAGTAGGAGAAAGGGCATGCCCTTCCCTCTTGCCTGTGGGCTTCCCAGAGGCATCTGGTGGGCCACGGTGTGAAGCAGGATGCTGGCCTCGATTGTCCTTAGCCTGATCCAGCTGGGCTTTTTTTATGTTCTCAGAGAAAGGAATAGATTTGTTCTCTGTTGCTCCTAGACCAGTAACAGAGAACAAATCAGCTGGAAATTACAAGGAGCTTCAATGAGTTGAAAGTTTTTTGTCATTTCAATTGTAGTCTAAAACTAGTGAGTGGAAATTACAAGGAAGCAGATGTGGGCTAGAAAGTAGGGGGAGTTTCCTAACTGTAAGAGCCGTGAGACGGTGGAACAGTCTGCTTCATGCAGGAGTCGAGTCGCCTTGGCTGGAGGTTCTCAAGCAGAGGTTGGGCAGCCATCTGCCATGGATGCTGTAGCAGATCTTGGCACCAAGCAGGGAGTTGGGCTAGAAGACCTCCAAGGTCCCTTCCAACTCCAAAACACTCAGATTCTATAAAGTACACTATTGCTACTTGCAAGACTGAATTAAGGAGAATCTGGGTCTTTCCATAGCAAAGTGATTCAAGAGCCTGGGATGAATCCAGGACGTTCTTCTCTCCTTGAAGAAAGAGTCCCTCGGTGTAAAAACTGGTGACACAAATGAATCCTCTGCAACAACCAGTTAGAGCTGGAACAAGCAAGCACAACAGCTACATGTTGTAGATTTTGTGGAGCAGTATTACTGCAAATTGCATGCGGTAATTCCCGAGTTTGAATGTCCCCCCACCCCACATATGCACATTTCTTGCATGTAGAAAACTAGTATGTTAGGGATCAGAGATCTAAGGGAAAGTGTTCCCTCGAGTCAGTGTCAACTCCTGGCACCCACAGAGCCCTGTGGTTTCCTTTGGTAGAATACAGGAGGAGTTCACCATTGCCTCCTCCCGCGCAGTGTGAGATGATGCCTTTCAGCATCTTCCTATATTGCTGCTGCCTGATATAGGTGTTTCCCATAGTCTGGGAAACACACCAATGGGGATTTATGTGTTTCCCATAGTCTGAGAAACACACCAGTGGGGATTTGAACCGGCAACCTTCTGCTTGTTAGTCAAGCGTTTCCCCGCTGCGCCACTTAGGGATCTAACCTAGCCTTTTTCCTGAACAGCTAGTTTTGTATTTAAATGAGGGGTTGTTGTTTTTAATATATGCAGAAATTCAAAACCCTTAGGATTATGATGAGAGTTAAAGTGCCTTAAATTTTCATTCATTCTCTAAAAAGCATGGAAATTTCAAGTTAAGGGACCCATCAATTTCCACATCACATAGGCTGAAAAGACTTTGTATAGTCTTGTATTTGATGCTGCATTACAAATGAGGCTCAATACACTCACACTTTGCCTTGGTCTTTCAACTTGAAATTGAGCTGGGGTTGATGTAGGCAGGCAGAAATCCACAGGTGCAGCTTCTCCAATCATTTGCTAGACAAGCACCTGATGAATTTCTGTCTGTTATTTACCCTGTTGTTATGAGGACTTCAGAGACTAATAATTTAGGAAATACTGAATGGATTTTTAAAACAACACAGAATTATGCTTCAGCATATACAGTACCTGATTTTTTAAAAAAACCATTTCTTGGACATCTAAAAAAATTGTAAGCTGTATTATCTGACGGCAAAACCAAAAACACATCGCTAAGACTTGTTTTTTAGTGTTTAAGGGTAGATTTTCAAACTGCTACATCTCAGCCATTTTTTATCAGATCTGCCTCACATTTTCAGGGGTTGGTATCTGGTTGATGTCTGCAGGCTTTCAGGCAGATTCAACAGACAGTTTAAATGCTATAACCAATAAAGTATTCCAGACTTAAAATGGTTGAATGCTGAAACAATTCCTCAGCTACCTTGGCACTAGTACCATGCCAGTATAATGGAGCATCCAAACATATGAACCTGCACCTACAGTCTGAATTGATACAACCCCGCAAAAGCTGCTCCATGTAAGTGGCCTGATTATGTATTTCAGCTCATAGTCTTGGATTTAAAATGGATAGATTATAATCAGATTATAATCAGATTTCTCTCATCTATATAAGAAGTGACCAGGAGCCACAGATTAGAGTGTGGGAAATATGTGTGGGTTGACTCATTTTAAGCATGTTTAGTCAGAAGTAAATTGCACACCCAGGACCCAATAACGACAGGACATGTAAGATTGGAAGAACTAGGGCCACTTTTTAAAATGAAATTTACAATTAACCTGAAACGAGGAACATACCAAATAGAGTACCACCCATGTGGCTCAGCCTCATAAGGAGGAGTGGGTGTTGATTCAGCCCAACTCCAGGTCCGGACATCCTCACCATGAGGTTTTATCCCCGCTGAGGGGAGGCCAGCCAGCCCACCCCACCCAGGCCGCAAAACACTGAGTGGTGGGCCCAGCCAGCCTCCAAGTAAGGGTGGATCCCAAACCAAGGTCCACAAAACCTGCAAGGGCTGGTCCTCGGCTTCCCATTGATCTTAATTGGTCCTCCAGTCAAACACCAATACGAGACAACCTTCCCCAACCTGCACTCGCCTGCAAAGTGGCCAAACATCCCAAACAATGAAACCCTACAGGGAGAATCAATGAGAAGTAGGTGAAAAAATACCACCCCCAAAGCCATTGGGGTGTGACCCAAAAACCTCCTACTTGGCCCCCAAAAGGTGACCGGATAACCCTCTGATCCGGGATGGGTGAATGGGTGCCTTGCCCTAGAGCAACTGAGCTAGAGCAAAGGGAGCTGGCCTCTCATGCAGCCGCTCCCCCACTCCCATTGGTCAGCCACCATGATGCGCTGGGGAAAACAAAATGGTGGCCCCCGTGCCTGTCGATGGGGCCAGGCGCACAACTCTGCCCCCCACTTTACTCTGAAGTGCAGCAACAGGGAGTGGTCTTCCACATCTTCAATGGGGCTTGCTCCCAGGTAAATGTTTGCAGCCATAACAAGGAAGAGACATAGCACAACCACAGTTTTTACCCCTTTTAACAAAACAATGGCTACTATATGTTGATGCAGCAGCTAAGGTAAGAAGGTGTTGATCGTTCAGTATTTGGGGTTTTAAATTCATACTTCCAAGGAGGTTTTGAGCTGAAGGAAAATGAGCATGAATAAGTTTTCATGGACCCCTTAGGAATTAACAATGGGGTTATTACTAGTGGTGTGCATGAATCCATTTTTAAAATCTAATTCAACCTCAAATTGAATTGCAAAAATTCAAATCAAGTCATCAAATTAGCTGGCCATTGCTGGCTGGTTTGATGAATCAAATTGGAAAATTGCAAAAAATCTGCCCATAGGGAACAATGGGGAACTCGAATCACCCCATTGTTCCCCATGGGTATGTCATAAGGACACAAAAGTTGAGTTAGGTGATAGGGCATGATGGGTGACACCTACCACCCAACCCACAAAAGAAATGGGCAAGTGGGAGATTTTAATTTTTAAAAAAATTATCCCAAAAACCCATAGGATCCAATGGGGCTTTAGGTTTTTGGTTTTTTTTAAAAAAAATTAGACATTGCCTGCTTGCCCATTTCATTTGTAGGTTGGGCAGTAGGTAGCACTCATAATGCTGTACCACCCAACCCAATTTGGTGTCCCTAGGACCTACCCATGGGGAACAATGGGGTGATTGTGTGTACTGTGCACACATTTTGCCGCTCTACCCTGAAAAACAGCACTGCAGAACAGAACCAGAACACACAGTTCCCCCCAACACAAAACAATACATTTTGCCAAACACACATTCCAAAGATGGCCAAAAAGAATGACCCAGAATCCACTGCCAGCCACAGTGCCTGCGCTGCAGTAACATCATTGGCACAAGTTGCTCTCTCACACACAATTATGACCCCTTACTTCCTAGCATCGCAACTGCTGCCACAGCAGCACCCTTAGCAGCAACCATATACTAGAGTATAACTATTTTGCTGGATCTCAGATTGACAAAGGGGGAACAGAAAAGGAGGGAATTTCAAAGTGTATTCAAAGGGATTGAGAGACAGTCTAGCCCAATGGTTTCCAAACTGGGAGCCTCCAGATGTTGCTGAACTACAGCTCCCAGTGTCCCCAGCCACGATAAATTGTAGCTGGGGCTGATGGGAGTTGTAGTTCAGCAACATCTGGAGGCTCCCAATTTGGGAACCATTGGTCTAGTCCCTTTGAATACATTTTGAAATTCCCTCCTTTTTTGTTCCCCCTTTGTCAATCTGAGATCCAACAAAATAGTTATAGCAGCAATAGACTATTTTAGATGCAAGTTTTGAGTGGTATAAAAATATGTTAAATAAATAAATGGGCAGCACAGCATATACTCAGAGCTGAGAAAAGAAAACCACAAAATCAAAGCTTCCTTGATTCCTTCCTTGCCTTTCCTGATGTAAGAACTCTCTCTCTCTGCATCCCAATCTCTTTAAATATATTTTGAAATTCCCTCCAAAGGTTTTCTCCCCTCCCTTCCCTCCACAGCCAACAGTGGCACAGTTGCCCATGCCAACACTTGATTTTAATGATAACAAGCCATCCAAGAAGCAAGGGGATCTCAATCCAGTCGGAAGCCAGTGCCAGAAAACCAATAATCAAGAGCAAAAAGCCCACCAAAAGGGCGGCATGAGCCACGAAAATCAATTTGCCTGAATCAGGGCTGATTCTGTTCAACCTTGAATCAGCCCCTTTGTTTAAGGGGCAATTCAATTCATTGTAGTCATCGTCTTTATTTCGGTCTTTGACCAGCACAAATTCATTGTAGAATCTGTGAATTGACCAAGAAATAGAGCAGATTAAAACTTACAGCTATCGAGGGGTGGTTTTTCAATCAAATGGTTCCTGGAAGGCTCATGTGGCTCATGTCACCCAAGGTGACACACAGAAATGCAAATGCACTGGCTAGATTCTATTTCTCTAGTGGAGGTCAATATTAGGGATGTGCAAAAAATTTCGGGCACAGAACGATCTGTGCCCAAAATGAACAATTTCGGGTGATTCGGGGCCGAACCGAATCACCCCCGATGTCCCCTGATATTTTTCGGGCACGAGCCGAATCACCCGAATTTTGGACCCAAAAAATTCGGGTGATTCGGTTCATAGTTGATTTTTGACGATTTTTTGAAGTTTTAGTGACTTTGGGGCAGTTCGGGGGCATAGCATGGGATCTGGGCAAAAGGAGTGGGGTGGCGTGGTAGTGCCTAATGGGTGCAGGCTACCACCCCAATTTCTGGGGGATTGGGCAAAGGGCTGATTTTTGGTAAATTTCTGAAATTTTCATGTCTTTGGGGCAGATTGGGGCAGAAAGTGGGGCCTGGGGCAGAATAGTGGGGTGGGGTGGTAGTGCCTAATGGGTGGAGGCTACCACCTCAATTTCAGGGGGTTTGGACAAAGGGGTGATTTTTTGAGAATTTTTGAAGTTTTAGTGTCTTTGGGGCAGTTTGGGGGCAGAAAGTGGATCTGCCCCCAAAGAGTGGGGTGTGGTGGTAGTGCCTAATGGGTGGAGGCTACCACCCCAATTTCAGGGGGATTGGGCAGAGGGCTGATTTTTTGGGAATATTTGAAGTTTGGGTGTCTTTGGGGCAGATTGGGGGCAGAAAGTGGATGTACCCCAAAGGAGTGGGGTGGGCTGGTATATAGTGCCTAATGGGTGGAGGCTACCACCCATCCCCAATTTAAGAGTGGGGCAGATCCACTTTCTGCCCCCAATCTGCCCCAAAGACACTCAAACTTCAAATATTCCCAAAAAATCATCTCTCTGCCCAATCCCCCTGAAATTGGGGTGGTAGCCTCCACCCATTAGGCACTACCACCACACCCCACTCTTTGGGGGCAGATCCACTTTCTGCCCCCAAACTGCCCCAAAGACACTAAAACTTCAAAAATTCTCAAAAAATCATCCCTTTGTCCAAACCCCCTGAAATTGGGATGGGTAGCCTCCACCCATTAGGCACTACCACCCCACCCCACTATTCTGCCCCAGGCCCCACTTTCTGCCCCAATCTGCCCCAAAGACATGAAAATTTCAGAAATTTACCAAATATCAGCCCTTTGCCCAATCCCCCTGAAATTGGGGTGGTAGCCTGCACCCATTAGGCTCTACCACCCCACCCCACTCCTTTTGCCCAGATCCCATGCTATGCCCCCAAACTGCCCCAAAGTCACTAAAACCTCAAAAATTCACCAAAAATCAGGACTTTGCCCAATCCCCCTGAAATTGGGGTGGTAGACTCTACCCATTGGGTACTACCACCCCATCCCAAAATTTTGCCCCTGGGCCCCTTTTTACCCCCCCGAATCAATTCGGATTCAGATTTGGATTAAATCCAAATCCTAACCGAATCAAGGGTGATTCGGGTGACCCAGATTCGGGCACAAAACAGAACAGGGGTGATTCAGTTTGGGTCCGAGCCGAATCACCCGAAAACCCGAATTGCACACCCCTAGTCAATATATACCTTCAGCGGTGAAAGCTTTCCAGTGTAAGGTAACATCTCAACTAATGTATATATCCTAACTTTCATTCTCTGGAGGCGGTACATCCAAGTTTCTTAGATGTATTATTAGCATCCCGTGCTGCATACTAAATGCTTTACTGAGAACTGAGACCAGGTTAATTCTAATTGAAAAACACATTTAGGAACATAGGAATCTGCCATATACTGAGTCAGACCATTGGTCTATCTAGCTCAGTATTGTCTACACAGACTGGCAGTGGCTTTTCCAAGATTGCAGGCAGGAATCTCTCTCAGCCCTATCTTGGAGAATCCAGGGAGGGAACTTGAAACCTTCTGCTCTTCCCAGAGCGGTGGCTCCATCCCCTGAGGGGAATATCCTACAGTGCTCACAGGGGAATATCTTACAGTGCTCACATGTGGTCTCCCATTCAAATGCAGCCAAGGCAGACCCTGCTTAGCTAATGGGACAAGCCATGCTTTCTACCACAAGACCAGCTCTCCTCTTAGTCGCTTATTTTCAACTACTGGATTAAATTAATTTACAACCCTTCTGGTTGGGCCGCCCTCAGTTTAATAGATAGCTTCTCCTTCAGATGGGAAAATGCAGTGGAGAAGAAACTTCGGTGTTATGGCCTCCCATTTTCAGATTTGGCTCATATGGGCCTTTTTAAGGCCAAAGAATCAATTCGTCAGTGTCTTTGGGATATTGCACTTCAAAAAGACAGAGTGTGAATTACACACTATATGGTTGTAGGAAATCCTAGACAAATTCTATCCCTGGCTAATTACTTATATAAACGTACTTGTCCTAAGTTCCACCATGCCTTTACTTTGGCCTGTTTAAATGTGTTACCTTCAGCTGTTTTGGAGGGAAGATTTCGCAGTACACCATATTCCCAACAGCTCTGCCTGCCGCTCAAGAATGATTGAGTCTGTGGTGCATGTATTATTTTATTGTGTATTTTAGAGAGCTGTACAATCTCTTCTTATTGGTCCAATTTTGTTACAGTATCTAGGCAGGTTGGATGACTTTTATGTAAATCTCCTCCTTTCTGACTCTGATGCTGAGATTACCTACCGTGTGGCTAAATATTGCGCTACTGCTTGTAATATCAGGAAACAAACGGTTAATCTTCATGTTATGTAAGATACATGTGTTATTTTGGTGGTGGGTCAGTAATCTTAGTATTCTTCAGTATTCTTCATTATTATTTAGTACTGGAGTATTTTAAGTTATACTGCCTGCCTGCAACTGTTGATTACTGTACTTGCTGGCTGGTTGTGGACCATAGTAGATGATGAAGATGAAGATGATGATGATGACGATGACGATGACATATTCCAGATATCATCCCTGTATAGTTGAACCTACGTACCATAATGCATTTCATTTTAATTTTAAAAACTTAATTGGGATCCCTTGGACCCCAATATCAGTTCAGAAAAGTTCATTTAGAAGTAGAGGAGTCATAAGACCACTGTTGGAGTGCTTCTCTGGGTCTCCTAACTGCTTTTACAGCTGCTACCTAGATGTGGGAGCCACCTTAAGTAGTGCAGCGGGGAAGTAACTTGCCTAGGGAGCAAGAAGTTGCCGGTTTGAATCCCCGCTGGTATGTTTCCCAGACTATGAGAAACACCTATATCAGGCAGCAGTGATATAGGAAGCTGCTAAAAGACATCATCTCAGACTGCACAGGAGGAGGCAATGGTAAACCCCTCTTGTATTCTACCAAAGAAAACCACAAGGCTCTGTGGTCACCAGGAGTCGACATCGACTCGACGGCACAACTTTTACTTTACCTAGATGTGGACTCTAGGTCTGGTCGTCTCTGCTGCCAGGGATGTCTTTCAGTGCCCTCGCTGCTGCAACTAACTCTCCTAACTGTTTGTTCAGCTGGAACTGGTGCAATTGGCTGATGTGCTAGCTGAGACACCACACGCAGCCATTGAGCAAGCAAATTGCATTTGCAAATATCTTCACGCAACGACTCTTAACCTGGGGCTATGGACATTGTGCTGCAGCGTGTGACAAGATGAGAAAAGAACTGATGCTTGTGAGGAATACAGTCCTGGGTTATCTGGGGATCCAAGGAATATGGGTTTTTTCCTTCCCCTATAGCAGTTGGAGGGGATGGAACCATGGCATTCAGGTTAGAGAGAAGGGTGAGGATTGGGAGCCTCTCTTTTGTTATGAGGTCGGGGGGTGCATACAGAGGATCACGCTGAAAATTAATGCATCAATCCATAGGATGCAGTTTCCGTTGGTTTTTGGCTCGGACGCACAGATGAGATTACCTTCTCGTGATCAAAAGCCAGATCCCCACAACTTGTGCCTAACAATTTGGCAGCCATTGATCTGGAGCTGTCTCAGCTGCCTTGCCATTTTGATGCCTCTCATCCTTTGGCAGAACAGTGAGCACCTTTGGCAGGTTTCCTAACCAAAGCAGCTGCACAGCTTGGACATAACCTACAATTGCAAAAGGGACTTGTCAGATGTTTGTGGAGGTGGGTGGGTTAATATTGATTTAGCATTTCATGGACCAGGAGGTCAGGAGAGGGCCACGGAGAGTTTTCTTCTTTATTTGAGAAATGTAGAATGCTTGGAATTTTTAATACTGGCATTTTCAAGGGCACCAAAAGATGAGTTCCTGACTGCAATCCAGAGAACGTTAGTTACACTTAAGTCTGATTGATTGCAGTTTTCTCTGGATTGGGGCTATGGTTCTTAGGATTTGGGAGTTTTTTCACCTCTTGAGAGCATATAGACTGATTGGCTCAGATTGAGGAATGTGGAGGAATTCATGCAAAAATTGAAAATTTTATTACGAAACATCTTTTGAAATCCTATGAGTTTGGAACAAGACTTAATGTACACTCATTTATATTCTGCAGGTGAAAAATCTGATATATGCTACAGAATTCAAGATGGTCAAAATTGTTTAAATTTTTGTTTATCCAAGGTACTAGTCCCTGTGACAGTGGAGATAAGCTTGCCAGTCTGTAGGTAAGGCTTGCTGCAAAAGCATAGAAGGGGAAAGGATGAGCAGAATCTCTAGACGGTCAGAGCATGACGGCTGCAGTCCTCTGCGTCACTCTGTTTCTGCAGCATACCTAGCAGAGCAAAATAAGTTGTATTTCAAAAGTAGAGGTGAATATGCATAATTTATTCTGATCACAGAGCTTGAACTATCTTAGCACAAAGCCCTGATCATGGAGAGTTTACACCCCCGCTTTATGGCTGTGCTCCCTGGTGGTTGACCAGATTCCCACTGTTAAAAGTGATGCCTGACTTCTTCTAATTGAAATTTTTGTCTGGCGTTCTCCGCTGTGCAGACTGCACTGCCTCCCTCTGCTGGATTAATGAGGATTTATAGGGCTGAGTCGAAATGAAACCTACTCATTTCAGTTCAGCTTTGGCACAGAGTTTGCCCCTTGCACTCTCCAAACTCCTCCCCCTGTTAACTTTGATGATCATGCAGACATTTTGTTCATTTCAGTGCTATGCTCTGCAGCACAGCACGAGAAGACCGAAAAAAGCCACCAGGTCGCTCAGGCACTGCGCAGGAAAGACCAAAATGGCTATGTGATCATCAAGACTGGAAACAGCCATAGAAGAAATATAGAAGAAATGGAACTATAGATGAAGTGGGGTTTGGGGGGAAATTTCTCACTCTGGACACTTCCGCTATTATCCTCGAGTTTTCTGCTGGCCAATACTTCAGCTCAACTTTATATATAATCACTTTCTTCATGACAGTGCATTTTCCTCTGTCACTAATAACCACAGCTGCCTTTGTAAGAAAAATGATCTCTTTGAGTTTCAGCATTCCCCCTCCCACACACACACACACCTGTGGGTCTTCAATAATAATAATAATAAAAGATCTTCCACATATGTATAAATCAAGCTTTCCTCGTCCTTGAGAAACATTACATTATTCTGGGATGTGACAGTCAACCGTATCTTTTAAAGATACATGGAGCCCTCCCAAATGCCCACCTTTCTTGCAATGGCAGGGGGGACATGCAAGTTGCTTTCTACTGAGTCAGACCATTGGTCTTTCTAGCCCAGCATTGGCTAGAGACCATTGGGCTCTGACAGGCAGGGGATTTCCAAGGTCTCACACAGACTTCTGAGACTTCTCAGCCTTGCTACCCAGTATCCTTTAAATAGAGATCTTGGGAATAGGTCAGAAGACCTGCTATATACAAAGCATGTGCTCTACCACTGAGCTAAAGGCCCTCCATTAAAGGTGTCTTCTCCATCTGGAGCTGATGCTTAGGGCCAAACTGGATGTTAACATAAATATGTGCCAACACGTTTCCCCTCATCACTATGTCAAGTAGAACATTGGGATGAACCAATCTGGTGCCAGTCACAGGACAACAGGAGAGCACCCTGGTGACTTCCATGTTTTTCCCACAGTCCCCTGCCTGAGCAGCATCCCTCTCCCTCACAATGTCCCTCCATGCGATACTATGATATAACATATTTCCTAAGGGAGTTCTCTGGTGGAGGTGCCTCCTACTGGCAGCTACTACTTTGTTATGGCCCCGACTCTGGTACCCCTCCCCAACTTCAGTACCCCTCCCCACTGGGGAATGAGGTGGACATTTCAGGATGAAGTCGGGTGGTAGGACCCTATGACCAGACCCTGGGTGACTCCATGCTACCAGAGTTCCCTACGCCAAGGGAACCAGGGGATCCTGAGCCAGCACCTCTACCTTGATATAAAAGCACAGCCTTGCCTTGGTTGTGTGACTCAGATGAGTCTCCTGCTGATCAGCTAGTCCTAGTAGAGGCCCCCTAGCACCACCAGAACCAGCACTTAAGAAACTGGGCAAGGCCCCTTTAAGGAACAATGCCTTCCTTAGGGAAGGAGTAGAAATAATTCACTCTCCCTGAACAGCAGCCAGAAAACCCAGAAGACTGATCCAAGAAGTCACTAGAGCAGTATTCCTTTATGTTGCCATACCCAGATCTTGTGGTCCTGTTCGGAGCTAGCCGAGGTCCTGACTGCTTTGCCCTTGGAGCTATCCTAGGTCTGTGTTGCTCCTGGATCCTGTTCTAGGGCAGAGACCTCTAGAACAAGATCCATCCCCCCGCAAAAAAAACCCCTCTTGAAACAATGCTAAATGATTATGTAGCATTGCTTGGAGAGGGGAATGTGAGTGCTGATCAGGCAGAGTGTTACTCAGGCAGTGCTGCTCAGGCAGACGATTGCAGGGGGAAATAGAAGCCAGTTGGAAGCTCTCTCTCTTTTTGTTTCCTGACCTCCCCCAAATTAGCCCATCCCTACATTCAACTTGAGGAGGTGATGTGGGGGAACAAGATGTGCAGTCTAGATTTTGAAGGGGGCATGGGTTTTGCACACACATACATATACCCATTTCATGCTCCACCTGCAAAAAAAGAAAAATGGCTCCACTGCCTGAAAATGTGGCTGTAAAAATGGGAGTGGAGAATTTCATCTCCACCCTTATAGAACTTACCCATGCCATTATGTCCCAAGTTTCCACACCTTTGCCATCAGCAGCCACTGATGTGGAGCAAGGCTAGAATGTTGTGATGTCAGGAGATGAGGTGGGTTGCAGTAGTTATTCCAGAAGGGTTAAGTAGATACATGACTGCTGATTTGGATAGCAGCCATGCACAGAGGGCCATATCTAATTTCTCTCTCAGGACCAATTTATACTGCCTCTCCTGTGGTAATGCTCATGAGGTAGTCACATAGCTCAGCTGAAGAATGTGGATTTCTTTGCTTGTCAGTATTGCCCCTCTCCTGGGGGTTGGTGATGCTGGCATGGAATGGAACAAATGTACATAAGATTTCTCCCCGCTAGGGCAGACTTTTAAAAATCAGGGCTCCTTCCTAAGTCCAATGCCTTCCTTAACAAATGAAGTTTGGCTAGCTTATTTCTCCCGCTTACCCCCTTTCTAATCGGTATTCCGCTCAGCCGGGTTTCATTATCATCCATATTTCATGGGTGCAAAGCAGGGGAAGGGAGCTTGCCTTCCAGCTGGTGTTACAGACTGCAGGTTTCAGCTCAGCTCCCAGAAGGGAAGACTTCATTGTGTGTCTGCCGAACCAAGAATGTAAAACAATCTGGTCTGTGAAGGAATATGTGGACTTTACTAGTTGTACCATTACTGATGTATTTAAAAAAAATGTTGGGGGCCTTCTGCCTTGTGGGACCCCAGGGTAGTTTATCGCCCCCTACACACTGCAGCAGAGAAAAGTATGAATATGTGATTGCCAGTGTATTAATACAGTCCTCACATTCTGGCTTGCTTTTATATATGTGTTGGAGATGAGGAGCAGAGGACTGCGTAGAGTGAGTCATCCAAGTGATGAGTTATTGGATGGAGTCATCCAATAAAAATGAATGAATAAATAAAAATAAAATGTAAAATAAGTGTGTGAACCTAGAGATTTCTCTAGCCCAGTGGTTCTCAGCCACGGGTCCCCAGATGTTGTTGGACTACAACTCCAAATCAGTTGTGACTGGGGATTATGGGAATTGTAACCCAACAACATCTGGGGACCCAAAGTTGAGATTCCTTGCTCTAGCCCTGTACATGTATATAGTTTGGTTATTGCTCCTCTTTGTTTGGATGAGAAAACGAACAGTAAGAGCAGTGGTGAAAATAAGATACGGAGTGCTGGCATGGTGTTTAGCAATGTTATAGGAAAGCACTGTGTTGACATTTCAAGGTTCCATTGTAGGAAAAGAGAAGTGTCGGACTTCAAGCTTTCAGAGAGCCCTGGCACTAGGAAAGCAGCTATGCTTTTGATTCCTACGTCGTGATTGAGGGACCGATTGAGCTGCATTTGATCAGTAGTAAGAGGAAGGCATTCAGTGCAGAAAGTTGGCGCAGATGGACATCTTGAGCACATTAGCTGTAACATCCCATTAACAAGACTACATTAGCGAGAGCCAGTGTGGTGTGCTGGTTAGAGTTTTCAGCTAAGTACCCATAGCCTTAAAAGTTCATTAGATGACCTTGAGCCAGTTGTTTTCTTGGTTTAGCTTAGCTCACAGGGTTGTTATGAAGATAAATTGGGAGTGGGGAAGGACCATGGGTTTCTTGAGCTTCCAGGCTGCACAACTCCAGTCCTCCAGCTGTTTTTGGACTACAATTCCTATAATCCCCGGGCATAGTGACCAATAATCAGGGATTGGGGGAGCTGTAGGCCAACATCTGAAGTTGTATAGCTCTGAGGAGGAATAAAAATAATGAAATTCTGGCCATTTCTCTCATCATCACAATTTTTCTATCTATTAAAAGATGACATTTGTTAGAGGTGTGTACAAACCAAATATCATGGTTCGTTTTGAATTCAAATCGAATTTGAACCGAACCATGTATTTCTAAACTCATTCAGTTGAACCGACTGGCTAGTCCATTTGACTGAACTAGTTTGGCAGTTCAAGTGGCTGACGTTTCTAAAGGGGATCCAGTGAGGATTCTCCTTTACCCACAAAAAGGGGGGGAGTGGGGGTCCTGGGAAGCTTTAAGGGGGGACAGTGAGAGAAGTATTTAAAGTATTTTAAATTTGCCAGCACCATGACAAACTGTCCCCCCCCACTGCCGCAGCCCATAGCTAAGCATGTGTCAAGATGCCCTTTTTAGCACGCCGCCCACACCGTGATGGCATGGCGTGCTAAAAAGGGTGTTGTGGGGGCTGCACCAAGTTGGGGGCTGCACCAAGTTGCTACATCAGCCAAGTAAGACCTTTTAAATACCTCTCTTGCCGCCGCCCCAGCCGCCCATTCGATGCCGAACCGGTCCGCCTGAACCAGGCTTGGTTTGGTTTGATCACGGACCAGACCGCCCCCAGTTTGGTTTGCAACTGAGCCACCAAACCGGTCCGATTCAAGGCAAATGGGTTTGGCAGTGAATGGTTCATGCACACCCCTAATATCCGTATGTCCTTTTTTTTTAGTTTGAGAGCCCCTCATACATTTTTGTTGTTGTTAAATTGAAAGACAGGGTACAAACAGGGGGATGACCTTTCTGGGATAGCAACTGCCATCTACAGTTTGTATAAATACTATACCATGTATCTGACACCCCTTAGGGGGAGACGTGTGTGCCTGCCGAAAACATATATTTTATCCCAGCCAGGCCTCTTGCCCAGCAAAGTGAACATCTGTGGTCCTAGGCTAAGCTAGGTCAAGGATAGTCCAGGCAAGTAAAAAATGAAGAAGAGAGACTCTTTCCCCCCCTAATATATCTTTTATTGCAAAAAGGAAAAGGAAAAGCAGTATCAGTACTTAATCATTGATATCAAGTCAAGGTTCACACAACATTCAGACTCCAAAAAAGCCAGTAGCAAATTCAGTAAGCAAGTGAGAAAATACAAAACAGATCCTCTTTCTCCAGGAAACAGCTTGCACAAAAGACACCTCCTTTCCTGATGTTTTCACTCCACAGTAGTATCCACTCCAGATCTTTTCCTTCTGCCCCAGAACACTGGTACAGGCCTCCTTTATACAGTTTCACTCTCACTTTCCCCCCTTCCACTTCAGACTAGTCAGAAGCCGATTATCTCATTGTCATGCCCAGTTTTTGTTTTGACTGGGAGGGGAACTGTGAAGGCCCTACACCAAGTGCCCAACAACAACATCTGTTCTCAGCACAAACAGGACTATGCAAACAGGAAAGTGGAAAAGTGGCTTTTCTTGGGTCACAGTAGCTCTGCTCAAGCCCGCCCCCATCCATTCTAGATCAAACACTCACCAGATATTGAATGCTATCAATAACAATTCTTTAAAATAATTACCTTTTTTTCTTTAAAAACTACATTGTCCAATTAATTGTTTTAGGTCAGGGATTCTCAACGTTGGGTCTCTCGATGTTCTTGGACTTCAGCTCCCATAATCCCCAGCCCCAGTGGCCTTTGGTTGGGGATTATGGGAGCTGAAGTCCAATAACATCTGGAGACCCAACGTTGAGAATCCCTGTTTTAGGCGATTAAGGAATATTTAATTGCTTAATTCAGGGTTTCTTAGCCTTGAGCCCCCAGATGTTGTTGGACTACAACTCCCATCATCCACAGACATGGCCTTTGTGGCTGAGGATGATGGGATTTGTAGTCCAACAACTTCTGGGGCCCCAAGGTTAAGAAACCTTGGCTCAATCTAACCAATTAGTCAACTAAATATTGCAGTCTGTCCCGCCTGTCTATCTCATCTTCGTTGTGGGATTCTGCTTAATATCTCCTCCCCCAAGGGGTAACAAATGGTCCCTGCTGTTCCTTAGGTGGTGTGTCTAATTTCTGTGTGCTTTTTTTCCATTGAGCAGGTGCAAAACATCTCCCAGTCCATGGAGGTGCTGGACCTTCGGACCTACCGGGACTTGCAGTATGTCCGTAATACTGAGTCGCTGATGAAGGGGCTGGACTCCAAGCTGAAAGTAGCCACAGAGGGTCAGAAAAACCTGAATGCCAAGAGTTTCCAGGTAACTCTGTGCATGCCCAGCTCCTTCCTCCTTTATAATGTCACTATCACTGGAGTGATTATCTTTATGGCCTGGTCTATTGGTGGTGGATTTCTGGAGTGCTATTTTTATGATTGATGGTACAGTTTGAAAGGCAATCGGGGATGAAAAGATACCAGATGTTAATCACAGCTGCTCGATGGGAAGGGGTGGGGTGGGGAAGAAGAAAGCAGATAGTTCTTCAGAATGAAGAAAACGGACAGAAATTTGGGGAAGGCAGCTGTAAAGATGGAACTTGCTTTGCAAGCTGTTTTGGAGTAGCGGTGGTGATGGAAGTGTCCCCAGAAAAACTATATATCCTCCGGGGAACCTGGAAAAGAAAGGATTATAGATTGTAAGCAGTGTTGTAAGATTGTAAGCAATTTCCCATGAGATAAATTGCCGGGAAATCTAGGACCAACAAACGGAAGTACTTTTTCACACAATGCATAATCCACTTGTGGAATTCTCTGCCACAAGATGTGGTGACAGCCAACGACCTGGATGGCTTTAAGAAGGGTTTGGATAACTTCATGGAGGAGAGGTCTATCAACGGCTACTAGTCTGAGGGCTGTGGGCCACCTCCAGGCTCAAAGGCAGGATGCCTCTGAGTACCAGTTGCAGGGGAGTGACAGTAGGAGAGAGGGCATGCCCTCAACTCCTGCCTGTGGCTTCCGGTGGCATCTGGTGGGCCACTGTGCAAAACAGGATGCTGGACTAGATGGGCCTTGGGCCTGATCCAGCAGGGCTGTTCTTATGTTCACTCTAACAGGGATCCCCAGATATTATTGACTACAACTCCCATAATCCCCAGCCAAAGGCCATTGTAACTGGGGATGCTGGGAGTTGTAGTCAATAACATCTGGGAATCCCTGTCACAGGGAACACTGATTGCAGGTTTTATTCCTAGAACCACGCCACTTTTGGGAGTCCTTGGGAGATCTTTCTGGCTGAATCCCTGGTCATCTTGCTTTTAAGAAACATTTAGAACAGCATGGGATGTTTTGGTGTTGTTGTTTTTTAACCTGGGCTGGAATGTTCTGTGTTATATTAGTTTGATGGTTTTATCATTGCCGTGTTTTGTTTTGTTTTGTTCTGGTTTGCTTTTTTAAAAAAAATGATGCCTTACCAATCTTAATTCCTGCATTGGGTCCTTTATAAGGAGACAGGCAGGGGGAAATGAAATGAATAAATTATCAACTTTTAGCTATTTAGGCTTATCTTTCTTCCCTCTGAAGCTGAAATGAGGCTGAGAGGCAAAGTGCAGATTACATATTCCTCCCCCTCCACGGGAGAAACGCCGCTTGGAGGGGTGAAAAAGAGCAGGCGGGGAGGATTTGGCATGCCTGCACACAAACAGCATACCCCACTCCTCTACTCAATCTTGCAGCTTCCTAAGGCTCCTTTTCATTTAAAAAAAATTTATCAGGGCTCTATTTCTGTTTACAGTTCTGTTGCATGTATTTTGCCCCCTAAAGCTTGACATGACAGAAACTGGCTGTATGGCCACCGCCAAAAACAGCAGCTTGTGTCACTTCCTCTTCTCTCCCTTGTGATGATTAGAAAACAAAAAACATGTAATTCTGCTGTGCATTTCCCCCATCCAGCTTCACTGCGTTGGCTACTGTGTGCTTCAGCAGGGAAACTCAGGTCATATCCTGAGTCTTTGCTTACTCGATATTACCAGCAGAGAGAGAGTGGGAGATTGCTTCTTTCAGCGGCAGCCATGTGCTCCCTGTGACATCAAAGTCAGCCTCATTTCAATTAAAAATAAAGAGCTTCTTAGAGAGAAATGATGAATCACTATTGAAACAGGTTATATTAGAATGTTTCCTCTGTCACTACCCACCTCAGAATCAAGATAAAGTGGTCTTAATAAAAAGTAGTGACTGACATTCAGAGCAAGGAAGCACCGGTGCAGCAAAAGGAGCAGGCTACCAGCACTTCCCAACTGATTGCACCAGTGTGCTAGGGAAGGAGCCATGTTTAATGCCCTCCTCTTCCCCAGGAAGCCCTCTGTACCATTCAAAGGTATCTGAGGGCTGTGCAACCCTCAAGGACATCTTTTTTACAATCTCCACTTCCCCAGGAATCCCCGTAAATATGTCTCTGAAGGTTGTACATCCCTCAGGGACATATTTCTGGGTGTCACAGAGGACTTCCTGGGGAAGAGGAGAGCATCAAGAATTGCCCCTTCCCCAGTACAGCTAGTTGGGAAATGCTGTTAGGTTGCTCCTTTAACTGCACCGGTGCTTCCTTGCTCTGTATGTCACTCACTACTTTTTATTAAGACCACTTTATCTTGATTCCGAGGTGGGTACTTTCTTGCACTGGTGCTGTCTTGCTATTTACGTCAGCCAGTGCTTTCATCTAGTCAGGTCTAGTGTGCAAGTATTAATTGTTGGTGGGGAGCTGAGGGGAGGGGGTTCTACTCTCTGCTTGATTTATATTTATCTCAATGCTTGGGTATTTTTAAAAATTATTCTGAGCACTGTGCAGATTGGAATGAGAAATTAATTGATAATCAAACTACACAATCAATACCAATTAGGATTGTCACTCAATTAATTGTATGCCTTTTAATTGATTGATTAAATCTGCCTACATTTGCATATGAATAAAATAATTTTGAAGGAAAAATAATACTTTGTTTTTAAGTGATGCATGCACATCTCACAGCAGACTATATCTTCAAAGAAGAGGCATACCCCCTTCTCTCAAGTACAAGAAGGAATGCAAGTGCATCGATCAAAAATAACATTTAAAAAAAATGTGTTTCCAGAGTGCCATCATAGCTGATCAAAAGAATTTTCATCAAATAGTCAATTAATTAGTAAGACAAACGTTTCAGCACTAATGCCACCCCCTCTAAAACTGTCGCCTAAAACATAAATTAGGATGTTCATAGTCTGCAGCAAAATATTCTTCATTTCCCACCAAGAAAGAAAGTTTTAAAAAAAAATTGGGTCACCCAATACGTAGAACTTCACTTACAGCTAGAGGTAGGCCTGTGCATTGCCAAAAATGTTGGATTCTACCCTGACCCATGGCACTGTCAGAAGGGGTCTTATCAGCCCCTCCCAACTGAATGAGAGCTGGTTTTGTGGTAGCAGCATAACTTGTTCACTTAACTATGCAGGGTGTTGCGACACTAGATATGATCAGAGGCGTAGCTAGGGACAATAGCTCCTAGGGCAAGCACTGAAATTGCGCCCCCTGTCAAAGCATCTGACACCCATCTTTGAGATAACTTTACCATAATATCAGCTCAAAAATACAAGTCAAGCTCGTTAATCTTTTAATATTTCAAAAACTATTTAGCAGGGGATGTAACCAGACCAAAAAATGCTGGAAAACTACACATTTCAGCATGCTGGGGCTCATGAAATACCCAAATACTATGTGGAGGTGTACTTGGAAAACTAAACAGAAGTGCCTGTCTAATTCTCTACTATGCATTGTAGCATCACCATTACATAAGTTTTAAAAATAAATGGAGAATTTGACTTTTCCCAGATACTCTGAAAATAATTAAAGGATATGCAGAGTAAACTGTGTCACTGCTTGGAATATATTCCACTATTTCAGAAAGACAGTTAAAATGAGAGAAAGAGAGCAAGAAACTCCCAGTGGGCCTTAATACTAAGGATTTCACACTGATTCAAAGACAAACTCACCATTAATAGCCATATTATTAAGACATCACGTTTAACTCACTTATCACAAGAAGCAAAGTAAGAGCAAATGAATACAGTCCTAGCTCATAAGCTTCAGCTCAGTATTCACAAGCCCTGATTCTCTGTACATAGTGCCAAACTGAATCACAAGAAGCAAAGTAAGAGCAAATGAATACAGTCCTAGCTCATAAGCTTCAGCTCAGTATTCACAAGCCCTGATTCTCTGTACATAGTGCCAAACTGAATATGTATACAGTGACATATTATATTACATTTTTTTACCTGTAGCCCCTTTGGGGGCTTCCTAAAGGCTGTGAGGGGAGAGTCAGCAAAGGTTCCCCCTCCCCCCACTGGCCTCTTAATTCACCACCGCAGCCTGTCCCAGGCTGATTTTTGGGCCTGTTTGGTCCTGCAAAGATCATGTGGTGGCCATTCTGGAGGCTGCCACGCATGCTCAAATGGCCTCTGTGAGGCCTGGCAAGGCCTAGGGCCTCACAGGGGCCATTTGAGCATGTTCGGTGGCCATTTTTTAAAAACAACATTTAAATGGCCGCTGAAAACAAAATGGCCACAGCACATGCTCAAATGGCCTCTGCAAGGCCTGGCATGGCCTAGGGCCTCACAGATGCCATTTGAGCATGTGTGGTGGCCGTTTTGTTTTTGGTGGCCATTTAAAAAATTTTTTCATTTTAAAAAATGGTGCCCCCTTTCAGGGGCGCCTGGGGCATGTGCCCTGCCTGCCTCACCCTAGATACGCCCCTGCATATGATACTAGATATGACTGCGACACTAGAACTATGAGCACTGTAAGATATTCTCCTCAGGGGATGGAGCCTCTCTGGGAAGAGCAGAAAGTTTCAAGCTCCCTCTCTGGCTTCTCCAAAATAGGGCTGAGAGAAATTCCTGCCTGCCAGGGATGGACCCACCATTGAGTGGATGGGTTCAAAGAACCTGGGCTGCCACACCTCAGGGACCACACCTGGTGCCTCCAACACGTCCCCCATGCCTGAAGTCAGATGTGGGGGGCATGATTTAGCTCAAAAACAGGACCACTCAGCCCCATTTTTGAGCTGAAATTTGGCCAACACTGCCATGCGGCCCCATTTGGAAACTAAACCACACCCCCACATCTGACATCAGACACAGGGTGCGGCTAGGAGGGCCATGGCAGTGGCAGAACCTGGGCCGCCACTGGCCTCCCTCCGCCCCTGCTGCCTACAACCTTGGAGAAGCTGCTGCCAGTCTGTGAAGTCAATACTGAGCCGGATAGACCAATGGTCTGATTCAATACATGGCAGCTCCTATGTTCCTATGAATGGTTGGGTCAGGGATCCAGCAATGCTGTTGGACCCTTTCTCACTGACCACTACCGCTGCCGCCTCCTTTACCTGTGATTGGGTGGGGTAGAGGGCAAGTTGTTTTGATTCATCATTCCACAGGGTGTGCACACACAGGGAGCTGCCATCCCTGGCCTGACCCCTTTGCTTTAACTTTCCATCTAGGTACTGTGAGTGGCCAAGGGCTTTCTGCCTGTATCGGCCAATGCATCTGCCATCACAGACTATCAGATGCCTCTTGTCAATTACAGCACCATCTCTACCCTACTTCCCCTTCCAGTAGTCTATAGATTGTGAAGTGCTGGGGATTATCCAGCATCTCTACTCTTGCCAGGAGCTCACTTGTGAGCTGTCTTGTTGGGTGGCAGAAGCAGAGAAGGAGAGTGACTGGGTGTGGCCACAACTCAGAAGTCAAATACCTGCCTGGCACGCAGAAGGTCCCAGGTATCTGCAGGTAGGGCTGGCAAAGACTGCTGTCCAAATTCCTGGAGAGCTGCTGCCAGAGTCAGTGTAGACAATACTGAGCTAGATGGAACAGTGGTCGGAGGCAGCTTCAAGGGAGTCAATGGAACATATTGCAGAGGCAAGAGCAAGCTGCCTCTCTATTCCCCACCTAAATTGTCTGATCTGCTACTTCTGTATAGGAACACCTTTCGTCGTACCAGGGCATTTGTCGGTCGGCTTTTAGCCTCACTCTAGATCAGTGACAGCAAGCGGGGAGACACAGGGCTACTGCCAGCTCGCAGAGGCCCCTGGTGGTAAGATGGCAGTGGTCCAGAGTGCTTTGATCTGGCCGTGCTGACTGCTGCACAGTGCTCTGGTGAGCCCACACAAGGGCATCGGGCTGACCTGGGTGGCAGAGCCACTGTGCTGGCCACTCCCATCTTTTTTTAACAATGCAATGTGCCTGCCCCAGATTGCATCAATATGCTTTTTTTAAAAAGTGGCAGCAACAGTATTGGTTCTGCAGGTCGCTGTCACCATCCAGGTTTTCAGCCAAGTCAAATACTGGGCAGTGCTTCAGGACTGGGCTGTGGGTCTCCAGATGGTCTTAATCCCCCAGCTCAACTTGTCTGACCCCCTGACACCAGTCCTGTGGGAGCGAGACTCACAGTAAATGCAGAGGTCTAGTACAGTTTGACCAACCCAAAGGACACAATGGTCCTGATCAAAGTATTATCAGGCTGTGGCTTTGGGATTTTTTCCTGATGGACCCATTTCCTACTGTTTTTACGTAATTGAGAGCAAAATGGAAACCGCAGCAGCCATGCTAGTGATGAAGAGAATGCCTCCTTCCCAAATGGAGTGACTTTGGGTAGCTGGGGATCTGCTCCCCTTTGGATTGTGGGTGCATAAGGAGTCTGGGGAAGAGCGAGAGCTTGTTGCTGGGTTGGGAGTTGGCACCTCTCAGTGCTGTGAAATGCAGCCAAAGGAGATGTAGGCGTGAGCAGTGTGGCCTCGAACCTGACAGCTGCAGAAGACGAGGCATTGATTAAATGTCGGAGCTGTAGCAAACAGCTTGGCTGGTTTTAATCACAGCATGCAGGTGGTGGGCCCCAGGGACTGCTGGCTGGGCAATGCAGCCAGCCAAGCAGGAGGGCGGCCCAGAGGACCCTTGCTGGGAAATGAAGGGACAGTCAGGAGAAAGAGGGCAAAGAGGGGAGGGATGAACTGGGCATCATTCCCACTGAGCAGCTGCTCTAGGGGGTGGGGTAGTTTGGGGGGAATGGCCAGGCATTGCTCAAATCACTAATAAAGCGGTTTATTAAGGCAAAGAGAGATGAGAGGATTAATTAGGGAGATGGCAGAGAGGAGAGGAAATTGAGCAGTGAGTTCAAGCAATATGCCGAGGGTCCAGCTGCCCTCTTTGTTGGGAAGCAGCAGCATGGAGGCCTGCCGTCCATCTTCACAGAGGGGACCATTAAGGAATAGTGCTTGGGGTCATTTCCAGGCTTGATTCAGCTATTTTCTCAACAAATACTTGGTTCAGGAAGACTCAGGGCAGAGCAAACCCACAGAATGACAAAAGCATAGAATGTGGGCAATCCTGTTCTTTCCCAACCCCCTATTCAGACATTAGGTTGTACGTTCATGCGTCTGTGCACATGTGCATGTTTTTGGATGAATGACTTACATGCCCATGTAAGCATCTTATTCCTGATTCTGGTTAGACTAAACCAAGATGGGCCATGACATCCAAACCAACTGATCTTGATTTAGTCTCACCTACTTACTTGAAATAAGCTGCCATCTGTAACCAAGGTTTGAAGTGAGTTACAGATCATAGTTTATTCCAAGTAAGTAGCTTAGGATAAACCAAGATGGGCTAGTTTGGATGTCATGACTGATCTTGGTTTATTCTAACTTCAATTGGAAGTAGATGCCTACAAGGGCAGGGGAAGGAAAAGTATATGCAGTGCTTCCAAGGTTTGGGGATATTGTGCAGAGCCAGGCGTTAACTATGGTTCTGTGTGACGTCTGAACTGGCCTGCTATTGTATTCAGTGAGACATGATCCAACAAAGATGTAGTCAAACCCAGCAATTAATCATGAAAATAAGTGTTTGATAAAACAGGAAAGTAATTAAGCCATCATTTCCCCATGCAGATATTAGCAGAGTGAGTCCCACTTCTCCTCCCATGGGGTTTCTGTTTCAGCTAGTTGCTTCAGTTCTCCCTTTCATCCGTGACAATATCTGGGTTTTCTTTTTAAGCAAGAATTATGTTTCTTATATGGCATATGTCACATTCATGAAATTTTTCTTCATCTCTGTATTCTCAGAATTATCAATGCCATTTTCCTTTCTAAACAGACATCTTGTTAGTGATGAAAATGGAAGTAGAAATGTCTAGTAGTGCAGATTGTGTACTTCTGCATCATTTATTCCAATACATTTGCCTTCTTTTGGCACAGAAGTTGAGCTGCCTTGGAGAAAAAAACTGAATGTATTATGTGGGACTGGGGCCTATAGCATGTCCCTAGTGCAAACGTTTGGGCCATTTCCATTCCGGGTTGCAGACAATCATAGCTCCCGATTAGTTTACTTGTATGGTACACTGAATGGCAAGCACGAGTTTGCCACCTTCACACATGGCATATTTAGATGCACCCCTGAAATATGGGACTGGCCCTTAAAAAGCAAGGGAAGTACTGTCTGTTTGCAGGTCATTTAGCAACAACTAGCATTTTGCTTGGTGACAGCAATTTCATGCTGGCCTTTCCCCAGAGTGAGGGCATATGCTGTGGAAGGTGAGCCAGGGAACTGATTGCTTTGCCTTGGAGCTGGTTGCTCTTGGTAGTCTCTCTCTCCAGCCTTACCTCATGAATCAGCCAGAGGAGCATCATATTTGCAATTAAAAACCAAGCAAATCAACAACCCCCCTTTCCCCCTCCAGGCACCTGCGAGGAGGAATTGGTCCTGCTGATAAATGAGCACAGAGCATCCACAGTCCGGGCCCTTTGCCATTCAATTACCTTTCCCAGTAATTTTTCAACCCCAGCCATGGTGATTAGAGACATTTGCTGAGAATAATGGGCCTCGGGTTTGTGCACCGGTGAGCGGGGAGCCAGACGGTGCCCCTGCATCCCAGAGACAGCTGGGATGAGGACGGCCTCTTAGAAGGTCTCTTGATTAGACAGCTGGGCTGCCAAAGTCCTTGATTCCTCACTAGTGAGAATATGAAAATAGGACGGTGTCATGCGCATGCCAGGATAGGAGAAATTCAGGGCCAGCTCTCAACAAGTGAGCCACCTGGATGAGGCCCTGCTGTAAGGCAGTCAGCTTCTTGTGGCACCAGAACGTGGGCCCTTCAGGTTCCAAAGCAGAGGTCGTCTTCTGAATAAAGCCCTCTTATGAGACCTGGATAGCCGTGGAGTCTTTTGGCCTTTGCCCTGTTCCTTAGTACCCTGGGGAGTTCTCTGTCCTGCCTCTTCATTGTTCTAAAACCTATGTAAACACATTACACAGATTACATAGGAAGCTGCCTTACACCGAGTCAGACCATTGATCCATCCAGCTCAGTATTGCCTATACTGATGGCAGAAGCCATCCAAGGTGTCTTACCTGGAGATACCAGGGGGTGAACTTGGGACCTTCTGCATGTAAAGCAGATGCTCTTCCACTGAGCTAGAGTCTTTCCCCTTCCCCACAATGGATCTGCTTTGCATCTGCTCCAGTCCTAGCTAACCTTTCAGTGATCTGTGTGGTCTTCAGGTTTAACTGATCTAGCTTCAACATCTCTCCTGCCTTTGTCTCCCATCATTCCTTGCCTGGGATGTTTGCCTTTTATAACAAGACTGCATCCCCTTGTTTGAGCCTGCTAGATTATGATCTCACCTAACATGGATGCCACCATGGGTGTCACTGACTCATGCCTGCTGCTGGCTTGGGGACCACATTCCAGCTTTACGACTGCATATCAGCCAGACTCCCAACAGTGGCTGTGGTGACTGCTAAGTTTTAAAATGATTAGATAAAATGGAGGAATCGGTCTATCTGTGGCTATTAACTGTGATAACTAATTGGAGCCCATGTTCAGGAGCAGATGCTGAGGACAAGCAACAGGGGAGGATCTTCATACTCTGCTGAGAATCTCGCAAGGCATCTGGTTGGCTACTGTTGGAACCAAGATGTGGGACTAGAGTGACCTTTGGATTGACCCAGTAAGGGCAGTTCTTATGCTCTGACTAATGTTGTGCGCTCTCATTATCTTTGCGCATTCTTTCTTCTCAGACCCTGGGGGGAAATGTTCTGTTTGGCCAAAGTGGGCCAGCCATGAATGGAGCTTGGCCTGTTCAAAACAGAGACTGTTTTTCCTCCCTAATATGAAAAACAAAACAAAACCACTGAATATTGTTGCATGACTTTTCCCAAGGTCATTTCTCATCACTGTGCCTGGGGCATAGCTAATGTTCCAGTTCTGTCAGCTCATTCAATCTCTGTTTGGCTGTAACAAGTTTCCGAAGGCACACACACACACCCCACACACACACTTAACATGCCTCTTGCACATTCCCTTCCCATTTGCAGAACTCAGCAAGGTTTTACCCATTTACTGTTTTGCAATCTTTCCCCAAGTATGAATCAATTTTAACCCTGAGTAGTTCTTGCCTGTCTCCATGTTATGCTAGAGGCGAGTGGAAGATTCTCATTTATTTCTACTTTTCCTTCCTTAGCCATTGAGGCGATTCTCACGATCAGCCAAAAGCGGGCTAAGGGAGCCTAGTCTGCTTTGGGGCGATTGTGTGCTGCAACGGGAGCTGTGTGGCTGCCGGCAGCTAGCTGCCCTAAATACCCCCTCCCTTTAGCCGAGGTTAACGGAGCTATTGCTCCGTTAACCACGTCTTTTTGCTCGTGTGTTGCCGCAGCGTGTGGCGACACATGATTAGAACCCAACCGGGAGGCTGCAAGCAGCCTCCCAGGCTCAGGGGTCTCTCCAGGATGCCCCATCCGCTCGTGTCGGGCATCCTGGAACTTCCGGGGGCCGCAGCGCCCCTGATCCCCACAGCCCCTGCCGGCTCCATGACGTTGCTGCCAGTTGTGTGGGCAACTGATCCGGCTTCCCAGGGCTGCCACTTGATTGTCTACAGGGAGAGCGGGCTAAGCCCGCTCTCCCCGCAACCCCCCTTACAGCGCCTCTTATTGATCGTGAGACTCGCCTCATTGTCTAAGAGAGATGTTTATGCCCCTTTGGATGAAAATTCAGACATTTACCTCTTGATGCAGCAACTAAGGGGTACAGCATGTGGTTTTAGCCCAAGCTTTGCCCCATACCCTAAATCTTTTTCAGTCCATCCAGTTACCTGTCATATTTACCCATGCCATGCCATACAGGCCCAGAAATCTAAATATTGGACTCAACCGAAACATTTCCTGTTCACTCTACCTTTTTTACCACATTTGAATCTGACATTTCCTATGTACGAAGCCTCTTGCTTTTATACAGCATCCCCATTTTTAACCACTTGTTGTCCTGTAGTTTTCTTAAAGCCTCTTTTTTTGGATCACGGTTTTTTCTGCCCCTGCCTTTTAACTCCACTTTCCCTCCTCCTTGACTTTATCAGCTCTTTAAAAAAAAAAAGTTCTGGATGCTTTGGCCACACATTTCCCTGTTTAAACTCAGACCAGTGATGCTGTCTGTGTCTCCAGGCATTGTCACAAGCAACTGAGTTTCCTCCACTGGATGCCCCCATACTGAAGCCACCACATCTAGCCCTTGTCTCCCCATGTAACAATCCTGGTCTAGTTTTGCAGAGCTAATTAGAATGGATGGAGCCTTTCCAAGCTGCCAATGCACTGGGTCACGGCTGCTATTTGCCACTGGGATTGCAAGCATGACCTGTGACCCAGGCTGACAGTTCACAGTATGGCGCTGGCGGGTGGTGATGGCAAGGCAGCCATTAGACAGATGTTCCTCAGTACCAAGCTATCAGGATCTTAATTAGCTCTCATGTAAAGACATTTAGTAAGACACGAGGAAAGAAGGAGATGGCATCTAAGCCCCCGACATTCAAACAAGAACCCTCAAGATGAAACCTCAATGCAAAGAGATTGAGGCTGTTCTCACGAACCACCAAGCCCAGGCTTAAGTAGCCAAGCCTGTGAGAACTGTGCAGATCCTGGCCGTGCTGCAACACTAAACCCAGCGCCAAAGCCCGCTCAGCAGGCAATGTACTATGGGATTCTTGAAGGCTGTGATAACGAGTCCAGACCTCAGAGCGATCCACCTTGCTGCACACTGCAGGGCTGATCATGTGGGAGTGCACTCCATGCTCCCACCAACGAGAGGTCAGTCTTCTGCAAGGAAGAGGCAAGGTTTGCAAAGCCTTCACCCCTGCCCGCCTTGTAGGTCATGTGGATGGACCCATTATATTACATGGTTCAGCTTCCCCAGACCAGCAAAAGTATAAAGCCATGGCAGACTTTCCCAGTCAGTATTAAAAGCCGATGTACCCCACATAGCCACCTAATGGCACAGGGGGAAATGACTTGCCTAGCGAGCCAGAGGTTGCTGGTTCAAATCCCTGCTGGTATGTTTCCCAGAATATGGGAAACTCCTATATCGGAAAGCAGCAATATAGGAAAGTGAAAGGCTTCAGCTCACACTGCGCGGGAGGAGGCAATGGTAAACCCCCTCCTGTATTCTACCAAAGACAACCACAGGGCTCTGTGGTCACCAAGTGTCAACACCGACTCAAGGGCACAACTTTACTTTACTTACCCCACATAAAATGGAAGTGGATCAAACTTGGAAGCATCGCAAGGAAGCTCATGACATAGGGGGACATGATGTAGCTAAGGAAGGTTGTGATATCTCCTCCTTATATTGATGTTACTTTATATTGAGTTTACACCAATCTCTGCCAGGACTGCCCTCAAAGAATCCTGTGAAATATAATTTGGTGAGGACACTGAGTATTCTGTTGGTTGTTTATAAAATTTATTAGTCACCTTTTCAGCAACCAAAAAATGTTTAAGATGACATATAAACCATACAAAACACTAAGGCAACCCTAGGGAATTACAGCAGTAAATCAACTGAAGCACTCAGCAAAAAATAGCCTTTAGCCCTACCACTCTAAATATTTCAAGCAGGATCCACTTCTTTACTGAAGCCAAATAAGAAATACATCATGCTCAGTCTCCAAAGGAAGAAAATTTTACAATCCGTGCTGTGAGAGAGAACATTAGGTCTTGATCAGGGATTCCCAAATGTTGTTGATTCCCATAATCCCCAAGCAAAAGCCATTGCAGCTGGGGATTCTAGGAGTTGTAGTCAACAACATCTGGGTATCCCTATTAGAGGGAACACTGCTCTTGAGTGGAAATTAGTCTTGCATGAGCTATTTTCTTATGCAAGTCTAATCTCACAATCTTTTTTAGTTTGTGAACACTTTGGGGACAGGGGGCCATTTTTATATCTATGTAAAGTGCTTTGGGAACTTTTGTTGAAAGGCAGTATATAAATATTTGTTGTCTTCATATTTTGTTTTTTCAACTAGAAAACCAATTCTAGATCCACCAATTCTAATCAGCCACAAAATTATGGCTCATGGGGAGGAACCGGACACAATTACCTGTTGCACCCCATAAGCCAAAAGCCGGAGGTTATCTGTGTATATGAGAACAAATCCACATATGAGTCACTACAGAGGAGACATTCTAATAGCCTCTCCAAATGCACCAGGACTGCTTCACAAAGGCACTCAGTTTTGGTCGCTTTTTCTTAGTGAAGACCACTGACAGTGAAAGATCAGTGACTAGTCCTGAGCCAACTATTGAATACATGGCAACTAATTATTTTTTTTATTTTCAGTTTTAATAAATGATGGAATTTGGAGCATGGCCTCTCCCAATGAGCTTAATAAACAGGAAACTACAGTTGGGAGGAAACCTCTAGTCCCCCTAACAGAATGACACTTTCCTATGGTGATAGAATGACTATTAAATCAGTTTAAGTTTGCTGTGTAAATAGTTCTTAAGGCTCTAAGTCTGGGCTGCAATAATGCAGCCCTCCAGTAGTTGTTGGACTGCAGCTCCTATCATCCTTGATTATTGGCTACTGTGGCTGGGGATGATGAAAGTTGTAGTTCAACCAGAGCTGAAGGACCAGAGTTGTGCAGCTTTGCTATATGTTAGGAAGTCCCTGGTTCAAACCCACTTTGGCTACAAATTCAATAGATGGTCTTGAGCAAGCCAGTATTGCTTCAACCCCTACTCGTGTAACAGTACAGTCATCCCTCATTAACCACAAGGGTTCTGCTCCTGGAAAACCCCGTAATTGGCAAATTCGCTGTTGGTGAGGCATTAAAACCAATGGGAAACAGGGGATTAGGGGAATCACGATCATGAAAATGCCTAAAAATAAAGAACAAAAATACTAGAAAATCAGCAAAAATCCCTCAAAATCACCAAGAGTCAGCAAGAGGAGTGAGCAGATTGAATCTCTGGAAATGTTTTGAACCCCCCAAAATCGCTAAAAGACACTTTAAATCATGAGGAGTTAGAAAGGTTAGCAAGAGGAATGAATGGATTGAACCTCTGAACAAAAACCCATCGCAACCACCACCACCCCATCACTAAACAATCTCGCCAATCGCGGATAATCAGGTCACGGTTGGTGATTCTGATCAAAATTTCCCAGCTGTGGATACTCAAAACCACGATTGGGGAAACCGCGGGATGAGTTAAATGCCCGAACCTTGTAAGACTATTGTAAGGATCACTGATATCTTCTGCCTTATTTTATATATAGGGGTGGGCCCAGGGGCTTAACAAGGGAAAATGGCACCTAGGGCAAGCACTGAAATTGCCCCCCATCCAAATATCTGACACGCATCTTTCAGAAAACTTGTCTTTTACCATAATATTAGCTCACACTGCCAAAACATTTAAAACTAGCTTTCATTTCTGAACAATAATGCATTTCCCCATAGAAACCTCAAGTATACACTTGCATAGGTGAAAAATCAAGAGAAAATCAAGTTGAAAGCTTTGCCAGTACAAATGAACTAAAAAGAGTGGAGGGAGTTTTCCACTGCTTCTGAAGCTCTGCAGAAGTGGTTTCCCACCCCTGAATCTGCTATTGCACTACAAGTCCCATCATCCGCTGTCTTTTGCCATTGTGTCTGGGGATAATGGGAGTTGTAGACCAACAACATCTGGGGAACAAAGTTTAAGGACCCCTGGTCTAGACTATCAGGAAGCTCTATGCGCATTTTTCAGTCTTTAAAAAGATTTAATTTAATGTAATTCAATTTAGTTATACTCAAAAATAAATCAATCAATCAAAACCACCACCCCCACGGCAATTATTTATCCCCAATGTCCGTTTCCAACACACTTAAATATAAAGGAAGTTGAATCAAATCAGCGATTGGAGTCTGATTAAGCCACCTTGGGAGGGGGGAAAACATCTCAAGTATTCAAGCTAATCTCCAAGACTACTACTATAAACCCACCATCATCAATAAAGCCTTTACTTTTTAAAAAACATCAAACTGATGGAATTCTCTCTCTGTCTTTTTATTCTGCTGCACAGACATTCCCCTTATTTGAAAACAGGGAGGCAAGAAATTACATGAAGGAGAAAGTTTGAGAAAACGACCCCTTCCTTCCCCCTTCCACATTCCCAAGATCATTGTACACATCTCCCTACCCTCTTTCCCCAGCATCACTTCATCCCAACTCTTTTATGTCATCTGTTTGCGGGAAAGGGAGGGGGTCCAAATTAATCTTCTCCATGTTTAAACACGGAAACTGCAAGACAAATATAAAAAGCACCTCAGGATTTTGCACTGCCCATTCAAAATCATCATCACCTCCTATGTTTGGAGCTTTCCCTCTGTCTCTCCCTGACCGCCCCCCCCCTTTTAAATTGCATTGTTCCTTGCAAAATCAAATGCAACTAAAATAAATTTATGGGTACCCTTTGGATTTCCCCCCCTCAGCAAACCAAACGCTGGCACACCTACTTGCAAAATCAGGCAGGCAGGCAATTTCAAAGTAATGTATTGCATGCAAACTGGAGCAAAGGACTGCAAAATGGAACAGATCCTTGCTTTTCGACCTGCATTTTGATGATTTTAAGAGGTTTATAAGGGAGATAGCTACCACCTCTTCCCTCGTTCTTGGTGGATAGAACAGCACTCCGTTTTTATTTTTAAAAAGAAAGCTAGTCATGGCCCATGGGGCGGCAGCGTACCTCCCTGCTGCCCCTTCCCCCTTTCTTGGCCAGAAGTAACGCGTGCGCCCATTTCCGGCCAGTTCCAGCCCAAATAACCCCTCCCCCGCCCACACCCGGGCTACTAGGAACCCCCCCAGAGAGCAGCACTTGCTGATTATTTTCAAGCAGCGTTTGCTGCCTGAAAGCATCTATTCCCCTTTCACATGACATCACATGCAAGGGGGCGTGGCCTCGAGCTCCTTAGAGCCGGAGCGAGCTCTTCAGTCTCTCATTTCAGGCAGGCTTGCTGCCTGAAAGCATCTATTCTCCCTTTCTCTTCCTCTCTGGAGGGAGAGAAAGGGGAATAGACGCAAAATAATCGGCAAGTGCTGCTCGCTGGGGGGGGCGGTGCCTAGTAGTGGGGGGCGCTGTGCATGCTCTCCACAGCCAATGGGAGAGCGCCCGCCCCCAGACTCGGAGATCTTGAGCTCGACTTGCAAGTCGTGCCTGGGGGTGTGTGGGTTGCGGGCGGCAGGGGTGAGCAGCGCCCCCTGGGATTGAAGGGCGGCAGGATTAAAAAAAATTTTTTTTTTAATTTTTTAATTGTGGTGGTTGGGGGCAGAGGGTGGGGCATGGCAGGCACTTTGTGCACCCCCTTGCAACTGGCGCCGAGGGCACATGCCCTACCTGCCCCACCCTGGTTATGTGTCTGGGTGGGGCTGGAGTTTGAGGGCAGGGCCAGCCAGCGCAGCTCCATTTTGCTCCAAGGGCTGTTTGAAAGTGTGGAGAGAAGTGCAGACACACTGGCCAGCCCTGCCCGCAAATGCAATGTGCCCTCTTGCTCCACCCCCTGAACTCCCCCCTTACATGATTCCAACCAGCACATACAGCCCGCTCTTGCATTTGCCCAATGCATGGAGGCAGGTGTGACCCTGCTCCCTGCCATGCTTTAAATGTGGGGATGAGACCTTGCAAAGATGGCTGCAATGTACAAAGGAAGTCTCAAGAAAAAGGATCCCCAAACTATTGTCATTAGTATAACCCATAATTGTTAGTGTTCTTGTGCTTGTGCACCATACGCCTTTGTTTCCCCATGTCCCCCACTTTTTACATTGAGTTCAGAACCACTTTTTTCTTAAAATAGCTACAGAACTTTTTTATTATGTCAATTTTTATGATTTTTAACATCTTTAATATTTATAGCATAACCTATTGAAGGCACTGCCTATTCAATCATAATATTTTAAGACAAACATCCATCTGAATGTAATTGGCTAGCATTACAGAAACTAATAAAAGGTATCAAACTATCAATAAATCCATCCAATTTCTATCTTCCCCCTCCAGCAGGAATCTATTAGTTATTTTTGCCATCGACATATTTTCCCATTTTATCCAGCCATGCTATAGCAGATGATATTTTCACTTGTCTCCAGTTTTTGACAGATGTGATTCTCGTAGCCGTAACCATATTGAAAATCAATTCCTTATCTCTAATAGGTATTCTGTCTTCAGTGTATGTCAAAAGAAATGTTGAACCCTACAATGTATGGTTCTCTAAATGTGACTTAGCTTCATATACAATCCAAAGTAGCTAATACCTTTATTAAGATCAACCAAAAAGTATCAAAGCATCAAACAGTGAGCTGTTGAATAGTATAGAATTCTTCATCAGGCTAGATCAGGGAGAGGTAACCTTGGCTCTCCAGTTGTTGCTGAAGTACAACTACCATCACCCCCATCCACAATTTATTGTGGCTAGGGATGGTGGGAGTTGTATTTCAACAACAGCTGGAAAGCCAAGGTTGCCTACCTCTGGGCTAGATGGTAAGCAAAAGGTGTGTGTGTGTGTGAGAGAGAGAGAGAGAGAGAGAGAGCTGCCCTTGCCCTGCCAAGTCCTCTTGCTTACTATCTAGCCTGACAAAAGGTTATGTAGGTCTCAAAAATTTACTGTTTAATGCTTTATTACTTTTTGATTGGTCTTAAGCATTACCTACTTTGGATTGGGGATTTTTCTTCTAGTGGGCCTACACAACCATCTACATTTTTTTTTTTTAGTTTTATGTGTTTATTCTCATATATTTTTCTTCATGCTTCTATATTACATTTAACATTTCAATTTTCATATTCCTTCTAACACTCATTTATTCTTATACATTTGTAGACGTCTTGCTCTGCTTTTTACGGTTTAGTTAATGAGGCTGTTCTCACAGTCAGCCTAGCCCAGTGGATGGATCTTGGCGCTCCTGCCCAGACTAACCCCACTCCTAAGCCCGGCTCTTAGCCGAGGTTAAAGGCACAAGCACTCCCTTAACCCGGCTGCCAGGATCATGTGAGTTGGGCACTTAGATGGGTGATTGTGTGAGATGCTCCGGATCCTGTGAGATGGGACACAGAGATGGGTGCTTAGAGCATTCTTCTGATGGAGGATCTTGTCGATGCACCGCACTTGTGGCACAGTGCATTGTGGGATATCCAGAGGCCAGGGTGATGCATCCTGGCCTCCGGAACTCCACACTTTGCTCCTGGCAGCATTTCTGTTATTGTCTGTGTGGAAGATGAGTTGGAGCAGCCTCCCTGCCCATGCCCCCCCCCACGCCAGCCACCCCGATGGTCGTGTGAATAGCCCCAATTTCTTTTTAACTTACAAAGAATTCAGACATCCCCAAACAATTGTGAACCATACAACTTTGATATGGTGGGCTTTTGTTTCTCAAAAAACTAAGCATCCTTTTCACGGTAGCCCTATACAGACATTGTGCTATACGAGTGTACAGATGTTTGTACACTCACGTTTTTGTATAAATGACTGTACCTGCATTCATTTTAAAAAGTGAATCTAGGTACAGACCCTTCAAATCCATGGTATAGATAGGAAGTGTACTGCTGCACCTTTGTTCAACATAATATGTGAATAACTCTATACCTGTGCACAGAGCTACAGTGGTCCCTCGACTTACGAAGCACTCGACATCCGAAGATTTTGACATACGAACGACAAAAAATACCGGAAGTCGTTGCCGGTTTAGATGCGGCTTCCTCGACCTATGAATCTTTAGATGCGGTTTCCTCGACTTACGAGTGTTCCGGACCTCCGTGGATGCGCTTTTCGACTTACGAAAATTCCGACCTACGAACGTGCGTTCGGATCGGATTATCTTCGTAAGTCGAGGGACCACTGTATACATATGTACATTCGTACAAATGTTGAACATAAATTGCTCAATTCTTTGGGGACATCAGTTCGTCATTTTAGACCTTCAAATAAACCTGTTTCAAATTCCTATACTTTAAAATATATTTTTCACATTGACTTCCTGCACAAAAGATTTACATATTTCATTCTGCATATCTTGAATCTTTTATTATAGCTATATATTTTTACTTTTTTAAATCTTTCCAGACTGAATATTGCTAAATAAATTACATTGGCCTAGAAGCACTCATGCAGTGATGTGCTGGTACTACAGGAGAGAGGTTCTTTTCATTGATCTCCCCTTCCCTCTGGAGCTCACCATGACTCCAGAAAATATGTCCTTGAGGGTCATGCAGCCTTCCATGACATATTTTTGGGAGTCACAGTGGACTTCAGAGGGAAGGGGAAATAGCACTAGCACAGTATCAGCAGCACCATAATTTTGTTAGTCTGGAAGTCATCCATTTATTATTATTCTATTTAAAATGTTATCTTTATGTAAGTGTAATACTTTTCTAGGAGCCCTTACAAACTGTCCCTTTCTGGTTGTGTGGGTGTCAGCTGCCTGGGGTCTTAATTCTCTGTTAGTGCCAACCGTCAAGCCCTAAGGAAATTCAGGTAATAATTATACCAAGGTTACCCAGTGACTGCCATGGCTAAACCTGAATTTGATCCTGAGCCTCCCCAATCCTAGTCCAACAGCTAACCACTACACCACACTGGCTCTTACATAAGAGAGAGAGGTAGGTAAGCCCTTTACCTACATTGTTACAAAACTATTTTTAGGAATGTCGGAAGCTGCTTTATTCCCAGCCAGACTGTTGGTCCATCTAGCTCTGTATTGTCTGTGCTGATTGACAGCAACACTCCAAGCCACTGTCAGCCAGTCTTTCCCCAGCCTATCTGGAGATGGCAAGGACTGAACCTGGGACCTTCTGCATACAAAACAGAGGCTCAGCCACTGATCTGCGGCCTCATTCCCCATAGCTACTTGTCTCCAAGTTCTGTGTGATTTCTCACCCCTTGCCCCCTAGGCACACCACACAACCTTCCTTGCTTCAGGCCTGCTTGAATAATCTGCTGAATGTCTAAATTAGCCCAAAGTACCATGTGAGGCAAGCCCACCGTGACAGGTAGTGCAGGCTCCAAAGGATAGCGAGGCCGGGCATTTCCCAAGGCTTCAAGACTGGCAAAGGGCCTGCCACCCTAGCAGTGCTGCCAGCACATCCAGGAGGTCAGACAGCAGTATGTTAGAATCCTCAATTTGCACATCCCCTCTCTGTTAGGTTAAGGGGAGGCCCATTGGAGGGCCCCCCAATTCCAGCACCATTGACAAAGCCTGTGAATTGTTGCGCTGCATCACTGCCCTGTCTGGTGTGTGTGTGTGTGTGTGTGTGTGTGTGTGTGTGTGTGTGTGTGCATACATGTACATGCAAGCAGCACACACTGCTAGCACACAAGGTTGACTCGACACTATGCAGGTTCTGTTGCTAGTTGCGCTACTATGTGAACACACAAGCACATTCTCTGCTGCCACTGCCTCCCTTTCTACAGTCGCATCCCACCTTTTGACTTCGAGCCCCTCCTTGCTCTATGTGCAAATGTCAGCCAGCTCAGCCTCCCCCCCCCCCCCGCCGCCTTTCTACGTCACTTGCATTTTCGGTTCCAAGGCCTCCTCTTCCTTGCTGACCTCCCCCCCCCCCCGCACTCCACTCACACCCAGCCAAGGTCATAAAATATGCAGCAGCCATTTCTCTCCCACCTTTAAGCGGCACAGCTTGCCATCAGCCACACACAGCCGGCCCTCCCCAGCAAGTGAGCTCTGGCCTTTAAAGTTCACAGAGCCTAGCAGAAGATGAAGGAATTGCCAAAGGCCAGCAGCAGCTGCCACCTGCTTTGTCTCTCACCTTTGGGTGTCAAACTGCTGGAACTGTGGAGGGACCTACAGCATAAGGCCGTGTGTGGAGAATCATCACAGGCTGTAGACGGAAGTGCTTAAGGAGAAGAACCAGACTGAAGTGCCCGCTGACCATTCCACCAAAGTAATGCTCTCATGGTCAGCAATTCTGAGAGAGAAAAGCCCTTGGCAGACATTACATTATACATGCATCTGTACACATGGCCATATTTTGTGGAAATGACTGTACAAGGCTGTTCACACAACCAAACCGATAAGCAGGGCTGGGGAAGGCAGGCTCCTACCTGCCTCTTCCTAGCCAACCAGTGGCTCCTCCTGACTATGCTGATCATGCACCCAGATGACTGGTGCAGCGGCAATGGGCAGAGCTTGGATCCAGAGGAGGAAGTCCTCCAGTATCCTACAATGCACCGTGCAAGGAACACGGTACATTGGGGAAGTTCCATGGTGCTGGGCACTCCTACTGCCCAGCTCTATGGAAGCTCTGGCAGCTCAGGCTTCCACATGCCTGGGTGGTGAGGTAGGAGGGCACACACGTGCCCTCCTATTTTAACCTACGTAAATAACCTGGCCTACCCAGCAGAAGAACACCAGAATTGGGACCAATTCCGGCAGTTCTCATAACCAGCCCTACCTGGGCTTGCGCTGCCCTACCCGGGTAGGGCAGGTTGTGGGAATAACCTCTACACGTGTAAAAGTGAACCGGAGTACAGGCCCCCTCAAATGCAGGGTACAAATAGAAAATGTGTGGCTGTGTGTTTGTTGAACATAATGTGGGAATGACTGTACATGAGTATACAATGCACAGATTGAACGTTCTTTGAATGTAACCTCTGAATAGGACTAGAAAGAGACAAAAGGAGAGAAAGAGTGTCCACCCCGTTCATAATGCTTTAGGTATGCTTCAGTACAGTGGTCTTGTTTGTTTGTTTTTCTGGCCTGTGAGGTGCCAGAAGCCCTGTGTTTCAGGCAACAGTTACCTATTGCCACCAGGCAGGGGTGTAGCTAGGGGACAGGGGGCCCATGTTCAGCACCCTCCCCGGTGGCCCCTTGGAGTGAGAGAGATGATGAAGAAAATAGAGAGGAGTGGAGCTGGGGTGGGGCCTCAGGAGCTGGGGGGCCTGGGTTCTTTGAACCCATCTGCTCAATTCTAGATATGCCCCTGCCACCAGGACATCTGAATGGAGGAGGGTACTGCAGACTGGCAGTTCAAGCTGGACCCTATTAACATCACAGACAAGAATCCTCTTGATCCTGGGAATCAAGTGATCCTAGAGGTCTAGGCCCATGTTGCTGCTTATTATAAAGCTCTGAGAGTCTGCATTCTCTCAGGGCCAAACCAAAGGTGGTGTGGGAGATCCACTTTTAGGATTTCTTGTACTTTGCTAATTAGCAAGCCCTGGGGCTGCACTGAAGATCAAGGAAGTGGTGCTCTGGAAGATAGTGTTTTCACCTTTTCTTCCCATGCCCTCTCCAGGGGCGTAGCTATAATGGAGCGAAAGGGTTCAAAGAACACGGGCCCCCAGCTCCTGAGGACCCTCCAGCTCCACCCCTCCCTATTTTCTTCATTATCTCCCTCACTCTGGGGGGGGGCGCCAGAGAGAGGGATGAACATGGGCCCCCTCTCCCCTAGCTACGCCCCTGGCCCTCTCCCTAATATAAATTATCTCGCCCACCTCAAAAGTGGTTAACTCTGTGAGGGGGGGATGTTGATCCGACAGAGCTGATAGCAGCTTTGAGGGCAGGGGATGGTTTACATAAGGAAAAGAGCATGAGAGGAATGATTTAACACACGCCCCAGAGCATTTCATTACTTTCCAAAGCAAACCCAATGCTTCTGGTTAGCAAAATGTGGGGTGTGGGATCTCCCACACCATTTATTTATTTGTTTGTTTGCTATTATTAAAACTGTTATACCGCCCTTTCAAAAGGCTCAGGGCGGTTTACATTAAAACACCATTAAAATCAATTAATAATTAAAACAAAAATTATAAAACAGCATAAAACAACAATTAAATAATCAACAATTTAAAAACAAACAAACAAAAAGTTTTAAAAAGCTGAGAAAGCTTGGTTGAAGAGATGTGTTTTCAGAAGTTTTTTTAAAAATTGCCAGAGATGGGGAGGATCATATCTCAGCCGGGAGCGCATTCCACAATCTCGGAGCAGCAACCAAGAAGGCCCGTCTCTGTGTAGCCACCAAACGAGTTGGCAGCAACTGGAGACGGACCTCCTCAGATGACCTCAAAGGGCAGTGGGGCTCATAATGGAGAAGACGCTCTCTTAAATACCCAGGGCCTAAGCCATTTAGGGCTTTATAACTAGCACTTTGTATTTTGCCCGGAAACCTATTGGCAGCCAGCGTAGCTCCATCAACAGAGGAGTAATGTGGGCTCTCTGAGATGACCCTGAGACCAACCTGGCTGCCGCATTCTGAACCAACTGACGTTTCCGGACTATGTACAAAGGCAGCCCACGGAGAGCGCATTATAGAAGTCCAGTCTGGAGGTTAACAACAAATGTACCACTGTTTTGAGGTCATTAATCTTGTGAAACGGGCGCAGCTGGCATATCAGCCAGAGCTGATAGAAAGCACCCCTGGCCACCGCCTCAACCTGAGAAACCAGGGAGAGGGGTGGATCCAGAAGTACTCCCAGACCTGGAACCTGTTCCTTTTGGGGAAGTGTGACCCCCATCTAGAACAGGGAGATCAAAATCGTCTCTGGAATTCTGACCCCGCACAATAAGTACCTTCACCTTATCTGGATTCAGCTTCAGTTTATTCTCCCTCATCCAGCCCATTACTGCTTCCAGGCAGGCATTTAGGGAGGATATGCCAGCTCCTGAAGAAGTTGACATGGAGAAGTAGATCTGGGTGTCATCAGCGTACTGGTAACACCCAGCTCCAAATCCCCTGATGATCTCTCCCAGCGGTTTCATGTAGATGTTAAAAAGCATTGGAGAAAGTATGGAGCCTTGAGGGACACCATACTTAAGCTCAGATTTTGAAGAGCAACAATCTCCAATTGACACCATCTGGAATCTGTCCGAGAGGTAGGAGTGGAACCACCATAAAACAGTGCCTCCCACCCCCACCCCCCTCAGACGTTCCAGAAGGATACTATGGTCAATAGTATCAAAAGCCGCCGAGAGATCCAAGAGGACCAACAGGCTTCCTCTGTCAATTCCCACATGGAGATCATACATCAGGCCGACCAAAGCAGTCTCCACCCCATAGCCTGCCCGAAAACCAGCTTGAAATGGGTCTAGATAATCAGTTTCCTCCAAGACCGCCTGGAGCTGAGAGGCCACCACCCTCTCAATTACCTTGCCCAGCCATGGGAGATTGGAAACAGGCCTATAATTGCTCGACTCTGAGGGATCTAATGCAGGCTTCTTTAGAAGAGGTCTAATAATTGCCTCCTTGAGACAAGGAGGCATCCTGCCCTCCCTCAGAGAAGCATTTATGATTTCTACCAAGCCGCCTACAACAGCCTCCCTGCTAGACTGAACAAACCATGTTGGGCAAGGGTCAAGAGAACAAGTGGTAGGCCTCACCGCTCCAAGCAGCTTGTCCACATCCTCAGGAGTCACAAACTGAAATTGATCCAGTCGAATCGTATAAGAGGAGTTGTTGGACACCTCCAGTTCAGACATCAAATTAATTGTGGAGTCTCCATCTAAGTCGGCCCAAATCCGAGAGATTTTGTCTGCGAAAAATTCATTAAACACATCACAGCAGGTTGTGACATATGATTTGGCCTTCAATCTGGCTGTTGCCGAGGGAAGCCACTGGATCCCTCTGTGCTTCCAAACAGTTGCCCCCTTTGCTTCAGGTACTTGCCTCCTCTCAAGCTGGTGGAGAACTGTCCTTTGTTAGTGTTTGAACCAGAGAGTCCGGCAGCCAGCGATGCAACTATTAAAGGCATGAAGCTTCAGTTCATTTAAACAAAAAGTGGTAACCCTGGCCAATAGAAGGAAACTCTTTCCCTTGGTAAAGATATACAAAACTCTGGTGCCAATCCTTTACAGTGAGCGGGCTACCATTCCCCGTGCAGTTTCATTCAAGCTAGCATTTCACGCAGTTTCATCTACTTTGAAACTGCAGATGTTGCCTTTCCTTGCTCAAGTCTCACTTGCCATCCCAGACAAATGGAGGTTGTTATTCCAGGCTGTAGTGAGCAATCAGATTGTGATCTCAAAGTACTTGTGATAGGGATGTGCGAACTGGCTCAGCTTTGAGCTGGTTCACCATCAAGCGGGCCTGGTACGAGTGCTTCCTCCTGAGGCAAACGGGCCCAGTTCGGCTTGAGGTTGAGCTGAACCTCCAGGGCCTTCATTTTTTAAAAAAAAATTGTGGACTTACTGTCTCCAAGCCTTGCAGGGAGGGTGCTGTCATCCGCAGTCTTCCATGGGCCGTTTTGGCTCTCTCTGAGCTTGCGGTGGCCATTTTGGAGGCTGCTGCACATGTGCAGGGCCATTTGCATGGCTGGGTCATGACATAGGCCATTTGCATGGCCAAAACAGCCTGTGGGAGACCAGGGGAAGCTGGAAGGGGAGGGGGAACCACTACCCCCTTCAGCCACAGCAGCACCCCCCAAGGCCTTGGAGGTGGTAAGTCTGCCATTTTTTAAAAGCCTCCCAGTGGGGGGGGCATCCCTGGCACCCCTGAACTGGACCCAAATCAGCTCAAATCTGTGCCAAGTTGGGCCCCTCATTTTGGGTTGCCAAAACCAAACATGCCCAGTGTGGTTTGAATCTGATTCAAGTCTGCTTGATTTTTGGTTCGAATCTACTTGATTTCCAATGCAGCCCCAGGGGTTGCTGGTTCAGACTCGAACCGAACTGGCCAAACCAGTTTTATGCACATCCCTAATTTGGGAGAAGCAATCTGGCTAACACTCAGAATTATTAACTTTGAATCCCAAAGACAAAGTGTGCCTTTTGCATGTTGATGAGTCCCTAACTATAATCCAGCAGCTCTGTCATCATTAACAGGCCTGGGGTAAATAATGTGCAACCCCTTTGATCTTCATTAGGGGAAGGTAAAAGAGGACAAGCACAAGGTGCTTGGATGAAAAGTGCGGGGGGACGGGACAACCAGCTAAGGTAGTGGCCACAATTCCTTTTGTAACACAATAAAATAATTCATGTGCTAGTCTCTTCCTAATGTGAGCATGGCCTAGCTCCAGAGATTCTACTTTGTAGTCTGGTCTTCAAAGCCAGAAGCAAGGCAGCATATGTTGAGTTATTCCATTATATCCTCACAATCGCCCTGTGATACAACCCTGCAGGCAGAAAAAATGTATCTAGCCCAAGGGTTACCCAGTGAGCTTCATGACTGAGTACAAAGCAGAGAACCTAGGTCTCCTCTCTCTAAGCTCATGGCTGGCTCTGCACTTTGAGGTGAACCTCCATATTCTGCTGCACTTTACTGCCTTTTCCAGCCCTACTGCTTTAGGGCAACATGTTTCTCTCCAGCTGCAACAGTTTGTAGCAGTTTTGCACTTCTGTAAATACATATGCTGTTTTCAGGCAAGAGCTGATGTATCATAGTGTAATGGGCAAGATTCTGAATTAGGCCCACAGCTGTATGAGACAGATGGGGAAAAGTACTTGCCAAGACTATTCACACAACCAAAAACTGTGTAGGACAGGTGTCCTGCCCAGGTTTGGGAGCTGTGTGTGCTCCCAATTGTTGGTTGTGTGAGAGCAAACAGCTAAGTAGGAGAAGGGAGAAGTGATTGTGTGGAATCCAAGTAGGAGGAAAAGCTGGGTAGGACAGCTTTTCCTCTGACCTTGGTCAAATGCTGGGTATGAACGCTGCATAGGACAGCACTGTCCTACCCAGCCTTTCATCCTGCCTTGATCCCACACAATGAACCCATTCACACAATACGAGCTGCCTGGGTCACCCCGGGCAGCTCATGTCATCTGGAGCCCTGGGAGCCCTGCGGCCACTGCTGCTCCAATCCTGGGTAGTCCAGCTTCTCTGTCCAGGTCTTTACCAAGGTAAAATGAACCTATGGTTTGTTCTGTCTCGGTAGGCAATCGTGTGCACAATCGCCCCCGGGTAGCTGGGCTCCCCACAGTCAGAGCCAGGAGGGAAAGTGGACATGCAGAGGAGAGCAGCTGCAATACTAAGAGCAGCTGCTGTGCTGCTTGTGCACTGCATTCTGGGCCTACCTGCCTTCAGGCATCCTGTTACAGTGTATTAGGCATTTGTTCCACAAAATGGACATGGAGGCCAACTTGCTGTTCAGACGTCCCATGGAGAATTCTGCCTTAAGATGTCACCTTACACTGATGTTTGAACTTGAAATGCAGAATTGTGTCCTGAACATGCATACCAACTCTCATTCTGATAGCTCAGTCTGCAGCTATGTGCTGTCTATTCTGAAATCACGTCACCTTGTGCTTTTTCCTTTTTTTTTTTTTTAACATTTTGTGGACCCCTTGGAAATGGGTTTAGAGACCAAGCTGATGTTTAAACTTGAAACACAGAATATTGCATTCTGAACATTTTAATAACATTTCATTTCAATATCTCAATCATCAAGGTTGTTCACACAACCTTCAAGTCAGGCGAGGAGGAGGCAGGATATCACCTACCTTCCTTCCAGATGATCTCCGGTCCTCTTCTGGCTGCATGGCTCACACACTCACAGGAGTGGCTCCCTTGGGAGCTGAGCAGCAATCCCTTGATGCATTGTACAGGAGCACAGTGCATTGAGGCATTCACCCTCAGCTGGGCACTCTAGGCACCCAGCTCTGTGTCTCCTTGGGCTGCAGGCAGACAAACAACCGGGAACCCGGGGGGGCGGGGGGCACAACATTTCCCATGTATCTTCTTTGTTTTTAATTTAGCAATGGCTGAAGTGATGGAAAACTTGTGATACGTGCACCATGAGATTTAAAGTGTGAGATAGGTCTCCATCCGGAGGCCAAGCTTTCTCTGTAATTCCAGATCTGCTCATTTTGTGTGTGTGGCCTTCCTTGAACCTAGAATATGGTACTACTTCCTGCCACTGCTTACTTTACATTTTATACACAGGCACCAGTATCTGAAAATGAAATTTATGGATCTGTGTCACCTGGGTACACAACAGAACACACCCCAAATTCCTCTGCAGCTGCACACTGCTGGGGAAGATCAGTGATGACAAACCTGTCTTCAGGGCAGTTTGGGGAGGGACCACAGCTCAGTGGTCAAGCACATGCTATGCATGTGAAAGGTCACAGGTTTAACCCCTGACATCTCCAGTTTAAAGGATCTCTAGCGGCAAGTGCTAGGAAAGACCTCTGCCAGAGGCCCAGAAGAACCATTGCCAATCAGAGATGACAATAAGATCGTTCACACTACCCAGTCAACTGGAGGGAAGGCAGGAGCCTATCTGCCTTTTCCCCACATGATCCAAGCCCACAGAGGGCTCTGCCACTTGCGTACCCACACAAGTGGCACATGGGAGGCAAGGGAAAGGCAGCCGGGCCACTAGATATCGCAAAATGGCACTGAGATATCCCCAGTGCTGGGATGTTCCTTCCCCTGGCTTCTGTGGTAGGTATGGCTGCCAACAGCTCGCTCACCCACACGACTGGGCAATGAGGTAGGAGTTGCACACACATCCTCCTACCTCATGTTTATCCTGGGTTTCAAACCCAGGGTACCTGCCAGAGGAGTGCCAGGATTGGGAGGGATCCTGGAGCTTCTCAACCAGCCCTAACCAGGCAAGCATGGCCCTACCTGGATAGGGCTGGTTGTGAGAACGATCTCACTATTGGGCTAAATCAGGGCTACTCAATTTTGGCCCTCCTACAGATGTTGGCCTACAACTCCCACAATCCCTGCCTATTAGCCATTGTGACTGGGGAATATGGGAATTGTAGTCCAAAAAGAGCTAGGGGTGGGGGGAGGTTGAGCAGGCCTGGGCTAAATGGACCAAGGGTCTTACTTGTTAAGGTAGCTTCATTTGTTTCTGTTACAATGGCACATACACATTTAAGTGCTACTTTTCTCCGCAAAATGCATGGATGTGGCATCCAGGAAAGGATCCTCCTGCCCATGCTGCAGTATATTTCACCCAAACAGGGGTGATGTAAATCTATATGCAAATTCTCAGCTGATATGGGGAACAGACATTTTGTCCTTGGAATTCCAAGTTTGTGTGGCAAACACGTGGACACATGCAGCCTCCATGAGTGAAATGTTGGTGGCAGAGTGCTTGAAGACTGGAATAGTTATTTTTCTTGACCCCATTCATCAGAATTGCTCCTTTTCCCTGCCGGCAGGAATTAAAGGACAAAATGACGGAGCTGATGCCACTCATCCCTGTGCTGGACCAGTACAAGTCAGACACCCGCACCATCGTGCAGCTCAAAGAGGAAGTGAGGAACCTCTCGGGGAGCCTGCTGCAGATCCAGGAAGAGATGGGCGCCTATGACTATGAAGAACTCCAGCAGCGTGTGTTGGTCCTGGAGGCACGTTTACATGCCTGCATGCAGAAGCTAGGTAGGATAGCCACTAGCCCTTACTCGTTTTCTCTTTCCTCCACAGGATGATTCATAAGGCTGGATTCAGAAGCTCCAGCAAAAATAGAATGTGGCTGGGGATGATGGGAGTGGTAGTCCAACGATAGCCGGAGACCCTCAGGTTAGCTCCCTGTGGGTTAGTCGTTCAACGAGGCTGTATATGTATTCAGGCTTGCCTCTCCGCCCTTACAGGTAGCATTGGCTGGAAGGAGGTCCCCACCTTCATCTGTCATCTTGCCATGTCCAGAGGATCTGCACTCAGCTCTCTCTGGGTGCTTTTTCTGCCTTCAGAAATAGCAGCCGGTTTTGTGGGGGCAGCAGCAATATTTACCTTGTTCTCTCCACAGCAGATCCAGCAATAGATCCCTTTTGATCTAGGAAGGCAAGGCATGGCCAAAAAAGTAGTGAGGGCTGGAAGCACACCCATTTGCTTCCTCCTCCTAGAACTAGAGTTTCAAATCTTAGATCCCCAGCTGTTGCTGGACTACAACCCCTGCTAACTGGGCAAAGAGGCATCTTTTACCGTGGTGATTCTCTTTATTTAGCAGGGGGAGAGTAACTTGCCCTATCCACCCCCACCACAGTACTAGGGATGTGCCGACTGTTCCGGCGGTCCGGCAGTTCAGTCCAGGGGTTCAGGGGTTCGGGGTCGAACCGAACCACCCCCCACACCCCCGGTTACATCCGACCGGAACCGGACCGTCCGGTCTGCGAATTTTTTTAAAAAATTAAGTTAATGTAAACTACCTTAAGTCCCTTCGGGGGTCTTGCTGAGGCCGCGCGGGAGGTCCGCGCGGGTTCCCTCTCCCCCTGCCAGCTGTCCCTATCACAGCCGTGGCCTGGGAATTCATCATTTTCGGCCCTTTCGGGCCTCCATATGAGAGCACAGCCACCATTTTGGCGGCCGCTGCACATGCGTCAATGCCCTCTGCGTGGCCATGGGGGGGGGGTTCGATGGGGGGCTGGACTGAACTGGACCGAACCGGGCCAGTCAGTTCCATGCACACCCCTACACAGTACTTCCAGTTACTGTTGCTGGTGTGTGTTTTATGTTTCTTTTTAGAATGTGAGCCCTTTGGGGACAGGGAGCCATCTTATTTGTTTGTTATTTCTCTTTGTAAACCACCCTGAGCCATTTTTGGAAGGGCAGTATAGAAATCGAATTACTAATAATAATGATAATGATAATGATAATGATAATAATAATAATAATAATAATAATAATAATAATAATAATCATCCCATCCTCCCTAGCCACAATGGCCAAAGTGGTTGGGGATTATGGGAGTTGTAGTCCAACAACATCTGGGGACCCAAAGTTGGGAACTCCATTTCTAGAGGACAAACGCAGAGAGGGGTTTGAATACTCATTCCCTTACTAAGATGGTAATGGAAGTCAGCCTTTAGGCATGCACAGTGGGGAAATGCTTGACTAACAAGCAGAAGGTTGCCAGTTTAAATCCCCACTGGTACTATATCAGGCAGCAGCAATATAGTAAGATGCTGAAAGGCATAATCTCATACCGCGCTGGAGGAGGCAATGGTAAACCCCTCCTGTATTCTACCAAAGACAAACACAGGGCTCTGTGGGCACCAGGAGTCGAAATTGACTTGACGGCACACTTTGCCTTTACCTTTAGGCATGTGGTGGATGCATTGCTATATGCAAATCAGCAGAGGTCATATGCTAAATTGTTTTCTGATTTACATTATCACTGACTCAAACCCATAATTATCTCCAAGTTGTCCTATTCCCCTCACCACCACTATCTTGGCTGTGTTGTTCCTTCTGAAGCATCAGGTCTGCATGATATGTTAAATGTGAATGTTGGCACATCCACAAAACCTGTGCAGAAATGCCCAGACACAGCCTCCATTTCATTTTCAAGCTTCTTTGCTTTAAGAAATGATGCCCACTGGGGGTCCTCTTTCCAGAGGAAAAACCCCATATGACAGGAAGTGCTTTTTGCTCTTCGCATGTTCACCAAAGATTCAGAGAGATAAAGATAGTTAGTGGTATTTTCTTTCACCTGGCAAAGGTACTTCCTAGAGCAGGGCTGCACAACTTTGACCCTCCAGCTGTTGTTGGACTACAGCTCCCATCATCCCTCTCTATTGGCCAATGTGATTGAAAATGGTGGGAATTGTAGTCCAACAACAGCAGGAAGGCTCAAGTTTATTATTTATTTATTTATTTCATTTTATATCCCGCTCTTCCTTCAAGAGCCCAGAGCGTACTACATACTTAAGTTTTTCTTCACTCCTTAAGTATGGTGTACTACATACTTATGTTTCTCCTCACAACAACCCAGTGAAGTAGGTTAGGCTGAGAGTGAAGTGACTGGCTCAGAGTCACCCAGCTAGTATCATGGCTGAATGGGGATATGAACTCGGGTCTCCGCGGTCCTAGTCCAGCACTCTAACCACTACACCATGCTGGCTCTCCACTACACCACACTGTAATGCAGCCCTGCCCTAGAGGTCTCTTTTGCTTGTGAACAAGAGCAATAAGTTATTGCTGATGAGGAAGAAGTTGTACATTACTCTGGAGAAAGTCAAAGGAGATCAGCTTGTCTCAGCAAGAGAGCAGCACCATGTTAATATTTTCTGTTAAGAAAATGTCTAAGATCATAACATAAATGTCTAAGATCATAACATAAGGGGGCTATTCACATGACCACATGGGTGGACAGATGGGGGAAGGCAGAGTTCAACCTACCTCCCCTCAGTCTATTGATCCTTGACCCTTCGGTGTGCAAGCCATGTGCCCACACAACCTGTGCTGCCAAGAGCAGCGCGAATCACTATCTGCACTACCAGCAGGGTAGATGAACGGAGGCTAGGACTCATTTCCTGGCCTCTGGATATCCCACAAGGCACCACACAATGAGTGTGACGCCTTGGGGGATTACCCCCATCAGATGGGCACTCTAGGTGCCCATCTCTATGTCTCCTCAGGCTCTCTGGAGCCTGAAGGGATACACAAGCACAGCAGCCGGGTTAAGGGAGTGCTTGCTCCCTCAACCTTGGCTAAGAGCCGGGCTTAAGAGCGGGGTTAGTCTGGGCGGGAGCGGGGTTAGTCCACGCGGATCCCGGTGCTCCACATGAGTAGCCTAACCTGGGCTAGGCTGCTTGTGAGAACATCCTCAAGATCTCCTTACCAGGCTAGACTGGGAGCCACTCTGCTCCAGCATCCAGTTCCCAACAGCCACCTTTCAGTTGCCTCTGAGAAGCTCACAAGCAGGGTAGGAAAGCAACAGCTACCCTCCCCTTTTGTTTGTCCCTAGCCTCTAGTTCTCAGAGGTATACTTCTCCTAAATATGAAGGTTCTTTTCAGGTACCTTAGCTGATAACGACTGCTAGACCCAGTAGCGGCCGGTGAGGGGCAGCGAGAGACACCTTTAAGAGTAAATGAATTGATGCTCACCTCCACTCTCGCCGCATCTGAATGCTGCTCGGAGAAGCAGCATGCCACCCAGCACCCCCAGAGGCAGAGGATCACCTCCACCATTCACTTGGCCTCCATGGAGCTGATCACCTGCCAGCAGCCAGGTGATTGGCGGAGGCGATCCCCTGCAGCAGGGGGTGCTGGGCGGCGCACTGTTTCTCCAAGCAGTGTTCAGGTGTGGCGAGAGTAGAGATAAACACTAATTCGTTTATTCTTAAAGGTGCCTCTCGCCACCCCTCCAGCGGTGCCCTCACCGGCCGCTACTGGCTAGACCTGTCCTGTTTTGCCTTACCGACCAAGAGCTGCTGTGTGTAAGTGAAAGACTGGGGATTGAAAATAACTCTCCACTATGGTATCTGTGTTGGAACCTGCTCCCATGAGAAGCAATATTCTCTCTCAAAGCTGAGCAGGGAAGGTAGATTTCCTTAGGGAATGCCTTGTTTTTCTGGTTTTGGAGTTACGGAATCCAAAACATGAAGCGCAAAAGCTTGAAGCACAGGGATCCAAGATGTCAACTGTTTTTTCAGGCTGTAAAAAGCATCAGATTCCGGGAATGGATACAGATAGTCCCACAGGAACTGGCCATTAGATCTGTTCAGACAGATTCGAGATATTTTGCCATGTTTTGGATTCTGCTGAACATCCATTTCCTCTGAAAGCAAAGCACGGGAAAAGGAAAATGGAGCTTTGAATGGGGCTCCAGGAATTTGGAGGAAGTGAGAAATTTGTCCTAACAGTCGTTATTTGCTAGCTGATAATCTGGTTTACACATTAATTCGCCCGAGGGCTGTCCAGCTCTGAGCTGTGGGTGTATGGCTATTTCCTCCCTCTGCCTGCAACAGAGTTGAGGTAGGAAACCCATGCTCTGTTATTATCATCATTATTGTTCAATTTGTCAATGCACATGGCACTTTACAAGAGGAAATAAAGCAATGCCCTGCCATATAGAAGACTTTTATACTAGGCAATTTTAAAATAAAAAAATAAACAAGAGGAAAAGGAAGAGTGAGAAAGACATTGGGTTAAAAATAGAATCACAAGCCAATGCAATTGCTCTCAAGCCTAAATGCCACAGAATTTCAGCCTGCAATCAAAGCAAATTACAGTGTGCCACTAACAGAGGGCAATAGTGCACCCCACCAATAGATTCCCTTATTAAAGATAAAGTGAGGTGGTTGCGGCGGGTATCCACCGACTTCCCTCAGTTCACCAACAGAAGCTTTCCCCTCCCCTCCCTTCTCCTCCCATGTATTGAGCACTCGAGGGCAATGGGCAAACTTATGAATCATCAGTTCAAGCCTACAGTGTATTGCTTCCTTACACTACCTTAGCTTTGAGCTAAACATCGTAAGAACCCACATTTGCTCATAAAAACCCATCGATAAAGAGGAAAGCCATGCCCGCTTATGTAAAAGCTCTGCCACTGAACAGGAGGGTACCATGACTACAGAATTCCTCATAACCCCTGAGATTCTTCAACAACATTCAAACTGACAGTGACACTAAGCATTCATTTTTAAATCAGCGGAGTCTCATACAGGTAGCTCATTTCTTATTCCACCACACTTTTTACTCATTTTGTGGTGATTGTGAGCTCACAAAAAGATGAAATGCTATGGTTTGTACCTCTACTTCTGAAGTGTGAGTCTTCTTCCAGTTCACCCCGCAAACCATTTGGGTTTTCAAGCATTCCAGTCAAACTCTCAAAATGAAGGAAGCTTGCCAGTATGCTTATATATTGGGCAAGGGCCATAGCTCTGTAGAAGGGCATCTGCTTTGCATGCAGAAATGTCCACGTTCAAATTCCTGACATCTCCAGGCAGAGCTGGCAGATATCCACCTGAAATCCTAGAGGGCCACTGCCAGCCAGTGCAGACAATGAGGCTGTTCACATGAGCATCCCTACCCAGGCTTGGGCAACCCAACCTCTGTAGGGCTGCTCATGTGAAGTGATGGAACCAAGGCCAATCCCAGCACTGCCCTCCCGGGTAGCCTAGGGCTTTTACCTGACTGTTTACCTGGGTACAAGGGTGCAAGAGTGCTCTTTACTTCAGCTCCACGTTCGTGTGTATGCTCAGGCTACATGCAGCCCAAGCAGACACAGAACCAAGTGCCTAGAACACCTGACTCATGGCGCTATCCCTCAATGCACCGCATTCGTTGTGCGGTGCATTGCCGGCTATCTGGAGGCTGGGACGCATTTTCCCAGCCTCCAGAATGTCACAAGGCTTGCAAAAGCACCAGTTGTGTGTGTGTGCACAAGCCACATGGCCAGGACCTGCCAGATCATCGGAGGGGAAGGTAGGTGCTATCCTGCCTTCAGCCCTCCCGCCCTCCCCAACACTCTTAAAGGTTGTGTGAACGACCTCAATACTGAGCTATATGGACCAATAATGTGACTTGATAAAAGGCAACTTTCTGTGTAACCTATGTGAGACGAGCATTTGAGAAACCAAAATAAGTGATGTGCAGCTCTCCTGTTCACTGCTGGTCCTCCACAACTTACCTAAATGAAAATAGCCTAATCTTCCCCAAACTTTACCTTGAGGAAGTAGGGTTACAGGTGATTGGGAGGTCATACAGGAATGGTCTTCAAGGCCTCTCCTCTATGGAGTGTAGCCTCACCATCACCTGTTATCTCCTTCTTTAAAAGTAAGATTTTGGGGTGGGGGAGGGTTGGAGAAGGCAGGGGACTGACAGGAGCGGCTAAGTAGCAGCAGAACACAATGAGAACCCCATTGTTTTCCTTTCTGTCTGCTTGATGTTTTCTGCAGAAATTTTCACAATCTTCACCAAACATCTAAGCAAACTGAAGGTCAGTCAAGTCAGGAAGCTAAAGCTTATATCCCTTGGTATACTCTCTGGAAGCCCTTCTCCACCACACCACACCACACCACCCCATTCCATGTGGCTCTGGACAGGGATGTTACCAGTCCCATGGGCTAAGGAGAAGAGTTGCAAAGTACATAAAGCGCTTCTGCTCATTCAAGATTACCACTCCAGACTGGGAACTGCAGTGAGTATTGGCTGGAGATCTGAACCCTAAATCAGTTTACTGAAGAACTGGTAACAGAGACAGGCTGAATACAAGGCAACTCGGAACACTGAACTTGGAACATTATTGCAGCAATAAGTAACCTTGGGAGGATTTGGCACATTAGCTTTGCGTGCCATTAGCTTTGGAACATTTTGCTTGCTTTAGTAAAGGTACTTCCTCTCAGCATAGCATCCCTCTCAGTGGTTGTTGCTGGTGTAACACATCTCTTAATCAAGTGAATGGCATCACTTTCATTTTTAAAGATGTAAAATGGTTGTTTCTTTTCCTTTCTCCTTAACTGCATAATCAGGGCTCAGGAAATCCACTAGTCTGCTTGCCTGTGATGAGTGCAAAATGATGCCTGACGAGTATTTTAAAAAGCCATCGTAGCTCAATGAGTAAAATGTTTGATTGGATGGTGAACAGAGCCAACATTTCTTGACCCCTGTGCATAATAAAATGAACACTTTTACATGGTATCCCGACTGCCTTCCACATAAGTTATTAAGGCTGTGGCTTCACTGAGAGCATCCAGGCATTCTCCTTCTTAGAGTCCTACTCCCAATTTCACCCTTTTGATTCAATATTGCTTCTTTACATCTCTCTGTCTTTAGTTGCCCAATGAAGGTTGCTTTTTTATCTGTCCCTTTGATAGCAGGAAGTTGGTCTGTAACATCCAATGCTGACACTTTATCAGTAAGAACCAGGTTCTCGCCTCAGAACGCATCCAGCAGTGCTCCCCTGGGAATTTACCCTCTCCCTTCAGCGTTTCTCTGGGCTTTAGCTGTGTTGGGAGTACACAGGCCTAAAAAGCAAAACTGCTCTTTATTCTCAATAAAGAGCATACATCCCCCTTTGTGCTTCTGTAGGATCTACAGAAGCTCCACCCATTAGGTACAGCTCCCAAAAACTACAGGAGCTGCAGAGGAATAAAAAGCACAAATAAACAACACAGCGCCTGCTGGTATACTTGACAGCTTTCCTCTTGGTGACTGGTGCACATTTTTTCCTTTTTTCAAGCCTCCCTGCTTTCAGTTCACCAGCCTTCCCTGTCCATCCCTAGCCAATGGGGGATGGATGGAACTTCTCCATCAGAACTTCTCCCCAACTGTCACTTTTTTCTCCTTGCCTGACAGTAATCTCACCAGCCCAGTTGAAGCCACACCCCTTAGCAACTCCCCTAGCAACAATTACCAGGTGAGAATCCACAACAGCAACAACATAACAGTTACCCTAAAAATAAACCTCTAACTTCAACTAAATAAGCAGACTGTCCACAGGCAGCATCCAGTCCAAGTTAGTCATAACTATGTCTAATTGAAATTAATGGGACAAGTTATTTCTCATCAATTTCATCCACTTATCTCAATTTTATCCACTTACCACTTTCAATGTTGCTTAGTCATGATTAACTAGTCCAGATGCTGCCCTTTCTTAAATTACCATCATTATCATGTAACCTGCCCAACCATACTACATTCTATCTATGAGGGCTTCTTAAAATGTCTTCTTATAGGGCTTTTCCAACTGTATGGCAATATCACATGGACCATCACGTACTTCACTTACGTTCATCCTGGAATGTACAACTTCTGACTGAAAGTGGGGGAAATAAATTTGAAGGTTTCTTTGCATATGTAATTTCCCAGATCATAAAAGCTAGCCTAGATGAAGCTAGGCAGAAACTTTAGCTTCCCATATGTAAAGAGTTATTTGCATGGAGGAATATCTGAATATGCCATTCCTTAGCTCCTGTCTGAAATGGTTCAGTCCAGGAAGGGCTGCTGTCGCATGTTTGATGAACTAGCTTTATGATGAAACACGTTCAGAAGTTCGGTCATACAAAGAAGAAGAAAATTGGGTAGGGCATCTATAAAGGACAAAGCCAGTTCGTTATGCAGAAATCTGAATGCAACCCATGGGGGTATCCGGAGCAAGTTCTTGTCTCCGTTAGCTGCTATACCATATGGTTGTTGTTTTTTTCAGACAGCAGCTGCTGTGAGCTCTCCTGGGCTTGTGAGCTTAGCTTGGTTTGCTGCACTGCTGATACCTTGCGAATAATAATCCAGGCATCATGTGGGCCTCACGGCTGTGCAGAACAAAAATAAAAATGCAGGGATATCAGAACATCACTGGGGTGCACTTGTTGGGGGGAGGCAATTCAGATGACTTGCCACATATTCAGCTTGCCCTTCAATCTATGTTTACTGCATTACTGCAAAGCTGTTGAAATTTGGGGTGGGGATGGGGGACTTACGAACATTGTGAAGCAGCCTTATACGGAGTCAGACCATTGGTCCATCTACACAGACTGACTACACTGGAGAGCAGCAGCTCTGTCTAAAGATGTCAGAGATTGAACCTGAGGCCTCCTTCAGGCAAAGCAGATGTTCTACTGCTGAGCTATAGCCCCATCAAAAAAATAAGCTGCTTTATGAGACCATTGGTCCATCCACTTCAGTATTGTCTACACTGACTAGCAGCGAGTCTCCAAGGTTTCAGGTAGAAGTCTCTCCTAGCCCAACCTGGAGATGCTGATTGGTTTCCTGGCATTGGCTTCTGATTGGCTTGAGATCTTGGCTTCTTCATACAAATCAAGCGTTGTCGTGGGTGACTGTGCCCCCGTTGGCTGAGGGGAGGGAAGCCCAAAAGGAGGGAGTTTCAAAATGTATTCAAAGGGACTTGTAAGCCCTTATGGTGTGCCTCTCTTGAAGAGGATACATCAGGAGGGAGGGAGGTTTGATTTTGTGGTTTTCTCAGCACAGAATATAATATGCTGTGCTATTGCTGCTTTAACTATCTGGTTTTGCTGGATCTCAGATTGACAAAGGCAGAACTTGAGTGGCTGCCTGTCTTCCTTGAATTGTGACTTGGTTTGTTTTGAAACAGTGTTGTGGTGAGAAATGGACAGTGGCAGAGGTGTGTGTGTGTGTGTGTGTGTGTGTGTGTGTGTGTGTAATATTTCTTGGTGATTGCTGTGATGAACTCCATGTCTGGCCTTGAGACTAACTTGTGCTTCACTGCTATGGTCTGCTCTGCAATCTGCATTACAAGGTGTACTCAGTCAAAATGTGGCTGAAGTTGCCCTAGTTGAGCTTATGGTATGCTTGCTGCTAAGGGTGCTGCAGTGGATGCATTTGCGATGCTAGGAAGTAAGGAGTCAAAATTGTGTGTGAGAGAGTAACGTGCCAATGATGTTACTGCAGTGCAGGGACTGTGGCTAGCAGTGGATTCTGGGTCAGTGATCCTTTTTTGGCCATTTTTGGACTGTGTTTGAAATGTGTGTTCTGTATTGGGAGAGACAGATTCCCTTTTACTGTGTCTTCTGCAGTGTTTTTCAAGGTAAGGTTGCAAATTGCAGTGCTAAACTTCTGTGCACTGTGAGTGCAGCTTGTTCCAGCCATGGGGAAAATGGGGAAACTCAAAACACCCCATTGTTTCCCATGGATAGTTCCTAGGGACACCAAAGTGTTCCTAGGATTGGGTGATAGGGCATGATGGCTGCTACTGCCACCCAAACCACAAAAGAAATGGGCAAGCGGGCAATTTTGGACGATTTTTTAACCTTCTCATTAAGTTTTTAAAAGGTTAAAATGTGTTTAAAATCACCCACTTTCCATGACTTCGGTAGTAGATAGCACCCATCATGCCCTACAACACATCCCACTCTGGTTCCCCTAGAAGCTACCCATGGGGAACAATGGGATGTTTTGAGTTTCCCCATTGTTTTCTATGGCTGAAACACTCAAAATATTTTGAGTTCTGTTTCATCGGAACAACCGGTTCGACCGCTGTTTTGACAACATGTTTTGGCCATCTGTGTTTCATTTTGCGCTCAAAACAAAACACAAAATCAATTTCGTGCACATCCCTACTTATTGATCGTTCCCTCTATCCTCTGGCTCTTCCCTTTTGCTTCATCTTCTAACCTTCTCATATCTCTGTTTTATCTACTTCAGGGTGTGGAAAGCTCACAGGGGTAAGCAACCCCATCACCATCCGGGCATCTGGATCCAGATTTGGCTCTTGGATGACAGACACCATGGCCCCAAGTTCTGACAGCCGGGTGAGTGAATCAGAAGCGAAGTTCTCAGTACCCTGTTCACCTCACACACAATTCAAGTTAGGCTACTTTGGGAGACTCAGGAGCTGCTTTTGAGCAGGGTTATTCATTGAATTTCAGCTGAAAGCCAAAGTTCCACAACCCAGGAAATTAGGTTTTTCCAATCCAATGCAAACAGAATAAATAAGACCAAGTTCTGTTCTGTTCTAACACCAACTGCACAGTTGTTCCCTCATTCATAGTCAATCTAAATTTTCAAATCTGGCTTAACAAAGACAAACCCGACTCATCAGCAGTGAAAAATAAGTTCACTGAGACAACACCAGTCACATGGCATTAAGCAGTCTGTCCTAACCAGGAGAGAAAACATTGAATTCAAAATATTTTGCTTGACCATATGTGGAGGGAACTGAGACTGGAGGTCATGGGGAGGGAGAGGGAACCATAGGTGTGGCCTCTTTCCCTCCTTTGCTTCACTGGGAAGACGATCTCTCTGCTGCAAAGCATTGTGGCCTACTCCTTTCATCTTTCTTCTACTGTTATTCACTACAGACCAAGAGGGAAGGAAGAAGGTTTGAGCTAACTACAAAAGTGGGGACATTCTCCCCATTCTGGTGAAGTGTGAGTTCTCCCCCAGATCAAATAAAATTGGTTCAGATTGAGCAGAGCTATTTTCCCCCAAAGCAGCAAAAACCTGGCTGATTCCCACACCAATCTGAATTGATTTCACCACCACTCATCCTCCAAACCCCCACCTTCCAACCCATATTACTCCAAATCTCCTCTGCCCTTTTGCTCCCATAACACTTACCTGGCTGCTGATGGTAGTCTAGCAGCAGCAAGCAGAGGAAGGGAAGTCTCCCCCACCCCCTGCCCGTCCCTTCAGTGCCAAGTGTGCTGCTTCTGGCATAAGGAGGGGGCCTGGGGGCAGGCTGGTTAGGAGGGGAAAGGGGACAGATGGACCTCATCATCCATGGCCCCGGCACCCGTGGTTTTGTGTATCCTCCGCCAGGCCGCTCAGTATACATGGTTGAACAAAGGGTTAAAATCCACATGTGAGCAGAGCCAATTTGTAGCTCCTCCTTGGAATAAAAACTTTACCACAATTTTTCACTGAAAATTCCAAAAATTGGGGGTTTGGGGGGGGCATAGCTGGACAGCTGGAGACCTGTAGTACTTTATTTTTCTTATTTCCTCCATTGTTTATACTTTTGAAAGCCTTTTATTGTCCTGCAGGAACCAAACCCCCCAATTACCATTGGCTCAAAGCCTCGTTATCAGCGGTTTCATCATCTGTGGAAATTGGCAGGAACGGAACCTCCGCAGATAACAAGGTCCACAAGCAGAATTCTACTAGCTAGATTCCAAACTGGGAAAGGATGTGGTGTTTGGTATGCTCACCTCATATTGGAGGTGAGCATTACAAGCCCCCGAGACTTATATTTTTGAGCCCGGCGATGTAAGCCTCAGCAACATCTTTATTTTCTACCAACTTGTTCTGCAGGCCATTTTCCCACAAAGGAGGCAGGCCAGGGGCAGAGCCGAGAATGGGCGAGAGCATTCAAGGCACGCATAATTGTCAATCTTTTTGCCCCTTCTCCAACCCTGCCTTGCCCCTCCTTGCTGCTATTTCCCAGCCAAGCTCTGCAAGAAGAGCTCTGCAAGCAAGAGGCAAGGCAGGCATTGGAAACCCTGCCCACACCTGCATGCGTGGCCACCAGGGCAACAGCTGCTTCAGCCTGTGAAGCCACTCCTGTTCAGGGTGGCAAGGAAGTCTTTCTAAAAGCCAGGTTCTCTCCCTTGGTGCTCCAAAGGGAAGCTTTCCCCATGAGCAGCTAGCGAGCTGCTTGCAGATCAGAGGGGGGAAATCAGCCTCTTCTCAGGTCAGGCTGGAGGAGCAGGACTGAGAAACACAGGTTTAATGTTTATATTAACTTTTAAAATAATTGGCGCCTCCTCCTAAGTAGCTTAATACATCTTTTATTACATTTAATGCCTGTGTCTATCACCGTGTGTGTGTGTGTGTGTGTGTGTGTGTGTGTGTGTGTGTGTGTGTGAAAGAGAGAGAGAGAGAGAGAGATCTCCAGCTAGTTGCTTGCCTTTCCCATGGTTTGCAACTGAATTTTGCAAGCGGTGGCTTTTGAGATTTAGTTAGTTGCTTGTTTGTTGGGGTGTGAGGGAGAGAGCTGCTATGCTGCCTGCTCTCTCTCTTTACAAGAAGGCTTCCTATTGTGATGTGATTTTCAACCATTAAGTGAAGATCTCTGAGTCTGAGAACTGATCACAGGAAAGTGGGGGGCGGGGGAATAAAGAGGTGTGGGAAGGTTCCCCGCCCCATGCAAAAAGGAGCTTCTTTGAGAAACCAAGGAGGGAGGGTGTTGCCTGGGACAATCTCTTTTGGGTACAAAACAATTGCTCTGCAGGAACATCACCATCAACAAACAATGTGCCAACATGGAGAGGAGGGAAAGGAAGGGGGGGGGGATGGCTCAGGATGAAGTGAGGAGAAGACAAGGCCGGACTGGGGACACTGAGAGGGTGGTGGAATGTATGTGGGGAGGGCGCTGGGTTTTGAGCAGAATGGATGCTTAATGGCGGGAGTATTCACTGCTGCTGAGTGTGGCAGGGCACAGGGGCGCCATGTGGATGGGGCGGACCGGGAAATGCCCTGTTGCCCTGTGGGCCAGTCCGAGCCCGGGAGAAGAAAGGAGGGCCTCCAACCCCCTGCATGAATACTCAGCAGCTTCTCGCTCTGGTGTGTGTTTAGCAGTCACTGCTCTGCAAGGAGGAGTGGCACATAGGATGTAGTGAACGTGCATAGGGGTTTGAGTGTGCAACCAGGACTGGGGAGACCGTGAGTTCAAATCCCCAATCTGATATAAAACTGAGTGCCAGTTACTTTTCTCTCAGTCCAACCTACATCACAGGGTTGTTGTGAGGATAAACATAACCATGTACATCGCTCTGGGCTCCTTGGAGGAAGAGAAGAATATCAGTGTTTGTTTTTAACGTTGGATAGGGCCAGTTGGATAGTGGGATATAATAATGGTGCAGGATGGTCAGAATAGTTTTTCTTTGTTCTGCTTTGTTTTGAAATAATATAGTGACAGAGTGGGGGGAAGCGATATGATTGACTTTGGACTCTTGGGTATGTGATGCCAACAAACAAACAGACAGACAACAACCCAAAGGGTTGACTGAGAACCCAGCTCTGTGTGTGCTTATTTAGCAGTACGTTTTACTAAATGCTTTATTTTATATTTATGATTAAAATTCTCACATTTACTTCCAACATACTGTATATGGGACTGCAGCCCAAAGCATGGGCAACTGAAATGGCCCAACACAAGGAAGTGCAAGTCGGAGTAAGCTGAAGGGCCAGTCAGGTTGGGTTCCCAGAAGAAAAAGCTAAGGTGCAAGGAAAGAGCTTCTCATCATGTCTCACGAGATATTTCTCCTGGACAATGCCAATCCTATCAGCAGAATTTCATAGGATCATACATTATCCTATCTTACTCCTATTCAATCATTGTGTTTTATTTATTTGTTTGTTTGTTTAACGCATTGTTATACTGCCCCAACCCAAGGTCTAGGGCAGTTCACAACAAATAAAAACAAAACATTAAAATCAACTAAATATTAAAAACAGTTTAAAACAAATCAATAAATAATCCAAAATTTAAAAAGTTACGAAGCTAAAAAGCTAAAAGGCCTGGGTAAAAAGATAAGTCTTTAGACACTTCTTTAAAGCTGCTAGAGATGGGGAGAATCTTATTCCCACGGGAAGCCCGTTCCAAAGTCTCAGGGCGACAACAGAGAAGGCCCATCCCTGGGTGGCCACTAGACAACATGAAGGTAGCCACAGACGAGCCTCCCCTGATGTACACAGTGGGCGATGGGGATCATGCAGAAGAAATAAATATTGTATTTATTTTTTCATTTCTATCCTGCTCTTCCTCAGAGGAGCCCAGAGCAGTGTACATGGTTTATGCTCATCTTCACAACAACCCCATGAGGTAGGCTAGGCTGCTGAAGGAGAAGTGACTGGCCAGAGTCACCCAATGAGTGGCTGATTGGGGATTTGAACTCAGGCCTTCCCAGTCCTAGTCCAACACTATCTGCATGCAGTTGTCTTCAAGTTTCCTGGACGTACCTGGAAACTTGAGTGCTTTTTGTGTAAGTTCTTTTTGTGTGAGTGAGTGTACATGCATTCGTTTATAAAGTGAACGTGGCTACAGATCCCTCAAATGCAGAGGAGAGATAGAAGGTGTACTGTTGTACCTGCACTGAATTCAATATGTGAATATCTCTACTATTGGCATACACTGTACACAGACTGTACATGCACTGACTATAAATCATGTGATCAGAGCTCCTGGTATCCAGGGATCTGCTAATGCTCACTAATAGGTATTGGGGATTGTAGCAGAGGGTGGACTTCTGCCTGACTGTCTTGAATTGAGGGCTGCTGCAATGAATGCCACACAAATAGCGGTTAGTGGCGGTGGGGTTGATGTGTCTCCTAGAATTCTTTGTCCATTGATGTTTGGTGTTGCTGCTAGTTCTGCATCACTGCCCTGACTTACAGGGGGCGGGATTTTTGCACTGGATGCTGCATGCATGAATATTGGTTATTGGTGAAGCTGGGTCCCCACCACCTACCCCCACTCCCACAAAGAGGAGGGAACTCATTTCCCATTCTTGAGCACAGGCTGCCCCATTCAGAGTTTGTTGTCATGCCATTGCTCCCGAGCAATGCTGATCCTATCAGTGGGATTTCAGAGGGTGATAATTTCTCTTACGCCTCTTCAGCCATTGTGCTTTATATGCGTGCAGCTGTGTTTGTGTGAGCCACTGTACATGCTTGCATTCGTTTTAAATGTGATCCTGGGTGCAGATCCACTCAAATAGAGGGAACAGATAGAAAGTGTACAGTACTTGGGCTTTTCCCAATTCCATCAAGCACAAATGTAAGAAAACACTGAAGTTATTCCCACGATTAGCCGAAATTGGGCTAGGCTCCCCTAGCCCGATTTGGGAGCCACCGGGCCCGCAGGCAAGCCCGGTGGCCTCCTGATGGTTAACCCGCCAAACTACCCCTCCCCTTAAAATGGGTTTGCAGAGCGAGCGCTCCGCAAACCCAGTTTTTCTGCTCATGAGTTGCCGCGCTGCGGCTACTCATGAGGAGACCCCTGACTTAAAAGCAGCCTTTTGGCTCAGGGGTCTCTCTAGCATGCCCTGTGCGCTCGCGCAGGGCATGCTGGAGCTTCCGGGGGGCCCCCAAACTCCCCAGCCCCCGCCGGCTCCGTAATGGAGCCGGCAGTCGTGTGGGCGGCCGATCCGTCCACTCAGGGCTGCCGCCCTGCTCATCTGCTCTCCCCGCTAACCCCCTCATGGCTGTTCTCACTAATTGTGAAAAGAGCCTCAGTGTGTGTGTGTGAATGAGTGCAGGGGTGTACCTATAATTGAGTGGATGGGTTCAAGAACCCAGACCCCCCAGCTCCCTCCCTCCCTATTTTCTTCATTATCTCCCTCACTCTCAGGGGCTGCCAGGGGAGAGGGGCAAACACGCCCCGCTCCCCTAGCTACACCCTTGAATGAGGGATTAATTTCCTCCCACCCCCATGCTTGAGCTGCTCTGTGTGTGTGTTTCTCTCTGAGAGAGATTTTTGTGTGTGCCTTGTCTGTATTTGTGTGAGATTTCTGCCCCCCCACCCACGGTTGAGCTGGTCCTTGTATGTTTGTCTGAGAGAGAAAGCGGGGTGGGGGGGTGGGGGGGGAGAGAATCTTCTCTCTCCCCACTCCTACCCTTGGAAGCTACTCTGTTGGGGGTAGGTGGGAGTTAGTTTATTTTTAAAACTTTTGCGGGGGGTTGGGGCTTCCCAACTCTAGCAAAACTGAACTGTTTTTGTTTGCTTTCTTTCTGATTAAAATATAGTCATTAACTGCTTTTCAACAACAACAACAACAAAGTGATATCAGCAAAACATTCAAGAATTTCCCAGGATGGGTGCTTGCTGGAACAGGAGGGGGTTGGAGAAGTCTCTGCTGCCAAAAAAAATTCTTGCGCACAGCCCCATTCAGACCTTGTTACACCACTGAGGCAGGCTGCCGCCACCACCAGTCCGACTCTGCACTGGACTTAGTGGTACAGGGGTGGCACTGTGGTCCACTAGACCAGGGATTCTCAATGTGTGGGTCCCCAGATGTAATTGGACTTGAACTCCCATAATTCCCAACCAAAGGCCACTGGGGCTGGGGATTATGGGTATTGAAGACCAATAACATCTGGGGACCCAAGGTTGAGAAACCCTGCTCTAGAACACAGCTGCTCAACTTCAGCCCTCCTGCAGATGTTTGCCTTCAACTCCTATAATCCCACGCTATGGTTCACGGTGGCTAGGGATTATGGGAGCTGAAGTCCAAAAACAGCTGGGGGGCCAACGTTGAGCAGGCCTGCACTAGACTAAGCCATGACCTAGCATGGTACAGGACTCTCTCTCTCCCTCCCCATCTCCCCCTTCTGACTATTGCTGCCAACAGATCTTTGCTCCAATTGAAGGAGTGGGAAAGAACAGCCTGTTAGTTCAGCAATGCAGGCAGTGGCTTGGATTGAAGTCTAATGGGTGGGGAGGTGTGAAGGCTCTCTCCTCCCTTCATCATTGCCATGGAACGGAGGATTTGGGAGTGGGCCTGGAGGACAGAGCCCACCTCTGTCTGCATAGCTTTATGCTATTTTTCTTGGTCACACTGGATTTTGACACTGGCTTTGTATACATATTTTATAATAATTATTTCCCAACAGTACATGATTCCAGGGTCAGCATCTTTTATGGCTTAATTTATATAGGTTTTGTAGCGTTACTTAATCTATGCTTTTCAAAAAACAAGAAGCCTGGAAATGGCCTGTGGTCCCTAGACAGTTCAGAACCCCTTTTGTAGGCAAAATTTGAAAATATGAGAGCAGAAGTGTTACAGGATTGGAAATTAGTCTTGTAATGAGCACAAAAGTAGCGGAGAGACATATTGTTTTTCGACTCTCACGTATCCAGAGCGGATTCGATTGTTGAAGATGACAACTTTATAATAAGCATTCTGTAAAATAATTGGAGCCAGTTCTGGTCCTTCTGGCAGGCATGGCTAGGCAGCTGTGTAGGACAGCACGTGGCAGAGGGCAGCAGCAAAAGGTGCCAGTGTGGGGGAACACACACAAAAATCTCAGCATGGGAGTTGGGAGGAGGTTTTGGGTACCAGTAGTCATGCAGGAAAATTAGGCAGTGCTGAGAAAGTAAGAAGCCTCTGTGTAAGTGGCCCCTTGAGGTGAAGACAGGAGTGACTTGGGTGATAAAGAGAGTGTGAGAATTTGCCTGCCATTCTGTACCTTTCCAAGGTCATTCTCACTGGGCTGCACCCTAGACGGCTTGCACTGCACTGGACCATCCCTGCTGCATCCAGATAAGGGAGCCAAGAAGCTGCCCTTGCAGCTGGCACCTCTGGCCAAGTCAGCAAGTGCTGGGACTGGTGGCTGGAAAGTGGCCCAGCCCCTGCAGTGCTGTCTTGCAGAAGGCCGTGGGGCTCCCCAATGGCTGCATGCTGTGCTGCATTGTAGCTGGATGAGCCTGAAGCCCTCCTTCCAGAGAGGAGGGAGCTAAGAGCCATGAGGAGGGGAAGCCTGAGAGCCCCTTATCCCTCATCCTGAGGACTTGGAGGACTTGGGTGTCAGGTCGCAGCCCCAAAGTGCCACAGCATTATCTCCCAAGTTCATGAAGAAGATGTTTAGTAGATTATGCTCTGCACTTCCAAACCAATGTGCAACTGTACTATGGTTTTCCATTTTGAGATGTGTCTCCAGTATGGCTTCAGGGATGAATAAAGAAGTGGAGCCTTGCAAAACTGTTCCTGCCTCAGTCCTAGATTCAATCCTGGTTAACCAAAGTAGTTTGACCAGGATTGCCCTGAAATTCTGGGTTCACACAATCAGTTCCGCTGGGCTCACTAATCTTGATTAAGTTTTTAACTAGGCTCCTTGTGGCTGTGTGAACCCACCCTAAGTCTTAGACTTGCAAATTGATGTAAGCCTTTCTAAACGTCTGCAGGATCACAATTTTCAAGGACTCAGAAAAGTCTTGTGGCTCTCTAATGGATGATTTATTGAGAATGAAACCACCCAGGCTCCCCCCTCCTCCCTCCCCCCCAGCTCTCTAAAAGAGACCAAGGAGAGGAACTTTGTCTGATCATCCTCCAAGTGTGAAATCAATCTTGCCCGCCTCTTGCTATCACAACGTTTCTTCGGTTATTAAAAACTACTCGGGCGTTTGATCAGCAGAAAAGGGTGAAAATGTGTTTTAACTCAGTAAATTAAGGGAGAGAAAACATTTAATAAAACAAGCGTAAATCATCTGTAAAGGTTTGGGGTATGTTTACTCAGTCTGTGCAGTTGAGCTTCTTGGCAAGATAAAGCAGAGGAAAACACTGGGAGGGGGAATTGGGATGGCAGAAAGCCCAAGATAAATGGATGCTTGGGGAGAGTTTATGAGCAGCATTTACACTCTCAGCATCTCCATTGAAGAGGTCACAGGTAGCAGAGCTGGGCTAGATGGCCCATTGTTCTAATTCCGTGCAGGCAGTGTTGTGTGTGCATCCTGCCCAGGGGTGGACTGCAGAGCTGGGTCCAAGCTGTTATTGTACAGCACTAGATAGACCATCAGATGAAGAGCTGGTCTCCACATGCAGAAAAACCACTCCTTTGGTCTAGGGATGTGCAAAAAATTTCGGGCACAGAACGATCTGTGCCCGAAATGAACAATTTCGGGTGATTCGGGGCCGAACCAAATCACCCCCGATGCCCCCCGAATTTTTTCGGGCACGAGCCGAATCACCCAAATTTCGGGCACAAAAAATTCGGGTGATTCGGTTCATGGTTGATTTTTGGCGATTTTTTAAAGTTTTAGTGACTTTGGGGCAGTTCGGGGGCATAGCATGGGATTTGGGCAAAAGGAGTGGGGTGGGGTGGTAGTGCCTAATGGGTGCAGGCTACCACCCCAATTTCAGGGGTATTGGGCAAAGGGCTGATTTTTGGTAAATTTCTGAAAATTTCATGTCTTTGGGGCATATTGGGGCAGAAAGTGGGGGCTGGGGCAGAATAGTGGGGTGGGGTGGTAGTGCCTCATGGGTGCAGGCTACCACCCCAATTTCAGGGGGTTTGGACAAAGGGGTGATTTTTTGAGAATTTTTGAAGTTTTGGTGACTTTGGGGCAGTTTGGGGGCAGAAAGTGGATCTGCCCCAAAATAGTGGGGTGGGGTGGTAGTGCCTAATGGGTGGAGGCTACCACACCAATTTCAGGGGGATTGGGCAGAGGGCTGATTTTTTGAGAATTTTTGAAGTTTGGGTGTCTTTGGGGCAGATTGGGGGCAGAAAGTGGATCTGCCCCAAAGGAGTGGGGTGGGCTGGTAGATAGTGCCTGATGGCTGGAAGCTACCACCCATCCCCAATTTAAGAGTGATTGGGCAGAGGGGTGAATTATGGTGAATTTATTTGTATGAGGTTTGTCTTCATAAGGTGAAGTGTGCTAAATTGATTACTTCCTCATATTATTCATAGTAAAGGAAAGTGTGAAAAAGTGAAAGTGGGGTCATGAGAGTTGTTTAATTGAAAAAAATCTCATTTGCTAAGAATGAGAATTCACACCTCAGAAAAAACTTCTGAGGTGTGAATTCTCATTCTATCATAGCAAATGAGATTTTTTTCAATTAAACAACTCTCATGACCCCACTTTCACTTTTTCACACTTTCCTTTACTGTGAATAATATGAGGAAGTAATCAATTTAGCACACTTCACCTTATGAAGACAAACCTCATACAAATAAATTCACCATAATTCACCCCTCTGCCCAATCACTCTTAAATTGGGGATGGGTGGTAGCCTCCAGCCATCAGGCACTATCTACCAGCCCACCCCACTCCTTTGGGGCAGATCCACTTTCTGCCCCCAATCTGCCCCAAAGACACCCAAACTTCAAAAATTCTCAAAAAATCAGCCCTCTGCCCAATCCCCCTGAAATTGGTGTGGTAGCCTCCACCCATTAGGCACTACCACCCCACCCCACTATTTTGGGGCAGATCCACTTTCTGCCCCCAAACTGCCCCAAAGTCACCAAAACTTCAAAAATTCTCAAAAAATCACCCCTTTGTCCAAACCCCCTGAAATTGGGGTGGTAGCCTGCACCCATTAGGCACTACCACCCCACCCCACTATTCTGCCCCAGCCCCCACTTTCTGCCCCAATATGCCCCAATCTGCCCCAAAGACATGAAATTTTCAGAAATTTACCAAAAATCAGCCCTTGGCCCAATCCCCCTGAAATTGGGGTGGTAGCCTGCACCCATTAGGCACTACCACCCCACCCCACTCCTTTTGCCCAAATCCCATGCTATGCCCCCGAACTGCCCCAAAGTCACTAAAACTTTAAAAATTCACAAAAAATCAGGACTTTGCCCAATCCCCCTGAAATTGGGGTGGTAGACTCTACCCATTGGGCACTACCACCCCACCCCAAAATTTTGCCCCTGGGCCCCTTTTTACCCCCCCGAATCGATTCGGATTCGGATTCGGATTAAATCCAAATCCGAACCGAATCAAGGGTGATTCGGGTGACCCAGATTTGGGCACAAAACAGAACGGGGGTGATTCGGCTCGGGTCCGAGCCGAATCACCCAAAAATCCGAATTGCACACCCCTACTTTGGTCCCCTGAGCAGGCAGAAGGCAAGGCAAGGGTTGCACGAGTGAATGCTCTTGCTAATCAAAAGCGCTCTGATCATGGAAAGCCAGCGTATCAGGGAGAAGATTCTAGGCCAGTCTTTTCCCACTCTGACAGGCTAGTTTTCAACACGTGGGGAGTCAATTAAACATGTGATTCTCCCACCTATATTTGAAAGTGGCACAATCCAATCAGGATACCCCACACCCACCCTGAACACAGGTCATCCCCAAGTAGAAATGCATGAATTCTCCACATAGACAGACTGGCTTTATAAGTGACCAGGCAGTCTTTCCACGGGTGGGCTGACTGACATCCAGGGCTGCTTGTTGGATCTGTTGGGTTTTTTTTAAACTTAGTATTTATATATCGATTTTCCTAAAACAACAACATCAAAACCCTAAGTACACAAAGTGCTTTACCCACATGATTGCAGTGATTCCTATAGCAATCCTGCAACCACACCACCCATTGAGATCATCTGGAGAGGTTCGTCTGCAGTTGCCACCAGCTCGGCTCGTAGCTACTCGGGGACAGGCCTTCTCCATTGCTGCCCCGAGGCTTTGGGACACACTTCCTGCTGAAATAAGAGCCTCCCCTTCTCTTACAACTTTTAAAAGGGCAATCAAGATGCATTTGTTCACCCAGGCTTTTAATTAAATACTTTTAATTGTGTTTTAATAGTTTTAACTTTTTAGTTTTAATTGTTGAAATGTTTTAATCTTTTATTGGCTGTTTTTATTGTTTGTAAACCACCCAGAGAACTTGCGTTTTGGGAGGTATAGAAATATATTAAATAAATAATAAAATAAATAAATAAAGGTGGGCTAGTCATTATCTCAATCTCGCAGGCAGGGTCTTCCTATAAATGGGTTGATGAGACTTCAAACCAGAGACTTTGGGACCTGTTGCTCACTTTCCAGACCTCTGTTCTACACTTGCTCCCTTTTGCATCTGTGGTCTATTCCTGTACTCAGACTTGACAGTCCTAATACCCTGGAGAGGACAAGGTTAAGCAGTGGGGAACCTTGGTTCTGATGGATCACAAATGAGATACTGGAGCAGAAATCAGGGAAGCTATCCTTCAATCAGTTAATGTGCTTAGGAGTTACAGTCATCCCTTGCCAACCACAAGGGTTCTATTCTGGCAAAACCTCACCGTTGGCAAATTTGTGGTTGTTGAGCAATAGAAATCAGTGGTAATCAGGGGCTTAGGGAACTGTGGTCGCAAAAAGACTGGGGGGGGATCAAAGCCCCCCCAAATGCCAAAAAAATCACCTGGAATCCCTTAAAATCACCAAGAATAAGCAAAAGGAGTGAGCAAATTAAACAGCTGGAAATTTTTGAACCCCCAAAAATCACTCGAACGGACTTTTCAACCACAAAAGACCACTCAAAATCACTTCAGATAATGAGGAGTTGGAAGGGTCAGCAAGAGCAATGAGTGGACTGAACCTCTGAACCCTCCAAAATTGCGGGAAGCCCTCCCCACCACTAAAACTAGAAATCAAATAAAATAAATAAATAAATAAATAAAATTGAACATTGCGCCAAACTGTGGATACTCGGATCGTGGTTGGCGAGACCAGTCACTATTTCCCAGTCGCGGATACTCAAAATCATGATTGGGGGAACCACCATTGGTGAGGGATAACTGTATAAAGTTTTATCCTCTTAAATTAGGCTGTGAGAGACAGAGACTGGCTCAGGTTATCCTTCCTGGTTAGGCAGGGAATGGGACTGGAACCCAAGTCCCCTCGGTGCAAGCTGAACACTGTCCATTGAAAGCCAAACTAGACCAGACAATGGAGCTCTGTGACTGAATTTTCTAATGCTTTAAATTTTGGCAAATAGCCTGGGGGCAGGGACATAATAACAACTGAACAAGTGGGTGGAACAAAATGTCCCTGGGCCCCTGAGGATGTTGCAGTTCACTGGCTGGGTAGCAGCTTGCTCCCCCAGTGCCTTTCTATAGAAGAAGGCAGGAGGCATGAGCCCATATTCACTTTCCCCCACTTCAGTCACTTTCACTTTCATTTCATAAATGGATAGCTGAAGGTGATTTTCATCAATAAAACGATGAAACGGGGGTAAAGGATGAACCTCCACTCATCCAATGGCATTGTATTAACCCAGATTGCACACACCGAGGTTGTGCGCTGGAGGCCATGCCAAGATCGACCTCTATCCCAGTGGTGCACATGAGCAGCCCTACCCAGGTAGTGCTGTCCATGTACACAGCCTCACAAACAATAGTGATCCAATGAGCATCTGGGTATGGTTGGCAGGGGGAAGAGCTCCAACCCTAGTCCTGACAGATGAGCAGAGCCCCCATTTGGTTCTGCGAGCCCAGCACACACATGATGATGGCAGCTTCAAGCTTGAAACACGGAAAGTCCTCTGAGCATCGTGAGTTCTCAGTGTTCTCATGAACACTGAGAAACACCAAATGTTCAAATATGATCAAAACTCTAAGGCAGGGAGCCTCCTATTCCCACTATACTTTGGTTAAGGGCTAGGGAGAAGATCTGGGTCCCTCCCCATTTTCAGAATCTGTGCTTGGGGAATTTCCATGGGTTCTCACAACCACAAATTCCTGGATATAATGCCCGCTACCCACTCTTTCCTGGTTGTGTGTACAAGCCTAGTGGTTATCATTTGCCAAAATGTAAAGAGACAAGAAATCCAAACATGGCTCTCTGTTATCTCCTCTAATTTGGTGCTGACTCTGAAATTAGCCTTTTTCTTCAATCTCGTGAGACACTCCTGCCAGGAACCACAAAACCTAAAACATAACAGTTAAAAACCCTTCTTCTGATTTTGAAGTCAAACACGTTAAAGGCCAATTTGTAAACAGTCATGTTTGCACCGTTGGTCATCTTCCATTTCATCCTACTAGCAGGTTGACTTTGGGGGGCCGTGCAAACCTTTGCAATACCTTCATTCTGGTTGTTGTTTGACTCGGGGGACCTTGGAATGCATGCAACCATATTCCACATGTTACGTGGCTGGATTTCCTCCTTAGTGAATTAGGTTTTAAACTTCAAAATGTTGCCCTGAGCTTTTGAGAGAAAGAGGGGCTCTGGCGTAGGCCCTGAACGCAGATAATCCGTCACAAGGAGATGTCAGCTGCTCCATCAAACAGGCTTAATTGTTTAAAGAAGAATGAAAGGGGAAAAGAGTGTTGAAGACTCTGGGGGCTACTCCGTTGAGCCCCAGTGTCAGGCAGTGAGCAAAGCAGCCTCCGGCAAAGTTTATACACCCAGGACTTTCTGTCTCCTTTACAAAGGTTTGAGACGAATGGCGGAGATAGTTGAGCCGACATCTGGTCAAAGCTGCTGCCGATGAGCATGCTAATGGTGTGTTGTGTTGTGCAATGACAGGAAATGGAGGGCGGAACTTCTAATTACCTCAGAAAAAACATGGGTTTCTCAAACATGTTTGCTAGAGCAACAGTCGTGAAGAACTGTGGGGGAGGGGGCAGTTGCAGGACAGACTTGGTGAGCAAGGGGGTGTGCTTAACTCTTCTACCTGTCGATTCTCCCCTGTAATCTGGATTCCCCTAACAAGGATTGTACTCATGACTGACAGCTGGATAGGAAGGGCATCCGGTCAGGCTCCAAACCCTGGGCATGCTCTGAGAAATGGGCATGTGTCAGCAAAAATCAAACTAGGAGGAGGGGGAAATTACTGTGCACTAGTCGCAATCTAGGTAGGATGGTGGTGGCCAACCCACCTTATGTACCCAGCACTGTATCTGGGGTGGAAGAAACTCACAATCTGCCCCATCCCACCCAGATCACTCACAGCAGGCACATGATCCCTCCCTGATTCTCCTACCTCAGTCTTTGCTGACACCACAGCAATTCCTCAGGAGCATGCCAAGCCTTGGAGCCTGGCTGGATGCTCCTCTACCCAGCTGTCACTCGTGAGAACCAGTCCACACTGTTTCCCCCCAGTCAAACTTATTGCCAGTCTTGGAGCCAGCTGAAGGAAAAACAAGGAAAGGCTGTGGGGAGGAATTGTAGGGGAGCACAGCAGGCAGGAGAATGATGATGATGATGATGATGATGATGATGATGATGATGATGACATTTATATCCCACTCTTCCTCCAAGAAGCCCAGAGCGGTGTACTATATACGTAAGTTTCTCCTCACAACAACATTCAGCGCCACCCATTCTCCCCTGTAAATGCTTCCAGCTTGCATTAGCATCCTGACATGAGTACAGGGTTGGGAACCACTTGTTTGTCTTCTAACCAGTAGTTCTAACCTGTGGGGCCAGAGGCCTCCACTAAGTGTCTTCAGTTCCACCATGACCTGACGTTGGACAAGTCACTTTTACTGGCTGTTCATTAGCTTTGTAATGTAGGGCATGGTGATCAACACTTTGGTGCCAAGTACAGCTAACTACCCTGATCTGGCAGAAGGAGCCTGCTCACAGTAAGGCACTGTCAAGCTCTGGAGGGGTCCTGTGCACCCTTGCCAGGTTAGGGGGAGAGTAGTAGTCAGACCAAGGGGCAGGGCAAAACATAGGTCAAAGAGGCAGGTTCAGAACAGATCCAGAAAAGCAATCCAGGCAGATGCAGGAGAAGATGCTGGTTGAAGGACCGGTGGCAATGAGGGACTAGGAGAGAAAAGCAAGTGCTTTCTTGTACAAACTGAAGCCTATTCTCTACATGCCGCAGAATGAGATGGTGGAATGGCTCACACCACTTGAAACTACGGGTGGGGAGGTCACCTTTTTGAATGCTTACCTATTTTTTAAAAGTTCCTGGTAAATAGAAAATCAGCACAACAGGCAAATGGCTAGTATGTTTCCCCCTTGTATGTTAATTTCTAATTGTAGAGAGATAGTGTTTTTAAAAGGTGGGGGAGAATTAAAGTGGTATCCCCTACCTGTTATTTGAAGTGGTAGTTTCTATTCTACCACTTCAGGATTCTTCCACCTCCTTGTGCCACAAGTGTTGATCAGGCCACATTGTAACAGGAAGAAGTTGATGATATTGGGTCAGGAAGGGGCGGTGACCAATCACAGTAAAAAGCAGTATATACAAACTTGTAGCGGTAGTAGTAGGGTGGAGTAGAGCAAGGCATATAGCTAAGAAGGTGACCTGGGCCCCAGGAGGATCTTGTCTTTCTTTCATGCAGGGGCTCAAAGGACAGATATCCAGCCCTGCACCTGGAAGATGTGGAGATTATATTTGCCTGTAGCTGTGATGACTCCATCCTCCAGGGGTTCTAGCTAGTCTGGATCAGCTGGAGAGGAGAGCTGGTCTTGTGGTAGCAAACATGAATGTTCCCCTCGCTGAGCAGGATCCATCCTGGTTTACATTTGGATGGGTACATAGGAGTTCTCTGTGCTCTAAGATAGGGGATGGGGCCATAGCTCAGTGGTAGAGCATCTGCTTCCACACAGAAGGTCCCAGGTTCACTCCCTGACATCTCCAGTTAGGGATGAGAGAGATTCCTGCCTGAAACCTTGGAGAGGTTTCCTCCCTGGGGCTGGGGATTATGGGAGTTGAAGTCCAATCACATCTGGGGACCCAACGTTGACAAACCCTGGTCTAGACAATACTGAGCTAGATGGACCAATGGTCTGACTCATTATAAGGCAGCTTCCTATGATCCTATGACCCTGACTGGAGTGCACTTCTGAACTGTGGGGTGGGGTTTCATTATGCCTTATAGAACCATGGATAACATTTTGTTTTGGCTTTCTTTCAATATTTCTTCATGCACATGATTGTGGGGAAAAGATATGTAGCTGCCTCACGTGTCATTGGATAGAAACTGATGGGCACGACATTTTTCATCTGTATTTCCCCAGCAGCCGTGCAGAAGGTATGACTCACCAAGCCAAACGCAGCCCAGTAGCCATGGACTGTAGGCCACCAAGGACTCCAAAAAGCTCTTTGTTGGCTGCCTGGGACAACAAACACAGGGAGGTTGTCGGATTCCTGCTGCTCATCTTGGGGCATCATCAGTTGTGCCCTCCTGCTTGATAACGTGTGAAGTAGTTCTCAGTGGCTGTCTTCTTTTGCAAATCTGTCTCTTGGTGAGCAGACATGAATCTGTGGAGAGCAGTGACGTTATACTGTTCCTAGCTTCACCCTCCAGGGTCCTGGCTAATCTGGATCAACCGGGGGAGGAGCTGAAACTTTCTCCCTGTCTGCACTTTGTGATTGTGTTGCCCTTGCTGTTGTCACTCGAGTGACTTGTCTTGACTTGACAACAGTTTCCCTGAGAGAGCCCAGGGCAGCTTCTCTTGCACCTGCAGGATCAGCTGTGCTTGCTGAAATCCCCTCTCCCACATGGCTACAAAACAGTACAGAAGCTCTGTCCCCCTCCTGTGCATATGGCCAGCCATGTACATTCCCCCATACAAATAACCCATCCCCATCCTATCCATTCCTGATCTGGGAATTTGTCACTGCTAGGTTTGCTCTGGTTTCAGACCCCTCAATTGCCATCATAAATTACAGGCTGCTTTATTTCTGAGCTGTCAGTTCCTTTTCTGGAAAGGTTTGAAACCTCCCAATTTGTCGGACACCATGAGACATCTCCATCTGTCATTCGCCTCCTGCCCACCCATCCCAGCAATGAGAAGGTGCCATTTTGATCAATGCATGGCACTTCCGCACTCCCCAAGCCCCCACCTATAAGGCACACCGCTCCCAATTCTCCTGGCTATTTGCCAGTCTCAGACATGATAGCAAAGGCAAGCTCTGGGATGCGGGGAGACCTTGTCCTTCATTCTTTCTCATTATGGGCTGTGCCAGAAGCATCTCTATCTTTTGCTGGCTGAACAGGATGCAATTTTGCTTTACTGCAGCCTGACCTATGTTCCATTCACTGCTTGTATAAGGTGCTTGCTGAGAGAGCAAAGACCAATCTGTCTCTGTTTGCGCCAGACCTTATATTCAGGCAAGAGGGGGCGGGGGAGGGAGTAGCAGCAGCATCCCAGGTGCTCTGCAGATTCATACATCAAGGCTTTTTAAAATCTCCAAACACAAAAGGAGAGGAACCAGTACATGAATTTGCCCGAGCTACAGCAACTATTCCCCAGTCTCTGTTTCTGCACAGAAACACAACATTTCGGTTTTTCCTTCAGTGATCTAGTATGTGAGCAGTTAGCTCATGCTTTCAAAAGAGCAAGAGTTGCTTCCCTGGTCTCTAGCAGCAGGGCAGTGAGTGGCGTGGCAGTCTAGAGCAGAGGGAAAGGCGACCAGGCCTCCAGGAATCCCACAATGCACCATGCGAGTAGCACGGCACATTGGGAGGTCTCCCACTGCTGGGCCGCTCCTTCCTCCTGGCTCTATGGAAGCTCAGACTGCCAGCAGCCCAAGCTTCCACACAATCTGGGTGTGAAGTAGGAGGTGAACACACACCCTCCTTTTAGCCCTGGTTTGAAACTCAGGCTATCTAGGAAAGGAGCACTGGGATCAGGAGCAATCCCAGTGGTTCATACAACCAGCCCTACCCAGGCGACAGTTCTCCCACCCGGGTAGGGCTGGTCATAAGAACAACTTTGGGGAGTACTTGTAGCCGCCAGCCCACTAGTTCAGGGGCTCCCAGTCTTGGGTCCCAGATGTTGGCCTTCAGCCATTGTGGCAGGGAATGATGGGAGTTGTAATCCAACAGCATCTGGGAACTCAAAGTTGGGAACACCTGCTCTAACTGAAACTCTTAGGAACATGGGAACATAGGAAACTGCCATATACTGAGTCAGGCCATTGGTCTATCTAGCTCAGTATTGTCTTCACAGACTGGCAGTGGATTCTCCAAGGTTGCAGGCAGGAATCTCTCTCAGCCCTATCTTGGAGAAGCCAGGGAGGGAACTTGAAACCTTCTGCTCTTTCCAGAGCGGCTTCATCCCCTGAGGGGAATAGCTTGCAGTGCTCACACATCAAGTCTCCCATTCAGATGCAACCAGGGCAGACTCTGCTTAGCTATGGGGAAAAGTCATGCTTGCTACCACAAGACCAGCTCTCCTCTCCTTCCCTCTACTTCTATGCTTCAGACACTGCATATGGAGTTGCTGTTTGCTGGAGGCTGTTTGGTGGAGACTTTAGAAAGTTGGCAGCTAAGTGAACACTATCCTGCTGAACAGAATGAGGATTTGGAGGAGCTGAGAATATGAAGCACTAGTTGCAGTGTATGCTGTGTAAGAGGAATTGTCCATTGGATCCGTTTTGGTGGATCAGGGCCACTGTGTTGTTTATTCCCAAAGCAGTTCAGATTCTTCTCTTTTTCAAGGGATGTGGCTTTTACAGTGAGAACAGAGCACTTGTGCCTGCTCATTTACACAATCATGGTTGGTAACACTTCTTTCTACGTCTGTTTCAGTCGTCATCTTGAAGTGTGGTTGAGCAGATTACACTGACTTGATTTTGGTACAGCAAGCGCTTTCTCGTCACCCATCTGCCATATTTCAATTTTAAAATCTACTACGTGTCATGGTTCTCAAAATGTGTCAGGAATACAGTATTTTAAAATATAGCGGAGTTGATTATTCTCAGTGGATCCCTGTTAGACTGAGAGTTCTAACCCAGTGGTAGACTGATATCAGTTTTATGTGGTCTATCTTTAAAAAAAAAAAAAATTACAATCCCAGACTTAAGAATATCAATACCTTTCGAGACCAAGCTATGGTCCATCTATTCCAACACTGTTAGCAAGAACCCTTAATATAGCAAGCACAAGGTAGAAAACCTCTCTTGGTCACTGGTGGTCCACCTTCTACCCACTGTGGTCTAAGTTAGGCCGTGGATCCAGGGACACCTCAGTGATGCAAACGCAAATGATCCTCATGAAGCATCCCTTGTGGAAATTTCCGAGCTAGGCTTCATATCACCAGAGCAGCATGTTCCTGCTTTCCTGTGGCTCAGTGCCACACTGGTGTGGGAGGTCACTCTGTTGACAAACTCTTTCCATGTAATCTTGCTCATTCCAGTTTCACAAGAGCAGCGTTGGAAGGAGACACAGGAAAATGGCACTCATCAGTAGCAGAGCCAGACCAGCGGTGGCCCATGTCCTGCCGCTGCCACAGCCCCCACTCACCCCACCCCCTATGCCTGACGTCAGACGCAGGGGTTAGCCACGCCCCCGCATCTGACGGCAGACACAGGGGGCATAGTCTGGCTCCCCAACAGGACCGCGTAACCCTGTGCGGGAGTTAGATTCAGGCCAGTGCTGCAGGGAGAGCCTCTCCTGGCCATAGTGCAAACGCAGTGCTGACCATCTAACTCCCGAGTGGGGCCGCACAGCCCCGCTCAGGAACTAAACCAGCCCCGCCCCCCCACATCTGACGTCAGACATGGGGAGGCATCAGGACCACAGAGCCTTGCCTGCAGGCTTAAAATCTTTAAAAAAGAAAACTGCAGACATTCCAGCGAAAAGGGGGAGGAAGGGAAGAAGTGACACAGAGTCCCCCATAAATCCATCATGATACAGAGTGAACCGATTGCCTTTGGCAGCAGGTTTTTGGGGTGCTATTAAAAGGCAGCTCGCAGGTGCTATTAAAAGGCAGCAGATTTGTCAGTTGCTTAATGTATTCTATTTTTGGATTTTCTCCTTTGGGAACCAAGATGACGTGCTTGTCCAGATTGTTTGGCTTTTGTAGCTAGGGTAGGCTCATTTGAGTCTGCTTTTGGTCTTTAAAGCCCTACTTGACTTGGGGATGGGGCATCTGCCCACATGAACCTGCCAGGGCCCTCCATGAGGCCCTGCCGTTGACTGAGACTCCATGGGTGGGGACTAGAGGCAGAGCCTTTTCAGTTGTGGCCTCTTGGCTTTGGAATGCCCTCCCAAGTGAGCTCTGCATTCCTTCTTTCAGGGGGGTTAAGAAACAAAGACCCATCTTTTTAGAGAGGCATTTTAATTTTTATTTTGTCTGTTTTCAGTAGGTTTGTAATTTGTTAATCTGGTTTTAATTGCTTTAAACTGAATTTTATATTGTTTTGTTATCTGTGGGCCACCCTGAGCAGTATTGTACTGGAGGAGCAGGATACAAATATTTTAAATGAATAAATGAGAGCCCATTCTAACTTCCCTCATATTCTTCCTCAGGTCTGGTACATGGATGGCTACTACAAGGGCCGCCGTGTCCTGGAGTACCGTACCCTGAATGACTTCATCACTGGCCAAAACTTTGTCCAGCATCTGCTGCCCCATCCCTGGGCTGGCACTGGCCATGTGGTCTTCAATGGGTCCCTCTACTACAACAAGTACCAGAGCAACATTGTGGTGAAGTACCATTTCCGCTCGCGGAGTGTCGTCGTGCAGCGCAGCCTCACCACCGCTGGCTACAACAACACATTCCCTTACTCCTGGGGTGGCTTCTCAGACATCGACTTCATGGTGGATGAGAATGGGCTCTGGGCTGTCTACACCACCAACCAGAACGCTGGCAACATTGTGGTGAGCAGAATGGATCCCATCACACTGGAGATCCTCCGCAGCTGGGACACTGGCTACCCCAAGCGGAGCGCCGGCGAATCCTTCATCATCTGCGGGACCCTCTACGTGACAAATTCACACCTGGCGGGGGCCAAGATCTATTTTGCCTACTACACAAACACTTCTAGCTACGAGTACACGGATATTCCCTTCCACAATCAGTATTCCCACATATCCATGTTGGACTACAACCCCCGGGAAAGGGTCCTCTACACCTGGAACAATGGCCACCAGGTCATCTACAATGTGACTCTCTTCCATGTCATAAAGACTTCAGGGGAGTTATAATGCCATTGGTGAAGAGGCCTGGACTCTCTCAGTTGTCCTTTTGTTCATCTTCTCTCTTCTCCTGCGGGTGGGGGGCACTGCAGCCTGCAAACTCGGTGGCCTGGGAAAACTCCGTGATGCCGTTATTTCTACATAATAAAACAAAGAGATTTCTTCTCTCTCTCTTTCTCTCTCTCTTTTTCTCTCTCTTCTGTGGTTGATGACGCATGGTTCTGGTTTGGAGCTTCTTTGGCGGGGGGCTATTTTTTATTTTTGTATTGATATTATTTTACTTATTTACCGCTGGCAAATAAAGACGATCTCGTTGAGGTTGGACAGAGTTTGGGCCCTTCTTGGTTCAATGAATCACATTGGTACAGTGGAATAGTCACCTTTAGACCTGTGGATGCGGTCGCCAGCTGTCCATCCAAAAAGCCTTTCTATCCTTTTGACAACTCCGTGGTAGCAAAAGATAAACCTCTTCCTTCAGAGGCTATGCAGTCTAGTCTTGCACACATCTCTCGTGTTTTCTTTTTTATACTGCGCTAGCGCAACAAGCAAGTTGCTCACACACACACAAGAGGGTCACATAGCTGCGCGGATGCTCAAAGTTGGACAAACTCTTGCACTCTCATTGCACATGCAAAAAGGATAGTGGAACAGGGGTTGACATCCAGACTAGTGTTGCACTAGCACAATGAGAGAAGTTGCCCTCACTGAAGAAGTTTGCAGAGCTATGCAAAGTTGTGGTGCTGTGCAGTTTTGTAGAACTGCTAGTGAAAGACCTTCTCTGGGACATTTGCAAGGTTGCTGCACAAGATTGCACCATTTATGGCAAAACTTGTTGCCAACGTCTTCCACTAGTGCAGACACTGGGCTGCCCACAAAACCATCAACATCAGGGTAGGAGGCCTCATATCCTGGTTTGCATAGTTGTGTGAACAAACAAAAATCCCAGGTTCCTCAAAGCCAGGCAGCCCAGTTTTTGTATGCTGCTTTTAACCAAGGTAGGAGGAAAAGAGAGCTCTCCTACCTTGCTTTTCCGGTTGTATGGATGCACTTCTCCTCTTTATGCCACTACTGGGACCAGTAAGCCTGGAAACAATAGACAGCTGTGACTACAGGGGCTGCCAACCATGGAAGAGTAATTCTATAAAGCACACACTATGATCTGTAGCTGCAGCTGCTTCAGAAGGGCTGGGTCCGCCTCCTGCCCCTCCATGGCCAGTCAGAGGGCAACTGCTGATGTGATGAGGCTCTCCAGTCTACTGGCAGAGCAAAGCATGTTGGGAAGGCCTGCTAGGCCTTTGGAGGACTTTGCATGCTTCTAGCTTCCAATTTTAGCAATGGACACTAGGCCTAGTTTGATCGTGTAACCCAGAGATTCACACAATGTAACCCACATTGGACTGGGCCTGGTTTGATTGTGCAACCCAGAGATTCACTCTACAGATGAGTGCTTTGAACTTAAAGGAGTTTAACATTATTTAATTTATCTGAGTATATCAGCAGTTCTTTCACAGCTCATTGGGTTTGCTGACCCAAACAGAGGTTTTTGTTACAAGTGGGGGAGGAGCCCTCTGACCCTCCTATCTACCCCCAAATGGTCACATGAACAGGCCTATTCCTTATGTTACATCCTTGCATTTGTGCAAAAGCTGTCTGGAATGCATGCTCTTGACTTAGCAGAACAATATTCATGTGCTAGAACAGCATTAGTCTAGATGCCAGCCAAGGCAAGTATACCTCTGAACAACAAGACTGGTCCCACCCTTAGGCTTGTCAAGTTGCAACTCAGAGATTCACTCTACAGATGAGTGCTTTGAATGTAAAGGAGGCTTAGGAACATAGGAAGCTGCCATATACGGAGTCAGACCATTGGTCTATCAAGCTCAGTATTTTCTACACAGACTGGCAGTGTAGGTTGCAGGTAGGAATCTCTCTCAGCCCTATCTTGGAGATGCTGGCAGGGAGGGAACTTGGAACCTTCTGATGCTCTTCCCAGAGCAGCTCCATCCCCTGAGGGGAAGATCTTCCAGTGCTCACACATCAAGTCTCCCATTCATTTGCAACCAGGGCAGACCCAGCTTAGCTAAGGGGACAAGTCATGCTCGCTACCACAAGACCAGCTCTCCTCTCCGCTTTACATTATTTAATTTATCTGAGTATATCAACGGCTCTTTCACAGCTCACTAGCCTGCCCTTGCATGCTGTTTGGGAATTACTGCACATACTGTGTATATATATGAACATAAGAAGCTGCCTGATCCTGAATCTGACCATTGGTCCATCTAGCTTAGTTTTGCCTACTCTGACTGGCAGCAGGTCTATGGGGTTTCACACAGGGGTCTTTCCCAGACCTACTTGGATTGAATGAGCATCCTTCTGCATGCAAAACAGGTGCTCTCCCACCATGAGCATCAGCCCATCGTAGTGGGCCCTTCTTGGTGAGTTGCACAAGCACTTGCTATTCAGACTGAAGGATGACTTACCCCTGTGAACTGAATTTGAAATTGAACAGAATACCTTAGCAGCAAGAACACTCATATTTTGCCCTAGGCAAAGAAGCTCTGTCTCCCCCTTGGCAGAATTGTACAGGTTGAATCAATGTGGTTGGCAGAGATTGTTCCAATATCTGTTTCCTGGGGTTTGGGAGAACACAGGAGGTGATGTAGCAGGAAGGCAAGTCCACCTCTCCAATCTGAAAAATGAAAAGGCAGCACCATATTCTCATCCAGGCTATTCTCAGTCCTCCTGGAAATGAATCGCAGCAGAATCTTAGACAAATACCTCGGGAGCAGATGCTTGTAACTCTCAACAGGACTAGGCTAAGCATGAGAAGATCGGGTTGTTCTCATGACCATTCATCAGACCCTTGTCCTACCCACCTTCAGGAGCTGTGCACACTCCCAATTTGGGGACATATGTGAATTAAAGCTAGGTTGGAGGAGGGGAAAGTGATTGTGTGGGAGGCAGGCACAGGCTTTGATGGCATTGTCCTACCCAGTGTATTACCAAGGTAGGATGAAATGCCATCAGAGCCCATAGCGACTTCCCACACGATCACTTCCATTCCTCTAACCTAGCTTTTAACTCACATACAACCAAAAATTGAGTGTGCCCACAGCTCCCAAAGGTGGGGTCGGTAGGTAAAATGGCCCTAGGTAAAATGGAGTTCCTCCTGTCCTGAGTGAGCAGACTGTGTGAGGAATGTGAAGTTGGAGGAGGGGGGCACTTTTTTGACTGTATGGGTGCTATCTCTGTGCCCTGTGAATACTGACCTGAAAAAAAACATGTGGTTAACGAATCGCAGTGGTGTGAGACCCCAGTCTGTTCTTCAAACTTCTCTGAACCTGGAGACAGCATCTAGCCATCATAACTAGTACCCATTAATAGACCTTTCTTCCGTTGATCTGTCTAATCCCTTTTCATGGCATCTAAGCTAGTGGCCATCACCACATCTTCTGAGTTCCATACATAAATGAAGTGTGAAAGACAGACCTTATTCTGTCTGTCCTGAATCCTCTGCCATTCCAGTTCACTGGATGACCCCAGTTCTAGAGTTGTGAGCAAGAAAGAAAAGTTGCTTTCAATCCACTCTCTCCACACCATGCATAATTGCACCACCTCTATCATGTGTCCCCTTAGCCACCCTCCCCCCCACACCAACCCCCCCTAAAAAGCCCCAAGCACTTTAGCCTTTCCTTGTAGGGAAGGTGCTCCATCCTCTGGATAATTTTTGGGTCACCTTCTGCACCTTTCCTAGCTCTACAATATTCTTTATGAGATGAGTCTCGCATGTACCTCGTATTCCAAGTGTGGCTGCTCCATAGATTTGTTGAAGAGCATCACAATACTGGCAGCTTTGCTTTCAATCACTTTTCTAATAATTTCACCTTTTTCATAGCTACTGCACACTGAGTTGGTGCTTTCATTGGTTTCCAAGATCTCTTTCATGGTTAGTCTCCACCAGTTCAGATCCTATCAGTGTGTATATGTGGATTTATGCACCACTTTACACTTATTTACAATGAGCCTCATTTTCCATTTTGTTGGGCATTTACTCAATTAGGAGAGATGCTTCTAGAAATGTCTGCAATCTGTTTTGGTCTTCACTACCCTGAGTACTTTATCATCAGCAAACTTGGCCACTTCTCTGTTCATCCCTAATCTCCAGATCTTTTATGAACAACTTAAAAAGCATCAGTCCCATCAAGAATCCTTGGGGGACCCACTTATTCTTCCCTCCATTTTGGGAACTGCCTGTGTACTCTTACTCTCTGCTTTCTGTTGTTTAATCAGTTACCAATCTGAATAAGTTGATACATTGGTGATGCCATGGGCATATTGACTTCCAAACAGTTCTTTCCACCAAGACCTCTTTATTTGCGCGGCAATTAAAAATCATCAGATGTTACAGGTTAAAAGCAGAACAGTTTCAGTTTCCAATCCATAAGAGGGCTCATCCAAATCATATCAATATTAGACCACACAACTGAGGGCAAATGTGTTACACTACATCTGTGTGTACCAAAGCTCTCCCACAGGAAAACGTGATTTGCATTGGAGAAGGGACAAGAGAGAAGAGAACACTTCACCCAGGGGTGCAGACAGAGGGAAAGCTTGAGGAGCAACTTCTCACTTAAATTTAGGGTGCGGGGGATTTGGGTTTATAGGTTTGGCAGGGGGAGTTCAGTAAACGGAGGCAAGACTCCTCAAATGCTTAGGGCAGTGGTTCCCAACCTGGGTCCCTCTAGATGTTGATGAACTACAACTCCCAGCACCCCCAGCCATAATAAATTGTAGCTGGGGATGCTGGGAGTTGTAGTTCAGCAACATCTGGAAGGACCCAGGTTGGGATCCACTGACTTAGGGGGCATCTGCATCCTTTATTTCCCTTACCAATTATTTCCCCCTGAAAAGGTAGGCCAACTTGTGGCTCTGCAGATGTTGCTGAACTACCACTTCCATCACCCCCAGCCACAATTTATTACAGCTGGGAGTGATGGGAGCTGCAGTTCAGCAACATCAGAAGAGCCACAAGTTGGCCTACCCCTGCCCTAGCACTACCCTCCCCCAGCTGTTACTAACTTTGCAGAGTTCCAGACCCATGTTTCTGAGGTGAGATTTTGGTCTGAGGCCTTATGATGCAGCCCATGCTGAAGCTAAGTAGGCCTGGGTCTGGCCAGCGTCTCTACTACATGGGTGACTGCCTGGGAAACGTCACCGAGAGTTCCATAACAGAATCGGTGTTCCCTCTCACAGGGATTCCCAGATGTTGTTCACTACACTTCCCAGCATCTCCAGCTGCAATGGCCTTTGGCTGGGGTTTCTGGGAGTTGTAGTCAACACCATCTGGGAATTCCTGTGAGAGGCAACACTGAATAGAATACATACAATAAAGAGAGGTGAGGGGCAGGCAAGTATCCTAGAACATGTCTCATACAGGTAACAGCTCCATCAGCTACAGCTCTCTGTAGACAAGACATATGTGGTAGCAAACTCAGGTTTGTCACTGTGTATTGTGTGAAACCAATCTAAGATATAGGAGAGTAGTCTTGAAGCAGGAGTTTGTTTGTTTACTCACATTTATATCCCACTCTTTTTTCAAGGAAACCAGAGCAGATACATGGTTCTGTTTATCAATCAATCAATTATCTTTATTACAGTCCAAGACCAGCATAAGATAAAGCAGTAGACAAACATAAGATAAAGGAGTAATTAAAACAAATAATGAAACCACAAAAGGTTATATTTATCCTTGCATGGTTATGTTTATCCATGGCTATGTGCGGTAGGGTAGGCAGAGAGATAAGTGATTGGCCCTGAGTCACCTAATAAGTTTCGTGACTGAACGGGGATTTGAACTCAGGCCTTTCTGGTTCTAGTCCAATACTCTAACCACTACACCACACTGGGGCTTTGTTGACAGAGTCCAGATTTCACAGTTTCATGTCTGTTTCCCTGCAGAAAAACATGGACTTTTTCAGGAAGACTCTTTCTCTTTGAATTACTGGAAGGTGTACGAACCACTATGCAGAGGGATTGAGAAAGTTCTTACATTGAGCGACAATATTCTGCCCATTGTCAGCTAGTGATAATTCTTTGAGATCTACAGCAGGACTCACCTACATGCTCACTATCAGCTTTCGTCAGCTGCAGATAAGGCTCTCAAGTATAGTTGGGTGGACATTTGTTTAGGCAGCGGAGATCGTATCATGCGTCTCATTGAATGACACCAAATTGACTCAGGGATGTGATCAAAAGCAGGTACCTCCATCCTGAGATGGAGCTTAGGAAAGAGTTAGTCTCCCTTGCATCTTACGAATCCATTTGTTCTATAGCCAGGCAGGGGCCTCATCTGGCATTTCCACATCTCCCAGGGGTTTGGAGAGATAATCAGTTTCACTCCAGCAGCAGCATGTATCTCCTTGGGGACCTCTTTTTTTATTTCTTTTTCCTCCTTTGGTTGGAAACAATGTGCTGCATGACACATTTCAATAGCACTATCTGAAGCCCCTTCTAAGGAAGCAGATTTTTATAGCCCTGATTCTCAGAGCAGAGAGCACCCGATTAGAGTTGCTGCAGAATTTATCCCATGACATAATTTGGAGGTTGCTCCTTGAGAGAAATATACAAGGGGGAAATGGGGGAGGGGAGGGGGAGAAGTGTCCATAACTGTGGGGAAATGTCTCAGAGTGTGTCATCCAAACAACCCAAAGTTGCCACTAAGATTTGCCCAAAGTAAAATTTTGAGGGTGAGTCTGAATGTTCTTGCTTGGAGAAAACATCCAAGGGACCAAGGGGAACAGAGTGTTCTACCACTGATATATGGTCCCTTCCCTCAAAGAGCAAGGTGAAAAATGGAGGCCCTAATAAGTGGGGCAGTGGGGAAATGCTTGACTAAGAAGCAGAAGGTTGCCAGTTTGAATCCCCACTGGTATGTTTCCCAGACTTTGGCAAACACCAAACAGCAATATAGGAAGGTGCTGAAAGGCATCATCTCACACTGTGCAGGAGGAGGCAATGGTAAACCCCTCCTGTATTCTACCAAAAGAAAACCACAGGGCTCTGTGGGTGCTGGGAGTCGAATTCAACTTGATGGCACACTTTACTATACTTATATATGATAACCGCCCCCACCCCCATTTCTCATCTATTAGGGCCTCCATTTTTCACCTTGCTCTTTGAGGGAAGGGGTCAATAAGATATATTTAGACATGTTGATAAGAACATAAAAAGAGCTTTGCTGGATCAGGCCTAAGGACTTTCTAGCCCAACATCCTGTTTCCCACTGTGGCCAGCCAGATGACTTTGGGAAGCACATAAGCAGGAGACGAAGGCATGGCCCCTCTCCTTCCATTGCTCCTCTGCAACTGGTATTCACAGGCACATTCTGTAAGCCTGGAAGTCGTACGGAGCCATCAAGAAGACTAGCCAAGGACTGTCCTCTCATGAAGTAAGGTGAGGTGATTGCTTCATGTGCCAGCAGGGGCACCAGCAGGGCAGCACCCAGGTGGATGCCCCACCCCCCGGCTGCTTTGGAGCTGCTGTTCGGGACTGACCTGAGCCTTGCAAGGAGCATTTCCCCTCACAATCCTTGCAAAGCCTGCAAGCAGCAGGAGAAGAGGAGAAGAAGCTGCTGGCAACCTTCTCTCCTCCCCACACCACTTTCAAAGTTTGCAAAGGTCTGTTTGGAAAGGGGGCTTGCCTAGCCCCCATCAGGGTCATGGGGCAAGGTAGCATTCAGTGCCTCACCTCAGGTGCTGCATACCTTGGGCCACCTCTGCTAGTAGCCATTGATAGGCTTATCCTCCCCTCCATAGATGTGCCCAATCCCCTTATCAAGCCATCTAAGCTAGTGGCCATGCCATCAGCACACCACACCACATTAATGATAGGTCATCATTCATGGTTCTGGTGCTGGGCATTCAGAAAGCAAGACATAAAAACATAACATAAGAATATAAGAACAGCCCTGCTGGATCAGGCCCAAGGAGGCCCATCTAATCCAGCATCCCGTTTCACACACTGGCCCACCAGATACCACTGGAAGCCCACAGAAGGAGTTGAGGGCATGCCCTCTCTCCTGCTGTTACTCCCCTGCAACTGGTACTCAGAGGCATCCTGCCTCTGAGGCTGGAGGTGGCCTATAGCCCTTAGACTAGTAGCCATTGATAGACCTCCATGAAGTTATCCAAACCCCTCTTAAAGCCATCCAAACTAGTAGCCAACATCACATCTTGTGGCAGAGAATTCCACAAGTTGATTATGCATTATGTGAAAATATACTTCCGTTTTTTGGACCTAAATTTCTTGGCAACCAATTTCATGGGATGACACCGGGTTCTAGTGTTATGTGAGAGAGAAATTTCTCTCCTTGTCTCCAAAGAGACAAGGGCCTCTTGGGGAAAGGCCATTGTTGAGAGCCTCCTTCAACCAAGGGGGAAAAGAAATGTTCAAAAGGTCCCTAAGATGGGGGGGGGGATTATCTGGGGTCTGTGATCCAGCTGGCTCTTGAGAGAGCATACACAGATCAAACAAGGAAGAAAAGAGAAAGGGCCTCTGGAGTGCTTTAAAGAGGGAGGGACTCCAGAAGAGCAGAACACCTTTGAACAGCAGCCCTCCAGTACTGTGAAGGTGTGAAGTATACAGTCCATGCTATTGTTAATGTTTCATGCAGGGGCATAGTGAAGTTGTCGTGGGCCCTGAGATGGGACCCTGACCACCACCCTTCTTTCTTCTCCAGAGAAGTGTGAGTGGGGAGGGCAAACAGCAAGCTGTCTCCCAACTAGTGGGCCCCCATCCTTCAGAGGCCCAGGGACATTTGTCCCCCACGTCATTGTTCAATTGTAGCTATGCACCAGTTGCATGGATTCAGAAGAGTGGGACCCCACACCTTGGAATTTGACCTTACAAGAGCAGACTTTGCTGTAGGCCTGGGGGGGGAAATAGAAATGACCAATGGCCATGGTTCTCTTAGAGCAGAGATTCCCAACCTTGGGTTCCCAGTTGTTGGACTACAGCTCCCATCATCCCCAGCCACAATGCCAATAGTCAGGGTTGGTGGGAGCTATAGTCCAACAACAGCTGGGGAGTCAAAGTTGTGCAACCCTGGTCTCAACTGACTGGCAACAGGTCTCCAGGATTTCAGACCAGACTTTCAGAGAGCCCTACCTGGAGATGCTAGTGACTGAACATGGGCATGTGAATTGCAGCTCCCTGCTCAACCTTGCTTTTTGCTAAGATGGTATTCTGGTAACAACTGGCACACATTATCTTGTGTGGCTTCACCCTCATTACAAAGGCTAGGAGCCAAGGCAATGTACGTGCTGAGATCACAGAGGCCTCTGATAACTATAGTCATTCATTGCATATTGATCTTGCTCTTCCATCAAGGAGCTCAGGGTGGTATCCATGGCATCCTCTGCTACATTTTATCTGTGACAGCTGGAAGTCATTGGCCACATTCCCATGTAACGGAGAACTGGAGTTGCAGGGGCCTGAGGTTGCAGGGAGCTGAAGCAAGAAGGAAGCCTGCACAGCCCATTCTCCCTCCTCTCTGCATTCTCATGGACTTCAGAGAAGAAGCTCTCCCTGACGGCTGAATGTGGACAGGGGAGGGGGTGGGTGCAGGTATGCGGCCATAGGTTCTTTCACATGATGTGTGAATGTGGCCATAGGTTCTTTCAAAGGGACTAAGAAAGGGGTTAGAGAGTCCAAACATATGTTTGGAGTTATGTTTATAACAAGAAACTATCTTGATACTTTAAATTTGACCAATGTTCCCTTTCCCCATGCCTTGGAACCAATGATACTACCTTTTTGTCCAACAGTCCTCAGTCCAACAGCTTGCATGTCCCAGATGGTACACAGTAGCAGTGTGAAGTTTCCTGCAGCACTGAAGTCTTTTAAGGCCCATGTGTGGCAGGCCTCCTATTCGTGCTTGTGCTTGTCCTTCCCTGGTCTGATGGCTGATGGCTTTGTCTGTAGAGAAGAGGACCTCTTTTATTCTCTGAGGATCCACCAAAGTGCCTCCTTAAATCAATCCTTTCCCCCCTTCTATCTCCTTCTCCCCTCCAATGGTCCCCAGCTGCCTTCATCCCAGCATTCCACACCCCTTAGCAACAGTTGCCTAGCACCCACCACCTGGCCCTGTGACATCAGCCACATATCTTCTCAGTGCCCCTGTGCGGTAGATTAGACTAATTGTCCCAGGCTTACCAAGTGAACATCACAAATGAGTGGGGACCTGAACCTGGGTCCATCTTGTCCCAGTGGAGGAGGAATGAAGTGGAAGTCGGGGAGGAATGACTCTCAGTTCGAGGAGGTGGCAGTTCCGGCCTTTCAGGTGAAGTCACTCACCACCCCACTATGGATTTCCACTGGAGAGAGCAGAGGGTATCGTCTGAAGCCATTTAAGGGAGCCACAGTTGATAGCCTAAGCCAGAGTGCTGCCCCTTTAAATGCCCAGCAAATACCTTCATGGAAGAAGCAGGACTCTGGCATTCACCTGGCTCTCCCGGGTATATAATGATGCTGCTGAAGTCTGGGCCTTGTGAGATCAATATCTCTGCCTTTTTTTGGAAGCGCTCCCAGTTGTTGAAGCGCCTGCTACCTGTTAGTCAGCTTCTGGCTGAATGTCAAGGTCAGCACCCTGCACAGCCTTGCTAGAACAGGGCACTGCCCCTTTCTTCACCCTCCTGCTTTTGCCTCCCCACTCCAAAGTGGAACATGTTATTTCCACAATCCTCCGAACCGCCTTGTAAGGTAGGTAGATATAATTATCCCCATGTTGCAGAGAGTGGGCCTGAGGTGGAGAGAACAGTGGTTTGCCTAAGGCTATTTGGACAGTTCATGGCTGAGGTGAGATGTGAAATGGCAACCTCCCCGGTCATTATTGTGGTTAGGAGCGTTTATGTACTATTTTTCAACAAAATGTTTCTCAAATGTATGAGAAAATGGCTTGCTGTCTCAAAGGGGCCCATGACCTTTAAAAACACTCAAAGGAGACACCAGAGTAGACACTGGAGAGATGCTGTGCTGGGCTGAAGAGAGAGAGTTGCTCTTCCTCTGCTAAATATACAGGACACACACACACACACACACTTTAAAAGGTGCCTCTTTGCCCATCTAGCAGGGGTCACTATCGTAGCCCATTCTCTCAGCCGCTACACTAGGAACATAGGAAGCTGCCCTGTAATGAGTCAGACCATTGGTCCACCTAGCTCAGTATTATCTACATCTACACAGACTGGCAGTGGCTTCTCCAAGGTTGCAGGCAGCAGTCTCTCAGCCCTATTTGAAGATGCCAGGGAGGGCATTTGGAACCTTCTGCACACAAGTATGTAGATGCTCATCCCAGAGTGGCTCCATCCCCTGAAGGGAATGTCTTAAAGTACTCACACATAGTCTCCTATTCCAATGCAAACTAGGGTGGACCCTGCTTAGCAAAGGGGACAAGTCCGGCTTGCTACCACAACGCCAGTTCTCCTCCCATAAGGAGAGCTGTTCTCCTTATGCTTGCAGGGTTGGACAGGGAGGCAGGAGGGCTTTGGGGTTGGAAGGCTGGTTTCCAGGATAGTTTGCAATGCAGCAGCTCACTTCTAAAACAAATGGATTGCTCTCTGCTAGCATGTGCTTTGAGCAGCCTGGGTTTAGATAGAAGGACCTCTGGGTCAAAGATGCCTCCGTGCCGTCCTTGGTCCCATGCATCCCCATCAGCCACTGTCAGGCTGCAGCCTGATTCCTTGAGCCTTTATTATCCAGCCTCTGTGATAACAGGCCTTGAGACAGCAATTTGTGCTCTGTGGTGCACAGCAGAGCGCCTTCCCCATCCTTGGCCAGACCTTGCCACTGGTAGAATTATAGCCTGGGAATCTAGGATCAATTGTGCCTGATTAAGCTCAGTGACCCTGAGCGGCTCCTTCCTCCTCTCTTCTGGCCTGGCCCTTTAACGCTTAGCTTCCTTTGAATGACAGCCAGCCACTCCCTAGGCAAGGGACTCCATCCATATCAACACAGCAGCATCCTGCATTAGGCAAATGGACCAAGTCCAGCCAGATATGCCGCCTGGCATTTTGCAACCATTGGCTTGTTTTTAAATAGACAGTTGCTGTCTGTGGCTCCTACTGGCAGAGAACATGCACCGTATTGCCCCAATTCAGTTCGGGAGCATCTGCACACTGGATAAGGAACTGCACATTCAAACTAGGGCTGTATGTGGCATTTCTCCTCTGATCCAGTTGTCAGGGTTCTGTGTGTGCAATAGTAGTAGCAGTATCGGTCAGGTCTTTAGGATCCAGAGCCGAGGCTCTTCTCTGCCAGACAGCCACTGATCATGACAGCTGGTTGTTTGCTTCATTTGGCTCAGGGCCTTTGACTTGCAAGCCCTACCTGTTGATGGCAGCTGTGTGGGGATGTGCTGTGGTTCCTCAGTGGTGGGTAAATTGCACTCTGCATGTTCTCAGAGGTACTGTCCTCTTCTTTGTTCATATGTTCCAGCCTGAGCACTGATGCTGAAAATTGTAATTGCTGTTTCTCCAAGCAGTAGTATATCATAGGCAGCATCAGTTTTTGCGAGAAGAGAGTTCTAGGGATGTCGGTTGACTTGAAAAGAGCTGAGCCAAAATGTGGGGGGAGGGGATTCTAGAGGGGAAACCCTCCAACCCCACCCCTTGAAAACTGCCTCTACTAAACTGGTGATTGTTTAGGGGGCTAGGAAATGGGACAATGGGTCCAAAGACATTGCCCTCACTCTGACTAGTCTTTGATGCCGTCACATAACTGGTACATTTCATAATTAATCTATGGGATTCACCAGCACAAGATGTAGTGATGGCCACTGATTTAGATGGCTTTAAAAGGGGATTAGAGAAAATCATGAAGGAGAAACCTATTGCTAGCTACACGCTCTACCTCCAGGTTCCAAGTCGGAGCAGGGAGCAACAGTGGAACAAGGGCATGCCTTCATGTTCTGCTTGTAGGCTTCCCAGAGGCATCTGGTTGACCACTGTGGGAAACAGGATGCTGGACTGGATGTGGCTCTTCTTATGTTCCTATGACACGATGGTGTGATGTTATCACTTTTGCTGTGTGATCCCTGATTGGCTGGATTTTATCCCCAGCAAGAAGAGCCCCCTTCTTAAAACAAACAAGTTGTTCTAGTAAGAACAAATCTGCCTACTTTCCTTTCACTGTCCCTACAAATGGACTATTATTTATTTATTCAATTTCTATACTGCCCTTCCAAAAATGGCTCTGGGCAGACTAAATCTGGTCCAAATAGGTTAAGCAGGTCACAAGTTAGCCCACTTGTATCTCAAACGTTCACGGGTCTGCAATCTGGAAGTGGTGTAGATGGCATCATCAAAAATGATGCCGTTGAGGTGTCCCTATGTGTCCCTACAACTGTACCCGATTTAGTTCATATTGGTCCAGGCAATGTGAAGTTGATAGGGACACACACACACACACACACACACACACTGCTGGGTGATCTCATAAGCCTCCTGGAAAGTAGGCTAAAAATGGTGCCAAAGTAACTGGTGTGAAAAAGGTATGCATCTGAAAGTCATTCTGAGAAAATATCAAGCTTCCTGGAAGCTCCTTTATTCTCCCTCTTAAATGTTGGTGCCCCAGAATTTGGTGCGATTCTAGTACCAGTTTTTTTGGGTTGAGCAGATGGAAAATTGCCACAGGGACATGCTGACAGCTTGTTGCTGCAGCATCGGCTTTCGGTGACATTATTCTTATACCATCTCACATTTCTCTCCCTCCTTTCACAACAGCTTTTTGCCTGTTGAAAAGGGAGGCAGCTATAGCTCAGTGGTAGAGTACATGCTCTGCATCCATAAACTCCCAGGTTTCATCCTGAGCATCTCCAGTTAAAAGATCTTATGCAATAGGAATGCTGAGGAGCCCAAGTAGTGGGTGCTGGGGGTAAATGGACCACTGCTCTGAATATAAACTAGTTTCTCAAATCCAACCATAAACAGATCATCACATCCTCCCACTAATCAGTCTTTATTCCTCCTCCTCCTCCTCCTCACTGCTGAGTAGGACTTCATATGCTCTGTGCTAAAGAAATCGGTCCTAACCACACACTGGGAAGGAAGGGCCAGTTTATATATCCATCAGAATCTGTTGCTAAAGCTTTTCCTGGACTACATACATCACTTTGGTCAGCCTAGGAGGAATTGCACATCTGAAAGTCATACCACAGGACAAAATCCTCCCGTACACAGGAAGACAGCATCACTCCGGTGGAAGATAAGCTAAACCAATCTCCCTGATATATTAGTTTTTCCTACACACAGGACTTTTCCCTGTCCCTATGGAGGAACATTAAACCTAGTCCCCCATCCGTAGCCTGAAACGTTCCCGTTCAGGAAAGGCTTTACCAGTGGCTTTTCCTTTGAGTGTATAAACTGACTCTAAATGTCATTGCACAGAGTGAGACTTGCTTCCAAGTAAACATGTTTAGAATTGGACTGATGCCCAAATTCTGTACCATAAAGAGCTGTGACCTGTGGAAACTATGCAGATGTTAATATGACCCAGGCGTGTTTGTGCTTCTGTGAATCATGTGTGTGAAACCCCGCCCACTGAGTGCTGAATGAGCCATTTAACTTTTCCTCCCCACTGCTGACTTTATATGGGAGATCTCGGATGAAATGTACTGTATATTCATGGCCATGGGGACTGGCAACCAGCCTTTTCTTCACAAGAGGCTGAATTCAATGCCCGATGCCAAGCTGAACAGCATTGTGGAGTACACACAGCCCGGCCGATAATCTTTCTCCTTAGCTTGAGCTTTCTAAATTCTTCCCTATTCCTGTCGCTTTCTTTTGATTCTCTCCCATTTCACATCTCCTTCAAAAAAAAAAAAAAAATCAAAACAAGTCCTGAGGCCTGACAGGTGCCAAATAGAACAAAATGTTTATTGCTCCTTGTGGACCACACGATCTCCCTTTTTATTTCCCAGAATAGCATTTCTTTTATATATTGTCCCTCTTTATTCTGTTTTGTTCCTGGTATCCCATTATTGCTTCATGTTCGCCTCCCAACTTCTCCCCACTGCCTCCAATTTTCCCACAGTGTTGCATGCTGGAACAAGGGCTGTAAACATCCCCTGGGTGAGGTGATTGCATCCTCCGTTGCCTGCTTGCACCAGCCTGACAAGTTCAATTACCTCTCCATTTGCAAAACGTCTTATTCATCCATATGTATGAATGGCGACAGGACAATGCTCCACTTCTTTAATAACTTATTCCAGGATGTATTAAGCCAGGGACGCTTTTGCCAGCTGATGCCCTGACAAGGCTGTCGGGGAGGAGGATGCATATTGTGAGATGTAGCTTTTGCTTATGAGCATCTTTGATGCATGGGGATCCATAGCTGAGGATATATTAGAGGAAAGTGCCAGGTGATTTAATAAACAAACAAAAAATATGTCTGGGGGAGAGATGGATATATAACACAGCTCCTTAATGAAATATGTCTGATCTCTGAGATTTCAACCTGTCAAAATACCAGACCTCGGGTAAAATAGGCCCCTTCTTCTCATGTCCCCACTTTCCCTGCCCCAGCAATAAACCAGGAGAAATAACAGAGCAAATTGATGTCCTTGTTGAGAAGTGGAATCAACAAGGCGTAACTGACAAGGCAGCAATTTGTGAAAGGGAATGCCAGCATAGCAACCTCACCTGTCTGTTGTGTTGATCTTAAATAACTGGAGGGAATTCCCAGGCTTGGGGGTACTCATGTATGCACAGTCAAGACAATTTGCTTTAGATACCCCTAATAGGGGATAGGCAGTGGGAGTTCCATCCTCTTGAGTCTCCTGGAACTCTCCGTGGCTTTTGATATGATTGACCGTGGTATCCTTCTGGGATGCCTCACTGAGGTGGAACTGGGGGCAGTGGTTCCAGTCCATCCTGAGGTGGTGGTGGTGGTGGTGGTGGTGGTGGTGGTGGTGTGGTGTGGGGTGTGTGTGTCCCAGAATGTGGTTCTATTTTATTTTTATTTATATATTGTCCATCTTAAGAAATCTCAGGGTGCTTAACAAGACAAAACAATAACATTCAATAAAACAAGGTAATGCAATAAAAACCATAAAAACAGAAGAAAACATAGCTAAAAGCTTGGGTCCCATATCGGAATGCTGTGGGGCTGCCACTTCTCCCCATGAGCAATGACCTTTTGGGGTGCCACAGGGATCTATCTTGTCCCCCATGCTCTTGAACATGAATGAAACTAACAGGGAGGTCACCCGCGGTTTGAGCTGAGGTGTCTTCAGCAGAGACCCTGCAGCGATGTTAGGAGGTAGTTTTGTAAAGGATGAGAACAAACAAAGTGAAGCTTAATTCAGATAAGACAAGGGTATCACTGACTTGGTTGCTTGCCGATAGGAACACAGGAACATCGGAAACTGCCATATACTAAGTCAGACCATTGGTCTATCTAGCCCGGTATTGTCTTCACAGACTGGCAGCGGCTTCTCGAAGGTTGCAGGCAGGAATCTCTCTCAGCCCTCTCATATCACAGCAGTGGACTTGACAAGGTTTTTGCCTTGATCTTGTCATTTTCACCAGAATCCTATGAGAAATCTCTGAAATGGAAAAGTGTTTCCTCTCCTCTTGTCAGTTTCACAGGGGACCAGAAGGGGGCAATGAAGGAAATGGTCATATTGCAGATGCCCATAGTCATGGAAAAGAGAGGGGAATGAGAAGCCATGGTGTACCTGTGAATAGTGATGGAAGTGGCTAAGTCTCTCAGTGGTGCCTTCATTGCTGTCATAATCGAGTCCATCCACTTTGCTGCTGGTCGTCCTCTTCTTCAATTTCCTTCCACTTTCCCCAGCATTATGGACTTCTCAAGGGAGCTGGGTCTTCACATAATGTGTCCGAAGTATGATAGTTTGAGCTTCGTCATGTGTGCCTTGAGTGAAAATTCTGGGTTGATTTGTTCTATGATCCATTTGTTTGCGTTCATATTTGTGCTTCTTCAAAAGTCCAGGTTTTGCATCCATAGAGTATCATGGGAAAAACCATTGTACAAATAATTCTAATCTCTAAATGTATAGACACGTCACAGCATCTAAATATCCTTTCCAAGGCCTTCATTGCAACCCTACCAAGTGCTAGTCTGCAGCATATTTCTTGACTGCTGGATCCTTTACTGTTGATGGTCGATCCTAAGGCATAAGCTATTCACCACTTCAATGTCTTCATTATCAATTCTGAGGCTAGCTGCTGTACCTGTTATTAGTTCAATCTAGTCTTCTTTACATTTAGTCGTAGTCCCATTTTTTCACTGTGCTCCAGCTATCAGAGTGGTGTCATCAGCATAGCACAGGTTATTGATGTTCCTTCCTCCAACTTTAAAACCATGCTCATCTTCTTCCAATGGAAAGAATATGTCTATTCTTTTAGTATATGTTTAGCATACAAGTTAAATAAATAAGGAGAAAGTATACAGCCTTGTCTTACTCCTTTGCCGATCTGGAACCAGTCTGTTTCAACATGTTCTGTCTGGACTGTGGCTTCCTGTCCTGTGTATAGGTTTCTCATGAGAACAATGAGATGTTCTGGGATACCCATTTTCCTATGGATATTCCACAATTTGACATGGTTGACACAATCAAAGGCTTTTCTGTAGTCAATAAAGCACATATTGACTTCTTTTTGGTATTCTTTGGCTTTCTCAATTATCCAGCATGCATCAGCAATAATGTCTCTTGTTCCTCAGCCTTCTCTGAAACCAGCTTGAACATCCGGCATTTCCCTTTCCACGTAGGGCTCTAATCTGCATTGAGAATTCTTTTGCTAGCATGTGAAATTAAGGATATTGTATGATGGTTTGTGCAATCTGTTAAATCTCCTTTCTTTGGTATGGGTATGTAGACCGACTTCTTCAAATCTGTTGGCCACTGTGTCATTCTCCAAATTTGTTGGCATAGTTTGGTTAGAGCCTTGACTGATTCTTCTTCTGTTGCCTGCCATATTTGTGTAGCTATTCCATCAATTTCTGTAGCCTTCTGATTTGGAAATGACTGTAGTGCTGATCTAACTTCATCTTCCCATACTAGAGGTTCTTGTAAGTATAGGGAATATCTTCTAGAGTATTTTGGATGTTGACCTCCCTGCTGTACAGAGTTTCAGTATACTCCTTCCATCTCTGTTTGATCTTCTCTGAATCAATTACTATCTGTCTTTTGGCATCCCTTAACACACCAATTCAAGGTTGGAACCTCTCTCTGAGTTCAGAGATCTTTTGGAAAACTTTCCTTGTTTTTCCGTGTCTATTTCCATCCTCAAGATCTTTACAGATGTCATTGTAGTACTGCTCCTTGTCTCTTCTAACAGCTTTCTGAAATTCTCTATTAAGTTCTTTCATGAGGTCTATCTTTCTTGACTTTGGCTTCTCTCCTCTTCTGGGCAATTTCCACCATCTGTTCTGACATCCATTTTGCTGTCTTCTGTTTCTTGGTCTTTTGGCTCTTTTCACATTCATCCTTAACAACTTCTTTGATTTCATTCCACAGTTCCTCTGGTTCCCTGCCAATGAGGTTCAGAATTTCAAAGCGGTTCCTGATGTTCTCATTGAAAATGGTGGGTATGTTCTCAAGATCATATTGTGGGAATTGGATAGCTATGTGTTCAGAGGCGTATCTAGGGAAAATAGCGCCTAGGGCAAACACTGAAATTGCGCCCCCCTGTCCAAGCATCTGACACCCATCTTTCAGATAACTTTACCATAATATCAGCTGAAAAATACAAGTCAAGCTCGTTAATCTTTTAATATTTCAAAAACTATTTAGCAGTGGATGTAGCCAGACCAAAAAATGCTGGAAAACTACAAATTTCAGTATGCTGGGGCTCATGAAATACCCAAATACTATGTGGAGTTGTACTTGGAAAACTAAACAGAAGTGTCTGTCTAATTCTCTGCTATGCATTGTAGCATCACCATTACATAAGTTTTAAAAAATCAATGGAGAATTTGACTTTTGCCAGATACTCTGTAAATAATTAAGGATATGTAGAGTAAACTGTGTCACTGCTTGGAATATATTCTAGTATTTCAGAAAGACAGTTAAAATGAGAGAAAGAGAGCAAGAAACTCCCAGTGGGCCTTAATATTAAGGATTTCACACTGATTCAAAGACAAACTCACCATTAATAGCCATATTAGCAAGACATCACATTTAACTCACTTATCACAAGAAGCAAAGTAAGAGCAAATGAATACAATCCTAGGTCATAAGCGTCAGCCCAGTATTTACAAGCCCTGATTCTCTGTACATCGTGCGAATCTGAATATGTATACAGTGTCTTATATTATATTATTTTTTTAATTTTTTTTAACCTGTAGTCCCTTTGGTGGGGCTTCCTAAAGGCTGGGGGGCAGTTGCAAAGGTTCCCCCTCCCACCACTGGCCTCTAGGGCCTCGCAGGTACCATTTGAGCATGTGCGGTGACCATTTTAAAAAATAATCTTTTTTTAAAATGGCCACTGAAAACAAAATGGCCACTGCGCATGCTCAAATGGCCTCTGCAATGCCTGGCATGACCTAGGGCCTCACAGAGGCCATTTGAGCATGCACGGTGGCCATTTTGTTTTCGGCAGCCATTTTAATTTTTTTTAATTTTACAAAATGGCGCCCCCCTTCAAGTGGTGCCCGGGGCACGTGCCCTGCCTGCCCTACCCTTAGATACGCCCCGTATGTGTTTCTGCTTTAGCTTGATTTGGAACTTGCATATGAGCAGTTTGTGATCTGTTCCACAATCGGTCTCAGGCCATGTTTTTTTCTGTTATAACTGAGCTCTTCCACCTCCTTGCACCAATAATGTCATCAATTTGATTTCTGTGTGCTCCATCTGGTGATGTTCATGTGTATAGGCACCACTTTGGTTGTTTAAAGAAAGTGTTCGCAATGAAGAGATCATTGGCTTGGCAGAAACGAATAAGTCGCTCTCCTGCTTCATTTCTGTTTCCTAGGCCATACAGTCTGACTCTGTTTTCCTCTTTACCATTTCCAACTTTGGCATTCCAGTCTCCAACCACCAGCAGCACATCTTGCTTGCATGTTCTGTCAATTTCAGATTGAACTTGAGCATAAGAGTCATCAACTTCCTCTTCTTCCGCATCCGTCATTGGGGCATAGACTTGAACTGTCATGTTAAAGGGTTGTCCATGAAATCTAATTGATATTAATCAGTCACTGACCGCATTGTACCCAAGTACTGTCATTGCTATATCCTTCCTGACTGAAAGCAACACTATTGCTTCTTTGTTTTTCATGTCCTGAGTAGTAAACGGTATGATTTTCTGACTGAAACTGTCCAATTGCAGTCCATTTTAATTCACTGATGCCCAGGGGCACACCTAGGCAATTTCGGCACCTGGACCACCCCTGCCGCAAGGTCCCCACCACCACGAGCCCCCCAACCTACTTTTGGGGGCCTTACGTCATGTCAAACCTCAATTTTTTTTAATTTTAGCCACCACGAGGCTGAGGGTTGGCTGGCGGGGGGTGAGCCAAGCTCTTACTAACTGCGAGGCACACCTGCACAGTTGAAAGAGATTGTCTCAACAAGCTTGTGATGACCTTTCTCAACTGCGCAGGTGTGCCTCACAGTTAGCAAGAGCCACTAGTTCAAATGGACAGGCTCCAGCTGCCACTGGGGGGGAGGACTGTTCAACTCACCCCCCAGCAGTCACCCCTTGGCCGTGCAGCAGCTGGAAAAAACACGTAGGTTCAGCATGGCAGGGCAGCAGCAGGGTGGGTGTAGGTGGCTGCAGGAGCCCCCGCCCCCCGCCAGCCATTTGGAGGCCCCCCGGACTTTGGAGGCCATGGACCGGGGCCCAAAGGTCCGGTGGTTAGAACGCCTCTGCTGATGCCCAAGATGTCAATCTGTATTTGATTCATTTCATCTTTCACTGTGTCGAGCTTTCCCATATTCATGCTTCTTACATTCCACATTCCCATTGTAATTCTGTCTTTGCAGCTTCAGATTTTCTTTTCCCGCATGGCAACATCAGCTGCTAGACGTCCAAAAGGCTTTAGCCTAACTGTGTCATAAACACCATCAGTACACTGAGAGATCCTCAGCTGTTCCTCAGTAGCATGTTGAGTACCATCCAACCTGAAGGGCCCATCATTCGGCAGTACATCGACAATCATTCAATTTTGTCTATCCATGTGGTTTTCTTGGGACCAATGCACTTTATATAGAACGTATCTGTCCATGGATATCACCAAAAGGTGCAGAAACTTTATAATGCAGTTGTGTTCTACATGGCCACCAATCAACTTAAACCTGAAACAAACAAATTTAAGCTTACATTTCTATCATTTACATTCACACCAATGTGGGACAAAAATCCATTAACTGGCATGTGTTTGTTTAGATACTGTTTTAATTGTGTTTTAATAGTTTTAACTTTTTAATTTTAATTGCTGAAATGTTTTAATCTCTTATTGGCTGTTTTTTTATTGTTTTGTAAACCGCCCCGAAAACTTGCGTTTTGGACGGTATAGAAATGTATTAAAAACAAACAAACCAACAAATAAACAGATAAATAAATGTGTGAAATCCATCTAGAACCCCTTCTTCTTGACGCCTTGGTTTTGTTTCTTTAAGGAAGACTTTTCTACCCAGGAGCATTCAATTGTGTGAACCCCACCTGGAGTCTGAAGTGGTACAATCCACAGACCAATTACCATTTCATCTGCTGTTGGTTGAGAACTAACCTTAATGAGCCCCTGGCTGAAATGGAGCCCTGTGTGGTAGTTAGCTGGAAAATGCCATTACATGAAGGTGGCGGGGGGAGTGCCAAGATGGGCTGGCACTCTTTGTGCTGGCGATATTTCCCTCCCACCACTTCCATCAAATGCCTTAATTACTTCAATCCCGGAAGCCCTTTCTGGATGCAGCATCCCATTCCCCCTTGCTCCCCTCTGTCTGACTCACTCTGCCTATCTGTCCTTGGCTCTCTAGTCTCTCTCCATCTCAAATGCATCTCTATCATTCAGTCTCTTCCCCTGGCCAGGCCTCAGTTCAATGATTTGATTGTTCTCCATTAGGGAGCAGTTTGTGCCGTATTGATTTTTATGGCTGTTTTCGAAGCTAAGAATAGAATTGCACTCTGGGATTCGCAGTGTCAGACTCGATTTGGAGAAGGCTGTTCGGATGCTAAAGAGGAAAATGGCTGCAGAGTCGGGAAGCCTTGCTCTCAGTTTCATGCTTCTGTCCCTCCTGGGAGGGTGAAAACTATCACGATAAGTGGGAAGAGCAAAAGAGAAAGGAACAGCCTGCTATTTGAGACAACGAGCCCTACGTTGTCCTCCTCCTTGCATTCAACACTAACAATTAGCTGATTAATGGGATAGAAAGGTCAGCCTGGAATGCACATCACCCTAGCAGCCAGGGTGGGGGATGAGGCCAATATTCTTCCTGGGGGGTGTGCCAGGAGAGGGCAAAAAGAAGCTGCTTGAATATGTCCAGGGAATCGGAGTTTTGGAAATGGCCAGCAAGAAATAGTCTTGCAGGGGCGGACAATGTGTTGGCACTGAGTGCATGACTCCTTCCCATCTGCTCAGACTAGACATTTGTAAATCAGTGGTTTATTACAAGAGGCACCATTAATCTTTCCACAAGGAAACTGACCCTGTTATAAATGGGCCAACCAGTCTGTGATGTGTGAGCCCTCTCTATTTAAAAAAATAAAAAGTGAGGTTTAATTTTAGCATTTGGGGTCAATTTGGGGTCAATTTGGAGCCAGCGTGGTGGAGTGGTTAGAGTGCTGGACTAGGACCGGGGAGACCCGAGTTCAAATCCCCATTCAGCCATGAAACTATCTGGGTGACTCTGGGCCAGTTACTTCTCTCTCAGCCTAACCTACTTCAAAAGGTTGTTGTGAAAGAGAAACTTAAGTATGTAGTACACCGCTCTGGGCTCCTTGAAGGAAGAGTGGGATATAAATGTAAAATTATTATTATTATTATTATTATTATTATAACCCCCAGTGAGGGACTACCTTGGCGTGGTTGTGGGACTTGCGTGCTCTGAGGAAGGTGAGAGCTATGCCAGAGGTCCAACCATACTGGACAGGTCTCACCAGAGGAGCCAGACAAAGAGTGCCTCTCCCATCAACAATATGGTGAGACATAACTTTAATAAATCTATACCGGATCGGTCGTCGCCCGGGTCAACAAGGACCGCGCCAGGTGCTGGAGTCCCTGGACATCTGGTGGCAAGTGGGCAACAGGACACAGGATCTCCAGTTGAGCAACCAGGGCTGAAGACTGCAAAGTTACTGGAAGAAATGTCGCTTAACCAGGGGAAAAATACAAAAAATGCCAACAAGGAAATAACGATCTGCTATTACAAGTCTAGTCCAACTAGAAGAGGTTATTTAAAAAGAATGTACCAAATTTGGAAAGAGAAGCATCGAGATACAGAAATAACAGAACAAAGCCTAGCAGACCAGAGAAGATTCATAATAAGAAATAAAGTATTCACAGGAGTTGAGCTGGAAGAGGTGTTGGAAATAGAGGATGCCACTGTTGCTGAACTCTTTCAAAATCAAAACCAGGCAACCTCCCCTTTGCCTTCACCTCAAAAACCCGAATGCCATTTAACAGAAAAGCAACAAGAACTAAAGCAAAAAATAACTGAGCTCATGAACCAAACAACCACCAGGGTTCAACTTCCAGCTCTAAAAACAGTTGCCAAAACACAACTTGCTCAGGCATTAAAAGATGTCAATGCTGCACTTGCAGAAATAACAACCAATAATTTGCAAGAAACAAACCAACTAATGTACAGTGCAGCAACAATAACACAAGAGCTCGGATATAAGATCAGTGGACCTGTAAAAAAAGAAAGTAGTACATCACCTAAATGGAAGATTAGATTAGAAAATAAAATCTCCAGTCTCAGAACAGATGCTAGTAAATTGAAAGATCTGAAAGACAAGAAGCTGAAGAATGAAAACACCAAACAGTATCTGATCCAAAAATACCACCTAGATTCAAGGAAAATTAGAGAAGTCCTGGAAATAATAAAGCAGCAAATAACAGCAGTGTCAAAGAAGATTAGCAGATATGAAGCCAGAATTACACAACACAGGCAGAATCTCCAATTCCAGTCAAATCAGAGACGTTTCTACCAAAGCATAGAAGGAGAAACTGCAAGAAACCTAGAAATACCAAATAAAGAAGAAACAGTGCAATTCTGGGGGAAATTATGGGACAATCCAATAGATTATAACAAAAAAGCAGGCTGGATGAAAGAGGTCAAAAAATGTAACCAACAAATGCAAGATCTAATAATAACACCAGAATTAATAAGTGAAAGAGCAAAGAAAATTAAAAATTGGACTGCTCCAGGAGACGATGAACTGCATGGCTTTTGGCTTAAACACCTAACAAGCCTTCATAAACAACTATAAAAACAGTTCAATCACATTTTGCAAGGAGGTGATATTGAACAATGGCTAACAACTGGGAAAACTCATCTCATCATGAAAGACCCAGCAAAAGGTGCAGTTCCAAGTAATTATAGACCGATAACCTGCCTGCCAACCATGTTCAAATTATTAACTGGAATAATAGCAGATGAAGTGATGCAACACTTATTAACTTATTAACTAACAAACAGCTTCCAGTTGAACAGGAAGGAAATTGCCCGAACACCAGAGGCACAAAAGACCAGCTGCTGATTGACAAAATGATTTTAGAAAATTGCAAGAGAAGGAAAACAAATCTAAGTGTTGCATGGATCGACTACAAGAAAGCCTTCAATTCATTGCCTCACACATGGATACTAAAATGTTTAGAAACAACTGGTGTCAGCAAAAACATTCAGATATTTATTTTAAAAAGCAGTGAGCATGTGGAGTACACAGTTAACAATCAATGGTGAGACACTTGGACAGGTTAGCATTAGAAGAGGCATTTTCCAAGGGGACTCACTATCCCCTCTGTTGTTTGTAATCGCCATGACCCCACTTTCACAAATACTAAACAAAACAGGCCTCAGATACCAAACATCTAAAACATCAAGTAAAATCAACCACCTGGGGTACATGGACGATCTGAAATTGTATGGAAAGTCCCAGTCAGAAATTGAATCACTGCTAAGCACTGTCCGTATATTCAGTAGCGATATAGCAATGGACTTTGGACTAGACAAGTGTGCTGCATTAATAATGAACAGAGGGAAAATAAGAAAAACAGAAGGAATAGAACTGCCCAATGGAAGCAAGATCAAGAACCTGGAAGAGAAAGAACATTACAAATACTCGGGCATTCTCCAGGCTGATAACATCACACACACTGAAGTTAAAAGAAAAATTGGAAGAGAATACATCAGGAGAGTTAGAAAAATCCTCAAGTCCAAACTCAATGGCGGGAACACCATACAAGCCATAAACACCTGGGCTATACCTGTTATCAGATACACTGCAGGAATAATAGACTGGACCCAGGCAGAGCTAGAGACGCTGGATGGTAAGACCAGGAAAATAATGACCATCAATCATGCTCTGCACCCCTGCAGTGATGTAGACTGGCTATACCTCCCTTTCAGCTTAGGTGGAAGAGGAATGCTGCAAGTCCATCAAACAGTAGAGGAGGAGAAAAGAGGCCTTGAAGAATATATCAAGGACAGTGAAGAAGATGCACTTCAAATGGTCAATAACGCGAAACTATTCCACACCAATGAAACAAAGCAGGCCTACAAGAAAGAACAAGTCAAGAACCGAGCAGAAAAATGGAAAAATAAGCCCCTGCATGGTCAATATTTGCACAATATACGTGGAAAATCAGACATCACCAAGACCTGGCAATGGCTTAAGAATGGCAACTTGAAGAAAGAAACAGAGGGTTTAATACTGGCTGCACAAGAACAGGCACTAAGAACAAATGCAATAAGAGCAAAAGTCAAAAAATCCACCACAAACAGCAAGTGCTGCCTTTGTAAAGAAGCAGATGAAACAGTGGACCACCTAATCAGCTGTTGTAAAAAGATTGCACAGACTGACTGCAAACAAAGGCATGACAAGGTAGCAGGGATGATACACTGGAACATCTGCAAAAAAATACAAGCTACCTGTAGCCAAACATTGGTGGGACCATACAATTGAAAAAGTGGTAGAAAATGAAGATGTAAAAATATTATGGGACTTCCGACTACAAACAGACAAACATCTGCCACACAATACACTAGATATAACTGTAGTCGAGAAGAAAGAAAAACAAGTCAAAATAACCGACATAGCAATACCAGGGGATAGCGGAATAGAAGAAAAAGAAATAGAAAAAATCACAAAATACAAAGATCTACAAACTGAAATGGAAAGGCTGTGGCAAAAAAAGACCAAAATAATCCCAGTGGTAATTGGTGCCCTGAGTGCAGTTCCACAAGACCTTGAACAGCACCTCAACACCATCGGGGCCACAGAAATCACCATCAGTCAATTACAAAAAGCAACTTTACTGGGAACAGCCTATATTCTGCGACGATATCTATAACAGCAACAACATTGACAATAAAATTCAGCCATCCCAGGTCCTTGGGAAAGACTCGATGTCTGTATAAAACAACCCAGTCAATAACACCTGTCTGACTGTGTAAATAAATAAATAAATAAATAAATTGGCAATCCCCCAACTAGAAGGCGTACAACTGGTGGACCCTTCCATACTCTGTGGTTTAGTCATAGGAACAGAGTGCAGCCATCATTGAACTAAGGAGTGGTCTACCCTCTTCTGAAGAAGCCTTCTCTCAACCCTGATAATTTGGATGATCGTCCAATCTCCAATCTTCCTTTTCTTGGTAAGAGTCTGGAGAAGGTGGTTTGTGCTCAGTTGTTGAGAGTCCTGGAGGAAACTGATTTCCTGGATCCTTGCCAGTCAGGTTTTAGGCCACAGCACTGTAACGGCATTGGTTGTCCTGCTGTATGACCTGTATCATAACATTGATGTGAGAAGTGCACCTCTCTTGATTCTTCTTGATCTCTCAGCAGCCTTTGATACCATCGACCATGCTATCCTTCTGGAGTGTTTAAGTGGGCTGGGCCTTGGGGGCACTGTTTTTCAGTGGTTCCGCTCCTATCTCACTGGACGATTCCAGTTGGTGTCGATTGGGGGTGAGTGTTCTGTGCCCTGACCCCTTTCTTGTGGGGTTCCACAGGGCTTGGTCCTTGCTCCCATTCTCTTTAACATCTACATGAAGCCACTGGGCCTGGTCATCCTTCAGTTTGGGATAGGTGTTCATCAATATGCTGATGATACTCAGCTTTATATCTCTACCGCTGGCCAAAGAGGTGATGCCGTCCATGTGCTGGCTGTGTGCCTAGCAGCTGTCAGGACCTGGATGGGCCAAAACAAGCTCAGGCTCAATCCCTCCAAGACCAAGTTGCTCTTGTTCAGTTTACGATCTGGCCAATTGCCATGTTTGAGTTTATCTCTTGATGGGGTTGCACTTCCCTTGAGAGAGATGGTTCATGATCTAGGGGTCCTTCTGGACTCATGACTCCTGCTTGAACAGTAGGTGGATGCTGTGGCCCGGGGTGCCTTTGCCCAGCTTTGGCTGGTTCACCAGTTATGGCCTCTTTTCACCTAGCAGGCCCTGGCAACAGTAACTCATCCCTTGTTACCTCTCATTTGGATTACTGTAATGCTCTCTACCTAGGGTTGCCTTTGAAAACAATTCGGAAGCTTCAACTTGTCCAGAATGCAGTGCCCCGCCTCCGTATCGGTGGTCACAGATTTGATAGTGTCACACCTCATTTACAGTTGCTGCACTGGTCGCCTGTTCACTTCCAGGTCCAATCCAAAGTGCTGGTTCTCACCTACAAAACCCTTATGGGCTTAGCACCTGTATATCTCTGGGATTGCCTCTCTTGGCCGATTGTATCCCGGCCTATGAGGTCTTCTCAGGTGGCCCTCCTTAATGTCTCAGGCCCTGGTGGTGTGTGGTGCCTGGGCCCATAGCAGGGCCTTCTCTGTGGCTGCCCCTCTTCTTTGGAACACTCTCCCCCCACCCCAGATTCATTCAGCCCTCTCCCTGGCTGCTTTTAAGGCCCTTCTTAAGACAAATCTGTTTCGCCAGGCATTTGCCCTTTAACTTATTATTATTATTTTAAAATTGTTATTGGTATTGTTGTTGTTCACCACCTAGAGTCTTTGGAGGAGGCAGTATATAAGAAAATTTTAATTAATAAATAAACTGTCCTGCTAGTTCAAGTGATACTTGTTTCAGCCTCTATGCCTGGCAGGTACGACTCAAATGCATTCCACATGCTTGGAGCAAAAGGTTTCCTGCTGAGGACTGTTGCTCAATAAAGTCCATTGTCCCCCACCAACAACCAGGCCATATCAAAACAAAGAACCATATGCCTATTTTAGAAAAACAGAACAATTTTTATCAGTACAAAACGTGACACTGCACACTTTGTATTGAGGAAGTAGGGAACATTTCATTTCTCCATTTGTTTTCATGGTTAAAAGCCTCCTTCATATTGGTAATTGTTTAAATTGCACTTGAATGTTACAAAATCCATCTATTTTGTTCATTCATTGTTGCTATTGATTTAAATGGGAATGCCAGCGGCACTCTCCCTGCCTCTAACTTCTTTATTTTCTTACCAATTGACACAAAATTTACAGAATTCCTAAAATCCCTCCAAAAGATCAGAGGTGCCAAATTTCAACTGATTAGACAAAGCTGCTCCACTTTTAAGGGAGGGAGAACAATAAAACAAATGAACAGACACATCCTAACTACTATCTAAACTAAAGGTAAGTAGAAACTAAAAACAATAAGCACAGCAGAGGGGCACTCAGGGAGCAGACACCAGTTTGAGGAGTGCCCAGGCAGGTAGACCTCAACAGCCTTTGGCAACAGGGTTTGTCAGGGCAGTGGAGGAGTGAGCACGACTTCTGTTTTAGGCTGGGTTAGGAAATAGAAAGTGTCCCCAGATAAAGGATAAAATGCAGGTAAGGCAAGAACTTGAATAAGGAATGGAATTAGTTCTGGAAACTGGATTTCAAAATGCCCTTGATAAAGGGAACTCCCAAAGTAACACAACTTCATAAGCAGATTCTGATACTAAAGAACAAGAAATAATTGGGGGTGTTGGATCAATTTTGGGGTCTTTTAAAAAGTAGATTTCTAATGAACTAACTGCTCCTAGTTGCTATAGGTTAAGGAAGCCACCACCGCCACTCCGCCCCCCCCCCCCCCAACAACTATTGCAGTATTCTCGCAAACAGTCAGTGAATGATGAGAAAAATGCTGAGAGCAAGGATTGCAATAACTGGGATGTGTAGGATCGATTGTCTGGAAATTTTCAAATGAACTGCTCCAAGGAAAGCCTCTGCTAAAAACCCAGGCACCCCTAAACTCAAGCAAACACCCAAACCAATGTGCTCTAACAAGCTCAGAATAATATCAGATGAGATTGTGTCAAACTGGGAGAAGAAAATGGAATTAAAATAAAATGCTTTAATATAGGCAAATCCCAAATACAAAGAAGTGTGCTAGAATAGCTGTTCTAAATGGCTCTGGAGTTTGTTTGTTTTTTTGCAAAAGTACAAATCTGCAAAACATATTTCTCCCCTCCCTTTCAGTGGATGAACATTACTACATGTTTTGTATTTCTGCACATCCCTCCTCTTGCCTCTGTTTGTGTTTCAAGAAGCCCTATAGGATTCTTCACCACTTTGGCTAGAATGTGTCCGAGTTCAAGACTAGAGAGTTTACATTGCCAAGTTCTCCCTTGCTTTCTCTTCCTCCCCTCTCTCCTAGTTGCCCCTGGCTATGAGAAAAGGGAACTGCAATGGATTAATTTGACCCAAAGGGATTGCTGCTCACTCTGGACTTCTTCCTATTTTCTTTGGCTCATCATGGAGGTGAACTGTGGCTTACCTTGGATGTAGCACTGACTCCAAATGCCACATCTCAGCAATAGGACATAAGAGAGGATTGTGAGTTGGACAGTGCCTGTGAACACATGCCCTTCCTTCCCCACTAAGTAACAGCCATTCCCATACTAGTGAGATTAGGGGGTCAAAGTTTGTTGTCTCTACATAGACTTTAACTCCAGCTGCTAGCTGTAATGTCAGGAATTAAACACTGCTCTCCTTCTGCTCCTACCTGGATGAATCAGGAGTTTGGCACAAGCAATATCAGATGTTGCTCGAATGGCAAGTGAGCCGGCTTCATGGACCACAGAACACACAGTGCCTGGGATCTCCTCCCCCCAGAACCCTTTGGAATTGCTGCTCTGACGGTAGACAATTAGTTCCCCAGCCTATTCCCAAGAGCCAGGCTTTTGCTGTAGAAGGTGAGTCTGATCAACAGCACACAGGAGGAGTGGGTATCTGGAATACTTTCTCACTGGCTCTTTTTGTTTTTAATGTGCCAAGGGAACAACTTCCCCACCCCCCACCGCACCCTGAGATATTATCCAGCTCTCCCATGGAGAGATGGAGTGTGGTTGCTGGCACACTAAAGCCCTTTTTAGTGCTGCTTGGAGATGGCAGTGCTCCTTTCCCCACGGCCAAGATCCTTCAAGCATGTTTACTCCCAAGTAAGTCCCATTCAGCAAAGCAGGGGTGGAGCTACAGTGTTCCAATATGTCCTTTGGAACATGAGCTGCTCTGCCCCTACAGGCCGCCTCCCCCCACCCCACACACTCCTGCTCCTCTCTCCCTCCTGGGGCCACTTCTGCCTGCTCCCCCTTCAACTGCTCCTACCTTCCTCCACCCACCCACCCACCGTGGCAGCTCTTGCTGCCATTTTGGCCCATGCTGACACCTGGGGCCTTGTCAGCTGGCTTGGGTGCCACACAATGCCTTCTGAGCAGCCCTGGAGCCCCTGGGAATCACGAAAGGTACACTGCACAGGCCACCTGTGTTGTCAAGCTGCACGGGTGCCCTGCAGTCCCAGCTGACTCTGGAACCATTCAAAAGGAGGCAAGTGGGGCCCGAGCTGCTGCGAGGGTGGCAAGAGCAGCAGCAGTGCCATCACTGCTGCCAATGGTGAGGGGGACATGCAAAGCATGCTTTCCTGGGGCGGGGTGTGTGCAAACACAGGCCCCCTCTCCCCAGTGACGTCAGTGCAGCAAAGGTCTTCTGCCACATTAATTAGTAGCTTCCTTCTTGCAGCCTCTGAAAAAATAAGGAAGGACACCACAGCAAACACCATAGCTCAATTTAAACCAAAGAAAATAAGTGCCCTCTTATTTTACTTGTGAGAGACATCTAGTTTGAGTGATTTTGTTGAAGCCTCCACACACTCTGTGAAGCCACCTTGACCAGCGTAAAGAGACAAGTGGAACCCAGAGACCGGATATGATTTTATGGTGGCAGTGGTTACACAGTTTTCAAGAGAAGGGAAAATAATAGTGACCTTAAGGGGAAATTAATAAGAAACACCAAGTAAACCTATCCTTCCCAGTCCCTTCTCATGACAGAGGTAGGTTTGGGTGAGGGATAAGTGGCTGGCCCAGAGTCACTTCATAGCTGAATGGGGATTGAAACTTGGGTTACCCCAGTCCTAATCCAATTCTCTGGCCACTACACAACAATGGCTCTCATTAGGTCTTTTATTTCTCAAAAGGCTGCCAGGATCTGTTCAGATTGGAGCCACAGCAAGGGGGAAAGGTGCTAAACCTTTTACCCCTGCACCAATGTCCTGATTCTTATCCTGAATCTACTATTGATCACAGAGTGTAAACATTAACCCCTGCTAACTTGGCAAAGAGGCACCTTTTAATGTGGTGATTCTCTTTATTTAGCAGGGAGAGAGTAACTGGCCCTACCCACCCCCAGCACAGTACTTCCAATGACTGTTGCTGGTGTTTATCTTATGTTTCTTTTTAGATTGTGAGCCCTCTGGGGACAGGGATCTATCTTATTTATTTATTATTACTCTGTGTAAATGCCCTGAGCCATTTTTGGAAGGGCAGTATAGAAATCAAATAAATAAATAAATAAATAAATAAATGGTATCTCCTTATGCCCAGTTATTTTCCCCTCAGCAGCGAAGAACAGTTTCAGGGGTGTTCTGAACCAAGGCTACAGCAGGTGGGGGGGAGGGGTTAAACTCCTCTTCACCTACATCACAGCCACAGTACAAATTGGGCACTCTCACAGTGGGTTTTTGAGAGAGAATTGCCAGGAGCACCAAATAACAGAATATCTATATCACATTTTATTTGGTACTTGGTGAGCCCTTTCTCATGATCCCGTGAGAGGGCTTGGGGCCAGGCAACAGGAAGGCTTCAGGAGCTTGCCTTCCCTGCAGATGATCTTGCTGCTGCCTCTGGGTGCAAGGATTGCGCACCCAGACGTTCCGCTGCTGCCTTGGGAGCCATTTTTGGAAGGGCGGTATAGAAATTGAATTATTATCTCTTGTTTACACAGTCAGACAGGTGTTATTGACTGGTTTTTTAAATCCAGACATCAAGTCCTTCCCAAGGACCTGGGATGCCAGAATTTTATTGTCAATGGTTATAGATATCGTCACAGAATATAGGCTGTTCCCAGTAAAGTTGCATTTTGTAATTGGCTGATGGTGATTTCCGTGGCTCCTATGGTGTTGAGGTGCTCTTCAAGGTCTTTTGGAACTGCACCCAGGGCGCCAATTCCAAAATAAATAATTAAATAATAATAATAATAATAATAATAATAATAATAATAATAATAATTATTATTATTATTATTATTATTATTATTATTATTATTAGTCCTGGCCTCCAGAAATGCCACAATGCACTGCATGGTGCATGGTGGAGATCCCTCTGGCACTGTGCCTCAGTGCTGGCTGCAAGCAGCCAGTACTGACACATGAGCAGTTAGACTCATTAGTGCGCCCTTAACTTTGGGTAACTGGCAGGCTTCTTTGGAGGGTTTGCTGCCAGAATCCCCATGGATTCCAGCGGTTCTTCCACACAGCCTAACCTGGGCTGGGAATGAGAACAGCCTTGGTCTGTTACAGAAACCCCCACACTAAAGAGCCTGTGGCATCTTAAAGACTAATAAATGCACTGTGGCATAAACTTTCATGGACTGCAGCCCACTTGCTTAGATGCACGAAGCATCCTCAGCTGGCAGATATATACATGATTATGGGGGGGGGGGGACAATGGTAAACAGTGGGGCCAATAGGCCATGAAATGCAAGAGTTATAGTCGGTCTGTGACATTTCTCTGCAAAGCTCAAACACATCGAAGATAAATGCTCACAACAGCGGTAATGGACAATAACACAATCTTCCCGGCTTTGCTCTGCTAATTTCATCTTGCAGCCTCGTCTGAAACTTCTTTGTCCCCTCTCCCACTCAAGTCTTAAATGATGCCCCTGACTTCAAGAGAGGGCATAGGGTGGAATTTGACTATAGCTAGAAAAATGAGAGTTGCAACCCAAAGTATTTATAGGAAGTTTCAGTGGTTAAGAAATCAAAGAGGTTAGCTCTGTGTTTGGGGTTATCAATTACAAAGTTCCACAAATGTTAGCAGGGAAGCACGGCTAACAATTTGTATGGAACACTACTGTTCTCAGAACAATAGAAAGTGTATTTGCACAGATCATTAGATAAATCATCTATGAAGCATCTTCAAAGATTACCCAGTTTAAGCGAACCTCAGGAGACAATAGAATCGGCCTCCTTATTAGAGGAATAGATCATAACTAACTTTCTGTCTGAAAATTCAGGGTATGCAAGGCAAAGTTTTGTCTCTAATAATCTTGTTTGTGTCTGTGTATTTGCAGGAATCGCTTTCATGCTGTCATGAAATGTGTCCACTTCTGTTCACTAATTTGCCAGTATGTTCCCATTATTTTCAATGGAGGAAACACTTCCACTCCTGCCTGTAACTTCATGGTTTTCAAGTCAATCTGGATGAAATATGCAGATATATGAAGACCCCTCCTAGGGATTGTGTCTGCCAAATTTAAGAGATGGTGCTCAAGGGACCCATTATCAAAAATTGTCACACCTGACCAGACATAAGCTTCCCTTTGGTTTCAATGAAGAGAGCCAGCTTCTGTCCCTGGCTTTGCTGTTCTCCAGCCAATCTGCATTAACGATCTGTGTTCAAGGACACAGTCAAGGGATCACACCTGTCGTACTTCCAACAGCTAGCACCACAGGACCCCATTGCTGAAGACACTAAGAAGTACACAGATTAATGGCTATCTAAACTGATGGGAAACAACAATTAAAAACTGGAAATGTGGTGTTGGACCAGTTAATTCTTGGCGTGTTGTAGACATTTTGAATAATATGATGATGTAATAAAGACCAAGTTAGGCACAGGGCCATGCCTATCCATTGGGGGAGGAAGTGTTGTGTGAGTAGCATAGGCAGAGTCACATGTAGGGTTGCCCACTAGGGACTTCTATAGAGGACGTGTGACTATTTTGGAAACCAAATGACCTTTTCCTGCATGTGTTGTCCAAAATTCTGGGGGTGTGTGTGTGTGACCCAATCGTGACTAAAATGAAAGTGTATTGAAAATCACGTGTATCAAACAAATAGTTAGAAATCTGTATTACTATACAGTAGGCCAATCATAAGGTAATATCTAATTTCTTTCACTAATGAGAAAATAAATAGTTGAACCAAATATAACAATTCGAGATAAAACATGAATAATAACATATAGCAATAGCAATAGCAATAGTACTTACATTTATATACCGCTCTATAGCCGGAGCTCTCCAAGCGGTTTACAATGATTTAGCATATTGCCCCCAACATTCTGGGTACTCATTTTACCGACCTCGGAAGGATGGAAGGCTGAGTCAACCTTGAGCCCCTGGTCAGGATCGAACTTGTAACCTTCTGGTTACAGGGCGGCAGTTTTACCACTGCACCACCAGGGGCTCTTTTTTACAATATACAATATACAATACAATATACAATAATTATCAAAGACATATAGAGGAGATATGATTGAACAGGGCAAAAAATGGGGCTGCTGGATAAAGTGAGGCTCACAGCTGTCTGTTCCTAGCTGGCTAACATAAACATGGCTCAAACCAGTGAAAAAAGCAAAACAAAAAACAAAAAAAAAACAGGTAACCAAGGAAATGCAAAAAAATGCAAAAATGGCATAACAAGGAACAACAAATGCCAGTATAATGAAATGCCATTTTTGCATTTTTTTGCATTGATTCTATTTATCATGGGGAGAGCAACTGGCCAGTCCTTCAATAGCTAATGCTGGTGTCAGGGGCATAGCTATGGGCATAGCTAAGCCATCTGAGCAGATGGGTTCAAAGAACCCGAGCACTCCATCTCCAGAAGGCACCCCAACAACACTCCTCTCTATTTTCTCCATTATCTCCCTCACTCGGAGGGGCCACCAGGGTGAGGGGCAAACACGCCCCCCCTCTCCCCTAGCTACACCCCTGCTGGTGTTACCTTGTGTTCTCTTTAGTTTGTGAGCCCTTTGGGGACAAGGGAGCATCTTATTAATTATTGTTCTTTGAAAACCTCTATGAAGCTTTCTGTTGAAAAGCTGGTGGGCCACTGTGCGAAACAGGAAGCTGGATGAGATGATCCAGCAGGGCTGTTCCAATGTCTATAAATGTTTGTAATCCTAGAGGGCAGCAAGTGAGTGGGAGACTGTGCATGCACCACTGTGCCAACATGCAAAGAGGCTGGCTTGGCAGCTAACTAGTTGCCCTGCCTCGAGCCAGGAGGTGAAGTCAACTGTCCCAGCTGGGGAGAGCAGGCTGGGAGCTCTGTGGGGAGGAGGACAGAGGGCTGTGTGTGTGGTGAACTTAACTCGGAGATGGATTTATGGTCAAGAAGCTGGGGCCTTGAGAACTCTGCACCTAGACAGCAGAACATACGACAGCTCACCTGGGCGTCAGCTGGGAAGTTGCTTCCTAGGAAGTTGGAGCATTGGTCCATCCAGCTCGGAATTGTCTCCACTGACTGGCAGCAGATCTCCAACTGTTCAATCCTACCTGGAGATGTTGGGGATTGAACTTGGTACCATTCAGCAAGCAAAGCAGGCGTGCTTGCACTGAGCTACAGTCCTCCTCTCGCCTTGTACTGGAGACCGGCAGGACAAGCTCCAGTTCATCATCCTACCCTGCAGATTGTGACCTTTGACAGCTTCTCTACTGGAGCCATGTCCTTTTGAGCATCTGATCTGCCCCAAAGGACTGTTGCAGACCCTTTCATTTAAAGGTCACATTTTCAGGGCATGACATTGGCTTCTCCCCACCTACAATGCAGAACTTGTGCCTTTAACAGCTGCATGACGTCCCCTTAGCTAAGCAGGGGCCGCCCTGGTTGCATTTGAATGGGAGACTTGATGTGTGAGCACTGTAAGATATTCCCCTCAGAGGATGGAGCTGCTCTGGGAAGAGCAGAAGGTTCCAAGTCCCCCCCCACCCCCCGGCTTCTGCAAGATAGGGCTGAGAGAGACTCCTGCCTGCAACCTTGGAGAAGCCGCTGCCAGTCTGTGAAGGCAATACTGAACTAGATGGACCAATGGTCTGACTCGGTATATGGCAGCTTCCTATGTTCCTTTCCTCTATATGGCATTACCTCATGGGGAATGAGGCACCTGTTGTATTCCTGTCTGTCTTGCAGCTGTTGAAAGAAGAGGGTCTGGGGCAGGAAACAGGCGGCAACTCTAGAAATTTGACAGTCGCAAATGGAAATGATATCTTATTTTTAGTAGCCTCCTGTTGTCGAGAAGAAATCGACTCTCTTCTCCCTCCTTCCAGGCCGTAGGGACAAGGGAAAAAATTGCCACCTTTGGATTATGAGGTATTAAGTGGAAATGAGTTGGAAGCATCATGGCACATTTATATTCCCTGCTCTTGAGAAGCCAGAGGGGGAACAAGGGGATAATCCCCACTAATCCCATTATCTGCTTATGAGCAAGAGGAGAAGCTGAGATGGTGCCAAAGTCTTTGGTAAACCTCCTGGCTCTTTCAGTATTTAAAGATACCTTCCATCCAGTCCTGTTGGCAGGGCTTGCCTGCTGGGCTTTTATTTGTTGGGACGTTGACTCTAAAATGCCATTCTGCCCTTCTCCCAATGCAATGTGCGATCTTCCCACCCCACAGTAGCCTCAGGGAAAGGAACAAGCAATTCAGATGACTTTTATTACAGGAAACGATTTGGGGCTGCCGCGCTTCTCACCCCCAAATTCTGCAAACGGAATAAACTGGGTCCATTATGTGTGTACTTGCTTCATTTTGCATAACTGCAGCTGCCACCTTGGGGCTTTGGCCAAGTGTCTGCTATTCTGGCAAAGGCTGTGGGTGGTAAAGCAGCAAGAGTGGGAGAGCAAACTGAATTAGGGCTCAACGCCAGAACTGTTTTCAGTATTGGAATCCACATAATTTGTAGTGTATTGTGCTTGTGGCAATGAAGCCTTGCCATGAGCAGTGCATGCATCAGGGAGAAAGGAGGAGGCAGGTGAGAAGCATGTATAAGACAGCCAGCTAATTAACATACCCTTGTTCATAAGGTGGTTGTACACAGGTGTGGCTTATAGAGACAGATGGTGTTTGGGGTTGCTATCCTTTTTTTTTTTTTTTACAGGCCTTGTGTTCCTGTGGCTTAGACAGCTGCCTGAGGCATAGAAATCTTGTTTGTCATGATAGCTAAATGGAACATCCAAGTCTAGAAATAGTGTACCTGGAGATACCAAGTATTGGAAATGCAGGGAACAGTTGCTTTCAGATTGTGCACGTGAGCTTCCCAAAGAGTTTTGGGCTGAACCATTTGCATGGTCGGGTGAGCCCTTGAACCGAGATGGCTCGAGCACAAACCGGCTCAACTTTGAACCAGTTCGTAAATCCCTAAGCATAATGTGCTGAGATCAGCAGGTGAAGCTTGCCATGGCATGGCAGCACGCCTGATCGCCAGCTAAAATCTACACATCAAGCTATCATTAGAAGTAAAGGTACATCAATACCGGTGTGGCCATTGCGGCTGGGGATGATGGGAGTTGTAGTCCAACAACATCTGGAGCTTTGGCTTGGGTCTTTCATTCCAGTGGTGGCATGGGAGACAGGCACATAGGAAGTTGCCTTGTACAGAATTAGACCATTGGTCCATCTAGCTCAGTATTGTCTACCCAGATCGGCAGCGGCTTCTCCAAGGTTATGTTGCAGCACTCTTCTATCCCATGTTGCTGGGGAAATGGAAGAAGCCCTGAGCCATGCCACATTGCAGCTCTTCCTCATGCCAACATCCAACCTGAGAAAACCCAGCTAATACTGGTATGGGGAAGAGCTGTAGCATAGGATCTTCCAACAGGACTCTGAGCTTATTGCAATGAAAGTGGGAAGATTCCTTACACTGAATCAGCTTATTGCCTGCACTGACTGTCAGAAGCTCTCCAGGGTTTCAGATGGGTATTCCTAGCTCTGCCTGTAGATGTCAGACTTTGAACCTGGGGCCTTCTGCTTGCAAAGCAGGTGCCCTGCCACTGAACCCGTGGCTCTCAGGAGCACCCCAACAGCTTTGGAAGGATCTCAGCACTCATGCTGCCTCAGTAATATGAGACCCCAGCCTTTTTTGTGGGAAGGGGGTCAGTTTATTCCAGGCCAAGTGCTGATCAGCCAACTGTACTTGCTGAACAAGCATTGGCCCATGACTGGAAATACAGCAGAGCTTGTACCGACTGCATTGACACGACAATGGCAGGGGGAACCTGCTCCGGTGCCAAGCAGAGAGAACGCATTTAGAAAGAGAACCTGGAAGGTATTAGAGTTAGATCCGAAACAAACATTTGAAATTTGGCAAGATTGCAGTGTTTGACCTGAGAGATGCTCTGGCTTTGGAGATGAATTTTAAGCAAACAATATGACCCATCCGTTTGGTGGCTTCCGTACATTGACGGCTTGCAGGCTTCTACCCCTCACGCCTCGTCATGCTTCAAGTACAATTGAAGCTTCTGAACAGGTTTGTCCTTGCGAGGTTGACTCCTAAGATAATAGGCAGCCAGGGATGGAGATGGGGAAGGGGCAACTTATACAGGCAGGACAACTATTCCTTACAGATTTGTATTGGTTTCCTCCCAAGAACCCAACTGTGGCTGTCCCCAAAGAATAATGGGAACTGTCATATGCTAAGGAGTGTCATAACTGTCATAAGGTAAGGACAATCCTATGTGAGAAAGCCCTAGAGCAGGGGTGCACAACTCAAACATCCCAATGGGCCAGAAACAACCATGATGATGTATGTGGGGGCCCAAGTCAATTTTCAGTGCATTGGTTATTACAGTAGAATTAATTATAAAGCTAGATATTAAAGCCATTACTAGTTAGTTGTGTGTCCTTCCTTCCCCCCCACCCCCAAGGCCCTCAATTTTAATCAAGGATAGTGGCAAGAAAATAAGCCCTGTCCTTGCTCAGTTGGTAGGGACCTGGCTGTTCCAGTCCTACACAAATGCCAAATTTTGGGGCTGTTGCTGGCTACCTGAGCCATCAAAAATGTCCTCGCAGGCCAGATCTGGCCCTCTAGGCCTTACGTTGTGCAGGGCTGCCCTAGATTCTCCACCCCACCTGCCGCCACAGAACTACAGTTCCCAGGGTTCCTGGGAAGAGGGGCTGCTTATGGAATGTGTTTGTAAGTCTATACTTTACGTATAGTTTACTTTACGTAGAGGTCAAATTTCTAGATACGCTAAATGACTGTGCCTTAGAACAGTTGGTCATGGAACCGACCAGAGAGAAGGCGACCTTGGATCTAATTCTGAGTGACACCCAGGACCTGGTGTGTGATGTCAGTGTCATCGACCTTTAGGGAACAGTGACCACAGTGCCATCAAATTCAGCATACATGCGGGGAGAGAATCACCAAGGATGTCAAACACAGACATTTTAAATTTCAAAAGAGGAAACTTCTCCAAAATGAGGAGTATGGTGAAAAGAAAGCTGAAGGGGAAAATCAGGAGAGTCACTTCGCTCCAGAGTGCATGGCGTTTACTCAAAACCACAATACTAGAAGCCCAGTTAGATTGTATACCCAAAAGGAGGAAAGGTACCACTAAATCCAGGAGGATGCCAGCATGGCTAACGGGTACCATCAAGGAAGCCATAAAAGGGAAGAAGAATTCCTTCTGAAACTGGAAGGCCTGTCCAAATGAAAAGAACAGAAAGGAACACAAACTCTGGCAAAAGAAATGCAAGGTGACAATAAGGGAGGCAAAAAGAGAGTTTGAGGAACATTTAGCCAAAAGTATCAAGGGGAATAAGAAAAACTTCTTTAGGTACATCAGAAGCAGGAAACCTGCCAGGGAGGCAGTTGGGCCATTAGACAATGAGGGAGTGAAAGGGATTATTAAGGAGGATATGGAGGTTGCAGAGAAACTGAATGAGTTCTTTGTGTCTGTCTTCACGGCAGAGGATACTGAGCATATACCTGTTCCTGAACCAGGCTTTTTAGGGATGGAGGCAAGAGAACTGAGTCTGATAGAAGTGACAAGGGATGATGTTCTAAACTGTCTGGAAAAACTGAAAACTAACAAATCACCAGGGTCGGATGGCATCCATCCAAGAGTCCTCAAAGAACTCAAATGTGAAATTGCCGACCTCCTTGCTAAAATATTTAACTTATCCCTGAAATCGGGCTCTGTACCAGAGGACTGGAGAGTAGCAAATGTAACACCGATTTTCAAAAAGGGATCCAGGGGTGATCCGGGAAATTACAGGCCGGTTAGCCTAATGTCCGTTCCAGGCAAATTGATGGAAAGCATCCTCAAGGATAAAATTGTAAAGCACCTAGAAGAACAGGCCCTGCTGGGAGTGAGCCAGCATGGCTTCCGCAAAGGTAAATCTTGCCTCACCAACCTTTTGGACTTCTTTGAGAGTGTCAACGAGTGTGTGGATCAAGGTGATCCCGTTGACATAGTATACCTGGACTTCCAAAAAGCTTTTGACAAAGTTCCTCATCAAAGATTCCTGAGGAAACTTAGCGGTCATGGGATAAAGGGACAAGTACATGTGTGGATTGCTAACTGGTTGAAAGACAGGAAACAGAGGGTAGGTATAAATGGAGAGTTTTCACAGTGGAGGGAAGTAAGAAGTGGGGTCCCCCAGGGATCTGTACTGGGACCAGTGCTTTTTAATTTATTCATAAATGATCTAGAAGCAGGGGTAAGCAGCGATGTGGCCAAATTTGCAGATGATACCAAACTCTTCCGGGTAGTGAAATCCAAAACAGATTGTGAGCAGCTCCAAAAGGATCTCTCCAAACTGGGGGAGTGAGCGACAAAATGGAAAATGCGGTTCAATGTTAGCAAGTGTAAAATGATGCACATTGGGACGAAAAACCCCAACTTCAAGTATATGCTGATGGGATCTGAGCTGTCGGTGACGGACCAGGAAAGGGATCTTGGGGTTGTGGTTGACAGCTCGTTGAAAGTGTCTATTCAATGTGCAGCAGCTGTGAAAAAGGCAAATTCCATGCTAGGGATCATTAGGAAGGGGATTGAAAATAAAACGGCTAACATTATAATGCCCTTATACAAAACTATGGTGTGACCACACTTGGAGTACTGCGTACAATTCTGGTTACCACATCTTAAAAAGGACATTGTTGAACTGGAGAAGGTACAGAAGAGGGCAACCAAGATGATCAGGGGCCTAGAGCACCTTTCTTACGAGGCAAGACTACAACACCTGGGGCTTTTTAGTTTAGAAAAAAGACGACTGCGGGGAGATATGATAGAGGTCTATAAAATCATGCATGGCGTGGAGAAAGTAGAGAGAGAGAGAGATTCTTTTCCCTCTCACACAACACTAGAACCAGGGGTCACTCCATGAAATTGATTGCCAGGAGGTCTAGGACCAACAAACGGAAGTACTTTTTCACACAATGCGTGATCCACTTGTGGAACTCTCTGCCACAGGATGTGGTGACGGCCAACAACCTGGATGGCTTTAAGAGGGGTTTGGATGACTTCATGGAGGAGAGGTCTATCAATGGCTACTAGTCAGAGGGCTGTGGGCCACCTCCAGCCTCAAGGGTGTGCCTCTGAGTACCAGTTGCAGGGGAGCAATGGCAGGAGAGACGGCACACCCTCAACTCCTACCTGTGGCTTCCAGCGGCATCTGGTGGGCCACTGTGCGAAACAGGATGCTGGACTAGATAGGCCTTGAGCCTGATCCAGCAGGGCTGTTCTTATGTTCTTATGTATGCCCAGTCTTTACTAGGCAAACTGCATCTTGTCAAGGGAGCCTTTCAAAACTCAAAGTCTAGTAAGTGGGCAGAAGTCAGTAGTAAAGTATACCAAATGGGCAGAAAGAAATACAAAGACAAGGTGGTAAGCTCAGAGACTTAAGGAATTTGAAGTATTAATAACCAAAAACATTGATCATTTATTGGGATTGATATACAAGTTGCTGCTGAAATACAATTCAGTAACAGAACAGATTAAAAACTGCATGATTAAGTGGATGCAAAATTTAAACAGGACAATCGGTATTCAACAATGCCCCTCCCAAGGCCTCATGCTGCGGGGAGGGGAGTTTGTCCCAGCCCCACCTAGGCACAAGCCCAAAAGGCACCTGATTGGTCAGGGCCTAAGGGAGGGTGGGGCTAGGTTTGCAGCTACTGCTGCTCCCTGCCCCAAACTAACAGTCGGCACTGAGATTTTGCTGAAGTCGGAGCTCGCCAGTGCGGCTCCACTTTGGCCCAGTGTTGGGAGGTGCGGCCTTCGGGCCTTTAACAGCGATGGCGGCAGCGGCATTAGCGGTGTGACAGCTTCGATGGTGGCAGTACCCTTTGTGGGCTCAGACGCCAGCCCAGCGGCAAGGGCAAGGGCAAGGGCGGCCCAGCAGCGAGGTTTCCGGCGGCAGCCCAGAAGGAATTGTGGTGGGGCCCGCGGTGGGGCCTGCCTCCAGTTTGGGGGCTTTGCCCCTAGCAAGTGGGCTGCATGGAGAGGGCCTGTGGCCTGGGGAGAAGGCTATTCTTTGGGCCTGGGGTTGGTTTTTAGCCTTGGGGGGCTGGGTGACTGTGGCCCTAGTGGCCCAGGGGATTACAGGCCTTCGGGCCTTCGGACGAGGAGGACGTGGATATGGTGCAAATTAGGGGTCTCATTCACTGCATGGAGGCATTGGAGCGGGCTCAGGAGACTCCTTTGGATAAGGGTGCTGGCCCATCAGGTGTCCCTACGCGGCCTAGGAAATGCACTAGGGGTGCAGCCAAAGCTCAGCTATTAAAATCTCTATCCGATAGGTTGGCATTATTAGAAGATGCATCAGTACCTGCAGTTCCCACCGCCTAGTGAGCCTTTGGTCCTGGCAACACCTGCAGTTCCCATCCCCAGCACGCCTCAGGCAGCAGATCCTAATGGAGGAAACGGAGCTATGCCGATGGTATCAGGTGATCACACCACATCACTGCCTCCTGAAGATACCAGCCCGTGGCCTGCGTATCCCTGGCTGATACCTTCTTTTGGGGGCTGGGGCGTTAGTCCATTTTGGGCTTCGCCTATACAGACATGGCCCAGTGGACCTTTCCTGGTCCACGTGTTCCTGGTTAGGAACATGGCTTGGCGCACAGGGGATGGCTGGACAGGCTGTGGGTTGGTGGGGGGAGGTGTTCAGTGGCTCCTGGTCAGGCAAATCTGGTGAGTTCCTCTACAGATGTGGGTTTCTATCTGATGGGGGTAGTTCTGTCCCCACAGCATTCTCCCTATGGGGCTGTTGGGCTCCCCTTGGGCAACCATCTGTTGCTTGCCACAAGAGAAAAGATCTTAAAAGGGGAATACATTGATAAGTTTAGCCTTTTATTTCAGGAACCTGAGGTTAAACATAAGGAAGGGGAGCCTTGCAAGGATCACACAGTTACTAAGCACAAGCCGGTTGAAAAGACCTGGAACAACTGGCTATCTGGGTACACCATTTATATGGGGATTATCTTGTGGGCCCAGCCAGCCAGGGGACCAGCCTTAGTGAAATATCTGGACGTCATTCATCGAGTGGTGTCTGACTTTGCTGCACTACCGCCTGATTGTCGCACCAAAAACGCACAGTGGAGTTGGCCAGCTCTGGCGCCCACAGGTGCACAGCTACAACAATGGGAAAAAACTTTGCCACAAGTCCACCACATATGATAAAATGAGATTATTTAGCTAGGAAGCCCCCTCCCGAGATTTGAGTGGTCCATTTGGGGGGAAATGACTTGAGTCAGCGGACTGGGCTCTCCATCATCTGGCAGGCCTCCTCAGATTTTGCAGTCGTGGAGGACTGGAAACCTGGGGTTCAAATAGTATGGGTAGAGTGGCTGCAGCACCGTGTTTGGTGCGGGACCCGCAGTTTGAGAGGTGTGGAGCGGGAGTGGCATAAAGCCTTAGCCGTCATCGGCAGGTGTGTAACTGCATCTGGCGGGGTGGTCATTTCGCAGCCTGGCCTGGTTCATTCCCTGCCACTTTTATTCCGTTCTGATGGGGTGAATTTGTCAGTTGAAGGATGTGACTTGTATTTGGCCAATCTGGAAAGGGGGCTTGTCTTGGTGTTGGAGGGTCTTGGAGCCAGCAGGTTCAGCTAGGCTAACCTCCCTGGGTGGCAGGGACAGTGCGGGCTAGGAGTTAGCTAAAGGGATTTAACATTGGTGAGCACCTTTGGGCAGTTAAGTAGGTTCGGTGGTCAGTCGCTCCCTTGTGGTTTGTGCGGCCCAGGGAGGATGATTGGCCATGGAGCCGGATGCAGGACTTCGCAAATCCTAGGGCTCAGCGGTTCGGGAGGTGTGAAGCCCTGAAAATGCCCAGACCCCGTGGGGTTGACTATGAAGGGACAGAAGCGGGTTTCCACCTGCTTCTTTCCAGAGTCAGGGTGTGTCGCCCATTTAGGGCAAGGGCTAGGACTGGGGAGTCTGAACCCTGCCTTGATAGGCTCACACTGTCGTGGTGGGTGGAGTTTTTCCCCTCCTATTGTCTGCTGCTCAAGTCAATTAAATAACTGGATAATAAAGTTGTGGCCCTTTTACATCCAAACACTGGTGTCTGTGTCTTCTTGGACAAGGGTCTGCTGACAATGGGAACATCAATGGAAGGTGAATATTATATTTACAACAGCACTCTAAGATAAAACTTGTACAAAATGTATTTCCATTGGTACATTACTCCTGCGACCATTAGAAAGACGGACAGCAATTACCCGAGAGACTGTTGGAAATGCAAGAATCATGTGGGGACATCTTATCATATGTGGTGGACTTGTGGCAAAGCACAACAATTTTGGGGGGGAAATTCACTTTAAGATGCAACAAATTTTAAATATAAATTTTCCCTGTTCACCCGAGCTCTTTTTGTTAAATATGACTGAACCCTGTATACCTACTAAACACACAGAGTTGTTCTTATATATGATTACTGCTGCCAGGATTCTTTATACTGCCAACTGGTGGTCACAGGCAACCCCAACTTTGGATTAATGGTTACTAAAGCTATGGGAATACGCCTCGATGGCTAAGGTCACTGCTTATTTGTGGAATAGCTCAGATGAAACATTTGTATTAACTTGGGAACCTTTTCTAAATTATAATATAGCACAGGGTCAAAATCCACACCCAAGATTTAGTTTTTTAAAAAAATATTGAGGGCTGACAAACGTATTATTTATATCTTTCTGTAATATCTGTTGTGAGGGTGAAGGTTGGCAAAGGGTGGAAGCGGCATCTCGGATTGTCATATGTAATATGTCATATGTAACTGCTGGAAGTCCAAGAGATGATAATGCAATCATGTGATTTCTTTTTATTTCCTTATTAAATAAGAATATAGTTTTTAAAGTAATGTATATCAAATATGGAAATGTACCCTTAGATGTTCTGGTGCCTGAGGCAGAAACTCTACTTAGCAACCTTCCTCGCTTAAAAAAAAAAGACTAGAATAATGTGTTTTCTTTTTTATTACCTCTAAAATCAGCTGCTGGGGTGCCATATGAATATGAATTGTTTCATATTTCATGGCAGGGCTAATTCTGCATCAGAGGTGTGGGGACATGACAGGTCACAGAGAGGAATTTGTGTATTTATGTAATTATTTATCAAATTTTTATACTGCCTGTCATTAAAACAATTTCAAGGTGGTTTATAAAACATTTAAAACAGTATTAGACTATAAAACAGTTACACAATAAAATATTAAATTGGAATATAAAAATACTAATCTAATTAAAAGTTTTAAAAATATACACAATAGGACCATAAGATACAGAGCAGCAGCAACAAAAACAAAACTCATATCAAAGCCAAGATTTCATTTGATTTCTAAAAACTGTGATGGAGGCTGAGGAGTGGAAGCCTACCAGGCAGGGGAGCATTCCAAAGCTTGAAAGTATGTTTCTTGTTAGATTGTGAGCCCTTTGGGGACAGGGGACCATCTTCTTTATGCATTATTCATTTTTCTGTGTAAACCGCTCTGAGAACTTTGGCTGAAGGGCAGTATATAAATATCTGTAGTAGTAGTAGGGGCAATAACTGAGAAGAAGAGGGAAGATAGAAAGGGGCTAGATGTTGGGAATTCTCTCTGGTAAGAGAAACCCTTTTTTTTATTATAGCAGAGTGCACAGAGGCACAACACAGCGGATTTAATTAGGCGTGTGTGTATGCTGAGAGTAAAGTAACTTGGAGCCAGTTCATAGTTTCAAATCAATATAAGTGGTATTTATTAGAGAACTCCATTCTAGATAGGAAAGTGAGGAGATGGGATCTCTAATCTAGCTAGCTAGCTGGATGCAGATAGATTCTGCATCTCTGCACACATGGTGCAGGGGAGAGGAGGGATGACCAATGTCTTGACCCTCTAGCCCTCTGACTCACTAGTCCATCCTCCACTGTCATTGAGGGAGAGGGGAAGCAAAGCAAAGGGCTGATGAGTAGGGAATGTGCAAATTCAAATTGACTTGACTTGAATCTGGGTGATTTGAGTTATTTAAATTCAAATCAATCACCCCTTAAAAGGGCAATTCGATTCAAGAGACATTTGGACCTTTCTTTAAACCATTCAGGCCCCCTGATTGGTTTAAAAAGGTCCCAAAACAAGGTGGAATCTATTCAAATCAAATGTTTGGACCAAATTCAAATCTGATTCAGATTCAGAATGAATTTTTGGAATTTGATTCTAATTTGAAACAAACCATTTGTTTCCTGCACATCTCTACTGATGACGCTACTTTGCTTTTCTCTCCCTGGTCAGAAACTTTTCAAGGGGGAAAATCATTAAGGGGTCATAAAAATCGTTAAGGGGTCATCAAAAGATAGGCATACAACAGAGTAATCATAACCTGTTCTCCTCTGCCATTTGAATGGTAGAACCAGGATGCACATAAGAAGTTCTGTTCAACCCGCAAATCTCTAAAAGGTTCCTTATTTGCCTGCCATTGTTTGCTACTGCCACCCAAGTAGATGTGTTAGTACTAATCAAACTGCATTGGAACTGGGCCTCTCAAAAAGGAATACATTATCAGCTTAGAAGGCCCCTTTCTTCAGCTTCCCTATAGAGGTCCTGACAATACTCTTCAATCCAAGAGGATTCCTGCTTTAGAGGAGGGAGGGAGGGGAAGGAATCTGGTTTAAAATGTGAGGAATTTTCAGGCAGGATAATTTGCATAAAATTTTTTGTCCCTCCAAATTAGACTTACTGGCTGGCACAAGGGAAAGACCATGGGAATGTTGGCAAAGAATAGTGATCTGGGGATCTCACTCAAGGCTGGCTGCCAACAGCACTCCACCCACCTGTATTCCAGGTTTTGGCTTTGATCCCAAATTGCAGGTATTGGCTGCTTTCTCTTGTCATTGAGCAGGGGAAGATGCCAGGCCTTGTAGAAGAGATGCCTAAAGTCTGATGGTGCGTCTGGTCTGCTGAAACCTGTGCTCCTGCATTGACTAAGATCTCCCAAAGGGAGTGTGAGAAAGAGTTGCCCTCCTGCTATTGCCTTGGTTAACCCTGCACAACACAGCTCCTGTAGCTTTGTCACTTCTGCTGAACTCTGAGATGGACACAGAACCTCCAACATGTCTGTAATGCAGATAGGCACCAGCCAGTCCAACCTGGGCTGCAGTGTAAATGGCCAGAAGCTTTGGAATATGTGGATTTCCCCCCTCTATAAAGATATTTCGGGGTTCCCTCAGTGACTGGGGTATCCCAGTTGTGGCTATTCCCACAACATACCGAAAGCTAAAACAGTGATATAGGTTGTCAGACCATAGACTAGCTGCAAAGTAAGCAGCAGCTACTGCTAAGGAGGTCTGGTTATGGAGCAGACAGAGGAGGGTCAAAGGGACCAGAGGCAGCAGATGTGGTCAAGACAGGCTGGGTTGAGTGCCATATCTGGTAGGCAAAGAGTGGAAGCACCAGGGCCAAAAAGTACTTGCCAGTGGAATTGCTCGTGAACTGGCAGGTTAATGACCCTGCATGTTGTGTGGTGCATTGTGGGATATCCAGAGGCCTGGAGGCATTGTCCTGGCCTCTGGAGCTCCGTACTGCGCCACACAGTGCAGAGGCACTGGGAGTGTGATCCACACGCAGGGGTGTAGCTAGGGGAGAGGGGGCCTGTGTTTGCCCCTCTCCCCAGTGGCCCCTTGGAGTGAGGGAGACAATGAAGAAAATAGGGAGGGGTGGAGCGCCCCCCTCCCCCGGGTTCTTTGAACCCATCCACTCAATTATAGCTATGCCCCTGTGCCCAGCAATATTTGAGCAATTGTCGTGGGGTGGGGAGGTGAGTTGGACCAGCCTCCCCCACTGTTGTGTGAATGGCCCCACAGTCTATCCACGGCCCACACAATGTGAGGAAAAGAGGGAACTATTCTCCCACCCTTCCTCACACATATTCATCAGTTCCCATAGATGGGCATCATTGCTTTCACAGCAGGCAGAGTCTCTAGCATATTTCTCACTTCACAGCTCTAGTGACTTTTTTTCCTCCATGGTGATAGGAATGTAATTAAGCTCAAGCAGGGATGATAATTAGCCATGACTGAGAAAGTGTGTATGTGATGGGCAACAAAACTCAAGATACCTGCTTATGGCACCCCAGTGGATCTTTTCCAAGCTTCAAATGGTCACCACTCTACCCAAGAGGTCAAGTTCAGCCTCATCAGCGAAGTCCCCTGATTTTGCATATCTCCCTTTTGGTCTTTGTTTCCTTTTTGGCGGGAGGCCAACCATGCCTGTTAACCTGAACCTTATTTATTGAGATATGTTTTCCTTCTACTGATAGGCACACAGCTAAAGAACTTTAGACCATCTAGGTTGTCAATCATGTTGAGAGAACAGAGAAATGAGAATACCTAGAAGAAGGGTATTGGACACAAATTGAGAAATATGATGGTCAGGACAGCATTTATTTCACTCAGTATATGTATATTTAATTTACATTTCATTTACATCAGCAGATTTGAAGGTGGCATATGTAGGGTTCCTAGATCTCCTATCCATTCATTGACCAGGCTTAGGCCTGCTTCAGGTCATACCTGATTTGCTCACCAGAAGAGAGAGCTTCCTTGGATCAGTGCCCAGAGAGGTGCTGCAACAGCACAGGGCACTGGCAGAACATGAAGCTGTTTGCTCTGCTTAATTAGCTAATTAAATTTAATTTATATTAAATTCGTAAATGTATATACTGCCCCAGATTTATGTCTCTGGGTGGTTTACAATAAAAACAGTACAAATTAAAACATTAAAACAAAATTTAAATTTAACACAATGTTAAAACTGCTGAAAACTTTTAAAAACTGTAAACCTAATTAAAAGCCTAGGTGAACAAATGTCTTAGCTGCCTTTTAAAAAGTTATCAGACATGGGGAGGCTCTTATTCCGGCAGGGAGCGCATTCCAAAGCCTCAGGGCAGCAACGGAGAAAGCCCGTCCCTGAGTAGCTACCAGACAAGCCGGTGGCAACTGTAGATGGACCTCTCCAGATGATCTCAGTGGGCCGTGGGACTTAGGGCAAAGAAAATGTTCTCTTAAATACCCATGGCCTATGCCATTTAGGGGCTTATAGGTGATAACCAGCACCTTGCATTTTGCCCTGAAACTTATCAGCAGCCAGTGTAGCTCTTTCAGTAATATGGTCTCTCGGAGATGACTCAGAGCCAACCCAGCTGCTGCATTCTGTACCAATTGCAGTTTCCAGACTATGTATAAAGGCAGCCCCACATAGAGTGCATTACAGTAATCAAGTCTGGAGGTTACCAGCATATGTACTGAGGCCAAATATTTTGAGAAACAGATGCAGCTGGCATATCAGATGAAGCTGAAAAAAAGCACCTGGGACACCAGGGAGAGGTTATGATCCAGAAGCACCCACAGACTGCACATCTGTTCCTTCTGGGGAAGTGTGACCCCATTCAGAACCATTAATCAAATTAGACTCCCAAGTTCCGACCCCATACAATAAGTACCTCTGTCTCATTTGGATTCAGTCTCAGTTTGTTATCCCTCATCCAGACTATCACTGCCTCCAGACTAGCAATTAGGGAGGTTATGCCTTTTCCAGATGATGTTGACATGGAGAAATAGATTTGGGTGTCGTCAGCATACTGATAACACCTTGCACCAAATCTCCTGATTATATCTCCCAGCAGTTTCATGTAGATGTTTAAAAGCATTGGAGACAGTATGGAGCCCTGAGGGATACCATATGAAAGTTCAGATTTTGAAGAGCAACAGTCTCCAAGGGATAGCATCTGGAATCTGCCTGAGAGGTAGGAGCAGAGCAGTGCATCCCGCCCCTAGCCCTCTCAGACATTCTAGAACAGGGATGCTCAGCCTTGGGTCCCTAGATGTTGTTGGACTTCAACTCCCATAATCCCTAGCCCTCTCACAACCCTGAACAACTCTGCCAGACATGAGCTTGCAGACGCAATACGGGCAGAAAATAATAGCTTCTTTACCACGCATATTGCCTGAGCATAGATCTTCAAATGTGTTCTGTGTTGTAATCTGTCCTATTCAAGCTGAGTCTTTCTCCACTTGTGCTCCAGCAATCTACCTTGCCACTTCTGTCCCCGTAGATCTTCCATATACCGAGGGGCCAATTTTGAAACAGGCCAGAGAGCACACTTAGAAGCGATCATGTCTACTGCCAGGTGTGTTTGTTTTTCCAATTCTCCACCTGGGCATCAACAGGACCACCGGCACAGCCATCACTAAATCTTCCAAAGCTTCTTGGAATCCTATTGGATACAATAGCCTTCTCAGGTGGACCATCCTAATAGGTCCCTCACTATATCACCAGTAAAACCCAGCCTACCTTTCAGTCTTGGGGGAAAAACTGCACATACTAATTTTCTTTCTTTTTACTAGCAATGGTTTTTCATTCTTACATTTCCAGATCATACATTTTTTCCTTGGGTTTTTATCCCTTCTTCTTGAACCACAATGCTTGAAATCATCCACCACTTAGCAACACTCATGCATAAAACACTGTAAAAACAAACAATCTACATATTGTACATATGATTCAACATATTAGTTCATCAATATGGGTGTGTGTGTTTGTGTGTGTGTGTTAGTGCATGCATGTGCAGTGTTTCACTAATGCTCACATATGCTGGGCGTAGCAAACGATGGGAAAAATAAGACAAGTTATTCTTGTAAGAACAAATCTGCCTATTTTTCTTTTACTATCCCTACAACTGGAATAAATTTGGTCCCAATCAGGGAGTTAACAAGTTAGTCCACTTGTGTCTCAAATGTTCATGAGTCCATCACCTTGAACTGGGGTGGATGACATCATCACAAATTATGTGTTTGATGAGTCCCTATGTGTCCTTACGACTGTACCAAATTTCATCCAAATCAGTTCCCACTTGCACCTCAAACATTCATATATCCACCATCTTGAATCAGAGTGGATGACATCATTACAGACTATGCCCTTGAGCTGTCCCTACGTGTCCCTACACCTGTGGCAAATTTGGTTCAAATCGGTAAGGCGATTCAAAACTTGCACCTCCAATATTTGTGCGGCCATCATCTTGAATCAGGATGGATGACATCATCACAAACTATGCCACTGAGGTGTCCCTATGTAAAGCTGTAGCAAATTTGGTTCAAATCATTTAGGCAGTTCACAAGTTACCCCACTTGGAAGACTCATCTCTCAAAGGTTATTAGCCAGGATTGCTAAGTAGAACCCCCAAGTTAAGAGGCAGTATACCTCTGAATGGCAGATGCTGAGAACAAACAACAGGCTGTTGATGCATCTGGTTGGCTATTGTTGGGAAAGATGCAGGACTAGATGAACCTTTGCTCTGATTCAGCAAAACAATTGTCTTAATGCTAGATCATGCCACCCACAGCATGTATGTGCATGCACACACACACACACCAATTTTCTCAAAGCTGCACACTGACATTTTGTAAAATCATATTATGACCAAGGCAGTTCTCCTCCTAACCTGTCCCCCTCCAGCATTATTTTCTGGCGTTAAAACAGGACGAGCCTTCATTTTCCATTCCTTATTAATTTTCCAGACCTGTGCATGGGTGACAGAAATTGATTGCATTTGGTGGGGGGGAAAGGTGCCTTTTAAGAAGCTGCTAGGGCATAGAAAAGAGCAGCGCAGAAGACTGGAGGCAGGGAGGGGGCAAACCAATAAGCAGAGACAACCACCACAATTGAAGTCAAAGTGTGAAATTCGTTATCTCGCTCTCTGTAATGTGTGCTTTTTATTGTAGCTTTAAAAATAACAATACAAGCAATAAGAGAAGGGAAAGAAAGTCATAGCTTAACATGCACCAGAAAGTTCTTAAAATGTATATTTCAATAGAAATAATTATTGATGTGGCAAAATTACACTTAAAGCATCATTATTTATTTACTTGTTCATTGCATATATTGAACACTTGTAGAAATCTTCGAGCAAGTTGATATCCTTGCCCTATGTCAGGAGCAACCAAGAAAGCGGAAGCTTGTGGGTGGGGGTGATTTTCATGTCTGCAGCACTGCGAAGTCGATCACAATCCGCATCAAGATATTTAGCCTTACAGTCAGGATGTAGGCCATTCATACTCCTTTATTTAATAAAAGACAGAGGTGGGGAGCGGGGACTGCCTATAGGCCACCCAGTGACATTCATGGCAGAGTAAGAATATCAGCCCAGAGCCCTCATTCTATCCACCAGTTCTCACTGATTTGTGATGGAGGGACAAATCGGAAAATGGGAGGGATCAATCCTTAAAAGGAAGTATAAAAGGGGAAGAGTGCAAAGTGGGGAGGTAACAAGAAGTGGATCAAGGAAGGGGTATGTGTTCTGGGTAAGGTACCTAGGCCACATTCACATGTACCCTACAACCGCAGTTAAGCCTGACCCGAGTTAAAATTCCTAACTCCAATTTGCGCCGCAGATGTACAGCAAACCGCCGTTAGCCTAACTGGAGTTGAAAGAGAGGGGAGCCCCTCCCTGCCGCTTGGCCTCCCAGCCTGATCCCAGCCAGCTCCGTGGCCAGACTGTAGGCAAAGTGTCACCGCAACAGCTGCTTGACCGCAACTGGCTACAATTTCCAGTGGGGTGTGCTGAGCGCAGTCGTGCATTTTCAGAGTGCTCCACCCGCCCTCAGCAGGGGAAGCACATTGAAAGCTCTTTAAATGCCATGCAGTGCCAGCACTGCTTGTTCTAGCCATCGCACTGCTGCCTCCTCAATGGCCCTGCACCCCGGAAGCACCACACAAACTCCAGTTGCAGGGGCAGGGGGATCCTGCTTCCAGTACTGGAGAGGAGGGGAAATCCACTATCACTGGGATGGGATATGCAGATGGGGGAGGGCAAAGGATGCTGGGGTTGGGGAGGAGTCCTGCCCCACCATGATCAGGGAAGATGTTGCGAGGAAACCCCAGCAGAACACTGCAGCCACACCCATCAAAAAGCTGCTGCAAGCAGCTTGCCGCCCAGTAGGCTCACACTCTCATGAACGGGCCAGTCTATTGGGGATATGCCTGGTCCATGCAGGGGTTATCCCCACCTGCGGACTGCAAGTTCACGAGCTGAGCTGCTCACTTAACCACCAGGGAATCCAAGGCGGGGCCCCAACTAGCTTTGTTGAAAAAGAGGGGGGACCCTTCCCCCAAATTCCTCTGCAACCTTGTAGGTACCCCAGACCCCATGTGCCATAGGCAGCCCACACGCATGGCCGTGGGGTGTGGGCCATGGGCCAATGGGAAATTACATTCACTCAAGTTTTTAAAATCCCGGTTCTGATCCATCTGTGTGCCATATGCAGATACATGGGAACTGGGGGATGGAGCTCTTGTGAGGGAGGTGTTGGGTGGAGAAGGGGATGGATTGTCCTCTTGAATCAGTTCCACTGTTTCCAGGCAATACTCTCCTCTCCACATTAATGGTCCATCTCATGAGCTGTCTGGGGGTGTCCCCATGGCCTGTCACTCTCATGCCCAGCCACTGAGCCCTGGGTTGGGTGGCTGGATCCCTGAAAAAGGATCTCAGTTGACCCAAGACTGTCCTCAGTGATCGGCCCTGGTCATGAGCAAGCCTCTGGAGGCATGAACCCCCCAAAGGAGAAGGGTCTCAGCCCTGGTTCCCCAACCTTTCTGTGAAAGAATAGAACTTGTCTGCTCGTGGATCCTTTGGGGGGGGCTGCCTTTCATGACCCTTATTATGAGCAAGCCGCTCAGGAAAGAACCCTCAAAAGGAAAAGGGGCTGGGCCCCTCTTCCCCAACCTTTCAGTGAAAAGAATAGAACTTGGCTGCTCAGGAATCCGTTCTGGGGGGCAGCATTTCAAATCCTGCCCATAGCACCCACACACAAACCATTTGCACGGACAGTACGGGCAATGGGTTGTGGAGCAGACCCTTCCAGCCATTCGAAATTCCCTGGTCAGGATTGGCATTATGGCATATGTAGATTAGGGGTGTGCACAGAACCGCAGAGCTGTGGTCTGGCACTGGAGTGGGGGGTTCCATTAAGGGCGGGGGGGCTTTACTTACCCCTCCCGCGTTTTCCCAACTCCGGTGCCGTAGTTAGTGTAAAAATCTGGCGGCAGGATCCCTCCTTGCCGCCCGCTTCAATCTCCGATGGCTCCTCCTCCGTGGTAAACAATCGGGCAGCAGGATACCTCCCTGTCGCCCCCTTGAAGCCCCCTGCCATCCCCTTCAATCTCGCCCCAACCGCTCGCTCGCGGCAGGGAGATGTCCTCCCGCCCCCTTCCCTGCCGGGCTGCAAAAGTCTTTAAGAAGCCTTTTGCGCGCGCAAAAAGCAAAGAAGCAAGCAATTCGGAGATTGAAGCGGGTGGCAAGGAGGGATCCTGCTGCCGGATTTTTACACTAACTACGGCGCTGGAGTTGGGAAAACGTGGGAGGGGTAAGTAAAGCCCCCCCCCTTTAATGGAACCCCCCACCCTAACCCTTCCGAATCCGAACTTCCCCATGTCCGGACCGGTCTGGAGGCCAGTAGAATGGCCTCCAAACCGGTCCGTGCACATCCCTAATATAGATCTTCAGGAGCAGTGATTACTGGGAGTAGAGATCCCCAATTTCCAGCTTCTCTAGGATGGCTGCGTCGCCCACGGGAGCCGCAAGTGCCAGAAGAATGGAGCAGCCACGTCTTTGGGTGGGTCTATGCAACCACCACTATGATTGGGGTTTGGAAATGGGCGCTTAACCACGGTTATGGCCAAGTCTGCATTCGGGCGTACCTCTTCGGCGGCAAAACCTCAGTGGTCAGTGGTGAAGCTTAGAGAAAACTTCAGATTCTAACTGACGTTTGGTGGGACAAACTGGAGTTAACTATAGACCCTTAACCGTGGTTTTGTGTGTCCGGGCATACTACAGTTACAACCTCTGGCAGCTTTAACTGCAATTAAATTGTAGGTGTGAACCGGCCCTTATGGTTTGGAAATGAGGGGATTGGAGGGCAGGGTTGCTTATGTGTGTGACTGCACTGTGGAGTGCCAAAATTGTGGCTGACATCCAGAGCAGCTGAGTGCTTGCAGCAGGATGTTTGGCTAGTGCAAAAGCTGTTGTGCTAACCATTTGTGCGAAGATGGGAGCTTGTGCTCCAGATTACTGTTGCACTGCCACAACATGCTTCCGGTTGCACAACAGTTTTGTGACTGTGGGGCACACCTCGTTTATTTTAATGGGAACTTTTGCACAAGAGCACTATTGTGGAATTGGATAAATCCCCATTTTTAGTGGAATTAAGCTGTCTTTTGGCACTGCTGCACACCTGCGCATTCCACAAGTGCCCTATTGCTCTGGATGTGAACCAACATGGGAGAAGTGATACAAACACAACATATATGTGTGTGACTCTGGAGTCATGGGCCACTATAAATTATGTTTCACTTAATGAACCTTTTTGAGTCCCACCTCCCTAAGTGCCAGGAAGGGCATTGAAATTGAGCTGAAGCATGGTTCATAAATCATGGTTCGTTTACTATTGAAATGGGAAGAGAAGTTGTGGAATCATATTGATATAATGTCAATTGGAAATATATTGTATTAATGGTGGGCTGTTGGGCCCATTTGCTTAGCTGGGGGTAGGGGAGGAGGGCAGAGACAGGAAAATGATTTGTTTTTCCAAATATTTTGAAATCATTTGAAAAGAGGGATCAACACTTTCTTCCTTTAAATGTTTGCTTTTCTGCTCCACTGCTTAATTGCACTCCACAAAAGGTGTGTGTGTGTGTGTGTGTGTGTGTGTGTGTGTGTGTGTGTGTGTGTGTGTAAGACTCTATTAATCAAAAGAAGACGGAATTTCACCCATGGAACAGGTAGCACTTCAGAGAATGCTACTCTGGGGGTCTTGACCTTCAGTATGCTACCTAGCAGCTGAAATTTGGCTTCTAGGACCTCCCTTATGCATTTCCTAACATTGTTGGTGCCTATATGCACCACAAAGGCTGACTCCTCCCCAGCACTGCCTAACAGCCTATCTAGATACTGCATGACGTCCACAACCTTTGTACCAGGGAGGCAAGTCGCCATGCAGTCTACATGTGGGTCACAAACCCATCTCTCTATGCCCCTCACAATTGAATCATTCACTACTAGGAGGCCCCCACTCCCTGGAAGAGTACCCACTGTGCAAGCGGATATAGCTGCATCACCTGAGGAAGGGGTCCCTTCTAAGGGAGCATTCCCCTCTTCCTCAGGCTGATGTCCTCCTTCCATTCTCCATGACAGCAGAGGACATGTCAGCCTGGAAATGGGATGCCATAAAATGCTATAAAAACAACATTTAAACCCTTAAGATTAGTTGAACAGTAAAAACCATAAAACACCAAAAACAAAATACAACAACCATAGAAAAGACAAACAGAAGCAGGAGAGCTGTACTTTTAGTTTTGAAAATTACAAAAGTGGGGTAGTACTCACCTTCTCCTTGTGCTGGGTGTCTCCTTTGTGATAAAGGGGGACTACTTGTGTACCTCCACACACACTTCCCCACGAAATACTACACAAAACTCCTTTGATATCTGTTAGCAAATTTCTGGTCACAAAGCTCCAGGTAAAAAAGTTCCCCTAGTCTGAGCCTTCTCTTCTCAAGAGCTGCTTCCAGACTGAGCCGCCTGTCTTCCTTCCTTTTCAGAGAAAGACAAAATACAGTCCAGTAAAAATGAGGGTGTGGGCCCAAAGGATCCATCCAAAATGAAGCAGCAACAGACACAGTGGACCTACTTCACCATATAACATATTCTTCCCTGTCTCCCAGCAATTGAAAGATTGGTTATTTAACATTTTTTAAATGAGGAAATTGGTAGTCTGCACAGAACAATATCAGAAATGCATATATTGTATATATGCATAAATGCATATATTACTCAGAAATAAGTCCGATTATGTTCACTGAGGCTTACTCCCAAGAAAGTTTGTAGCCAAGGATTGCAGCCAAGTCATTAAAAGGGAAGGTTCCACCAGGAGGAAACTATTTCAGGAAATTATTAACAAGCAGCAGTAGTAGCCCAAAATATCAGACTGCATCAAATATTTGTTTCCTTTTCTTGTTTACTCCATTCCAAGATCCAAAGGAGTCAAGATTTGGCAGAAGGGGCAGAAGATACTTGCAAGTGCAATTCACCAGAAGTTCATGACAACAGAATTGAAATAATAATGCATTGTTTTTTAAAATGCCAGACTCAGTAGGGAAATGGAAGAGTGAGAAAGACATGGGAGATACGACCCCAACAGTATTCTGACCCACATTGCGGGAATAAAATAGTGACAAGAGTACCAAAAAGAAACTCCCAAGAACTGCTGCATGTGGAAGCTCTGTTTCTCTTCCACATGTGGTTCAGTGTGGACACACAGGGAAGTTACCATAAAGTCCTCCACCTGGAAGAGACCAAGGTTCAAAGGCCTATGACCGCATATGTATTCTAGTCTTATTAAAATGCTAAGACATGCATTGTTTTTTATGTACCATAATAATCTCAAATAACAGTTGGTGTTCTAGAGGAGGAAGCCTATGTGGTTTGAAATGTTCCAGGGTTAGGAACATAGGAAGCTGCCTTATACCGAGTCAGACCATTAGTCCACCTAGCTTACTATTAGCAACACAGACTGGCAGTGAGTTATCTAAGGTTGCAGGAAGGAGTCTCTCTCATCCCTATCGTGTAGAGATGTGCCCGAAACGTTTTGGAGGCCATTGTAAAGGCCTCCGAAATGTTTCGGTGCTGGGGCGCAATTCAGTGCTTCGGCACCGGCGTGGGTAGCACTTTAAGGGTGGGGGAGAGTGTACTCACCCACCCACCCCGCCGCGTTTCCCCTGCCGGCGCTCTTCAAAGTCCAAGCCCCTCAGGGCGGCAGCGTTCCTCCCTGCCACCCCGTTCCCCCCGTCGGCCGGAAGTGGCCGGAAGTGGCGAGCGCGCGTGAGCCCGTCGTGCGCGTGCCCGCCCATCTGCCATGCACGCGCACAATGGGCACATGCGTGCTTGCAACTTTCGGCCACTTCCGGCCGACGGGGGGAACGGGGCAGCAGGGAGGAACGCTGCCGCCATGAGGGGCTTGGACTTTGAAGAGCACCAGCAGGGGAAACGCAGCGGGGGGGCTGAGTACACTCTCCGCTGCCCTTAAAGTGCTACCCCCGCCAGTGCCGAAGAGTCTTCGGGCACATCCCTATTATCGTGGAGATGCCAAGGAAGGAACTTGGAACCTTCTGCATGCAAGTATTCAGATGTTCTTCCCAGAATGGCCTCATCATCTCACTGTGCTCACATGTACTACTACTACTACTACTATCACTAATAATAATAATAATAATAATAATATACCATTCTTCAAAAAAATTCCCAAAGTGGTTTACATAGAAAAATAAATAATACATAAATAAGATGGTGCCCTGTCCCCAAAGGGCTCATGGTCTAAAAAGAAACGTAAGGTAGACTCCAGCAACAGCCACTGGAGGGATGCTGTACTGTGGCTGGATAGGGCCAGTTGCTCTCCCCCTGCTAAATATAAGAGAATCACCACCTGAAAAGGTGTCTCTTTGCTCAGTTAGCAGGGGCTGTAGTCTCCCATTCAAATGGAAATGAAGTCTCCCATTCAAATGCAAACAGGGTGAACCCTGCCTGCTTAGCAAGGGGGACAATTCATGTTTGCTACCATAAGACCAACCCCTGCTCCCCTGATGCTCCTGCTTAGGAGTTTGGAGGTTGCATGATGAAGGGAAGGGAAGAAGTTGAGGGTTTGCTTTGCTGGATATGAACCTGTGGGTATGGGGAGCAGCAGGGCTGGGAGGGATTAGCTAGAAGCAGGCTAGGGGTAAGTTGACAGGTTCTTTCTTTTCAGAGTTGCTTTTAACAACTGCTGGCCAGGTGGAAATTCAATGGATGATACCTTTCCTACCACAGACGCACTGATATGGGTCTTCATTTATTTGATTTCTGTCTGTCATGCAGCTGTGGAAAATGCAGCAGTCCTATCGCCAGTTGTTGTTTTGTTTTAAAGTTGGCACTTTTGAAGAAAATCTTTTTACCGGCTTCTGCCCTGTAGCTTTGACAGCAGCTTGCTGTGCTGACATTGGCCAGTGATCGTGCTTAACTCAGTGCCTTGAAAGGCTTCACCTGCGGATTCCTGCATACCAAGCTGCGGAGAAGGCAAAGAAGCCGTCTGGGTCGGTTATGTGTGCTCCTGATCACTTGGCAGCCTTGGTGGTGGGCGGGGAGCGGGCGGCGTGCTGGTGCGTCTTCCCTCACCTGTGGGTGAAAATTGCGCTTTCGCAGTCATCTCCGTTTTCCTCCCCCGCAGGTGGCCTCCCCAAGAAGGGAGTTTAATTTTCTGGCAGGGATGCTGCGTGGGCTAGAACAGGCGCGGGAGGGAGAGACCATCTACCGCTGCTTCATTGGAAAGGGGAGAGTCTTCGCCCCCGCCAGGGTCGGCCGCTCTGTTTCCTCTGTCACTTCCTACGCAGGCTTCTGTCCAGGGAACGACATCTGCATTGTGACGGCTTGGCTGCTTCCGCGCCCTCCCTCCCCTCCTTCATGGCACAGAACTCTCGGGACTCGGGAGCTCTTCCCCTCCCTTTCTGAATGTGCCCGTGAGAAGGCAGAAAGAGGCAAACGATGCTTTCAAAAAGACACCCCATCCACCCCCACACTTCTGGGCATTTTTCAACCCCGGCAGGACTTTAGGTTTACTCTTCAGCTAGCAACTCCTCATCATAACATGCCCACTACATTGCCCTTCAGGAGTAAGCGGAAAGATTTCAGCACCTTGGACAGAGCTCTGGGTTCTGCATTAGGGGCGCCCCTGAGTTGCCTCATCATAGCACTGCTGCTGTGCTCGAATGTACGAACTAATACAGCCATTTGGAGGCGGTGTAGAGACCGAGGTGACTTTTTATCTACTCCAGGTAGAGTTCGGGTTCCTGTCCATAGATATGTTTCCAAATCGGACATTTACACAATCAAGTTTCGCAGAAGGATGGTGTGGGGGTTAGAACATTTTAGCTAGGACCTGAAAGACTCAGATTCAACTCCCTGATCAGCCATATGGCTCTCTGGGCACACTTGGACAAGTCACTATCCATCTGCCTAACCCACCTCACTGGATTGTTTTGAAGGTAAAATAGTTGAGGGGGTGGGGGGCAGAAGAAGACTCATGCACACGGCTCTCAGCCCCTTGGTGGAAGAGTGGGATAAAATGGTAATAAATAAATAATAGTCATGATGGGAAATCTCTGGGTACAGAAACAGTATAGGGAGCAGTGTTCCCTCTAAGGCATGTGCACGTGCACATTCTCACAAGTTTTTTGATGTCTGCTCAGTTAATTTTAGATCCCGCTCAGGTTGAATCAGGAAGGCCCCTCTCTGAATGCATGTGCGCACACACTGCCTTGATACTGCCACCCAGAACAAAACTCATTCCGCACTCAGATGAAAAAACTTAGAGAGAAAACTGATAAGGATGTGCAAACAGGTTTGACATCAAACATGTTCAACATTAAACCTGTTCAATTCAACCATTCGGGGTCGAACCCAAACATCCCCTGTTCGGTCCAAGCCCTGACCAAATACCCCCGACCATTGGGGGGGGGTTCACAATTATTTTATTTTATTTAAAAAAATTACTCTCCCTCCCACAGCCTCATGCTCCACACCCCACAGTCTCACACACGCATCTCCTGCCTCCAGAGCACTGCCACCCCCCACTTGCCTCTCCGCTTCCACCTGCCTGCTTCCCATCCCTTCCCCCTTCTGCCCCTTATCTTCCTGCTTCCAGCTGGGGTGGGAAGTGCATGCCATGGGGAGAGGGCCACATGCTGGGGGTGGGGGCTGAACGCAACTTGGCTAGCACACAATGGCTAGCACACAACTTCGTGATCATGTATGGTCCATGAGTTGCATCATTACATCCTTGATGGCATTGTAATGGATCCTAGGACATGGTGCAGAACCATTATTATCAGTGGGCACCATCTAGACAAAATTAGTCACGATTTTGATCACTCATTGAAATGGGTGGAACTCAGGCAAGCCATGACTAACTTGTCTCCTTGATTTCAATGGTGATTAACCATCACTTATTAATATGGATGCTGCCTATTATGATGATGATGATTCCACCTTTCTACAATAGAATTGTCTTTAGGTGGGCTAACTACTCAAAGCAATAGAACAGGAGAAACATTACAGCTGTTTTCTTTACTAGCTGGGGACATTGATTCTTTTTTCAGCTCGATGATAGGTGTTTTGGGAAACATCAGAGCAGTTCCCATGATTAGCATTAGGATAGAAGCCCCCTACCCTAATTTGGGAGTTGCGGACACTTCGGTTTGCCAATTGTGTGTCAAGTAAAAACAAAGTCAGCGGTCAGGAGCTTGATCATGAGCTAAGCCCCAGCTGGGTAGGACGATTTTTCTTCCTACTTAGTTCTGAAACTGGGGATGGAATCTGGGCAGGGTGTGCTTGTCCTATCCAGCTGGGACTTCGCTCCTGATCAGGCTCCCAGCCTCTGACTTGGTTTAGAACTGACACACCATTGGCAAATGGGAGTGTGCCCAGCTCCCAATTTAGGGTAGGGGGCTTCTCCTACCCTAATGTCAAACTTGCCTATTGTATCTCAAGGCATGCTGCTGCATTCATCCAGGGGTCCTTGCAATATACAAGTCATTTCTACACACACCGCACTCATCATAACCCTAACCACTGGCATTTCCTAGGAAATATAGAATGCTCTGTGCTTTAGCACCATATTACCACTGCAGTGCAAGTTGTGCAGTGAAAGCAAACACTTCTCAAGTTGGGCAGCAAATTGTGATGAACTGTTCTTGTTGAGCAGTGGTGTAGTTGAGCAGTACTACACTACTAAAGTTTGGTCTAGCTGACCGAAACAGTGACCATGTGTCAGGAACAGGAAACAAACAATGCCCAAACATGGCTTTGTTCATTTTGAGGAATGTCCAGATTTCATTTCCACCTTTTGTTTTATGAAGTTGGATGCTGAGAAAGGCAATTGCTGTTTACTTGTTTTCCCCGGGTCTGCTTTCCACAAAATCACTGATGCTTCCCATTTACTAAGGGGATATCACTCCCCTCTCCTTCCCTGCCTTTTCTACACGTTAATGGATTGCTTTCTTTCTCTGCATGCGCCCCCCCCACACACACACAATAGCTTGAATGGCAGTCCTTCTGCTTCCCAGCCAAGATGTCCATTTAGGAGCTGTTTCCTGGGAGCTTGCAGATGGATAAAGCTTTAGGGAAGGCAAGGTGGGAGCCTTTCCCAAGCTAGATAGAAATTGGTCCATCCATAGCAACTCCTTTATTAATACCAGCTCTTCCTTGGGCTGACTGAGGTCTGGCTCCTCCTAAAGGGATAAATGAAACACTATAAATCAGCACAGTCAAAAAGCTGCGCCTGTTCCCAGGGAAACCAGATGCCTCCAGATACTTGTTTAGCAATTAGGGTCCGACTCAAGCTCCCGGCTCAGTAACTGTGGCGTCAAACGCAGTTGTGGAGATGAATATTAAGTTGGTCCCAGTGGCTGCCGCTGCTTCTCTCCTTCAGTAAACGGTGATGTTGATCCATCTGAGGTGTTTGTGCATGGCGGTGGGCAGGGTTGTGGGGAAAGGATGGTATTTGCATTATGGCAGCACAAGGAATTGCAAATGCAGAGAGGAATATGAGGTCAGGGGCCTGCTACTGCTAGGGGAAGGGAACTGGAGAACCAGTGTGGTATAGTAGTTAGAGTATTAGACTAGGACTGGGGGACCTGAGTTCAAGTCCCCATTCAACTATGAAACCCCATTCAGCTATGATAATGGGCGAGCCACTTCCCTCTCAGCCGAACTCACCTCACAGGGTTATTGTGGGGATAAACATGACCATGTACTGGGCTCCTTGAAGGAAAAGCAGGATAGACATGTAGTAAATAAATAAATCACCTTTAGCTACATCAACACCTTCTCTCTGGAGCTCACAAGTGCTCAGCCTGTAAGCAAATATAATAGCCAACATGATGCACCGTTCTAACACCTACATTAGAGCTTGGAGCACCAGTGCTGCAGGCCCTGAAGCAGCAACTGTAGAGAATAGGGATATGCATAAAACCAGTTTGCCCAGTTCAGTACAAATTTGAACTGGGTTCGAACCAGGAGGGGGTGGTTCGGTTTTGGTTTTGCTCGAACCCCCCCCCCTGGTTCGGTTTGAATTTGAACCGTTTCAAACCGGTTTGAACTGGTTTGAATCAGTTCAAACCTCCAAAAGTGGGTGGGGTGGTATCTGGCACCCATGGGTACCTGCCACCCAAACCCCAAAGCAATCGGACACTTGTATGATTTTTTATGATTTTTTGACATTTATTTTTATTTTTTTTCTCATAGGGTATAATGGGACTAGAACCAGCCCATTATTCCCTATTGTGGAGCACCCATGGCTGCCAACAACCACGCAAACCCTGAAGCATTTGAACACCCCTATGATTTTTTAATAAATATTTGAAATATTTTTAATTATTTTTCTCATAGGGTATAATGGGACCCAAACCAGCCCATATCCCCTATTGTGGCGCACCTAGGGGCACAAACGTGGGGTAGGTGGTAGGCACCCAGGGGTTCCTACCACTCACAAAACCCCAAGGCAATCGGACACTTCTCTGATTATTGGTTAATTTTAAAACTATTTTTGAATTCCTCATAGGGAATAATGAGGATTGCAGCAAATGTATAGCTTCACGTTGGGGGGAAAGGGGTGTCCTAGAGTGGAGTGTGGTGGGTGGTAGTTCCCAAGGGGGGCAAGGAAGGTATCAGAATTATTTGAAAAGAACTGGGCGAAAGGCTGATTTTTAAGTGATTTTTGAAGTTTACATGTCTTTAAGGTTTTTCTCCATAAAGAAGCATGGAGGTGTCAGCAAATGTATAGCTTCACATCAAGGGCAAAGGGGTGGCGTAGAGCAGAGTGTGGTGGGTGGTAGTGCCCAAGGGGGGCAAGGAAGCTATCAGAATTATTTGAAAGGAATCGGGCAAAGGGCTGATTTTTAAGTGATTTTTGAAGTTTATGTGCCTTTAAGGTTAGCAATGTGCCTTTAAGGTTAGCAACCCATGGGACTGGTTAGCACCCTCTGTGCACTACACCACCACTCACTCTGGGCCACTCCAACACCCCACAAGTGGCTTTAAGGTTTTTCTCCATAGGGAAGAATGGAGGTTTCAGCAGCCCCATAACTGCACTTGGGGGGTGCTGGGGTGGCCTAGAGTGAGGATGCCAACCACCCATGGGTTAGCAACCCATGAGGTAGTGGGTTTTGTTGTTTCTGATGTGTTCTGAGTGCGGTTCATGGAATAATGGGCTGGTTCGAGTCCTATTATACCCTATGAGAAAAAATAAAAATAAACTTCAAAAATTCATTTAAAAATCATACAAATGTCCGATTGCTTTGGGGTTTAGGTAGTAGGTACCCATGGGTGCCAGCTACCACCCCATCCACTTTTGGAGGTTCAAACAGGTTTGAACAGGTTTGAGTCGAACTACCCCCAGTTTGGTTCGAATTCAAACCTGCAGCTTGAACCTGATGTCTGGTTCAGTTCGAATTTGAACCATAGAACCACCCTGGTTTGAATTCGAACCAGTCTGAGTTTGAAACGGTTTGCACATCCCTAGTAGAGAATCAGCAGTAGTGCTATCAGCATTACCGTATTTATACCCATTGTTGCTAATGGGGAAAACTGTAATGCCTCTGCTTCTCAACAGTGGTGCCACTGCTTCTGGGTCTGCAGCAGCAGCAAGTTCTAACAGAGACATTAGAACTGGGCATCATATCAGCCAATACGATCATTCTCATGACTAGCCACAGCAGAGTAGGAGCAGGAAAACCAGGGTAAAGAGTCTCATTTGGAGCCACAGGACTTGAGCCTACCCTGCTTCTCCAGAGCTGGGCTCCTCTTTTTTTCAACCTTGCCTTTAAGCAAGATAAAAAGGGCAAAGCCCCATCTTACCTCACAGCCCTGATCGTGTGCATGATCAGAGCTGTTTGCAGCAGCTCCCGACAGTTCATCTGGCTGACTACCATAGAGTGCTGCCTATAGAGCAGCCAGGAAGCTGGGAGCTGCTGCATGGACATAGGCAGTTTCTCTGATGCCTTTCTCCAATGGGCAGTTTCTCTGCTGCAATGCATTGTAGGACACTGGATCCTCCACCAGATCCTTTAGAGCATCACCACTGCACCAATCATGTAGGTGTGTGGTCCGGTGCAGTCCAGGTGAGCCCTTGCTCATGTGGATAAAGCCAGGTTGAGTCCTGCCTCCCCCACAACCCTCCCCAGACCCAGCTTTGTAGGTCATGAGAACAACGTACATGTGTGTGTAACTTCTTAGGAAGTAATTCCCCATGTAAGGTAGAATTAAGTTTTGGAATTCACTTCCTCAAATACATTGGTGGCCACTAGTTTAGAAGGTTTTAAAGAAAGACTAGATGAATAACCCAGATTAAGGTACAGAAGCAGTAGCTCTGAAGACCGATTGCTGGGCAGAGATAACAGAAGAAGGTCTTCACCTTCATAACCTGCTGCTGAATGGCTGTTTTGGCAAACAGAATTCTGGACCAGATAGTCTTTTGTTCTAATCCAGCAAAGCAAAGATTAAGATGGAACCAATTACCTGTGGAGGTGGTGGGTTTTCCTTTTCTGGAGTTCTTTAAGCAGGGACTGGACAACCACTCATTGGGGATGTTCTAGCTCTGGATTCCCTGCATTAAACAGAGGATCAGATTAGATGGTCTTCAAGTGAATTTCCAGCTCTTTGATTCCATGAACAGTTACTGTATTTGCTCAACATATAGTGGGATTTATACTACTGATATCAATACATTTGTCTACTGAGCTTGTCGTACTTCTTAGCGCTCCCCCGCCCGCCCCCGCCCCCCCCCCACACCTCTGAACATATACAGTTTATATTTTCTTTAAAATCCATATATTCATGTTTCTTTAAAGAAGAAGTGGCATGACAAAATATGGGAACAGTAAGGATATGGTTAAGTGATGGAGGGAAATAATGCAATGGAGTAGAGGAAAGAGTTTGGTGGCCCCACAGACACTGAGACAACCCTGTTTGAACCACAAATATGATTGTGCAAAATTATCCACCCAACACCTGAATCATAGGGATAGATGTACTGAATTACCATTTGTCCCTTAGAGCCTAGAAGACAAATGACTTGTGGAACTGTAAGATCTATTTTAACTTTTACCTGTTTATAATTTAGTGCTGCTGAGAAAGACCAGCAGATTGAAATGCATCCAGCACACACATATTGAATTTTTTTATTTTTTATTTTTTGCACAAGCACACTGGTTCTTTGTAAACTGAATTTTGCTCCAGTGGGAGTTATGTACAGCCAATTTCATCTGTATCAACTTGCTGTTGACAGGCATGTACTTCATCATTCTTGAGCAAGCAGATTTGTGCTTTGTAAATCTCAACTTGACTTTGTGGTAGTCAGATGGCAATAATTCGCAACACTTCTGTGTTTAGTGGAGCACTTGTGCAGGATATTTTATGGATGTTTTTCAGCATTGTGATGTGGAAAACATTGATTTCATAAGACTTTGTACCCCTGCTTTAGTAGTACATTGTGGCTTGCTAGTAAGGCCCTTGGGGTCTAAGAGGGAATGACTGTGTGTTGCTCAAGACATGGGTTGACATGTGCACAGTGGTATGTCAGCCTTGTAATGTTGGGGGTAGGGGTGTGCAAAATATTTTGATAGTGAAATGTTTCAACTTGAAATGGGCTGTTTTGAGTGTTTCACACTCGAAACACCGTCTTTTAAAAAGGCCTCTTTTGAGCTTGGAACAAAACAACCCCATTTCAGTCAAAACATTTTGAGTGCCATTTTGGAGGCCTGTTTTCCCCTTGATGATTGGTTTCCTGGCACTGGCTTCAGATTGACTTGAGATCTCCTTGCTTCTTGGTTGGCTTGTTATCATAGAAATCAAGTGTTGTCATGGGCAACTGTGCCCCCATTGGCTGGGGGGGAGGGGGGAGGATGGGGAGGGGAGGGAGGAGGGGAGGGCAACACAAAAGGAGGTAAGTTCAAAATGTGTTCAAAGGGATTGGGAAGCAGAGAGAGCCCCTATGCCTCTCTTGAAGAGGATAAATCAGGAGAGGAGGAAGGTAGGTTTGATTTTGTGCTTTTCTTTTCTCAGCACTGAGTATAATATGCTGTGCTGTTGCTGCTATAATTATTCGGTTTTGCTGGATCTCAGATTGATAGAGGAGGAACATGGGTCCCTGCCTTCCTTGAGTTGTGGCTTGTTTTGTTTGTGAGATAGTGTTGTGGTAAGAAATGAACACTGGCAACTCTCTCTCTCTCTCTCTCTCTCTCTCTCTCTCTCTCTCTCTCTCTCTCATCTGTTTAGATCTCTGTGTGTGCATATGTAATATTTCTTGGTGATTGCTGTGATGAGCTTCATGTCTGGTCTTGAGACTAGCTTGTGCTTTACCCTCTGCTCTGGTCTGCTCTGCAATCTGCATTGCAAAGTGTAAGTCATAATGTGGCTGAAGTTGCTCTAGTTGAGCTTATGGTAGTCAGCTAAGTAATGATGCTGCTGTGGCAGCTTTTATAATGCTAGGAAGTTATGTAAGGAGTCACAATTGTGTGTGAGAGAGCAACTTGTGTCAATGATATTACTGCAGCACAGGCACTGTGGCTGGCAGTGGATTCTGGGTCAGTGATTCTTTTTTGGCCATTTTTGGGCTGTGTTTGAAATGTGTGTTCTGTGTTGGGATGGACAGATTCCTTTTTACTGTGTGCTTCTGCAGTGTTTTTCAAGGCAGGATTGCAATACAAAACTTGTGTGCACTGTACTCCATGAGTGAAGCTTGTTCCAGCTATAGGGAACAATGGGGAAACTCAAAATACCCCATTGTTCCCCATGGGTAGCTTCTAGGGTCACCAAAGTGGGTTGTGTGGTAGGGCATGATGGATGCTACCTACCACACAACCCACAAAAGAAATGGGCAAGCAATGTGATTTTTAACACATTTTTAACCTTTTCCCCAAACCCCATAGGATCCAAAGTAGCACCCATCATGCCTTACTATCCAGCCCACTTTGCTGCTCCTAGGAGCTACCTGCGGGGAACAATGGGGTGTTTCGAGTTTCTCCATTGTTTCGTATGGCAGAAACACTAGTTTCAAGTTGTTTTGTTGAAACCGCCAGCTCAAAACAAAATGCAAAATCCACTTTGTGCACATCACATCCCTAGTTGGTGGCACACAAGTTACACAAATGCAAAAATTGTACAAATGATGTTTCACAAGAGAAAGTACATTGAAAATAATGGGCTTACTCTTGCATATGTCATTTGTGCAAATTTTGCATTTGTGAAACTCGCATAACTTGTGAAGTTTGCACGCACGCACTGTTACTAGGGAGACATACCATTGCACAGAACGTTAGCAACGGTATGGACCACAGGTCACAGATAGCTAATGTGCAAAATTCATGCATGCAGCCACATACAGGAAGCCAGTGGACTGAATCATCTGCATGGCTATGCATCATGCTGCCAATGGCAGAATTTGGTTTCCAATTTACCATCCAAAATATCAACTAGTTTTCAGAAAACATCAGCTATTTCCTTCCTCTCTTCCTGACACAGGCCATCTTCTAGAGTCGCGGTCTTCCACTTTTTCACATTCTGGGCCCACCTCTATCCCCAGCCTGCAATGTGGGACTTGCTCATTTTCATTTTATTGTGATTATTATAATATTTTTTTGCACAGTCATACTACTTTGACCAATACATCTCTCTATATAATTTTTTGTTATCTTTCTCTCTTTCCCTCTCCAGCTTTCCCATTCTCTTTAAAAACAGCTATAAACAGAGGCATGTAGCTAGGGGAGAGGGGGCCCGTGTTCGCCTCTCTCCCTGGCAGCCCCTTGAAAAGAGGGAGATAACAAAGAAATACGGAGGGATGGAGCTGGGGGGTCCTCAGGAGCTGGGGCCCCTGGGTTCTTTGAACCCATCCACTCAATTATAGCTACATCTCTGTATAAACAACCACAACAGCAGCAAAAGAAAATGGTGTTCATGCTGCTGGGACCATGATGCTGTGCAATTGTGAATCATGAGCCACCAACAGATGTCCCAGCTCCAGGGGTATGTGATGGCAGAGACAATGTACCTCTGGTGGCCAGTTGTTGGGGGAACAATAGGGCATGACTACTATTCCATAAGTCACCTAATGGCACAGCAGGGAAGTAACTTACCTAGGGAGCAAGAGGCTGCCGGTTCAAATCCCCACTGGTATGTTTCCAAGATGATGGGAAACACCTATATCAGGCAGCAGCAATATAGGAAGATGCTGAAAGGCATCATCTCATAGTGCACGGGAGGAGGCAATGGTAAACCCCTCCTGTATTCTACCAACGACAACCACAGGGCTCTGTGGTCACCAGGCAGAGGCGTAACTATAGGGGGGGCAGGGGGGGCACGTGCCCCGGGCGCCATCTTTTCTGGTCACGTGGGGGGCGCCGCCATGACAATTTTTTTTTAATTTTTATTTTTTTTTTGTTAATACAAATGTTTCCTGCTCAGTGCAGCAGCACTGCAGCAGTCAAGGGAGCGCGTCGGCGCCCCCTCCCCCACAAGCGGTCCCTTCCGTGCCGCCCGCGCCCCCCCACCATTGCTTTGCTGGCGCCTGGCGGCCAGTCAGTGGCCTGGCTTGGCGGCGGCGGCGGGCGCTTATGAGGAAAAACCTAAGTATAATGTAGTATGTTGGGAGGGCGGGGGGGCACCATTTCAGTGCTTGCCCCGGGCGCCGTTTTCCCTAGTTATGCCTCTGTCACCAGGAGCCGACACAGATTAGACGGCACAACTTTACCTTTACTATTCCAAACTCTGCCTGTTAACTTTCCACATCAAATGGTTGGCCACTGTTGGAGACAGGATGCTGATTGAGATGGATGTTGGCTGATTTGATCAGGCAATTCTAATGTTCATATGGAGATACATAGGAAGTTGCCTTATTCCAAATCAGGCCATTGATCTATACCAGGGATTGAACCTGGGGCCTTCTGCATGCAAAGCAGATGCTCTTCCACTGAGCATCCCTCCCCAAATTGCCATGGCCAGATGGAGCTCCGTAAAGATTTGGGGAAGGTGGGAAGGAAGGCTCTTTCCTCTATCTTACCCACCATCAGGGAAGCCTTGCTTGGACAGAACTCCCTAGTGGAATCATTGTCCTGTTGGCTTTAGAGAGAAACTTTGAAAGACTAAAGGCACTGCCTGTCAAAGGCAAAGATACTGAGAGCATCTGTCTTTAGCACTGTGATCAGCAACTAGTTTTACAAGGGGACAATTTCAAGGATGCAGTTGAGGGTACTGTGCTAAGGTCCTGCTGTGAATCCTTGGAGTCAGAGATGGCCCAGCACGTTCCAGTCCTGAAGCAGAAGATCCACATGGCACATGGCTCTGTAGTGATAAAGATGCAATGACAATGAGCTAAGATGGAGCTTCTCAACTTTGGATCTCCAGACGTTGTTGGAATACAATTCCCATCATCAATGTGGCTGGGGGTGATGGGCTTTGTAGTCCAACAACATCTGGGGGCCCAAGATAGAGAATTCCTGAGCTAAGTCATTATCTACCCTTTAGTGGTACTCCACAATCTTCTGCCGGAGGTTGGGTGCTTCACCCTGCTTAATGGCAGGTCTGGCTTTACCTGAAGTGGGCTGCTGCAACGTGCCCTGGCCAGTGGCCACAGCTGAGCCAAGCCACTCTTGCCTTTGAATTGGCTAACTGGGGGAAGGAAGTTCCCCATCATGAGGGCTGAGGAAGCAAAAGGTGCTTATCCCTACCACTGGAATTTCCCACGTTCTGCTTCAGTGGTAGATCACTTACCCTCTCTTTTTAGAATGCAACAACTGGAGATAAATGTCAGACTGTATATTATGTGTGCAACATTTCTCTCCCCCCGCACCGACTCCCTCTCCCTCCCCACCTCTCCCTCCCTCAGTTTCTCTCTCTCTTCTTCCCACACTTACTTGTTGGCAAATATTGGCTTGAAAGTTTTTGGTCTCTAATGAGATCAGTGAGATGACACTCTGTAAGGAGGTATTGTAGTGCTGTTGCTATAGAAACTGCAAAAGGAGGAAGATAAAACAGGGACACTTCAGCAGATACCTCTTCAGCAGATCGCTGCTCCAGCAGCTCCCAGACATCTCTTTTCTGCAAGCTGTCCTGACTTCAGGAAGTCAGAAGGGAAGGCTGTCCCTCTGTACCAGTTCTAGAGTAGAATAGCATTTTTTAGATGGTTCGGTCAAATGACCAGGGTAAGACAGCACGGCGTTCTGAGCACGCATGCCTGTGTGTGCCATGTGCAGGACGGTGTGTAGTACGATGTGCAAAACAAACTAAGTGGAACTAATGTACAAGGTGATCCAAATTTTGCACCAAAAGAAACTGAATTCCCAAACAGTGTAGATTATGCACATTTCCATAATTTATCTGGTTTTGCATCATTTATTCGGCATTGTTGCGATTCTGCATAACTTATTCTGGTTCTGCTAATTCTCAGGAAGAACAAGGAGCAATGCAGGGAATGGCAGACCTGCCTCCCAAATCAGTAGAAAATCTGGGCTAGAGTTTGAGATGCTAGCAGCAGGCATACTTCCAAATTCATCTTTGCATCCATCAGGACTAGAAACTTGCTTCCTTCCTCAATCAAAGGCTGAGATTTTCAGGAAACTGTACTCATTACTAAGCATCACTTCAAAGCAAGTGATAACTGGGCCTTGTGCTTGCTCATTATAAGGAAGCTCCTGTGAGCCAAGCATGATTTCATCAAGGCCACTGGGCTTCATATCAGCGTCTGAAGCTGCCTTATACCAACCACTGGTCGACCTAACTCAGTAATATTATCTGCACTGACTGACAGTAGCTCTCCAAAGTTTCAGCCAAAGATTTTTCCCAGCTCAAGTCTGGAGATACCAGGGACTGCATCTGGGGCCTTCTGCATGCAAAGCATCTCATTTGCTATTGAGCTGTTACCCACCCCCTTCAATTGGCAGGTTATTGTGACCATCAGCTTTGTCACACCTGGGCATTTTTCACACAAGGCATTTAGCTCACATCTCCTCCAGAATGAAGAGTGTGCTTTCACATATCAGCCAGATTTACCCCAAAGTCACTGCAAGCTATCAGGGAGCACTTCACACACGATTCAGGTTTTTCACTGTGCTTTAGAATATAGCCTGATGTATATCCAGGGTAAAAAAAAAATCCACTATTTGTGTCGAGTTTTGGGGACAAACGAGTTTGCAGTAAAGCCTCTCAGTAAACTTGTGGTAAAGCCTGCTGTCTGAAAATCCTCCTGGACCTTAGATGAGTCACAGCAGTGACACTATCACCATTTTTTGTTTTCTTTACGTAAGCTGTTGCTTTCCATACATCCGATAGCCAAAACACACTTTATTTCCCCCTGAATTAACAATGAAGTCACATTTCACTTTTACACCCAGAAAAGGTTTAATTTTAGAGATGCCAGACGGAGAACTACCAACCCTGTATTTCTTCTTGAGTCACTGTTCTGGGAAGCCCAGAGCAAAGGTTCCTGCAGACACAGCAGAGGGTCTCTTCTGTGAGCAGGTAATTCTGCTGTGCTGCTGTATCAGGACAGGAGCAATCCAATGTTCCAGCTGCACCAAATACAAAGTGGAGCAGATGCCGTGGAGACTAGTTAGAAGGAGGCAATACCAGAACCATGAACTGCTCATACAGAGACACAGAGGGCAGGCTCCATGGTAAGTAAATACTTTGGGACACATGGGAACTTTGAAGTCCTTTATTAATTACCCTTTTTTTGGTGGCACTCTAATGTCACTGGGATGGAGATTGCCTTGGGGGAAACCTGAACCCATGCAGCATCCGTGAAAGCACGATGTCCAGTGAGGCTGCACAGGTTGCACACCCTAAAAATGAATCCCACTAAAATACAAATACAATGAATATTTATATGTTGCTTTTCAACAAAAGTTCTCATAGTGGTACACACACACACACACACACACACACACACACACACACACACACGGCTCCCTGTCCCCAAAGGGCTCACAATCTAAAAAAGAAACATAAGATATCCACCAGCAACAGCCACTGGAGGGATGCTGTGCTGGGGTTCGATAGGGCCAGTTGCTCTCCCCCTGCTCAGTAAAGAAAATCACTACTTTTAAAAGCTGCCTCTTTGCTTAGTTAGCAGGAGAAACGTGTTCTTCCAGCATGCAGACTGAGAGTTAATGATGGGTGTGTGCATGTGCGGGCGGAATAGGGAAGGAATCCAGGCAGAGAGAAATAGAAAAAGGTGGATATGTATAGTAGCAATACTTAGATAAGGAGGTCTCATGTTGTATGTGGGTCTTGGGTCTGAAAAGGTGGAAGATGTACCGAGTTAGGCTGCAAACTGGCTCTTCCTGCTCTAAGGCCAGCTTGGGGATTGCCAAGCTCCTTCGTGAGTGTGTGTCAGCTGCTCGCTCTCTCCCATGAGCAAAGCCAAGAGGATTCTGTTGTACACTCCAGACATTCTCAGTGGCTTGTCAGGGCTGGGCTCAGCTGCCATCTGTGCCGTCAGCATCTTGGCGAGAGTTCAAGTCATTTCTTTTAATTGCACACGAGTAGCAGAGCTGCCCCAACCCATCGGAAATCAAACCCAATTTTTCTCTTTCCAGATGAAATATTCAGAGTACGCAAGAAACTCTGCTCAAGAATGAGGCAAAGCCAGAAGGAGAACCAAGGCAGATGCCATCTGCCTACAAATCCTCTCTGGACACTCTTGAGTCATTATTGAGAAAATGCTGGGACATCTTGAGAGGATGGATTCACAGAAATCTATGTCATCGTCGTGACTGATTATTAAAGCATCTGAAGGTCCATTCAAGTATGTCACTTTTACTCCAGGGCCACAATAGGGAAGCTGAGCTTATGTATTCAAGATGGTCCCAAGGCCATATCAGAGATCCTTGGCAAGTGAGATGTAAAACAGCACACACACACACACACACACACACACACACACACACACACACACACACACCCCATAATATATAGGATACACATCCCATATATTAAAGCCCAGCTTTCCATCCAATCCATTGGTCTGATTCCAATGGTCTGTAGCATCTTTGGAGCTAAACAGGTGTTGACCTGTGAGTGCCTGGAAGGGGGACCACAGAAAGTCCTAAGTAAGCAAATCAGAGCTTTGTAGACGTTTTCTTCCTCTGTTCTCCCTGAATGACAAATAGCTGCAGGAGCAACTTTTTACATGATCAGCTTGCTTGTGAGGAAAGAGAACGGAAGATTTATGGTGTTATTGTAATACTAGGCAGAAAAACACCCAGACCAACAGCATCAGTTCCCTCCAAGCAAGCATGCCCTTAGAGCTCCCCTAAGTGATCCTTCTTGCTTACTACTGCTAGCTACCAAAAAAAAAGTGTCTTTGGTCTCTGCTGGCTACATTGAATGGGTTTCATTAGGAGCTAGGGGGTGTTCAGCCGAGCAGCCACCAGCTATCAAAGGCCAAGACCCTTTAGCTAGCAAACGATACAAGAATAATGAGAGAAGAGCCCAATTCAGACATTATGCTGGATGAGTGTACAGATGTCTGGACACTTGGTACATGTGTTTGTGTGAATGGGTGTTCATTTAAAAAGTGGACTTGGATACAGGCCCTTCAAATGCACAATACAGATCGGAAGTGTACTTCTGTACCCGCATTCAGCATAACATGTGAATGACTGTACCTGTGTATAGATCTGTACCTGTGTACTGCACACTTGTACAAGTGTTGAATATAATGTGTGAATGAACCTAAGGTCACTTTGCATACCCCAAAAATGATGCTTGTTGCAGGATAAGAAGTTGATTCCTTTGGAAGCGGAGGACCTGAGTGGTATTTCCACCTTTAAAATGTTTCAGAAAGCGATCCACTCACCAGCATTTGTTCCAGCTACACAGCACACCTGTCAGCCTAGATGACCTCAATTGTTCCTTCTGACCTAGAATCCAGTAATCTGGGAGCGGCACTTAGGTGAAGTGCTCCCACTCCTTAATGGCATTGCACTGCTGCGTGTGCTCTGTTGAATCGCTCAGAATGGCTAATCCGGCCAAATGCATAGCCAAGCCAGCCCAAGGTAATGCTCGCTGCAGCCCATGACGCCACTTCCATGTGTCAAAAAGCTTTTCTATGACAAGGGTCAGCAGGCATTTAAAATTTGATGATGGGAGCACAGCATGTTCAAAGTGCGGCGCTCTCTCGCTCGCTCTCCATGTTGAATAGTCAGCCATCGCTCTCCGATTGGCCACAAATCAGGCCATGGTTTTGCACAATGCCATCTGGAACACATTCAGACACCAGATGCCTCTCACACACCCATCGCTTTTGCAGTCAAAGAGTAAGAGCAGTCACCTAGTTGCACAAAAGTGCCTTTTCATCTGGGGGGGGGGAGCAGAAGCCATGCCATCCCGAGCCCAGTCTTGGAGAGTGCCCCCCCCCCCGAAACACTTGATTCTTCTGATCCCGGAGGACTGTTGGCTCAACAAGTCACTCCTGTGGGAGGAAATTCAAGCCATATTGTACCTTGAGTCACCTGGAAGGGAAAGCAACTTGGGTGGTGGGAACTGCTTCTAGAGAAGCCCCTCCACTGGTTTCCCTTGACTTCCCACCTGGAACATAAAGTATTTGCCCTCATCTTTAAATAGCTCCACGGGTCTTGCCTCCTCCACCAGTGGCAGCACAAGAGAGAGAAAATGAGGGTCACAGGAGGAGAATTTCTGGGTGGGCCAGCTGTCCCAAATATTAGATTTCTACAATAGAAATGGGGGGGCAGTTTGGGGGCAACTACTTTGTGGTCGGTGCTTGCCCCCTTGCCCCTCCCTCTGGAGCCACCCTTGCTCCCCACATCTCCTGTGGGGAGATGTGCATCACATCTCCAGTGCTGCCACCTTCAAACACTGCAAGGTGCCGTGTGTGTCTCCAGCCAAGATTCCCAACAGTCAGGTTCCAGTACTCGACTTCTTGAGCCACCAGCACTCTGTTTCCACAAGAAGCCTGTCAGACTGAGCTCTGTGGTTCAAAAGCACCATCTAGGCTGCAGAACCAGCCTGCCTGAGCATCCAGTCAGCCGACCTGTAAGGGCCAATACCTTAGAGCTTGCTCCTCAGTTCCAGCAATTTGACTCAATGTCTGGACTCTCTGGCTCAGTGCCTGCTCCCTTTTCCTGATTTCTGCCTAGATTCATCTTGACCCCTGCCTGGCTTTGAATACACACATGCCGCTGGTCCCTCTGATCCAGGTACACTGCCCCAGAACTTGGGTCCTACCTGTTTTGGACCGCATAAGAGTCTCGCTGGAACAGGCCCAAGGCCTATCTAGTCCAGCATCCTGTTTCCCACAGTGTCCCACTAGATGCCTCTGGGAAGTCCACAAGCAGGAGATGAAGGCATGCCATTTATCTTATTGCTCTCTTGCAACTGGCATTCCTGCCTCTGAACCTGGAGGTAGCCTATGGCCATCAAGACTAGTAGCCATTAACAGACCAGTCCTCCATGAATTTGTTGCCATCCGTAAGGACTACTTATGGATGCTTCTAAGCCATTCTGGCAACCACCTGAATACCTCTTGTTCTCTGAAAAGACTCAACCCATTCTCCCATCCTTCCTTTTATGTGTGGATCTTCCTCCCAGGATACCTGTGGACTGCTCCTCCACCCCAGATGAGACAGTAGTGCTACAGTCTGTACACAGCTCAAAGAATTGTGCAGCAATTATTTTTGTTGTTTTGTGGCAAAACAACACAACTGCCTTGGTTGCTCTAGAGGATGACCTATGCCGGGAACTAGACAGGGGGAGAGTGTCCCTGTTGGTTCTGCTGGACCTGTTGGTTCGGCGGCATTTGATACCATTGACCATGGTATCCTTCTGGACCGCCTCTCAAGTATGGGAATCAGAGGTACTGCTTCGGAGTGGCTCTGGTCCTTTCTCGGAGGGAGGGTCCAGAAGGTGGTACTGGGGGACTATTGCTCGGCTCCATTGGCCTGTGGGGTCCCACAGGGTTTGGTGTTGTCCCCCATGCTGTTTAACATCTACATGAAACCACTGGGAGAGGTCATCCAGAGACTTGGACTGATTTGTCAGCAATATGCAGATGACACTCAGCTCTGTCTCTCCTTGTCACCTGATCCTAGGGAGGTGGTGGATGTCCTGAATCAGGGTCTGGAGGCTGTGATGGGTTGGATGTGGGCTAATAAACTGAGACTGAATCCGGACAAGATGGAGGTACTGTTGGTCAGTAGGAGAGCCAATCGGAATGAGGAGATTTTACCAATTCTGGATGAGGTTGCACTCCCCTTGAAGGAGCAAGTATTCAGCTTGGGGGTATTGCTGGACCCAGCTCTGCTTTTGGAAGCTCAGTTGGAGGTGGTGGCCAAGGGTGCCTTTGCACAGCTTCAGCTAGTGCGCCAGCTATATCCCTTTCTCAAGAAGGCAGATCTGGCCATGGTTATCCATGCCTTAGTCATTTCATGGCTGGATTACTGTAACACACACTACATGGGGCTGCCCTTGATATTCAGAAACTGCAGCTAGTGCAAAATGCAGCAGCTAGGATTTTATCTGGAGCTGCCCACTGGGATCACATCACACCCATTTTGAAAGAGCTGCACTGGCTACTAGTTTGTTTCTGGGTACAATTCAAGGTGCTGGTTTTGACCTTTAAAGCCCTTAATGGTTTGGGCCCAGGATACTTGAGGGACCACCTGCTCCTGAGGGTTGCTGCCCACTTGATGATGTCATCTGAGTGGGCTCTGCTCCAGGTGCCGAAAATGAGGGAGGCTTGGCTGTTGTGCACTCGAGCCAGGGCCTTCTCTGTTGCTGCCCCCAGACTCTGGAATGCTCTCCCAGTGGGTATCCGCTCCTCCGTCTCCATCACAGTTTTTAGAAAGCATGTTAAATCTTTCCGTATTAACCCAGGCTTTATATGATTATTTCTACTACTGCTTCTTTGTATTTTGTACAGTTCTTATGCTTGTATTTTAAATCTTTTTAGTCAGATTTGTTTTTATATTTTAGCTTAATATTTTAATAGTGTCATTTTTATTTTTTTTAATAAAAAAAACTTTTTAATTTTTGTGTGAACTGCCTTGGGATTGTTTTAATGAAAGATGGTATACAAATCTAACAATAAATAAATAAATAAATAAATAAATAAATAAATAAATAAATAAATAAATAAAACCTTTTCAAAAATCAAAATATATTGGCGCTTGAAAAATGGGGCAACAAAAAAATAGGGAAGCGGTGATTTAGGATGAATGTCATTTGGAAGTGAGGAGGAATAAAGGAGTGAGTGAACTGTATCAACTCACTAATAGATGAAGTAGTTAGTGTAGAAGCACCCAGCAAAAGCCCTCTTTGCACTCTTCATTTCCATAGCCCCAACCTATCCCTTTTGATGAGTGTCAGCCCCACATCTCAGCACCTACATACTCCCCCAAGTCTCATTTGTCCTTCTCTCTGACTGCAGTGTAGTAGATAGCATATTTAGCCCACTGAGAGATATTGAGATCTCAAATAGGCTATCACTTGTGCCGATGCTGCAAAGGAGTTTATGTCTAATAAATCAAATTTGATTCAATTCTTAGTGCAAATAATCCAATATCATTTACATAAGTGGTGTAATATGCATAATGTACGCTGCTTCTCCCAGTGAATTTCAGAATCTGGGCGTCCAAGTTGTTGAATTTTGGTTTTTAAGCTGCAGTAAACTAACATAATTGTGTATAAATAAAGCATTGCAAATTTTGCACAGAACATCAGATTCATGCAAATTAAGTACATAATTACAAATCTGTCTGATAGACACAATATATCCACAGCTTCTTATTGCTACATGCTCCCCCCCACCCCCACTCCCTGAGCACTGGGAACTTCCTGGGCAATGCTACCTAAATTTGACTCCTTTGGAGGAGAGATCACTGGAGACCTATGACTCCTTCATAGTATTTGGTTTATTTACCAACTGTGTTATAGCCAATTCCTTTGCAAACACAAAGCAATCTTATGTTTAACTATGTTTTATTCAGAAACAGCTACATTTCCCCCGCTTCTCCTTTCCATCCCTTTCCCTTCTAACTCCACCCCTCCACACACACACACCCCACATGCTCTGCAGGATCCCCACTAGGACAAACTTCTAATTAACAAAACATAAAAGTTTGCTAGACAGAATACAACACAAATGTACAGGTTGGACACCTGGAGGCAAGCAGCCTATGCACTCCTCCAAGGAAGCCACTAGGGTTGCTGGTGTGGCCAATACAAGCCACAGTCCACTGATGGGAGAAGAGATGGAAGAACCAAGAACAAAAACTTCAGCTTCAAGCGCCTTTTTATAAAAATAAGCAAAGGAATAGCAGTAAATAGAAACAAATATCTACAATTCCCCAGTACAATAGTTTTCTCCCCACTTTCCAATGTGCCACACAAGGAGTCCTGTTAGTTGCCATGGTGTTGCCCGGATGGCCCAACAAGCTGACAAGCAGAGGCGTATCTACGGAAAATAGCGCCTAGGGCAAACACTGAAATTGCGCCCCCTGTCCAAACATCTGACACGCATCTTTCAGATAACTTTACCATAATATCAGCTCAAAAATACAAGTCAAGCTCTTTAATCTTTTAATATTTCAAAAACTATTTAGCAGTGGACGTAGCCAGACCAAAAAATGCTGGAAAACTACAAATTTCAGTATGCTGGGGCTCATGAAATACCCAAATACTATGTGGAGATGTACTTGGAAAACTAAACAGAAGTGCCTGTCTAATTCTCTACTATGCATTGTAGCATCACCATTACATAAGTTTTAAAAATCAATGGAGAATTTGACTTTTCCCAGATACGCTGTAAAAAGGATATGCAGAGTAAACTGTGTCACTGCTTGGAATATATTCTAGTCTTTCAGAAATACAGTTAAAATGAGAGAAAGAGAGCAAGAAACTCCCAGTGGGCCTTAATATTAAGGGTTTCACACTGATTCAAAGACAAACTCACCATTAATAGCCATATTAGCAAGACATCACATTTAACTCACTTATCACAAGAAGCAAAGTAAGAGCAAATGAATACAATCCTAGCTCTTAAGCGTCAGCTCAGTATTCACAAACCCTGATTCTCTGTACATAGTGCCAATCTGAATATGTGTACAGTGTCTTATATTATATTATAATTATTATTATTTTTACCCGTAGCCCATTTGGGTGGCTTCCTAAAGGCTGGGGGGCAGTTGCAAAGATTCCCCCTCACCCCGCTGGCCTCTAGGGCCTCGCAGGGATCATTTGAACATGTGCAGTGGCCGTTTTTAAAAATAATCTTTTTTTAAAAAAAAAAGGCCACTGAAAACAAAATGGCCACTGCGCATGCTCAAATAGGCTCTGCAAAGCCTGGCATGACCTAGAGCCTCACAGAGGCCATTTGAGCATGCACGGTGGCCATTTTGTTTTTGGCAGCCATTTTTTTTAAAAAAAATAATTTTACAAAATGGCACCCCCACTTCAAGTGGCGACCGGGGCACGTGCCCTGCCTGCCCTACCCCTAGATACGCCCCTGCTGACAAGCCCACAATTATGGTCAGTGTTGCAGGCTGCTGGAGCCCCTGCTCCTCACTGCCATTCCATCCCATGAAGTTCAAGTCCTGTCATCCTTGGTCTCCAGTCTACCTGCTCCTTACCTCCACTTGCCAATCCCACTCTCTGGTCCTCTTCATTTTTTCCCCTCCTTTCCCCCACCTTCCCCCTTCCTGTCCTCCCCTTCTTAACTGCCACTCCCCATCATTCTCATCTCCTTAGCAACTGTCACCAGGAAGGCCCTCCATTCCCCTGGCCCTTCTCCATCTTAACTGCCACTCCCCAACATTCTCTTCTCCTTAGCAACTTTCACCAGGAATGCCCTCCATTCTCCTGGCCCTTCTCCATCTTAACTGCCACTCCCCAACATTCTCTTCTCCTTAGCAACTTTCACCAGGAAGGCCCTCCATTCTCCTGGCCCTTCTCCATCTTAACTGCCACTCCCCAACATTCTCTTCTCCTTAGCAACTTTCACCAGGAAGGCCCTCCATTCTCCTGGCCCTTCTCCATCTTAACTGCCACTCCCCAACATTCTCTTCTCCTTAGCAACTTTCACCAGGAAGGCCCTCCATTCTCCTGGCCCTTCTCCATCTTAACTGCCACTCCCCAACATTCTCTTCTCCTTAGCAACTTTCACCAGGAAGGCCCTCCATTCTCCTGACCACTCTCCATCTTAACTGCCACCCCCCAACATTCTCATCTCCTTAGCAACTGTCGCCAGGAACGCCCTCCATTCCCCTGGCCCTTCTCCATCTTAACTGCCACTCCCCAACATTCTCTTCTCCTTAGCAACTTTCGCCAGGAAGGTCCTCCATTCTCCTGACCACTCTCTATCTTAACTGCCACCCCCCAACATTCTCTTCTCCTTAGCAACTGTCGCCAGGAACGCCCTCCATTCTCCTGGCCCTTCTCCATCTTAACTGCCACCCCCCAACATTCTCTTCTCCTTAGCAACTTTCGCCAGGAAGGCCCTCCATTCTCCTGGCCCTTCTCCATCTTAACTGCCACTCCCCAACATTCTCTTCTCCTTAGCAACTTTCGCCAGGAAGGTCCTCCATTCTCCTGACCACTCTCTATCTTAACTGCCACCCCCCAACATTCTCTTCTCCTTAGCAACTGTCGCCAGGAACGCCCTCCATTCTCCTGGCCCTTCTCCATCTTAACTGCCACCCCCCAACATTCTCTTCTCCTTAGCAACTGTCGCCAGGAACGCCCTCCATTCTCCTGGCCCTTCTCCATCTTAACTGCCACCCCCCAACATTCTCTTCTCCTTAGCAACTTTCGCCAGGAAGGCCCTCCATTTTCCTGGCCCTTCTCCATCTTAACTGCCACTCCCCAGCATTCTCTTCTCCATAGCAACTTTCGCCAGGAAGGCCCTCCATTCTCCTGGCCCTTCTCCATCTTAACTGCCACCCCCCAACATTCTCTTCTCCTTAGCAACTTTCGCCAGGAAGGCCCTCCATTCTCCTGGCCCTTCTCCATCTTAACTGCCAGTCCCCAACATTCTCTTCTCCTTAGCAACTTTCGCCAGGAACGCCCTCCATTTTCCTGGCCCTTCTCCATCTTAACTGCCACTCCCCAGCATTCTCTTCTCCATAGCAACTTTCGCCAGGAAGGCCCTCCATTCTCCTGACCACTCTCCATCTTAACTGCCACTCCCCAACATTCTCATCTCCTTAGCAACTGTTGCCAGGAACGCCCTCCATTCTCCTGGCCCTTCTCCATCTTAACTGCCACCCCCCAACATTCTCATCTCCTTAGCAACTTTCGCCAGGAAGGCCCTCCATTCTCCTGACCACTCTCCATCTTAACTGCCACCCCCCAACATTCTCTTCTCCTTAGCAACTGTCGCCAGGAAGACCCTCCATTCTCCTGGCCCTTCTCCATCTTAACTGCCACTCCCCAACATTCTCTTCTCCTTAGCAACTTTCACCAGGAAGGCCCTCCATTCTCCTGGCCCTTCTCCATCTTAACTGCCACTCCCCAACATTCTCTTCTCCTTAGCAACTTTCACCAGGAAGGCCCTCCATTCTCCTGGCCCTTCTCCATCTTAACTGCCACTCCCCAACATTCTCTTCTCCTTAGCAACTTTCACCAGGAAGGCCCTCCATTCTCCTGGCCCTTCTCCATCTTAACTGCCACTCCCCAACATTCTCTTCTCCTTAGCAACTTTCACCAGGAAGGCCCTCCATTCTCCTGGCCCTTCTCCATCTTAACTGCCACCCCCCAACATTCTCTTCTCCTTAGCAACTTTCGCTAGGAAGGTCCTCCATTCTCCTGGCCCTTCTCCATCTTAACTGCCACCCCCCAACATTCTCTTCTCCTTAGCAACTTTCGCTAGGAAGGTCCTCCATTCTCCTGGCCCTTCTCCATCTTAACTGCCACCCCCCAACATTCTCTTCTCCTTAGCAACTGTCGCCAGGAAGGCCCTCCATTCTCCTGGCCCTTCTCCATCTTAACTGCCACTCCCCAACATTCTCAACTCCTTAGCAACTTTCACCAGGAAGGCCCTCCATTCTCCTGGCCCTTCTCCATCTTAACTGCCACCCCCCAACATTCTCTTCTCCTTAGCAACTTTCACCAGGAAGGCCCTCCATTCTCCTGGCCCTTCTCCATCTTAACTGCCACTCCCCAACATTCTCTTCTCCTTAGCAACTTTCACCAGGAAGGCCCTCCATTCTCCTGGCCCTTCTCCATCTTAACTGCCACTCCCCAACATTCTCTTCTCCTTAGCAACTTTCGCTAGGAAGGTCCTCCATTCTCCTGGCCCTTCTCCATCTTAACTGCCACCCCCCAACATTCTCTTCTCCTTAGCAACTGTCGCCAGGAAGGCCCTCCATTCTCCTGGCCCTTCTCCATCTTAACTGCCACTCCCCAACATTCTCAACTCCTTAGCAACTTTCGCCATGATTGCCCTCTATTCTCCAGACCCCGCAACTTCTTCACTGCCTCCAGGAGTATCTGCCATGCTGAGCTGGAGGCATCTCAGAGCCTGAGGTTTGTTTGTTTGTTTATAACTAATTAATTTCATTCATTAATTCCTATTTCTCTATGTAAAGCACTTTGGGAACTTTTGTTGAAAAGCAGTATATAAATATCTGTCGTAGTAGTTCAAGAAGCAGGGCCCACTAATGTTACAAGGCTGTCAACTATTGACAGCCCTTAAAAAAACAATACCCATTGGTTACTGGGCAGAATTCCATGGTAAATGGGTGGAATTTTTCAAGGAAGATATAAAAAAAAGTGTGAGCCCCCAGGAAGATTTTTTCTAGTGGGAGAATTGAAAAATTGGCAGCCTTCCAGAGTAACCTTCTGCAAATGTGCTAGGTTTTCCTGCTGGGCAAGGGAGGCGGGGCAATTTTTGGCAATTTCCTCTTCCCTCTGTAGCCACATGCCTCCCAATATGCTGCTGAGGGACCCTCAGGGAAACTGTTTCAGGAGGTGCACATAGCTGCAGAGGGAAAGATGGGGGGAGTGATCAGTGAAAATTGTCCTTCCCTGCTCATATGATAGAAAAACCTGGCACATCCACAGAAAATTAGTCTGGATGTTGGCCATTTGCTTTTTCAGAATGATGCAATACTTTTCCAAGTAGTATTTGGAAATGATAGCATTACAGGCACAGAGACTGCTGCAAAACTCCAAAATACAAGATTCAAATGTAGCAGTGTTAGTGAAGATGGAATTGCTGCTGCATTTGTCTGAATCACTTAACCATTCTGTCACCAATGCTTTTTAATATCTACATGACGCCACTGGGTGAGGTCATCAGGAGATTTGGTGCTGGGTGTTATCATTATACTGATGGCATCCAAATCTACTTCTCCTTGTCATCTTCATCATCAGGAAATGGCATTCATTCCCAAAATGCCTGCCTATAGGCAGTAATGGGCTGGATGAGGGATAACAAGTTGAAACTGAATTCAAGCAAGACAGAGGTGCTCATTGTAGGGACTCAGAATTTGAGGGATGAGATCTTCCTGTGCTGGGTGGGGTTACACTCACCTGAAAATTACACAGCTTGGGGATACTTCTGGATCCAGGCTTCACCCTGGAATCTCTGGTGGAGGCTATGGCCAGGAGTGCTTTCTACCAGCTTCAGCTGATTTGACAGCTGTGTCAATTCCTTGGAGAGGATGGCCTCAAAACAGTGGTGCATCAGCTGGTAACCTCCAGGTTTGACAATTGCAATGCGCTCTACATGGGGCTGCCTTTGTACATAGTTCGGAAACTTCAGTTAGTTCAAAATGCGGCAGTCAGATTGGTCTCTGGGGTAACCCGGAGTTATGCCTGTTTTAAAACAGTTGCATTGGCTGCTGATATGTTTCTGGGCAAAATACAAAGTCCAGGTTATCTTAAAGAGTGCCTTCTTCTGCAAGATCCCCACTGCACATTAAAGTCATTTGAGGAGGTCTGTCTGCAGTTATGACTGGTATGTCTGGTGGCGACTCAGATGCAGGCCTTCTCTGTAGCTGCTCCTGGGCTGTGGAATGCACTCTTGGCAGAAATCCGTAGTTTGAGTTCATTGTTGGCCTTGGCCTTCAGGAGAGCCCTTAAAACTTATCTGTTTGGCCTGGTCTTCCAAGGTTTTTAAACTGTTTTGTTAATGGTTTTATGTTGTATTTAAATTGTTCTGTACTTTTTAAAGGACTGATTTGAAGGTTTTATTTTTGGTGTTGTGTACCACCTAGAGCTGTGGTATATGGGGTGGTATATAAATGTAACAAATAAACAACAAATAATGAATAATATACTCCAACATTTCACAAATGAAGATAGGGGCATGTAATGCTCCAGTTCCCATACTGAGAATCATACTGGGTTCACATGTACACTGTAAGCGTGAAACCGTGGTTACGGGCCGAAAGCTAACTCCGTTTTGCCCCATCAAACTCCAATTGGAACCTTTGGTTTTCTCTAAGCTTCAGCACTGACAAATGCAGTTTGGCCGCTGAAGCGTTATGCCTGACTGTAGACTCTGTTATAACCATGGGTTCACACCCATTTCCAAACCCCGATCATAGAGGTGGAGGCACAGACCTGCCCAAGGATGTGACTGCTCCATGCTTTAGGCACTTCTCACTGGCAGCTACTCAGAAAACAGGCCACACCCCTCCTGTCAGCCATGCAGCTAGGGAGTTTCCAGGCTACAGGGATGCTGCCACGCCCCATCCCAGACTGGACAGCCTGTCAAGCCGCACAGCCACTTTGGGGCACCCCCAATTCCCACTCTGCCCCTTCTTTCCCCCACCTGGCAAGTGGCAGGGTGAGGGCATGGGATGACAGGATGGGCACTCAGTGCTTTGCTCCCCAAGAAGGGAGCAACAGGCATGTATGTTCACCAGCACAAACACTCCAAGTGGCAGCACAAGCAGGGCACCCCATCATGGATCTGGGAGGGGAGCACAAAAGGCAGACCCAGCCAGGGAAGCTGGAGCAACCAAGTTCTATTTTATACACAGAAATGGTGAGGAAGGGGGCCCCAGCCCCTTTCCCTTGGGTGCACGCATGCAATATTGGCTGTACTCACGAGAAGAACCATCCTGGGTTACATCTAGATATTAACCCTCATGATCAGAGTTTCCCTGTGCTCACATCTAGATATTGACCTGCCAATACAGACCAGGACCACTCTCTCATGAGAGTGATGAGCCATTGAGGCATGCATGCAGGCCGGAGGGCTGCAGTCACCCTGCCAGGATACTGTCCCTGTAAACCCCAGGGACGGATACCCCAGTGCCACACCTTTCCTGGTCTTGGTGGCTGGTGGGCAGCAGGATTAAAAACACTACCTCTGGCTGTCAGGTTGCCTCACAGCACATATGCATAATTTTCTCTGCCCACCACACCCATGTGGCTTGGCATAGATCGCTGGAAATGCCAGCTCCCCTCACCCAGGATTCCCCACGGTGACTGATCTACATACATCTCAACGCCAGTCCTGACCCAGGAATTTCGAGTGGCTTGAAGGGTCTGCTCTGCAGCCCGCACCATCCATGCAAATAGTTTGTGTGGCAGTGCTATTGACAGGCTTTGAAAGGCAGCCCCCAAGAAGGGATTTCTGAGCCGCCACATTCTATTCTTTTCATGGAAAAGTTGGGGAAGGGGGTGCTGTGATGGGGTGTCCTGCCTGTGCTGTCACTTGGTCAGTCTTGGGTCAACTGAGATCCTTTTTCAAGGATCAAGTCACATGACCCAGGGCTCAATGGCCAGGTATGAGAGTGAAAGGCCGTGGGGACACCCCCAGACATCTCATGAGAAGGACCATCAAGGGGGAGAATTGCCTGGACAAATCTGCAATGAGGCCAGACGGCAAAACATCCCCTTCTTGCATGAATACCTCCCTCACTAGAACATCATGCCATGGGTGTTCTGAATAAGGATGTTTTCTAGATGGCAGTCACAGGGAATGCTACCCTGAAGACCAATTTCCTTGTCTTGGGGACTGCAGACAAACTGTTGTGAAACTGTGCCCCTTGCCAGCCCGCCAGCCCAGGTGTCCATATGTACCCTTGCCACCGCCCTGGGATGGCCATCCTGCTGTCTGGGGGTGGCTGGAGAAAGGGTGCTCCCCTCTCCCATCAATCACCGTGCCTGTAGATCTACATATGGCATGAGGACAGACTGGGACCCGGGAGTTTTGAATAGGTGCAAAGGTTTGTGTCGGTGTCTACCCCTTCTTCAACACTGCACATGTGCCCAGGCAAAGGAAAAGGGAGTGTCTAGATGGCCTTTGGGTGCATTAAAGTCTGCACAGGGGAAGAGGGTGGGGAGGTTTCAGGGGATCTGTTCTATTTTTTACAAAGAAAGGGTGGGGAAGTGGGGCCCAGCCACTTCCCCCACGGGTGGGGGTGGGGATTTGAAACTCCTAGTTACTCATGAGCAAGGCCCTGGTTACTCATGGTCATGAGTATGGCAAGGAAATGTCCACGTGGAATATGCCCGCTCATGAGAGTGTCAGGCCATGGGTGCTCCTAGTAGGGCTGTGTTGCTGTATATTGGAAGGAGGTGGGTGGGGGTATCCTTGAGATTGCTTTCCTGCTCCTAGGGACGGTGGCTGAGGTGCCTTGGAAACCAGCCCCCTGCCTGGCCATTCACATCTATGCACAGGTGCATAGTCACCAGCGGCCCCTGCAGGTGACCTAGCTACCCTGGGGTCAGCGGAGCAGAGGAAAGTGCCCTCTCCTGCAATTCCCCTTGCTTGCTTATCTGCATACAGTGTGCAGACAGACCGGACCAAGGCTTTCTAAACTTGAGTGAATGTACTGTCCTGCTGGCCCACTCTGCACCACTAGAGTGGGGCCCCCTTGGATACCCTGGTAGTTAAGTGGGCAGATGAGGTTGTGAGCTTGCAGTCAGTTGGTGGGGATAGTGCCTTAGAAGGCACAGGCATATCCCCAGTAGACTGGACTTCTCATGAAATTGTGAGCCCCCGGGGCAGCAAGCTGCTTGCAGCAGGTTTGTGATGGATCCGGCTGGACTCCTCTGCAGGGGCCTCCCTTCATGACATCTTCCCTGGTCATGGTGGGGCAGACCCCCCAGTATCCTTTGCCCTGTCCATCTGCATATCCCGTTCTAGCGAATGTGGGTTCTCCCCTCCCCTCCTGCACTGAAAGTGGAATTCCACCCCCCCACACACACACACCCTCAGGCTACCAAACCCATTGGAAATTTGAGTCCAGTGCTTTTGTGGGGGTGAAGCAACTTGGGGGGGGGCGGGTGGTAGCGCCATGGCTGGCAGAAGCAGCACTGGTATTGCAGGGCATTTAAAGGGCTTTCCATGTCCCTCCCCTGTTGAGAGCAGGAGTCCTCTGAAAATGCACGATCGTGCTCGACATGTTCCCCTGGAGATTGTAGCCAATCATGGCCCAGCCAGTGGCATGGTGACGCTTTGCCCATGGTCTGGCGGCGGAACTGGCTGAGATCAGACTTTGAGGCCGAGCAGCAGGGAGGGGCTTCCCTCTCCTGAAACTCCAGTTCGGCTTCGAATTGGAGTTAGAAATTGTAACCTTGGTCATGGTTAACTGTGGTTATCTTGTACATCTGAATCCAGCCAATCAGAGTTTCTACACACACACACACACACACACAATTTCACATTGCAGTAAGTTCTGTTCCACTTGCGGTACTTTTTACTTTGCAATCACTTGTACCACTCTGATTTAAAGGGGCTGTATATTCTGATGGATAAATTGAACCACAATTCCTCTATAATGTTTTATCAAAATAAACTTTACCAGACTGTGAAACAGCAGGTGCTGGACAGCATGGTGACCTAATGTACATATGTATGCATTTGCATACACGTGCACTAGACACACCAACACATTCTAAGATTTAACTTCTAAAGGCCCTGAAGAGGGTGCTAAATGCTGGACACTGTCAACAACTCTAGCAACTCACACCAACAACATTTTAACAAGGCATCCCCCAAGGGTAGCAAATTGAAACAGTGATTGATGAAGGAACTGGTATCAGACAAAATTTAGCATGTGCTGAATAAGCCACATTCTTAGGACATGATGTTGGAAAAGTACATTGGACAGTTGCAGAACGTAAAACATCTTCGCATCTTTGGCCCAGACTATGATTCTGCCAAGTATATTGCTTCTTCTGTTCCAGAGACCGAGCCCTGCAAAACCTGGGCCTTAGGCTGAAGACTGCCTTCTAAAATCCCAGGACAGCCTGAGATTTGACCTGAGTCTCGGGACAAAACCTGAGATCTTGCTATTCTACCTGGAAACCTTGTGGTGGCCCTCTGAAACCTCAGGCTGAAAACCTGAGATCTGGCAACCCTAACAACACCACCGAGAGAAACCTTGCACCCCAAAGTGCTTCAGTTCTAAGCCCTCTATCTCAGCTTTTCTCCCAGTGTGTCTCTGTCTCACCCAGAAGCTGCAACACTGCTTAGCTGAAGGGTTCTAGAATGAGAAGGTACATCTCTTCACATTCCAGGTAAATCGGAGCAGCCGGGGTTCTATCTATCTATCTATCTACCTATCTATCTATCTGATTTCTATACCGCCCTTCCAAAAATGGCTCAGGGCAGTTTACACAGAGAAATAATAAATAAATAAGATGGGTTCTGTTTCCTTTGGATTCCAAGGTAGATTGCAACTTGTGAGCGCAGGTCCCCTGACTCTCTCACGTTTGTCTGTGACCCTCCACGTGAGTGTCGACGTGAGTTTGCTGAAGAGATTAGAGGTGGTTCGGCTGTGGCTTTGGGGCAGAAGGATAGTTTCATGAGAGAGCATGCGGGAGGTGCAGGCCAGTGCCACACCAATCTGCAGGCCAGTGTCACACCAATCTCACACTTGTGGGAAAGTGCTGCGGATATTGGTGCCATGGGACATCTAGGTCCAGTCTGAAGAGGTGGATGACTTGGTGATGCTGTGGCTGGAGGGGGAGGAGTGGGGCACACCTGGCTGGTGATGGAGCTGTTCTCCTTCCTGTTCTAGAGCAATGAATGGCGGTCCCTTCCTGGCCGCCAAAGATCCTTCCTGATGTTTGAGTGATCCTCTAGATCATCATATAATGACCAAACAGTGTCTAACTTCCTGTAATCCACTGGTTTCACCAAAGTGCAGACAAACTGAAGACACAAATATGGGTTGTCCATTCAGATTGCAAGTAGCCACAAACAACTCTGCCTGGTTGACAAGAAGACTATCATATGTCCCTGCATCTCTGAATAGCCAAGCTCTGAAGGGATCTCCATTCAGAACATCCCAGAGAGATTTCCTTTATAGCTCCCATTAAAGCTCACCTGCTAGCCATTAAGGGACATTGACATTCTTTTCCCAAGTCCCAGACTTTGACCAGACATTGCAAGGCCTTTCTCCATCTGCTGCTCTTAATGTGCTTTGCCCTGCACTGACCAGTGTTTAAGCTGACCATTTACAAGTACTTGGGTAAGTTTCATAAAATGTTTACTCACAATGGATCTGGTTGTATTTATAGAATAGCTGCAATTTAAATATTTATAAATGTTTGCTATATGCAAGGGTACTGGAATTCAGTAGTCTGGTCACATATGGCAACAAATCATTAGTTGTGGGGGAGTGAAAGAGAACACAATACCCTCCCTCTCACAGTGCAGAGTGAAGGAGCGGCAGTAAAACTCAAATGGCTAAGTTGTAGAGGTCAGCTGTGCCCATAGGTGGCGCTGTGTGCAGGCAAGGGTCCTTCAGGTTCAGTGTTTGCAAAGAGGGGACACTATATTGTTGCTTAAGTTTTCTTTGCATTCGCTTGGGAAAGGGATAGTTCATCAGACTTGTACAATACTTTATACATTTTGCCAGCTGTAGTCTTTCATTTTTGTTATCTTAGGGGCACTCTCTGAAGTCAAACTGAGGAGTTGCTGCCTAAGATTGAAATAGACTTTTCAAGTAACTTACATCATGCATGCTTGCAAAAATTTTCAGTTTCTCCAAAACAAACAGACAAACAAACAAATAAAAATGGCATAAGAAAAAGAGGATTTTTACTTTTGAGCAACACTTCCCAATTACCTGTTCTGGTTCCTTTATCACAATATATACCGTTATGACATTTTAGGAATGTACTGTAAAAAAGAAGCCACCACAATGAACAAGTAAAAATCTCATCTATGTGATGTAAACAAACAGTTCAAAATGAAAAATGGGAGTTGGACAGCTCTGATCATAAAGAATATCACTACACAAGAGTATTGCCTTCTTGCTAAATCAATCACCCAACAGATTGTGCTGGAGCAAAAGAAATCATCAGTTCTTTATCTTTTTAGCATCTTGCTAGAGAAATAATCCCTTCCTACAGTTCCCAGAAGTGATTTTCTCTCTCTCTCTCTTCAATACAGCGTTGTGGTGAGAGCTCAGCCTGCAGCTCCTGCAGGCACCGGACAGAATCCACATTCCAAGTGGGAGACTGGCAGTGCCAAGCAGCCCTACACATGAGCTGAAAACAGTCTCTCCTGACCCTTAGAGGGGCATGCACTGCTACGTGCCAAGGAGAGAGGAAAGCAAGAAGGGGGTGGGGATGTAGAAGGAGGAAAAGAAAAGAGGAGGAGGAGGAGAGAGAAAAGCAGTCAAAGGGGGAAGAAAAGGGGAAGGTAAGAAGCTTGGGGGAGGAAAGAACAATGGGAGAGCCCGGAGGAAGAGGAGGGAGATAAGATGGCGAGAAAAAGGAAGCAGCATAACAGGGGAGGGGAGGATGAAGCTTTGGCAACAAGCACGTCAAAGGGCCCATGTGTAACAGCGAGTACTAGTTCCCACATAGCATTTTCCATCTGCTTAAGGTGTTTTATTACGAGCACACAATAATATGTTTGCCTTCGTTATCCATTTTTGTTATTAAACTCCCATTCATTTAATTATTCATGTATTGCAATCACATTTGTTTCATTATCATTTCATTTGTTATTCCCATGCACTTTCATTTCCCATTACTTTCAGTGGGAGATGCAGCTGCTCTTCTGTTGTCGACACTTTCTGTGTTTTCCATCCTATTATCCCTCTGAAGAGGGGTATCCTCTGTGGGGTGGGAGCTGCCACCAGCGGCAGTTTCCCTTCCTGCAGCCGGTTTCCCTGTTCTCTCCCTCCCTCCTCATAGCCACCATCTGGCCTATTATGACTGGTCTTGAGGTCCCAGGCATAAATTGTTCCCTTTGCTAAGCAGGGTCTGCCCTAGTTCGCATTTGCATGGGAGACTACATGTGTAAGATAGTCCCCTTAGAGGATGGGGCTGCTCTGGGAAGAGCACCTGCTTGTTTGCATGCAGAAGGTTGAAGTTCCGAGCTCCCTTCCTGGCATCTCCAAGATAAGGCTGAGAGAGACTCCTGCCTGCAACCTTGGAGAAGCCACTGCTAGTCTGGGTAGACCAGGCCTGCTCAACTTAGGGCCCCCAGCTGTTTTTGAACTGCAATTCCCCTAATCCCCAGCCACAGTGGCCAATAGCCAGGGATTGTGGGAATTGTGTAGACAATACTAAGCTAGATGGGCCAATGGTCTGACTCCATAGAAGGCAGCTTCCTATGTTCCTATCAATCGCTTTGAGTGAAATAAATGAGTGATGAATGAATGCAGGGCATTCAGCACTCATTTGTGGTACTAGCATTCATTTCTTTACTAGGAATAAATGAAACAAATGGGCCCAGTTCATTTCAACTTTTCATTCATTACAAAACCATGCACACTCTCATGTTTGAGCTATGGAGTAGCTCCCAACAGAAGATCAAGCCTTGCTGAGGAAGAATCAGCATGGCTTCTGCATAGAGAAGTTCTGCCTCACCAACCTTTTAGAATCCTCTGGGAGTATCAACAAGCATCAGGAGGGTGATCATATATTTCATCATATATGGGGACTTCCAAAAATCTTTGGACAAACTCCTTCAGCAAAGGTCCCTGGATAAACAAAAGTCATGGGATAAAGGGATGGATCCTCTCCTAGACTAGTGACTGCTTACACAGGAAGTAGAGGCTAGTAGGGATGTGCACCATTCGGTTCCATGCACACCCAGGAGGCTGGGGGGTGACTTTAAGGAGCAGGGAGGGTGCTCTTACCTCCCCTGCCGCGCCCCCCCCCCCTGTGGTAATGCTTTAAAAAATGCTGGCACGAGATGGCTGCGTACCTTCTTACCACCACGGTCAGCATAAAAGTGATGTGCACATACTTCTGGTTTTACACTGACTGGGGCAGCAAGAGGGTATACAGCCACCCTGCGCCAACATTTTTTAAAGCAGCACCAGAGGGGGAAACATGGTAGGGGAGGTAAGAGCAGCCTCCCCATGCTTTAAAGTTACCCCCACCCCCACATTCAAACCGGTTTAAATGCAGGGGTTCCAAACCTGTTCAGCATTCCTTGAATGGAACGCCAAACAGGTTCATGCACATCCTTAGAGACTAGAAGTAAATGGACAGTAATCATATGGACAAATGTCAGTAGTGAGATCCTGTAAGGGGCTCACATACAGTGCAAATAGTATGTGAGCCTCTACCATTGTGGGCATGCGAGCTGTGCAAGTTGCACAAACATAAAAATTGTGAAATGCCATTACAGGAGAGTAAGCCCACTATTTCCAATGGGCTTACTCCTGTGCAACAATATTTTTTGCATACAATATTTTTTGTACTAGGCTTATATACAGTTGCGCTAAATAATGTGAGCCAGGATCTGTATTAAGACTGGAGCTTATTAATGACTGGAGTTGGGTGAAAAGTGAAGTGACCAAGTCTGCAGATGACATCACAGCAGAATTCCAAGCAGAATCTGAAGAGATCCAAAATATATCTCCAAATTCGATGAAAAATAGGAGGCAAAATGGCAAATGAGGTTTCATGTAAATAAGTGCAAAGAAATTATGCAGTAGGGCAAAAGATCCTGGCTGACATCCAGTCTGATGCTGCACTAATGCAAACATGTTGCACCAGCGCACAAATTGTGTGCTAGTTACTTCCAGTGGGTGGGGCACTTGCTTTCTGCACTAGTGTTGCATTGACACAACAGGTGCGCTTGTCCAACTTGCAATGAAACCTTTTCCTCCGTCCATATATGTGGCAGGGGGTGATGCAAAGCTAACCACTATCCTTGTTGTGCAAGCAGACCAAGAGACTGAGCAGCTTTGAGCATCAGCTCGACTACCCAATCTTCTTGCATGGGGGCACCTTTCTAAGTTCCACTAGCACAACATTCGTTGGATGTCCTTCCCCTAGATATCCCCTGCCTTCACATATACACTGATGAAGTCTGAACTGGCAGCAACAAACCAGGAATGAGATCTTGGGGTCACGGTGAATAGCACAATGAAAATATCAGCTCTCTTGCAGCCTGGAAAAAAAAGGCAAATTTCACACCAAGGATTACTAGGAGAGAGATTGAAAATAAAACAGTTCGTGTCATAATGTCTTCGTATACATCTATGGTGCAGTTTTGTTTTCCCCCCCATCTTGAGAAGGAAATTATAGATTTGGAAAAGGTGCAGAAAAAGGCAACCAAAATGATCAAGGGGCTGGAACACCTTCCCTACTGTGAGGAAAGCTGGCTGGGGCTTTTTAATTTCGCTAAAAAGGTTACTAAGAGGCACAAGACAGAAGTGAAGTTTATATAATGATGCACAGTGTGGAGAAGGCAAGTAGAGAGATTTTTCTCTCCCTTATAAAACTAGACTCAGAGTCACCCAGTGAAAATGATTGGCAGGAGACCCAGGACAGTCAAATGAAAGTAATTCTTCACATAACACAGGGGTTCTCCAACTTGGGTCTCCAGATTGTGCTGGACTACAACTCCCATCATCCCCAGCCCCAATGACCACAGGCCATTGGGGCTGGGGATAATGAGAGCTGTAGTCCAACAACTGGGGACCTAAGTTTGAGAATCCCTGTCATAACTCATAATTAATAGATGGTATTCCCTCGCACAATATATGATAGGCATTTGCTTAGATGTCTTTCAACATGTAGAAACATTCGTGGAGGACAGGGCTATCCACAGCTATGCTGCCTCAATCAAACTTCATGTTTCAAGGCTGTGGGCAGTGACACAGAAGAAGTTACGGGATGGTGCAACAGCAGGATGTCTTCATGTTTTCCTCTGATTGTGGGCTCAGACCCAGGAAGCAAGATGCTGGACTAGATGGGCCTTTGGTCTGATCCAGCAGCGTTCTTCTTAAGTTCTAATTCCCAGTTTAGGGGTGAGGGACTAAAGTTAGAGAGGAGAGACTTGCCTGATGCCATACAGTAACTCCACTGTAGAGGCAGAACTTGAACCTGGGTCTTCCAGATCCAATTCTACTTTATGTGCCCAAATTATGGGGAGATGTAAGGGATCTTCAGTTTAAAACCAGATCTAGGCAAGTGTGCAAAAGTGCAGATACAATACCAACATGCCAAGTTGTGACCTACTGAAAGAGGGAGGGATTGGCCTAAAAGGTTCCAAGTATCATCCTAGAAAATATAGCTGACTAGCAGGTGAGGAACATTGTTGACCAGGCAAAGTCATTTTGTGTAGATTATACTTATAGGGAATTTAAAGACATTCAATATATGTTATTGTATTGTTTGAAATAGTTTGAAATTTGTAGAATTTCAACTTCAAACATTATTCATTTTATTGAATAGTTACCATATATGGAAAATTTGAGTCATGGTAAATTTGAATCTGAGAAAGATCTTCTGCTTCTCTTGGGCATGATATCATTTTGGAGTTATTGATCAGATTATTGAGTGTTAAAAATCTGTTGAGAACAATAACAATTAAAATCTGATTATTATATTAAGCATTTCTTCTAAAAATCTATTAAAAATAATTCTCTCTCCCCCCGCCCCAGCATATTCCAGTTTAAACTATTGGTGCAGTCAGCTAATTTAAGTGGCAGGATTGTTCATGCAAAATTTGGTATCTTTAGATAATTGGAAAGTATGATAGAATTAATTCTTAATTTAAAAAAAATTATCCAGCAAGCATATTCCAGTGTAAAAAACAGTGCATTCAGCTAATTTCCATGGCAGGGTTGTGTACACAAAACTTGGTGCCTGTAGGTTATTGGGAAGTACGGGATGTTATTTATGTACAAACAGATGTACAAACACATTCTTCAACGTATATAATAGATTCCTAAGAGTTCTGAACATTTTTTGCACCCTTGGGTGTTATGAAGAGGAGTAATGGTGGAAAAAAGGAAGCAGCGTGCTGGCATTTTGTATTTGGCTGAACTTACCCATAGTCTGAGCCTAGTCATGTGGTTGAACACCAGAGTGTTCATTTGTGGTTTTGCTTAAAGTGTACATCTAGACGTTAGCTAAGATACATTTCCCCTTTACTGCAGACATTTAGCTTCTAGAGATCTGGTGGGGTGGGGGTGGAAGTGAAGAATGGCCATTTTTGTGCACATGTGTGCGCACTAACATTTTCTAAAAGGTGTCCATAAAGCTTCCCCATAAGGCAAGCTAGAGAGTAAGCGATTAGCACAGGTGCCTCCCAACTGGGCCTGTCCCAGGACCATTGCTGCTTTCTTCAGTTTCTCCGATTCAATGAATCTCTTTCCATCTTTGAAGAACTTGTGCAAAGATGCACAGCAGGCCCCTCAGTGGGACAGATCTAAAATGCCAATGAAGGCATCCTGCCAATTTTGCCACAGAGGAACCCTTGCCCTTGTAAAGGGGAGAGCGAGGCCGCAGACCAATTTCCATGAGAGATTTTACTACCTGGATCAATGGGGTTGTATTTCAGCCAGAATCAATCCAGGAATTTGGAGAGGTAGTGAAATTGCAACATGATCCCCACCCCCTGATCACTTCTCCCAAGAGGAGCCAAGGGGAAGAATGACACAGGATGGCCCCCTCCTGGAAGCAGCTGCAAACAACAGCACCTGTGTGGTCGTGGCATCTCCATGCAGCAGCCACATGTATAGTGGCGAAGGAAAACATTTCTACTGGATGAATCATCTCCCTTTCATGGATTCACTGACTGATCAATTAGATTTAAATAAATGTGTGTATTACTGAAACTTCAATGTAATCACATTTTGGAGATATAAAGAACAGCTATTACTCATTGCAAGAAGGAAAGGGCAGCTTTAATATTTTTGTGTTTGTTCCCTGTTAACAGGGACACACACCAGAACCAGAACAGAATTCTGGGAAATAAAGAAGGGCACCTTTAATTCTCAGCCTTGCCAATTATAATCCTTCCTGATCAATCAGCTGTAGCCCAAGTTGATTAATCTAGCGAGTCAACCCAAACCACGTAGATGCTGCAGTTCTGGTGAGTGGTGCTTAATGTATGATATTCAGCGCTCATTTGTAGCTCTGTCATTCATTTCTTTATGAGGAATAAATGAAACAAATGGGCCTAGTTCATTTTAGTTTTTCATTCATTACAAATCAATGTGCCCCCCCCACACACACACACCATGTTTTACCTGTGTATGGTACCACATGGCTCTGTGGTTGCCAAGACAGGGGTTGACACTGACTCAACGACACAATCTTTCCGTTTCCTATAGGAGAACCAGCCTTGCTGAGGAAGAATCGGCATGGCTTGGGAAGTATCCAGATCAGCGGTGCACCTTCCTGGCTACTGTGTATTGGCACGCAAGTGTGCCCTTCACAAGTAGGGCACATATATATTGTATAGTCTGGTGTCTGAAAAGCCACTGAGAGGCCAATGCTAGGCTCATCATGAAGAACCTTTAAGTATCTTGTGTTGAATCACAGTGTTTTGCTGGAAGAGGAAGTGTTACCATGACCTCTTCCTACTGAGCATTCTTTCTTCACACACACACAACACACACACACACACACACACACTTTCCAATCCTAACAGCAAGCTATGATACTTACTCATAATCTGAGGAGGCGAACCAGTGCTTAATCCTGGAACTTGTGATCTCAAGTCCAAACTCTCTTACCAGTGCTAAATCTTAGCCCTGGCACGGACAAAGAGGTTTTAAAGAAGAGAGTGTTTCTGAGTATATACAGAGTAAACTTTCCTGAGCAGTAAAGCCACCTCCTCTAAACATACCCTAGTCTGCACATGTAACAGAATGAGATGGTAGAGTCCTGAAGTGGTAGAATGGACTATACCACTCAGGCTATAGGTGAGGAATGCCATTTCTGAATTTCCCCCCCACATTACCAAAAACAAAACAAAAACAGCTTCCAGCAAGTGTTTCTAAAAGGTAGCATATCAGAGAGAAGGTTCTAGCCCCTCATAGCAAACTTCCTGCTGTCTTATTTTACTACTTGCAGGAAACTTTTCTTTTCATGTAAAGAAGCATTCAAAAATGTGATTTCCCCATACCTGCAGTCTAAAATGGTACCATATATTTGATCATCCAGGACTTCACCACTTCATTCTGCTGCATATGTAGGCCAAATTACGCTCATATACTCACACTTCTAGAATTCTGAGTAAAGATTTCTAGGTCAGAGAGGGTAGGACTTCCAGGCAGGGATGAGCTCTGGAACTACTTGTTTTAGGAATGTACATACATGGACAAATTTGTTGGTACCCTTAGAGCTCATTGAAAACGTATTGTAGGCTTCCAGAAAAGCGATTAAATGAAAAGCAATTGTCCCATATACCTGCATGCCTTTGATATGTCATCAAGTAAAGCAAAGCAAGTATGAAAAGAGATATAATATTGCTTATTCTACAAAGATATTCTAAAGTGGCCTGGAAACATTTGTTGATACCCCTAGAAAAGATAATAAATAATTAGATTAGAGTGATTTTTCAAATAAGCTGTTTTCTTTCATTTCATCACACACGTCTCCAATCGTGCAATCAGTCATTCAGCCTATTTAAATGGAGAAAAGTAGTCACTCTGCTGTTTGGTATCATTGTGTGTCCCAGAGAAAACAACATGAACATGGACCAGAGAAAGCAAAGGAGAGAGTTGTCTGAGGAGATTAGAAAGAAAATTATAGACAAGCATGTTAAAGGCAAAGGCCATAAGACCATCTCCAAGCAGTTTGATATTCCTGTGACAACAGTTGCAAATATTATTAAGAAGTTCCAGCTCCATGGGACTATAGCCAACCTCCCTGGATGCAGCTGCAAGAGGAAAATCAACTCCAGAATGGGCAGAAGGATAGTGAGAATGGTAGACAAAAAGCCAAGGACAACTTCCAAAGAGATACAAGCTGAACTCCAAGGTCAAGGTCCATCAGTGGCTGATCGCACCATCCGTTGCTTTTTGAGTGACAGTGGGCTCAATGGAAGAAGACCCAGGAAGACTCCACTGTTGAAAAAAAACACATAGAAAAGCCAGAATGGAATTTGCTAAAATGCATATTGACAAGCCACAATGCTTCTGGGAGAATGTCCTTCGGACAGATGAAACAAAATTGGAGCTTTTTGGCAAGTCACATCAGCTCTATGTCTACAGACAAAAAAATGAAGCTTTCAAAAAGAACACCATACCTACTGTGAAACATGGAGGAGGCTCGGTTATGTTTTGGGGCTGCTTTGCTGCATTTGGCACGTGGTGCCTTGAGTCTGTGCAGGGAACAATGATATCCCAAGACTATCAAGATATTCTGCAGTGAAACGTACTGCTCAGTGTCAGAAAGCTCTGTCTCAGTTGCAGGTCATGGATCCTCCAACAGGATAATGACACAAAATACACAGCTAAAAGCATTCAAGAATGGCTAAGGACAAAACATTGGACTATTCTGAAGTGACCTTCTATGAGCCCTGATTTGAATCCTATTGAACATCTATGGAAAGAACTGAAACATGTAGTCTGGAAAAAGCACCTTTCAAACCTGACGCAGCTGGAGCAGTTTGCTCAGGAAGAGTAGGCCAAACTACCTGTTGAGAGGTGCAGAAGTCTCACTGAGAGCTACAGGAATTGCTTGTTTGCAGTGATTGCCTCTAAAGATTGTGCAACAAAATATTAGGTTAAGAGTCCCATCATTTTTGTCCATGCCATTTTCATTTGTGTTATTATTTGAACTATTCTGTTGCATCAACACTCTAAAGCAAAGTCTGATTTTTGTTAAATGCGGAATAAACAATGATGGTTGCCAATTACTTTTTTCAGTTTCAAGTTATTTCAGAGACAATTGTGGGTTCTTCTTTTTCATGGAGGAGTACCAACGCATTTGTCCATATGTGTATACTTTAAGGCAGTAGTTCCCAGCCTGGGTCCATCCAGATGTTGCTGAACTACAACTCCCAGCATACCCAGCGACAGTTTATTATGGCTGGGGATGCTGAGAGTTGTAGTTCAGCAACCTCTGGAGGAAGCCAGGTTGGGAACCACTGCTCTAAGGGATGCAGTGAGGAAAGAGAAGACTCAAGTCAAAAGACCGTACTCCAAATATCTCATATATATTTTCCTGTTATCAGAATTGACACAAGGAAAATTTCACTATGTGAAAGCAGAGATGGCACTGTTCTGTGAGAAGATTGTACCACCTCAGACAATGAATGTTACAACTGTCTCTTACATTTCAAAGGACTGGTTTCCATGCACATACATCCAGAGGTGTATCTAGGGAAAATAGTGCCTAGGGCAAGCACTGAAATTGCACTCCCTGTCCAAACATCTGACACCCATCTTTCAGATAACTTTACCATAATATCAGCTGAAAAATACAAGTCAAGCTCGTTAATCTTTTAATATTTCAAAAACTATTTAGCAGGGGATGTAACCAGACCAAAAAATGCTCGAAAACTACAAATTTCAGTATGCTGGGGCTCATTAAATACCCAAATACTATGTGGAGGTGTACTTGGAAAACTAAACAGAAGTGCCTGTCTAATTCTCTACTATGCATTGTAGCATCACTATTACATAAGTTTTAAAAATAAATGGAGAATTTGACTTTTCCCAGATACTAGGGCCTTGCAGAGGCCATTTGAGCATGCGTGGTGGCCATTTTGTTTTCAGTGGCCATTAAAAAAATTTTCATTTTAAAAAATGGCACCCCCCTTCAAGTGGCACCCAGGGCACGTGCCCTGCCTGCCCTACCCTAGATATGCCCCTGCATACATCACTTGAGTTTTCAACATTTGCTGATTCACAGCTATATGTATGGACCAGCTCTAGTCTTGTACTTGTCATGATTGATGGATTGGGCTGTAGCTCAGTGGTAGAGCTCTTGCTTTGCATGCAGAAGATCATGGATTCAATCCCTGGCATCTCCAGGTAGTGCTGGAAAAGACATCTCTCACAATCTCCCCAAAATTGCAGCAGATGCAGAGCTGTGTAGACAATACTGAGTTAGGTGGTATAAGGCAGTCTCCTATGTTCATGTGATGATGATATGGAAGTTCTACCTATTGCATTATATCTGCAGTGGCCCATTCACAAGTACAGTGTAAGTCACCACTGGATGATACAGTCCTCAAATGATACATGCAAACCAACCCTAAGCAGCTGGATCTCACAATATCATCACTCCAGCTGCTCCATTAGCACCCCTATGGAAAATGCATACCTTGTTCCCCATACTGTACAGCAGCTCAGAACAACACCCTGCATCTCATGGAGGCTTCAGTCTTTCCTGATTCCTAGGGGTCAGGACTCCAAACTTATTTTCCTAAGATCAGATAGGGACCAACTGTACATCAGGGCCTAAGGAGGCAGCTGCTACTCCTTGCCTGCTGCAACATTTGTTCCTTGTCTCACCAATCAATACAGCAGTAATTGAAATTCTCCCCAATCAAAGTTTCTGTCCTCTGTTATCAGTGAGGTGTGGGGTATGCTTCATTCCTTTGCCTTCTTGCTGCTCTGAAACTTAGAGAGCAATGTCATTGCATTTAAAACTCTCTTATATAGGAGAAAATAGGAGGCTGCAGCACAATGGGAGGAAGGAAAATAGACTGAGAAGTAAGAGCACTAGACTAATATCTTGCTATTAGTCCCCCAAGGCATCCTGGTGGAAGTCACAGCAGAGACCGACAAGGTGCTATGATTATTGCACCAGAAATGGTGGCATTCATTCATATATATATTTTTTTTTCATTAGCACTTCAACTCTGGCTTGGGATGTCTCCAGATGTTAGTTTCATACATACATGTATACCACATGTTTTTTTGCCCAATTGGCACTCATAGCAATATACAAGACAGTTAAAAGCCAACATACACTTCAAATACACTTTTTAAGCCTAGTTCCCTTAAGGAGAGTAAGCTTATGAGATCACCCAGCTCTGTGTAACATTAGAACCAGGGATCGTCCCATGAAATTGATTGCCAGGAAATTTAGGACCAACAAACAGAAGTACTTTTTCACAAAATGCATAATCAACTTGTGGATTTCTCTGCCATAAGGTGTGGTGACAGCTAACAACCAGGATGGCTTTAAGAGGGGTTTGGTTAACTACTTGGAGGAGAGGTCTATTAACGGCTATTGTTGGAGGGCTATAGGCCACCTCCATCCTCAAAGGCAGGATGCCTCTGAATACGAGTTGCAGGGGAGTAACAGCAGGAGAGAGGGCGTGCCCACAACTCCTGCCTGTAGGCTTCCAGTGGGCCACTGTGGGCCACTTCCGGTGGGCCACTGTGTGAAACAAGATGCTGGACTAGATGGGCCATGGGCCTGATCCAGTAGGGCTGTTCTTATGTTTGTGTGTGTGCATGCACATGGAAGTACATGCACGCAAGCATGCATGTGTGTGTTCCTCCTATCAACTTCGCAATGCCTGGACTGATTTTAACCAAATTTGGTACAGTTGTAGGGACACATGGGGACACTTCAACGGCATAGTTTGTGATGATGTCATCCACCCCAATTCAAGATGGCATATCTGTAAATGTTTGAGGTGCAAGTGGGCTAACTTGTAAAGATGGTAATTATCAATTAGGATTATAGTGAAAGGGAAATTAGTTCTTACCAAACTTCTTGCTAAAAAGTCAGAAAACAACTACGATGACTCAGCTAAAATGAGAATAACCCCATCAGCAGCAGGTCTATCCAAACTCAATGGATCCCTGCAAAAGCTTTCTTAAGTTCATGGTAACAGATACACAGGGAGGGAGCCATCCTATGTTCAGGAGTTCCAGACAGTGGGTGCCACTTCAGAAAAGGCTCTGCCAGGTGCTGACTGTGATGTTGTTTGGTAAATGGTAAACCATTTACCACTCTGCTCTACTCAGGTGAGCAGAGGCTCACCTGAGGATCAAAGGGTGTGGAGGTACAAAACTCCTTCTCTGGGTAGAGGTGTGCAGGCAACAAGTGAGGATTCACAGATGCTTCCAAAAAAATGAACTTGTGGATTTGCCTTCTATCAAGTCAGAGCACTGGTCAGTTAATCGAGTTTAGGATTGTTTATACCAAGAGTGGCCAACCTGAGGTTCTCCAGCTGTTGTTGGACTATAACTCCCATTACCCCCAGCTGCCATTGGTCTACATCAGTGATTCTCAAACTTGGGTCCTCAGGTGTTATTGGACTTCAACTCCCATAATCCCCAACCAAAGGCCACTGAGGCTGGGGATTATGGGAGTTGAAGTCCAATAACACCTGAGGACCCAAGTTTGAGAATCCCTGGTCTACATTGACCAGTAGAGTGGCTTTCCGCAGATTTCTGTGCCTGAATGTAACAGAAATTGCATCTGGGGCCTTTGGCATGTCAGATTGAAGCTCTATCACAGCTATCCCCGCTGCTGCACCTGCACGTTTTTCTAAAATGCAAATGAATGTGGCTCCACTGTGCTGAACCCAGTTGCCTTTCCTTGAACATCTGGAAAGATACATGTTCTATTTTGAATATTCATTAGCAGACATTCAGATTTGATTGGCATGCATCGAGCACCTGGATTTTCCAACTCTGTTTCAGCTAGTGGTTCCAAACAAGCTGTTGAAAAATAGGTCACTGTCATTCCACAATTTTCTCTGTAAGCTATTAAGGCCTAACTACACATTCGAAGGGGATATGTGGTTGCTGGCCATTCATGTCTCTCTCCTCCCATGAATCTCTCTGGTGTAACATTTGGTGAAAAATGGGTGACACAACGCCTTTGCATTCAATATTTCCATGGCCTCTGCAAGAAGCAACCAATGAATCAGAGCAGGATTTGGGAAATGCTGGACATGATGACTCCCCTGCTAATTGGACAAAGATGGACCTTTTTGAAGTGGTTGTTCTCTCCTTTTTAGCAGGGGGAGGGCCATTATCTCTATTCAGCTCAGCAGGACATCCTTCCCAGTGGCAAATTGCTGCTGTGTGTTTCTTTTTAGATTGTGATCCCTTTTGTGACAGGGAACCATCTCATTTATTTACTATTTATTTTTCTCTGTAAACCACTTTAAGAACCTTTTCACTGGCAAGCAATATATGAACTCCAATGTCATGTTGTACCTTCTTTTTACCAGAGCAGCTCCTCTTTGGTAGGACATTCAAGGCAGAGATCATCTGCATATTCTACTTCTCTTTCCCCTAAAGAAGAGGCTGTCCAACCACCGACCCTCTTTTCCTACCCACTACAAAATGGATCAGGATCCCTGCTCTGACCATAACTGTTTGACTCCCAGGAGAGAGGGTGGGCTCCTAGCCCTTCTGGGACTCCAGAATGACTGGGTCAGCACCAAAAAAAAAAAAAAAAGGTCAGCCTCAGGAAAAGCCAGGGGAGGAGATTAGTTTGTCACCTGAGTCCTCCTCCTGACTTGCTACATTCAGCCAGTTGCCTCACCTAGAGAACTCCTGTCTCCTATACTCAGAAGCAGCTCCTCCTCATCAGTTGCCTTGTCCTTAAATACCCCAGTGCAGAACTGACAGGGCTTAAAGCCTACTTCCAGCCCCACCCCACCCCTTCCTGAACTTGCTTCCTGTTCCTGCCAGACCCAACTCAGTTGTCTCCCTGGAGCTGTTTCTTGCAGCTCTCCCTGCCTTGTCCTCTCAGGTCCACTGGGATCTGACAAGCCTGGACCCTTCTCATCCTTACTGCCTCCTGAAGGGAATGAAAGCCCTACAGTAGGGATGCCACACCCTTCTCCAGACTCCACAGGGCCAGAGGCGTATCTAGGGGTGGGGCAGGCAGGGCACGTGCCCCGGGTGCCACTTAAAGGGGGGCGCCATTTTTAAAAATTATTTTTTAAAAATAAAATGGCCACCAAAAACAAAATGACCACCACACATGCTCAAATGGCCTCTGTGAGGCCTTAGGCCATGGCCATTTTGTTTTTGGTGGCCATTTATATATATATATATATATATATATATATATATATATATATATATATATATATTTAAAAATGGCCACTGCACATGTTCAAATGGTCCCTGTGAGGCCGTAGACCTTGCAAGGCCTCAAAGAGGCCATTTGAGCATGCCTAGCAGCCTCCAAAATGGCCAGCACACCGATCTTTGCTGGCCCAAACAGGTCCAAAAACCAGCCTGGGACCTTTACAGACCCCCCCCATAGCCTTTAGGAAGCCCCCCAAAGGGGCTACAGGTAATTTTTTTTATTTAACATAATATGTCAGTGTACACATATTCAGTTTGGCACTATTTACAGAGAATCAGAGCTTGTGAATACTGAGCTGAAGCTTATGAGCTAGGATTGTATTCATTTGCTCTTTGCTTCTTGTAATAATTGAGTTAAATGTGATGTCTTAATAATATGGCTATTAATGGTGAGCTTGTCTTTGAATCAGTGTGAAATCCAAAGTATTAAGGCCACTGGGAGTTTCTTGCTCTCTTTCTCTCATTTTAACTGTCTTTCTGAAATACTAGAATATATTCCAAGTAAACACAGTTTACTCTGCATATCCTTTAATTATTTTCAGAGTATCTGGAAAAAGTCAAATTCTCCATTGATTTTTAAAACTTATGTAATAGTGATGCTACAATGAATAGTAGAGAATTAGACAGGCACTTCTGTTTAGTTTTCTAAGTACACCTCCACACAGTATATGGGTGTTTCATGAGCCCCAGCATACTGATATTTGTAGTTTTCCAGCATTTTTTGGTCTGGCTATATCCACTGCTAAATAGTTTTTGAAATATTAAAAGATTAACGAGCTTGACTTGTATTTTTCAGCTGATATTATAGTAAAATTATCTGAAAGATGGGTGTTGGATGTTTGGACGGGGGCGCAATTTCAGTGCTTGCCCTAGGCGCTATTTCCCCTAGATATGCCTCTGATTGGCTGCTATTTTGCAGGGTTGTTGAAAGGTGTGAGGGGTCAAGCTAGGCTAAGCCCATGCTGTGGCAGGTACAGTGTGGATTATCAGAACAGTGTAGGGCTGATGAGCACCTTAGGCATGCGTCTGGCAAAAAGGAGCCCTGATCAGCCCCTAGATGCTGCATGGTTCAGGGAGTTCTGGCTTGGACTTGCTTTAATCTGTTGAAGCATTGCCTCTCTGAAAGGCTTGACGGCTTTGGGAGGATGATGCTTCGGGCAGAAGCCTGATATTCGTTCGGCTTGCAAGGGCACTTTCCACCTTAGGGCAATGGGGCTGCCTGGAGCCAAGGTGTGATGCTCATGGCATCTTAGGCTGGGCTTGCACCACTGGTGGCAAGTCCCTAGTTACCACACAATATGGGGGTGGAAAGACCATTGCCTTCCACTTTAAGTGTAATCAATAAAGTTGTGGCACTTTATTGCCATAGTTCATTTCTTGTGTCTTCATTTGTCAGGCTGTGTAATCTAGAGAGCAATTTGTATAACCTCTCTATGGTTGCACCCGTTTTTCAGCTAGCTTCAGCTGCAAAACACTCTTCTGCCTCCCTCCCTCCAAATTTTTTTTAAAATGGCTGTATTTCAGACACTCACAGCTGCAAAGTAGTTGCCTCAGATCCTACCTCCTGCAGGTGAATTGCCCATTCAGGAAACCATCCGCAGTCATTAAGGAACAGAGCATTCTTTTGTCCAGGCCCTGGCCACTCAGTCACAGTGATCAAGACACTGAAAGTCACAAAATATAGAACTAATTCCTCTGTTGAAGAGCTGGCTCAGATGACAATGGGCCTGCTTTTGCTGGACATGAAGTACTTTTCTGAACCTATTGATTGCTTTTCCTTTGTATCTGATGCTCTCCTTGAGTTGGCCTCTTTCAAGAGTCTGTAGGGCCTTGACTCCACAGCAAGGCCTGAACCTAGGACATGTCAACTGAGTATTCTGCTTGCATTGTGTAGAACACTTCTAAGCTCTGGCCCCAAAGGGAAACTACAGGAAAAGCAGCAACGAATCTTCTCAACAGCAAGAGGCCATGTCACTGCCCAATGAGGCAATTGCTTTGAGGTCAGGCTTGGTCACTGCCCTGAGCAGCAAGAAGCCATAACTCTCCACATTTGCCTTCCTAATATGAACATAGGAAGCTGCCTTATGCTGAGCCAGTCAGCCAGACCATTGGTCCAGCTAGCTCAGTATTGTCTACACTGACTGGCTGGGTAGCTCTCCAAAGTTTCAGGAGAGAGCTTTCCCAGCCCTACCTGGAGATGCCAGGGATTGAAAGTGGGACCTTATGCAGACACTCTCCTACTGGGTTACAGACCCATTCCCTAAGGGAAATATCTTACAGCAGAGAGTGCTCACATGTAGTCACCCATCCAAATGCAAATCAAGGTGAACCCTGCTTAGCAAAGAAGCCAATGCATGATCACTACCACAAGACTTGCTCTTTGCCTCTTTCAGCTTGAAAGCAGTTGAGTCTATCTCCTCTCTGCTGCCTCCACTGCTTCCTATCCCATCACTTCTCCCAGTCATGAAAATATCCCATTGCAGGAATTGGAGTTTCTGCAGTGGTGCCCTCCAAAGGACCAGTGCACGAGTCCCCCTCTATTTGGTGGTTAGGCCTGCTCTCGCAACCTAATGTGTCTTTTTCAGCTCACCTGCAGAGGAGACGAATCAGTACCTTCTGTGTCTCATTAGGAACCCACCATACTTATCTCTGCTGTCTAGGATGGAGCTGCTTTGGCTCATATGCACAGGGACTGATGGATTGGGAAGACCTGAGCTATTCCTGCTAGACACATACTCTTAATCTTCTCCTTGTCTTTCCCCCCTTTTTTTATAATGAAACTCCTAATGATTCTGGCAAGATTTGCTGCTTCCCATCACAGCCAGTCACAATGTCTGATTAAAATCCCTCGGAGGCTTCTTGTCCACCTTAGGTGATTTATATGTAAATTAAGCCACTTTTTATAAAGTGTTGCCACAGAAGCATTGTGTAGACTCAGAGAGGAAGCCTGTCCCAGAGAGTTTACATTCGAAATGTGGGGCATCAGACAGACAGACATCTCCTTGATAGGGGTGGGGGTAACCAATGCCTAATTGCTATAGGTGAAGCTTGGCAGCAGAAATTATTAAGGCCCTTAAGAAACAGACCTTCCAGCAATGGTTTACTTTCATAGATTTGTAGCCTGCCATTTGATCAAATGATCTGCAAGGCTGCTTACAACAGAGTAAGTAAAGTAACAGTGGTGTGCACAGAACCAGCTGGTCTGGGTCAGTTTGAGTCTGGATCCAGACCAGGACAGTTTGGTCAGTCACCCCTTCGAACCCCCCTGGTTCGGTTTGGACTGGTCCGGGAGGGGGGTTCACAAAATCTTACTTACACCTTCTGGGGGAGTTGTTAGAGGTGGCGGGGGTGTGTGGCATCTGCGGAGGTTCCCCCTCCCCCCTGCCAGCCTCCCTTGATGCCCATACCAACCAACTCTTTGGCCTGTTTGGGCCTTTCCCCTCTGGTGCGGTGGCCATTTTGGAGGCTGCCACACCTGCACAATTGGCCTCTGTGTGACCCAGGCCACATAGAGGCCAATTGCGCAGGCGTGGCGGCCTCCAAAATGGCCGTACACCAGAGGGGTAAGGCCCGAATGGTCCAAAGAGCCGGCTGGCCCATATGGGGATCAAGGGAGGCCAGCGGGGGGAGGGAGAACCTCCGCAGACACACACACCCCACCACCACCTCCAACAACTCCTCCAGAGGGGGTAAGTAATAAAAAATTTTTTTTAAAAAAAAAATGTCTGCAAACCCCCCGAACAGTTGGGAGGTGTTTGGTCTGGGGTCGGACTGAACAGGGGATGGTTCGGTTCAACCCCAAATGATTGAATCTGTTTGCACACCCCTAAAGTAAAGTTGTGCCCTCAGGTTGGTGTCTACTCTTGGCGACCACAGAGCAATGTGGTTTTCTTGGTAGGAGGGATTTACCAATGCCTCCTCCTGCACAGTGTGAGATGATGCCTTTCAGTACCTTCCTATATTGCTGCTGCCCAATATAGGTGTTTCTCATATTCTGGGAAACATACCAGTGGGGATTCAAACCAGCAACTTCTTGCTCGCTAGGCAAGTCATTTCCCCATGGTACCTTTAAGTGGCTTTACAACAGAGTAAAACAGTGCAAAACCCTACCCAGCATGCTTTAGACCAGGGCTTCTCAAATGTGGGTCCCCAGATGTTGACTACAACTCCCATCATCCCCAGCCACAATGGTCGAAGGGCTTGTGAAGCCTTGACTTCGGCCTCTGGCTGATAGCAGAAGCCAGAATGGCTGCCCTCTTGCTACCATAGAGCAACTGGCCATTGAAGCAGAGAGTTCTTTGTGGCAGGGAAGGGGAAAGTGAGGTATTTATAGCTGCTCCTTCTTTGGCCAATGGATGGGGCCAGGCTGGTCTTTCTCTTGCAGTGACATTCTGGCTGGGAGGCAGTGGGTACAACCTCCCATTGAGCCAAACTTGGTCCTCAGGCTGGTGGAGGAGGCTGGAGTGATGTTCCCTCACTACTATAAAAGATCCAGTCCTTTCCTGCTACAGGACCACCAAAGACCAATTTGCCCTGTGGGAAGAAATCCAGGAGAGGGGCGGCCGATAAAGACAGTAGCAGATGCAGCAGTAGTAGCTGCTGCAGCTGGGCTGGTTTAGTTTAGTTTTTGTGTCTACGTTTTTTTTTTTTAATGTATCCATTTGCATTTTGTTTATATTCAGAGTCACTTGGGGGAATTCTGGTTGTGAAGCAGGACACAAGTCTACTAAATAAATGGGCGGATGAATAAGCAAGCAAGCAGGTATAGTCCTGATCAGTCCCATGGATGTGAGGCCACTGTGAACTCCATGCAAGAGCAAGATATAAATATATGGGGGTGGAAGGGGGCAGGTTCAGACCAATTATTCACTTAACCCGGTCTTGAAGAATACACTCTTCCTTGCTTCTCTGCCTCTGACTCAATCATTCACTTTCTTCACTGAGAAGTTCAGATCAGAAGTGTCAGGTTTACTGATGAAACCTGCACGACTCCCAGTGTTTTGGGAAGAGGCACTCCAATCAAAGTTCATAGCTCTCTCTGAGAAATAATCAACAGCTGGGGTTTCCAGACCTGGCTCCCTAGATGTTGTTGTACTACAACACCCATCATCTGAAGCCACAATGACCATGGATGATGGGAGTTGTAGTCCAACAATATCTGGGGACCCAAGACTGAGAACCCCAGATCTACAGTGCCTCTCTTTGAACCTGAACCTTGTGCAAAAGCTTCAGAACTTCAGTCCATTTTCAATGTCACTCTCAGCTGGCTGTCTTGGTCCTTCTTCTGTATGAAGGGCTCCGGAATGAAGCTGACACCAGATCATTCTGAAGCACCATTGACACAGATCTCCCCTAAAACTTGTCATTCTAATGGTCATTTTCTTTTCCAAAAATAACACCCCCCCCAACTGTCCCTGTGTATAAATTAACCAGGACACACAAGCACAGTCCCCACTGACAAGACTTCAAACAAGATGAATACTCAAAGAAAGCTCCCCCACACCCATCTCTATTCCATCCCTTAGTCTCAAGGCAGATGGGGAAGGGGAAGGGAAGAATGGAAGTAGGAGAGTAAAAGAGGACGCAAGAAAAAGCCCCAAGACCCTGCATTTTCTCTCAACATTTTCCATTTCTTTTGCCGGCAAGCAAACCCCTGGATAATATATTACTTTTTCATCAGTGGACAAAGATTATACCCAGGACAGTTCTCGGCTCAGTTCTCTGGCTTGATCCAGCCAGAGTAAGCACCCTGCAGTTCCCTCATTTTAGGGTTCCCTTTTTGCTGTTTTTATCATTTTCGTCTTTCTCAGCTCACCACACCCATGGCTTCTGTGTCTGATTACAGGCTCCGGTGTATGATTGAATGGCCTTGCAGACTAGCTTCAGAACCAGCAATCAGCCCCCTGGTGCAATGCCATGGGCTACATGAGCAGATCCAGTAATTGCAGCACTAGCCTTTCCTGCAGCCTTTAACTTTTTTAAAATCTGTGAAATAAGTAGGGCTGGCATCAGGGTCAGCCAAGCTAGGCCATGGCCAAGAACCCATAGCCAGGTCCTTTGTTCCTAGACAGTACCCAACCTCTGAGTGGCAACTCCCTCATTATCCTCTCCTGCCCTCCCTATCCTTCAGGGTCCTCTGCACTATCTCAGGGGTCTCTAGATGGGCTTCATCTATTCGTGGATAGGGAGGGTGGAAGAAAAAGACAACTGAGCAAGTTGAACTGTCACTGGCTGTGACAAAATCCCCTTCCCTTTGCTACCCTCTAAAATATCTATGAGCTTAAACTTCTTCTTTAACCATATAATGTATCTCCTCAGTAGGTTTTGGTCATGGCACGGAACCACTTCAAAAAAGTAATATTATTGTTTCTTTTGCTTTCTCTTCAACTGCATAATAATATACAGACATTTATATCTCAGCTACTTTCCAGATAGGGCTCTGGTTTCAGCTGAGAGAATCCAGCCACTCCCCTTATTAGAGTCCAACTACCAATTTCCCCATTTAATTCAAAATTACTTCTTTACAACTCTCTGGCCACATCCATGAATGGGGATGGCATCGACATGTGTGTGTGTGTTAGGAATTTCAAACCACCCAGCCCTATTGAGGCTTACCTTGGCAACAGCAGTGTCCCAGAGACCCATGCTATGTTTGTCATGTGATAATAGACAGTAATGTGTCTATTACTGTGCCTGAGTCATTTGAATGTTGGCTGGGTGATTAAAGAGCTGCTCTGAGGGGTGTGTAGTTTGGATCTCAGACCTGACCCCTCCTTTTCTTTACCTCCAGATTCAGAGGTAGTATGCCTCTGAATACCAGTTGTAGGGGAGCAATGTTGGGAGAGGAGTATGCCTTCATCTCCTTCTTGTAAATCTCCCAAAGGCATCTGTGAGAAACAGGATGCTGGACTAGATAGGCCTTTGGTCTGATCCAGTAGGTGTTGTGTGTGTCTGTTTTTAATGTAATGTGTAGTCCTGAAAGCCATTGGATCTTTCAGAAGGATATGGTAGTTGGCTCCTATTACAGATAATGACCGAGTGTATTGGTGAGTGCCAGATGCATACACAGTCAAGAAGAGGAGGGAAAACACATCTCTGTTATGGCCTCTGTGGATACACTTCCTCATAGAACCCAATCATGGGAGGATTATGCTATAAATTAATTCTCAAGGATCTGTGTTATAAATATGTTAAGGGACTTAATTGCTTTGGGTGGTACTGATCAAACTTCTCATACCTGGATTGTGCTGATGTCACAATGAGGCTAAAAAGCAGAGGTCTCATTGGCTGAGAGATGCTGACATCATAGATAGGTTGTACAGCAGAGGGAGCTCAGGGGCAGAGGGCCCAGAACTAAGGCTTCAGAGCAGAGTATGTAGCAGGCAGGCCAAGAAACCGGAGCTTGAGGAAAGAGTAAGTAGAAGAGAAAGAAGCCTAAGGAGGAAGGAAGAGTCATGTAGGGAACAATAATTTAAGGAAGAATGAGGATGTCTCCTAAATCTCATATCACATTTTTTGTAGTATTATTTCATTAAGCAGCTGACAGGTAGTGTTGTGATTCCCCCCCCCCCCCCAGTCCTATGTGAAGTAATTGATTGAAAAAACCTGTTTAAAGATTCACATTTCCTTGGCAGAACCAAAATGCTTCTCTCATTGGCTGAGGTGATTATGACATCAATGCTGCTCAGTCTCCCTGCAGCCTTCTGATATGTGTGGGAGGACAAACTTAGTTGTGTGGATTGGTTTTGTGATTATTAAAAATGACTGAAAGGGGATTTATAAAAGGAAATTCAAGAAATCTGCCATTTGTAGATTCCTGCATGATCACAAATTTCTTTGCTAGTAATGAAGATGTTGGAGTGTAGATGAGGGGAATGAAGACAACAAGGTCTTCTGTTTCTGTCAGGGCTGGTGAAATCTGCCCCCAGGGAATGAGAAATATCTTGAAAATATAGGCAACCATTATTACACTTGAGTGATTCCTTATGTCTCTGATGTGGATAGGGAAACAGATTCAGTCACATAAGCTTTGGCTCCCTGGCTGTGACAGTGGCCTCTTCCTTCATTTTACCTCAGAACTGTTAGGCCTCAGTGCTCCTATATGGCTTTTACAACCCTCCAACCTTGTACCTCATAAACAGGAGTTCCTTGCTAAGTTCCTTGTAAGGGTCAGAGGGCCCAGGACTGTTAGGCATGATTGGCAAACACCCAATTGGTGCGACTTTACCTATCATATGAGCATACCTGCCAATGTGTCCCTATTTTCCCATTCTAGGGACATGTTGGAAGGTATGTATAAGGATGGTAAAACAAAAGAAAACAAAACAAAGCAAGAGGCCATTGTTATATAGAAGCAGCAACACTAAAACTGCCAAGCACTTAAAGCCTATGTGAAAGAACGGACCCAATCTACATCAGAGACGTGAGATAAAAACCATTCAAATATAAGAATGGTTGCTCTTTATTTTCAAAAGATTTCTATTTCCAGAGGTGGGGCAGGTGAAGGTGGAGGGGCAGATTTCACTAGCCCTGATATAAATTCTTCTTAGCTGTTACTAGGGCAAAAGCCCCAAACAGCAGGAAATAAGCACTATTCACCTCCCTTCTCCACACAGTTGCTTTCTCCTGACCTTTTTTTTTTTTTTTAAGGCAGAGAAAAATCAAGTAAAAATAACTTCCCTTATACTGGCATGCCATATAAGAGGATGATTTTGTGGGGAGAAGAAATTGAGTTATAAAACTAGCTTCTTATTTTTTATTATAAAAAAATAATAATCTTGTGGCCTTCACTCCCCTCATCTCCAGTCCTATAAAACTGTTTAGCCCCACACTTCTCTGCACAAGCCTATCACCTCTCTGCTTTCTCCACGTGAAGGAAAGCCGGAAATGGGCTGTGCAGTCCCTTGGAAGAAGGGAGGGGAGCTGGAAGGAGCTAGCCCCCCCATCCCAGTAAAAGGTGGAGCTCTCACCACCTCGCCCCCCTCCCGCAGCAGCCACCATTGCCACGTCCCATCCCACCCTTCTTGGGTCATGGAAACTCTTTAGGTAAATGGGCTCTCCCCTCCTCACCCCACCTCCCTACAAGTAGTGTCATCATTGCACAGTGGTGATGGGGTTTTTTTTACATAAAAGGGGGGACTTTCTCCTTGCCCCCTGCCCTCACAGCAGCCATGCCCCATCCCACTGCCGGCAGCAGCGGGGCTCTGGGGAGCCCCCCGCCACAACATTTGGAAGGCCCCTGGTAGCAGGAGGCCATGGACCAAATCCCCAAGGTCCATGGCTAAGAACGCCTCCGGGAAGCAAATAAGAATTCTCCACTGGAACAAGGGTAAGATAAGAAGGATAGAGGAGAGATCTAATGTGAGGCAGAGGAAGTAGTAGGTCTAGGAAAAGAGGAGCAGAAGCATGCTCCACAGGAATGAAAGGCCAGAAGGGGGAAGCTGAGGGTATTGATCATGAGTGACTGGTCATGTGTATTGATGAATGCCAAATGCGTGCACAACCAAGAGGAAATAGGGCTTTGTGTCCTATAGAAATCTACTTCCCACATGCTTACTGGGGCATAAATGCCAGTGAACTTAGTGGGATTTACTTCTAAGTAAACACGTGTAAGATCATGTGGATACATCCTGGATACATCCTGGGGACGAGGGGGAGAAAGGTTCGAGGGTCCGGCTGCTGTTTCCTCCCTCCCTCCCCCCTCCACCACTCGGATTCTACATCTGGCCCCTCTGGGTTTGTTTTCCATCTTGCCCTGACGAGGAGCTGCCTGCCAGCCTGCTGTCTTCAGAAAGCCTGACAACCAACACCTGTGTCGGCCAACAGTCCTTTGTGGCAGAGGGGGCTGTTGGGAAGCTTTAGAGACATAAATACTGCTGAAGACATGCTGGAGGCGTGGCCGGCGGCGTGGCCAGCGGCCTGCCTGTAGGCGGCCGCCGAAGCCGGCTGCCAAAGGGGGCCAGCCTTTGGGGATGGGCCTTCGGGGGTGGAGTTGAGGGCTGGGGGATGGTTCTTTTGTGGGTGGGTGGAGTTTTTGGGACAAGTGCTGTTTTTATTGCCCTGAGTTGTGCCAGGCCTAGTTGCTGAGATGTGTTTGGGCTTTCCTGAGGATGATGATGCAGGGGGCGCGCCTGGCAGCCTTGGGGCAGCTATTGCTGTAGCGGTGGGGAACAGAAGAATTGGCGCTGGCAGAACAGCTGGCCGTTACAGGGGAAGAGAAATTAGTAATTTAGTAACTATTTCTACTTCCAACTGTTCTGACAACTCTCAGGCCTTGGGGAGCCTACTACCCACCAACTACCCACAGAGCCTGACCTTGCTCCTTTGTAATGCCAGGTCAGTTCAAAATAAGACCGAAATTGTTCATGATTTAATCGTGGATGAGGGAGCTGACCTGGCATCTATAACTGAGACCTGGTTGGGGGAAGCGAGTGGCCCAGTGTGGGCTCAGCTTCTCCCTCCAGGTTATTCTGTTGTGGAGCAGGTTAGGGGAAGTGGGCAGTGGGGTGGAGTGGCTGTGGTCCATAAAAATACTATCTCCCTTACCAGGGCCCCTGTGAGACAGTTGACCTATATTGAGTGTGTATTCTTGAGGCTGGGAACTAGGGATAGATTGGGGATTCTGTTGGTGTACCGTTCACCCCGCTGCCCAACTGACTCCCTAACTGAGCTGACGGAGCTGGTCACGGAGTTGGTGTTGGAGTCCCCCAGGCTTTTGGTGCTGGGGGACTTCAATATCCACTTTGGGACTGGCTTGTCTGGTGCGGCTCAGGAGTTCATAGCGGCCATGACAACTGTGGGCCTATCCCAATTAATTTTTGAACCAACTCATGTTGCTGGCCACACACTGGATTTGGTCTTCTGTTCAGATCAGGGGGGTGTTCCGTGGGTGGGGAATCCGGTGGTTACCCCATTGTCATGGACGGATCACTACCTGGTTAAGGTTGGTATCACGGTCACAATCCACCCCTGCAGGGGTGATGGACCGATTAGGATGGTCCGCCCAAAAAGGCTGCTGGACCCAGTAGGTTTCCAAAAGGCCTTGGAGGGTTTTGATGTTGGTGCGGCCGGTGATTCTGTCGACACCCTGGTGGGAACATGGAATAGAGAACTCACCAGGGCAGTAGATATTATCGCTCCTAAGCATCCCTCCAGGCCTGCTTCTAAGATGGCCCCCTGGTACACGGAGGAGTTGTGGGGGATGAAGCGGCTTGGTAGGCGACTGGAACGCAAGTGGAGGAGAACTCAGCTCGAATCTGACAGGATGCAGCATAGAACCCACTTGGACCTATGCAATGGCAGTGCGCGCAGCAAAAAAGCATTTTTGGTCGGCGCGCATTGTGTCTGCGGGCTCACGCACGGCAGAGTTATCCTGGGTGGTGAGGAGTATAATTTCTGCTCCTTCTGCCTCAAATCAGCTCCCGGAGACACTCTGCTGTGACGCCTTTAGTGGGTTCTTTGCAAATAAAATATCCTGTATTCGGGCCGACTTGGACTCCACTATTTCTGCAGAGTCTGTGAGGGAGGTATCCAGCAATCCCTCTTGCAGTGTTAGGTTGTAGGGGTGTGTCCGAACCGGTCTGGAAGCCATTGTAAAGGCCTCCGGACTTTCCAGACCGGTTCGGATCTGGCTGGTCCGGGTCCGGGTGGGGGGGTTCCTTTAAGGGCGGGGAGGGTTTACTTACCCCCCCGCCACTTGCCCCCGTCCAGCGTGCGTATTTAATGTAATAATTGGGGCAGCAGGATACTTCCCTGCTGCCCCTTGTCCCTCTGCAATGCCGCCAGCTTTGACTCACAGTTTTGAAAATAAATTACTGCTGCCCAGTGCCAATAATGAAGCTGAAGAAGAAGCCGGCCTCCACTTCAGCGCCTCTCCTCCCGGCGGCTCCCCCAGGAGCCGCCGCCACCTCCCAGCAGCCACTGAGAGCGGCTCTGCCATGGAGGACGCGCCGCGGCGCCGCGGCAAACCCTCACTTCCGGCTACCATGCGACTTTCCCCCACATACAGAGTGGCTGCATTCTGCCACTCTGTATGCGGGGGAAGTCGCATGGAAGCCGGAAGTGATGCAACCCTCACTTCCGGCTTCCATGCGACTTCCCCCGCATACAGAGTGGCAGAATGCAGCCACTCTGTATGTGGGGGAAAGTCGCATGGTAGCCGGAAGTGAGGGTTGCCGCGGCGCCGCGGCGCATCCTCCATGGCAGAGCCGCTCTCAGTGGCTGCTGGGAGGCGGCGGCGGCTCCTGGGGGAGCCGCCGGGCGGAGAGGCGCCGAAGTGGAGGCCGGCTTCTTCTTCAGCTTCATTATTGGCACTGGGCAGCAGTAATTTATTTTCAAAACTGTGAGTCAAAGCTGGCGGCATTGCAGAGGGACAAGGGGCAGCAGGGAAGTATCCTGCTGCCCCAATTATTACATTAAATACGCGCGCTGGACGGGGGCAAGTGGCGGGGGGGTAAGTAAACCCTCCCGCCCTTAAAGGAACCCACCCCACAGTGCCGGACCGCAGCTCTGCGGTTCCGTGCACACCCCTATTAGGTTGGATCAGTTTCAATCTGTGACTCCTGATGACGTGGACAAGCTGCTTGGAGCGGTACGGCCTACCACTTGTTCTCTGGATCCTTGCCTGACCTGGCTGCTTCGATCTAGCGGAGAGATGGTTGGAGATGGCCTAGTTAATATCATAAATGCATCACTGGGGGAGGGTAGGGTGCCTCCTTGTTTGAAGGAGGCAATAGTTAGACCTCTTCTTAAGAAGCCTACCCTGGATCCCTCAGCGATAGATAGTTATAGGCCAAGCTCCAATCTCCCCTGGCTGGGCAAGGTAATCGAGAGGGTGGTGGCTAACCAGCTCCAGGCAGTTTTGGAGGAAACTGATTATCTAGACCCATTTCAAACTGGCTTTAGAACGGGCTATGGGGTTGAGACAGCCTTGGTCGGCCTGATGGATGACCTTTACCGGGGAATCGACAGAGGAAGTGTGACTCTGTTGGTCCTCTTGGATCTCTCGGCGGCGTTCGATACCATTGACCATGGTATCCTTCTGGGTCACCTGGAGAAGTTGGGAATAGGGGGCACTGCTCTGCAGTGGTTCAGTTCCTATCTCTCGGGTAGATCCCAGATGGTGGAGCTTGGTGACAGTCACTCCTCAAAGCAGGAGCTATTATTTGGAGTCCCTCAGGGCTCCATTCTGTCACCAATGCTTTTTAACATCTACATGAAACCGCTGTGTGAGGTCATCAGGAGATTGGTGCTGGGTGTTATTAGTATGCTGATGACACCCAAATCTACTTCTCCTTTTCATCTTCAGGAAATGGCACTCACTCTTAAATGCCTGCCTACAGGCAGTAATGGGCTGGATGAGGGAGAACAAATTGAAGCTGAATCCAAGCAAGACGGAGGTGCTCATTGTGGGGGCTCAGAATCTGAGGAGTGAGTTAGAACTCCCTATGCTGGATGGGGTTACACTCCCCCAGAAGAAGCAGGTGCGCAGCTTGGGAGTACTCCTGGACCCAGGCCTCACCCTGGTTTCTCAGGTGGAGGCCATGGCCAGGAGTGCTTTCTATCAGCTTCGGCTGATTCAACAGCTGTGTCCATTCCTTGAGGAGGATGACCTCAAAACAGTGGTGCACCAGCTGGTAACCTCCCGGCTTGACTATTGCAATGCACTCTATGTGGGGCTGCCTTTGTACGTAGTTCGGAAACTTCAATTAGTTCAGAATGCGGCAGCCAGATTAGTCTCTGGGGTAACCCGGAGAGACCATATTACACCTATTTTGAAACAATTGCACTGGCTGCCGATATGTTTCCGGGCAAAATACAAAGTGCTGGTGATTACCTTTAAAGCCCTGAACGGCTTAGGTCCGAGTTACCTTAGAGAGCGCCTTCTTCTGCGTGATCCCCACCGCACATTAAGGTCATCTGAGGAGGTTCGTCTCCAGTTACCACCAGTTCGTCTGGTGGCGACTCAGAGGCGGGCCTTCTCTATAGCTGCTCCAGGGCTGTGGAATGCGCTCCCTGCGGAAATCCGTAATTTGAATTCTCTATTAGCCTTCAGGAGAGCCCTTAAAATGTATTTATTTGGCCTGGCTTTCCAGGGTTTTTAAATTTTAACCCAATTTTGGGGCTTTTAATTACTGTAAACTGTTTAATTGTTGTTTTAAAATGTTTTTAAATTGTTAATTGTTGCTATATTGTTTTTAATTTGTTTTAGCTTTTTATTGTTTTAGAGGCTTGTTTTAATTGTAAACTGCCCTGAGCCATTTCAGAAGGGTGGTATATCAATCGATCAATCAAAGAAAGAAAGAAAGAAAGAAAGAAAGAAAGAAAGAAAGAAAGAAAGAAAGAAAGACTGTGTTTCATACATACCATTACTCACTAGCTCTTCTGCCTCAAATATTAATACCAATGGGCAATGTGGATATATTTTAATCAATAACAAGGTTGTTCTCATGACTGTCCTACCTGGGCTAGAACTGCCCTACTTAGGTAAGGCTGGCCATGAGAACCCCTGGGATCACTTGCGATCTTGGTGCTTCTCTGCTCAGTAGCCTAGGATATATACCCAGGCTAAAACTGAGGTTGGAGGGAGCACGTATGTCCTCCAGCTGCACTGCCCGGTCATGTAGACAAGCTCAACCACAGGTCCTGGAAGATGGAGCATCCTGGCAGTAGGCATTCCCCCCATGCACTGTGCTACTCACGCAGTGCATTCTGGGGTTCCTGGTGGCCAGACTTCGCTCCTCAGCTTCAGATCGCCACACTGCTCACCGCAGCAGCAATCATGTGGGTGTGCAGCATGGCAAAGCCCAGAGGGAACCCTGGTCATGTGGGGAAAGGTAGGTAGGATCCTGCTTATCCCCCAGCCCTCCCAAGTGGTTGTGTGGATGACTTTAACAGGTCCCAAATAGAGAATAATTGGAATTCTGTCCCTCCACTTCAACTATCTACCACATTTTGTATAGAATTCCATGCAGGGACATCATTAGGAGGTGGCCTATGGGGCTTCCCCACCCCCCCGAATGATTCAGAGCCCCAAATCTCAACAGCCACATCCTTCTCAAATGAGGGTGGGTGGGTGGTTGCCTCTGCTGCTGCTGTTCCAGCAGCAACAATCACTTCTTGTCTTTGTCTCCTCCCTAAAATGTCCTGTGCTGGGGACAAAACAGATGCTTTTGCCCCAAGACAACACATGTATCATCCTAGTTTCCCTTTGGGGAGAAGTCAGATGTAGTTATTCTTGAGGGGCATGATTGAGTTTAATTATCAAGTGTGGGCTCTGGCCCCAGCTCTTTTGAGTACCTAGCAATGCCCGTGATTCCATATACAACATTTTTGAGGATGGATGAAACTTAATTTCCTCTGTCTGCAGGAAGATAGACTTCATAACCTCTCAAGGAGCCTTCCAATCCTACATGTCTGTTATATGGACCCCTCCTGACCTGATGTCTGCTGGTAATAATGATAAATACCTTTGCCATTCCTCACTCACATTATCCAGCTCCTTTGACTGTAGCTGCTCCAGACCAAGGACGGATTAATCCAACAATTGTCACGAAATGCTGTATCTTATCTTCTGAGGCTTCCAGATTCAGAGATTCAATAATGAAGATTGATCAAGCGGATATTTTTAAAAATGCTTTGACTTTGAGACGGGGACTGTGGGAGATAGAATACAGGTTAGAAAGATGGAGGTTGAATTTGATATGTTGATTAAATATGTAGGTTTCTGTGATCTGTTTGACTGGGCAGGAGGAGGCAATTACAAAGAGGATATCCAAAGGAGAGAGAGCATGTGGGGAGAGAGCCCGTGTGCCACATAAAATCATAAGAAAATCCTGCTGGATCAGGTCAGAGGTCCATCTAGTCCTGTGTCCTGCTTCATACAGTGGCCAATCAGGTAAATCTGGGAAGCCCACAAGTGGGGAAAAGAGGGCAACTACCTCCTGTTGGTATTCCATAGCACCTGGTGTTCAGAGGCATGCCCTTCCTGCTCCTATTCACACACACACACACACCTATCCAAGCTAGCAGCCCTTGATAGCCCTGTCCTCCAGGCATGTGTCCAATACCCTTTTAAAACCATCTATAGATTGGTGGCCATCACCACATTTGGTGATGAAATTGGTAGCAATTTCCATTTACTACACGCTGTGTAAAGAAATACTTCCTTTTGTCTTCCCTGAATCTTGCAGTACTTAGCTGCAGTGGATGACTCTGGGTTCTAATATTATGAAAGAGGGAGAAAAATGTCTCCCTATCCACTTGATCCACACCATGCATAACTCTATACAACTTTATCATGCCCCCCCTTATCCACCTTTACCTATGCTCTAATGTTGTAGTCTTTCCTCATATGGGGGTCGCTCCAACCCCTTGATCACTTTGGTTGCCTTTCTCTGCACCTTTTCTAGCTCTACAATATCCTTTTTAAGGTGCTATGACCAGAACTGTACACATTCTTCCAAGTGTGGTGGCACCATCGATTTATATAAGGAGGACATGGCAATATTGGCAGTTTTATTTTCAGTCCCTTTCCTAATGATCCCTACCATAGAATTAACCTTCTTTACAGCTGCCATACATCGGGTCGACATTTTCAGTCACCAAGCCAGGGATTCACTTCAGAGCAGCAGTTCCACGTTTCTTGGCCTAGAGATGAACACCTAGAAACTAGGAAGGAACATGAATCGAGATTCATTCACTGATTCGAAGGACAGTTTGGGCACCTTTAAATGTGAGGAGAGCAGGTCCATACCTGCTCCTCTGCCACTCCACTCAGCTTCCTGCTGTGGTGGTGTACCCCCCAGCACCCCTCACACAGAGGTGGCATGGAGGCAGCATGCATATTGATTCCATGTATGTGTGGCAGCCGTTTGTGTGACCACGCAAATGGCCGCTGTGCACACACAGAGGCCATGTGCATGCTGCAGCTGTGCCACCATATGAGGGGTGCTGGGGAGGGGGCACGCCACCGCAGCGGGAAGCTGAGTGGAGGAGGAGCAGATACGGACCTGCTCTCCTCACTTTTAAAGGTGACCGAACTGTCCTTCAAATCAGTGCACAAATCTCGATTTGTGCATATCTCTACTAGAAACAGTTATTCGTTTCATCTAGTGAAGGTCCTCTTTTTTTCATGTAAGCCTTCTGCTCACTTAGTTAACTATTGAGGATCCTGCCCCAGGTACCCATAGCTTCTGGGGTTAGGTGGATGGGCGGTGCCAGGCCTAGGATAAACAGGACCCTGGGCAAGGAGTGCTTTCAGTGCCCCCTTCCCAAAGGTTAGTACAGTATATTCAATGAACAGCAAGTCACCAAGCTCAACTCAGCACCTCTCTACATTAGAAAAGGTGTGCTGAGTGACTCCCCAAAGCACCCCTAAGGCCAACCTTTTCTATAGTGATGTCGCATTTGTGGAGCAGCCTTCCCAGAGATATTGGCTTGGTGCCCGCATTGCTGTCTTTTAGGCACCAGGTGAAAAACAAATATTTTATTTATCTTGGGTTTTGCTTAGGGTTGCCATATTCTGGCTCTCCAAATCCAGGTGCCTAATTTGGATATTATGTAAATTGGCTTGAAAATAATTTGCATATACGAATTAGCAGCTGCACTTTCCAGTTGACTTGTATTTGCTCTGGAATCTACCAACGGTGGTTGTGGAAAGATATCTTTGCCTGACCATTTTCCTTGACATATCAACAGCACCAATAGAACAAAAAAATGCACAGCTTTTTAATGAAGGCTGCAATTCTGTACACACTTATTTGAGAGAAGATCTGATTGAAACCAGCAGTGCTTACTTCTAAGTAGGCATGCATTGAATGTAAAGCCAAAAAAGTCCTTATACATTACAGTACACAGCCTGGGCAGGTAGTGATTCACATCAAAAGCAAGCTATCCTCTCAACTGCCTGATAGAGAACTCCTGCTGATAACAAAGAAGACAACATTTCTCAGGAGATTACTGTACTTGTTGAAGTGAAACCCTCCCAGCTAGCCTTCTGTGCTCTTCCTCTCTTAATCCAAGTCCAGTGGTTGAGCAGAATAGTGACTGCACATTTTGCTCCATAATTCCGCTTCTACAAGGGCTGGAGCTTAGCGCTTCTTCTTCTTCTTCTTTTTTAATGAAAGCAGGCGAATCCAGGTGGGCTAAGCAATCCAGGTGAGATGCTTAAAATCCAGATGATACCTGGAACTCTGGGGGGGCATGGCAACACTAGTATTGCTTGATTTTGTTAACTGCTGGTCCCCACCCCCACCCCACTGTTGCTATGGTCATTAACCAGCTTTTCTTTAAAGAATTGCTTGTTCCTTGATTTTGTTTTGATCATTTGTGTTTAAATAGTGTAAGCCACTTTGAACATTAGTACATAAAAGTGGAATATAAATAAACAAATAAATAAATTCTGAGAGACAGCATGGTGTAATGGTTAGAGTGCTGAACTAGGACTGAGGATACCAGGGCTGTCCTTAGGGCATGGCAAGCAGGGTGACCACCCCACGCTTTTAACCCCCATTAAAACTAACTGGCTGATTTGCCCCGGGCCCTGAACCCCGCCAGGGCTCTCTAAGGACAGCCTTGGAGGACACCCAAGCTCAAGTCCCTATTCAGCCATGAAACTCACTGGGTGACTCTAGGCCAGTCACTTCTCTCTCAGCCTAACCTACCTCACAGAGTTGTTGTGAGGATAAACATAACTGTATGCCACTCTGGGCTCCTTGGAGGAAAAGTGGGTTATAGATTTGAGAGCTGTGCTGTTGTGTCAGTCCAACAGGCATTTTGGACCCAATAAGCCCTCTGTGGGGCATTACTGGAAGTAGTACCACCACTACAAGAGGGACCCCTGACAGTCAGAACTCTGATTAAAATCCCTTCTGACATGGTGGAATTTTGTCAGAGTTCTGACATGCCAGTCAGACCCAAGTTAAATGGCCAGCAAGCCACCTCTCAGCTGATGGCATGAATGTCAGGGAATGTCAGATTTCTGATCCAGTACCTGACAATTTTGGGAAGCCATATCAGCCCTCACAACAAATTTTCTGGGCAGACTGGATTGGATTGGATGAGATCTGACATTTTTTAGGCTGCACAGGCCTAATAGATGTAAATAAGATGAAATAACCGTGACTGGCAGACAAAAAGACAATCATGCCTAGTACTTGATGCTATGGTAGCAAAGATCTCAGGATAAATGAGATTCTTCCCTTCCCCAAGACTGGCCACAGTCATCCTAAGGCAATACAATACAAGGCAATAGAAAAATTTGAGATTTTAGGATTTTAATTTTGTGATTTTAAGATTTTAAAACATAGATGTTAAGAGATTCTGAGATTTTAAGATTCCAACATCATTTCTATGCTGTTTTTATGATGCTCCAATGTAACCTACTTTATGCTGGTCAAAGACCATAATAAAGATTTGATTGATTGAGACAAGCCTTAAAAATGACTTGGCTGTTTCTTGTCTCCTTTCTTTCCCTCCCAGTGTAGACTGATCTGCAACAGCAACTCCTCTTGCCCGTGCTGCCTCTCCCCCCTATTATTCTCCCTTGTCTGTATGTATGATGTGAAAAATTGTCCTGCCTTTCATAAACATTTGAAGGCAGTTTTCATAATTCAGAATAAAATGCACACAACCAAATAATCATAAAGTCAGATTTTAAAAAGCGATGAAACAATTACAGTTACAAGATGGAGTGCCAACAGAGAGCTCTGCATTGCCATGTACAAAGGAAGGATGGGATTGTCTCCATATTTCTCTATAGAACAGAAACAGATATTTATAAATGTCCATCCCATGTGGTTTGATGAAGCTCCTTCCAGGTATTTTATTTTAATCATAGCACTGTCATGTGCTTTTCCACTCACCCAGAGTGATCAAAGTGATGTACAACATACCAGGATAATATTGAGTTTAAAACTTTGTTTTAAAGCTATATGTTATGCCTTTTTTTCCAAAGGAGAACTCAAGGTGGCTTACAGTAACAAATTGAAAACCACAATAAAATACACAAACACAGCAGTGCAGCAATAAAGTCAACATAATAACGCAGCAATAAAACCACAGAGTTACTAAATGGCAGGAAAACAATGGCTAATGAGTAGCAGAAGCTAAATATTGAGCATACATTTGAAGTCTCTGCCTAATATTTGACAGGGAGAGGAGGAGTCAATGATCAGGGGGCGCTGAGTTCCAAGGGGCTGGGGCTACCACAGAGAAGACTCTCATAAATCACCAACAGCCAAGCTTCAGATGGCAGCAGGATGCACAAGAGAGCCTCTGAAAGATCTTATTGGCTGGGAAAATCCATGTGGGAGATAATCACATCCAGGACCATAGTCAACAAATTTAAAAATGGCTCTTTGTGAATTACAGTGAAAGAGCATGAAGTTAATTTGCAGTAGTCAACCACCATCACCTGCAAATGCCTAGAGAAACAAAAGTGATTTTAGCTGGTGACAGAAGATAGATCAAGTAGAGACCAGACAGGTTTCCTTTGGAATGGAAATCAATCCTCGAATTGCAGGAGGGCCAATTAGGGTCCAGCCAGCCTCATCCTGCTACATTTTGTGATAGCTCTTTTAGAAGGTGAGAGAGGGACAAGAGTTAGCTAAAATTTGGGAGGGAGTCAGGGTGTTGGGTTTGAGGATTTTAGTGAGTCTTACTACGTTTTCCCTTAAAATTCAAGCACAGAGGACTTACAGGAGGGCAGCGCCAGCTACTGCTGAACAGGCCTTACTCTCCATTCTCACAGTGCTTATCCCATGGAAAGAAGAATTGCTAAGCAAAACCTCCCTAGCAGATCACAACTCTTTATTTATTTCTCCGTATTTTGTTTTGCTATGCACAGGGAAGTTCAAAGTCTACCTTTACATTAAACCAAATCTATCCAGCATGAACATTTCATGCAGTTTGATGCAGCTGGGTGTTTCTCCAAGCTTGCCACCATGCCACTTACATTGCCAAAGAGGCAAGCTGCCTTTTGGGTTATCTCTTTGGCACATGACAGAATCTTCAAAGACACCTTTGGCTTTTCAGCATTTCCCTCACATTTTTTTCCACCCTCCGAGACCACCGTTTAATAATCAAGGAGGCTTTTCTCAAGCCCAGTCTAACCCTGCCTGGGCTGCCCCAAGCAGGGTTAGGCTAGTCATGAGAAGTGGTGGGATCCCCGCAGATCCCTATACTTCTCTCCTGCCAGGGGCAGATTAACCTTTTTGCTGCCCATAGGCAAAAAGTGGGAGGAAAGCCGGAAATGGGCTGCAGAGAGCAGAGCCCGGTGGCCGTTCAGTCACCTAGCAGGAGGGGAGGAGGAAGGAGCTTGCTGCTGCCACTCACACAGCATGCTTAGATGTTAAAAAAAGGGGCACACTGTGACTCTCCCCTCCTTGCCCTCCCCACCCTCCCTGAAGCCAGCCACTACCACGCCCCATCCTGCCACCAGCGATCTTTAGGGGGCAAAAGGAGGGACTTTCCTCTTGCCTGGTCTCCGCCCCCCCCCCCCCCCACAGCTACTGCTGCTGTGGCTTTTTTAAAAATCAAAGCAAAAGGGGGAACTTTCTCCTTGCCCCCACTCACCGGAGCTACTGCCGCCGCCACCGCTCCTCAAATTTTGCCACCATAGGCAGCTGCCTCCTCTGCCTCTGCATTAATCCACTCCTGCCTCCCGCCTCACCCCCTTAATAAACCCAGCTTTTGGCTGAGGTTAAGGGTGTTCTTGCATCTTTAACCCAGTTACCAGGAATCGTGTGATTTCTGGGGCTGCGTGCAGCCCAAGGAATCACAGAGAGGGGTGCATAGAGTGCCCGGAGGGGGGAAATCTCCAATGCAACGCATGTGCTACACACTGCATTGAGGGATACCTGGAGGCCAGAACAACTAGTTCCGGCCCCAGATCCTTTCCCCCGGCTCCATGCTTCACGGAGCAGGGCTGTCCCTGTGGGTGCGCAGAAGAGGACCTGCTTGGCCATCTGGGGGGAGAGTAAGGTGAAGGAAGCCTTCCTCTCGCATCCTCCCCACGTGCCCAGGGTGATCGTGAGAATCGCCCCTATATGTTGAATCTCTGGAGAACTTGCTTTCAGATGAGATCTGCATGGCTCCCTCACTGCCAGTCTTTCAGAGACTATCCTTTTAGTCAAGCCTTTGGCCAATGTGTAGCTCTCCTCTTGATTTCCTTTTAACTGGTCGTATTTGTTGGTTTTGAGTGTTTTTTTAATTAAAAAAATATTATTATTTTATTAGTTTGTTGTTTTTAAATTGTTGCTTACTTCCCTGGGGTCTTGGGACGGAGGGCTGTATCAAAATGAAGGCATAAATATGCACACACATTAGAACAGGCACTAGCTGATGAATACACAGTACAGATGGGGAGAGTGGTTCACAAGCTTGCAAGGTTATCAGGCAGTTTTCTGAGGTCTCGGCTTCCCTGTGATGTGGGTGTGCCTCTGACAGGCAGCTAAAGGAACATGCTGCCAGTACACTTTGGGTGTTGATTGAATCTCTATTTTATTAGCATACTCCCCCCCCCCTACTTCCCACTTGCTCATTAGCTCCTGTCTCTCAACTGCTATAAATAGCTTTTAATTGCTGGCTTTGGTGCCCTCTCATTCTCTGCCTTCCTCTTTGGCATTTCAGGTACTCAGTCAGCAAGTAGGGGATCAAGATGGAAACACTCAAGGACTTGGAGTTTGGTAGAGGAAAAAGAGATGGTTGCTTCCGATGAGGCAGGGAGGAACACAGACATTTTATTGTTCATTGAGGTGTTTGTATGAATGACTGTACATATGTTAATTTTGAAAGTGAACCTGGGGACAAGTCCCCTTTCAAACACAGGTTCTAGATAGGAAGTATATGACTGAATGGGCATGGAACAGAATGAGCCCATTCTCACAACACAAGCTACCTGGGTAGGAGAGAGTTAACCCAGGCAGCTCATGTTCTCTGGGCCACCAGGAGGCCTCCCGACCCAGCTGCTCCAGACTTGGGTAGCCCAGATCTGCTACCCAGGTGCAAAGTGAGGTAGGAGGGAAATGGTAGCCATATCGTGCTGGCAAAAGCAAGGCCCGGGAGAGGCATGCTGCTGAACTGCACTGTCACGGGCTACCTCTCCACTACTCGTGGAGAGCAGGGGTGCTCCTAGGGCTTGGAGGGCAAGTTAATCTCTTTTTTTAAACTTTTAACCGTCCGCCGCTGCATAGCAGGGACAGCCACTCGAGGGGAGGCCAATGCGGGGGCAGATGGAGGCGGTGGCAAAAACTCCCTCTCTGAGCCTGCCTGCCTGCCTCCCAAATGACAGATCAGGCCATTTCTGGCCATTTGGGGGCCTCATGCGCAGAGAGCCCCTTCTGTGCCTCCTCTTGCCACTGCCTCCATTTCCCCTGCCTTGGTCTCCCCTTGAGTGGCCATCCCGGCCATGCAGAAGTGGATGATTAAAAGTTTTTTTATAAAAAAAGATTTAAGTGGTGCAGCAGACGCGGGGCAGGGGCGGCATAGCGGTGGGGCTCTGGGGAGGCCCCCCAGAACATTTGGAGGGCCCCCGAGACAGGAGGCCATAGACCTAATCCCCAAGGTCTGCAGCTAAATCTGCCTTGGGTGGAGAGCACTGTGGGATGCAGGAGGAGTTGGGAGTCTTTGGGAGTCTGGGTCTGCCACCATACCAGTCATGTGGGCAAAGAGCAGCAGAGCCCACGTGACAGCTCTGATCATCAGGGGGCGGTGGGCAGCAGCCCATTTTGGTCACGTGAACCACCTCACTGTGTGAATAACTATACATACAAATCTGTACATGTGTACACTGTACACAGATTGTACCTGTGTTGAATAGAATGTGTGAAGAGGGCTCTTGACAGGGGTAGCCCAAAACATGTTGTTGCCTGAGAAAAGGACAAAGTGACAACACCCCACCACCACCTGAGGGCAGGTGTGCTCAGTACACACACCTGAGGCAGCAGTGGCAGAATGTGAGTACTCTCCAATTATGCCATCGAGCCAGGCAGTGGTGGTGGGATCATTCCTAGTTCACGTCGGGGGGGGGGATGGGGAAGAGGAGAGGTCCCCCCAGTGGAGAAAGGAGGGGGAAATGAAAGCATACCCAATGGGGTGAGGAAAGGCAGCAAGGAGCAGGTGTGGCTCTGGGGGGGGGGGCGTGCAAGAGTGTGTAAGCACGCCCTCAGAAAAGTAGTTGCCCCCCCTCAGCTGCCCCCATTTCTGTTTCAGAAACCTAACATTTTAGAGATAATTTTAGAGATGATAGACAGCCAGCGTGGTGTAGTGGTTAGAGTGCTGGACTAGGACCTGGGAGACCCGAGTTCAAATCCCCATTCAGCCATGATACTAGCTGGATGTGACTCTGGGCCAGTCACTTCTCTCTCAGCCTAACCTACTTCACAGGGTTGTTGTGAAAGAGAAACTCAAGTATGTAGTACACCGCTCTGGGCTCCTTGGAGGAAGAGCGGGATATAAATGTAATAATAATAATAATGATGATGATAATAATAACAACAACATGTAGGGCTGATCACTCACCCTGGAATGCACTATGCCCCTTCTGTGCCTCCTCAACTTTTTTGGTGGGGTGGGGGGTAGTGCTGCCACTGTCAGGGAAGCCCCATGGGGGTGCCTGTGGTGGTGAGAGGCCTGCACCTGTTTGGAGGGAAAACCTCAACCCTGGATTCGCCTAAGGCCTGCCTTGCATCAGAGATGTGCTGGCTCTTTTCTTTTCATTGGATCCCAGAGCTGTCTGTCTCTGGAAGAGTGGGAAAGCCTTCCTCCTCTTTAATCAATATAAAATAGAGGCCAATAACCCCACCATTTTGTCACCAGTACAGTCGTAAGTCGCCAGCAACCAGGCACCATGTCACCAGCTGCTACTAGTGTTCAGAACGGGAAAAGCTGCCGAGATAATGCTCTCTCAGCCAAGGATCTACCTACTGCTAGACTAAGGTAAAACTCAGTGCTAGTTAGTTAGTTAATGTTTTTGTATTTTTTGTGAGCCTTTCTTTACTTCCAGTTTCCCTAATTCCTTATTCTCTGCGCAACTTTTGTTTCTTAATAAAATCCATATACCTAGAAGTGGCTTCAGTCTGGTTTTAAAGGTTCTGGAGGGTTACTTTCATAAGAATGGCCCTGCTGGATCAGGTCCAAGGCCCATCTAGTCCAGCATCCTGTTTCACACAAACATAAGAACAGCCACAGTGGCCCACTGGAAGCCTACAGGCAGGAGTTGAGGGCAGGCCCTCTCTCATGCTGTTATTCCTCTGCAACTGGTACTCGGAGGCATCCTGCCCTTGAGGCTGGAGGTGGCCTTTAGCCCTCACAACTAGCAGCCGATGATAGACCTCTCCTCCATGAAGTTATCCAAACCCCTCTTAAAGCCATCCAGGCTGTTGGCTGTCACCACATCTTGTGGCAGAGAATTCCACAAGTTGATTATGTGTTGGGTGAAAAAGTACTTCTGTTTGTTGATCCTAGATTTCCTGGCAATCAATTTCATGGGGTTTCCCCTAGTTCTAGTGTTATGTGAGAGGAGGTAAAATTTCTCTCTCTCCACTTTCTCCACACTATGCATGATTTTATAGACCTCTATCATGTCACCTCGCAGTCGTCTTTTTTCTAAACTAAAAAGCCCCAAGTGTAGCCTTGCCTCATAAGGAAGGTGCTCCAGGCCCCTGATCATCTTGATTGCCCTCTTCTGCACCTTTTCCAGTTCTACAATGTCTTTTTTTAGATGTGGTGAACAGAACTGTACGCAGTACTCCAGGTGTGGCCACACCATAGTTTTGTATAAAGGCTTTATAATATTAGCAGTTTTATTTTCAATCCCCTTCCTAATGATCCCTAGCACGGAATTGGACTTTTTCACAGCTGCCGCACATTGAGTCAACACTTTCAACGAGCTGACCACTACGACCCCAGGATCCCTCTCCTGGTCAGTCACTGACAGCTCAGATCCCATCAGCATATATGTGAAGCAGTGTTACCCCTAAGGCATGTCCGTGTGCACATGCTCACACATTTTTTTTATGTCTGCTCAGTTAATTTTAGATCCTACTCAGGTTAAATCAGGAAGGTCCTCTGAATGCACATGCACACACACAATGCCTCAATACTGCCACCCAGAATAAAACTCATTCTGCACACAGATGAAACAAATGAGAGAGAACTCTGATGTGGTTGGGGTTTTCCACTCCAATATGCATCACTTTACAGTTGCCAACATTGAACCGCATTTGCCTCTTCACCCACTCACCCAGTTTGGAGAGATCCTTTTGGAGCTTCTCACAATCTGCTTTGGATTTCACTATTTTTGCCAACTCACTGCTTACCCCTACTTCTAGATCATTTATGAATACATTAAAAAGCACCAGTCCGAGTACAGATCCCTGGGGGACCTCACTTCTTACTTCCCTCCATTGTGAAAACTCTCCATTTATCCCTACCCTCTGTTTCCTGTCCTTCAACCAGTTACCAATTCACACATGTACTTGTCCCCTTATCTCATCACAGCTAAGTTTTTTCAAGAGTCTTTGATGAGGAAATCCAGGTATACTATATAAACTGGATCACCTTGTTCCACACACTTGTTGACACTCTCAAAGAACTTCAAAAGGTTGGTAAGGCAAGATTTACCTTTGCAGAAGCGATACTGGTTCTCCCCCAGCAGGACCTGTTCTTCTATGAGCTTTACAATCTTATCCTTGAGAATGCTTTCCATCAATTTGCCTGGAACAGACGTTAAGCTAACCGGCCTGACATTTCCCATATCGCCCCTGGGTCCATTTTTGAAAATTGATATTACATTGGCTACAGAGCCTGATTGTAGGGATAAGTTATATATATATTAGAAGGAGGTCAGCAATTTCACATTTGAGTTATTTAAGGACTCTTGGATGGATGCCATCTGGCCCTGGCTATTTGCTAGTTTTCAGTTTTTCCAGACAGTTTAAAACATCATCTCTTGCCACCTCTGTCTGACTTGGTTCTTTAGCCTCCATCCCTGAGAAGTCTGGTTCAGGAATAGGTATATGCTCAGTATCCTCAGCCATAAAGACAGATGCAAAAAACTCATTTAGTTTCTCTGCAACCTCCATATCCTACTTTAATAATCCCTTTCATTTCCTCATTGTCTAAGGGTCCATCCCTGGCAGGTTTCCTGCTCCTGATGTATTTAAAGAAGTTTTTGTTATTCCCCTTGATGCTTTTAGCTAAAAGTTCCTCAAACTCTCCTTTCGCCTCTCTTATTGTCACCTTGCATTTCTTTTGCCAGAGTTTGTGTTCCTTTCTGTTCTCTTCATTTGGGTAGGACTTCCAATTTTGGAAGGGGTAAGCAAGCCCTCCCGCCCTTAAAGGAAGACCCCCCACCCGGACCCGGACCGGCCAGGTCCGAACCGGTCCGGACAGTTCGGAGGCCTTTAGAATGGTCTCCAGACCGGTTCGGACATACCCCTAACCATGCCTTCTGGAGTGATGTGACTCTCCTGATTTTCCCTTTCAGTTTTCATTATTTATTTATTTGATTGATTGGTTGGTTGGTTGGTTGGTTGGTTGATTGATTGCTATAACATCCTTCCAAAAATGGCTCAGGGTGGTTTACACAGAGAAATAATAAATAAATAAGATAAAATAATTAAACTCATCATTTTAGAGAAGTTTCCTCCTCTTAAATTAAAAGTGTCTGTGTTAGACTTCCTTGGTGATTCTCTCCCCGCATGTATGCTGAATCTGATCGCACTATGGTCACTGTTCCCTAAAGGGTCCACGACACTCACAGCACACACCAGGCCCTGGATGCCACTCTGGATTAAGTCCAAGGTCACCTTCTCTCTGGTTGGTTTCATGACCAACTGTTCCAGGGCACAGTCATTCAGCATATCTAGAAATTTGATCTCTTTGTCATTACTTGACTGTGAATTTGCCCAGTCTATGTGTGGGTAATTGAAGTCACCCATTATTATTGCCTGGCCTCTCCTTGATGCCTCCCTGATTTCCTTCTGCAACTCCCAGTCACTGTCAGCATTTTGATCTGGAGGGCGATAGCACGTCGCCAGTAGCACGTTCCCTTTCAGGCCTTGTATTGTCACCCACAGGGTTTCTGTGGAGGACTCCGGTCCTCCTAGGTTTTCTAGCTTGTTAGATTCTATCCCTTCTTTAACATACAGTGCTACTGTACCTCCAAGGGGCCCCTCCCTGTTCTTTCTATAGCGTTTATAGCCAGGGTTAACCGTGTCACTGTTATCCACGTTTCTGTTATGCCCACTATATCTATTTCTTCATTAGCAACCAAATACTGCAGCTCACCCATCTTGGCTCGGAGGCTTCTGGCATTGGCATATATGCACCTATATGCTGAATCCTTTACCTGGTGTATGCTATCTTTCTTTTGGCTCTTTGATCTCTTGGACCAGCTAGCACAGCCTTCTGTCTGCTCTTTATGTGGTTCTACTCTGTCCCCTTCTGTTTTATCTGAATCATTTACACCCTCGCACCTTAAGGAATGCCATTTGCCGAACTGGATACTGTCCAGCTCCTATCGGTTATTCCCCAGGTGTCATTTTAAAAGCTGCTCTGCGTCCTTTTTTATTTTAAGTGCCAGCAGTCTGGTTCCACCTTGCTTCAAGTGCAGCCTGTCCCTTTTGTACAGGATTTGCTTGCCCCAAAATGTATGCCCCAGTGCCTAACTTATCGAAACCCCTCTTCCTGGCACCAAAGTCTCATCCACACATTGAGACCCCTCAGCTCTGCCTGTCTCACTGACCCTGTGTGTGTGGAACAGGTAGCATTTCTGAGAATGCTACCTTGGGGGTCCTGGACTTCAATATGCTACCTATCAGCCTAAATTTGACTTCCAGGACCTCCCAACTATATTTCCCAAAATCCTTGGTGCTGACATGCACCATGACAGCTGGCTCCTCCCCAGCACTGCCTAACATCCTATAAAGATGCCATGTGATGTCTGCAACCTTTGCACCAGGCAGTCAAGTTACTGTGTGGTCTACATGTGGGTCACAGACCCATATCTCTATTCCTCTGATTGAATCACCCACTACAAGGCCTCCACCCCACCCCGGAGGAGTATCCCCTGTGTGAGAGGATATAGGCTCATCATCCAAAGAAGTGGTCCATTCTAAAGGAGCATTTCCCTTTTCCTCAGTATGATGTCCTCCTTCCCTGAGACCTTCATTCTCCCTGACAGCAGAGGAGCTATCAGCCTTAGAGTGGGATGCCTCGGCTGGCTAGGGGAGGGAAGGTTGGGCTCGGGGTTGGGGTGTGGTAAATGGGGAAAGATGTATGTAAAGTATAAGATGTCAAAAAAAAATTAAATTTTTTTTTAAAAGAGTGGGATGCCTCTACCACATCCCTGAAGGTCTTGTCTGCATGCCTCTCTGTCTCTCATTCTCCAGATCTGCCACTTTGGTCTCAAGGGAACAAACATGTTCCCTGAGAGTCAGGAGCTCCTTGCACCAAGCACACACCCCTGAGGAGAAGAGAGCTGGTCTTGTGGTAGCAAGCATGACTTGTCCCCTTAGCTAAGCAGGGTCTACCTTGGTTGCATATGAATGGGAGACTATAAGTGTGAGCACTGTGAGATATTCCCCTCAGGGGATGGAGCCGTTCTGGGAAGAGCAGAAGGTTTCCAAGTTGCCTCCTTGGCAGCATCTCCAAGATAGGGCTGAGAGAGATTCCTGCCTGCAACCTTGGAGAAGCTGCTGCCAGTCTGTGTAGACAATACTGAGCTAGATGGACCTATGGTCTGACTCAGTATATGGCAGCTTCTTATGTTCCTATAACTTCTGCCCATGGAGCAAATGGTCATACATGTGACACTCTGTGCAATACACTGGGAAGTGCCCCTTCCCCTGCTGGCTTTCTATCTTCATAGTTGGTTTTGTTGGCTGTTTCCAGTATTTAGAGATTGTTTATTAGAAGTTAGGTCTTAGCTGTATTGGTCAGCTATTTAACTGTTCAAACTTCCTTTCTCGGGTATATGAAGTAGGGAGTGGTACTTACCTTCTCTTTCTACTGGGCTTCTTGTTATTAAGGGGGACACATTTTAGGCTCCTCCGCACACTTCCCCACAAAACTCCAATGCCTTGTTTCCTATCCCTGTTCACTAATTCCTCAAGCCTTCACCTCTTACATAGAGAGCAGGCTTCAAACTGAAACAGGAATGTAGCTCACAGGAATGTGGTCCCTCCCACCACTCACTACAACCCTAGCTGACTCCTCCCTCTGTCCCCCTCCAGGCAGAGAGAAACAACAACTAAATGCCACAGAGTCCCCAAAGCAAGCCCTGACAAATGCTAACTCTGGCAGATGCTAGCCCTGGCAAGAAACACACACACACACACACACACACACACACACACACACACACACACAGAGGGACTTCTCCTTTCAAGAGAAACCAGCCCCTCAAAATCTCCCCTCCTCCTGTTTGTTTGAAGGGAAAAGGCTTGTTGTTGTTTTGTATAGAAAAGCTTGCTTACCTCCTTGAATCTGCTTCTGCTCTTCTCAGAGTAGGCTTCAAACTGAGACTTTCAAAACTCTTCCTCATGTTCCTCATAAGGTCACACATGTTGAGTTGTTTTCAGAATAATATAGTGAGATCATTCACACAATCAAAAATTGTGTTCTGCCTTATGTGTGCTCCCAATTTTCAGTTGTGTGTAAACAAAGTAGGAAGAAAACCTGGGTAGCTTTTCCTCCTACCTTTCTTCCACATAAAAAGGGAATCTGTAAGTATGACTGCATGTGTGAATGCTCCATTTCTCTTCTGCAAATGGTTCAGTGTGGAAACTCATGGAAATAGGAGCAAAAAGCCCTTCATCTGGGAGGGCCCAGGGAAAAGATTAGTCAGAAAGAGATATGCAATCCTTTTCTTTCTTTTTCCTTATCGCCAAGTATTGTATCTTGCTCTGATATTCTCATTAATCTTGATGTGTTTAACTGTCACCTGAATTGCTTTTTGTCTACTCATAGAATGTGAAATGGCTCTGGACTTTTTAAGCTAGTGGGTTAAAGGACCATTTTTACAGGTAAACTGTTAAAAAATAAAATTGAAGTAAAACCCAATTGCCTGGAAGGCAGGTAAATTTCCCTATTGGGATGCTGGCAGCCTTTATGAATGGTTATAATAACTAGGGCTACACCAAATTTCAATTTTCAGAGGAAAAACCCCAATCGGTGTGCGGGGGTGTGTGTGTGGGGGGGAATATTCTCCCCAATCATTTGTTATCAGACTCATTTACTCCCCATCCCCACCGCAGCCAATCTGTTCATTGTTTCCCCTTGCTGCCGCCGCCTGGTGCTATTTGCCCTTGATTAAGGTTTCTTTAATCTCCCAGAATAGTTCCAGCCAGTCAGGGATCACATTATGAATGTAATGGTGTCATGATGCTACATAGCCAATAATGTTAGACTACATGCTGATATTACTAAGAACAAATGAAGCTCATTTAGAATTGGGGTCAGTGCTTCTTAGACTAGAGATAAGAATGATCCATAGGTCAATAACTGACAAAGTGGGCCCTAGTCCATGAAAGTTTGTGCCACAATAAGTCTGTTAGTCTTTAAGGTGCCACAAGATTGTTACAGTGTGATCCTATGTCTTTTACTCACAAGTAAGCTCAATGAAGTAGGGCTGTGCAAACAGGTTTGACAATGAACATGTTCGACATAGAACCAGTTCAATTCAACCGTTTGGGGTCGAACTGAACCACCATCTGTTCGGTCCAACCCTGGACCTAACACCCCCCAAATGTTCGGGGGGGGGGTGTTTGCAAGCTTCATTAAAAAAAAATCCTTTTACTCCCCTCAGGGGAGTAATAAACAAATCTCTGTTGCAGGAAAAACAGTCCCAGTTATCCCTCTGGAACCTATCTTAAATAGCTGGTCCCTGACTTCCTCCCACTCAGAGAAGGGGGGCGGATATGAAATGGTGAGGCTGTTCTCAAGTGTGCCCTTAACCCAGGCTCTGGGATCATGTGTTTGCTTGGGTTACGTTCGTTCAGCTTGAGTGGACACAGAGATGGGTGCCTGGAGCACCCATCTCCTGGGGGGGGTCACCTAATGCACCATGCACATCGCACAGTGCATTATGGGATATCCGGGGGCAAGGACATGTGGCCCTGGTCTCTAGAGCTCTGCGCTGTATGGTGCAGTGTGTGAATCATCTGGGGGTGCGGTCTACGCTCCCAGCAACATTTCGTCGTGTTGCCAGCATTGCTGCTCTGTGGACTCCCAGAAGCCTCTCTGCTCATGTCTAGGACTACAGGCTTGTAGCTCCCACTCTTAACATGCTCAGGAGCCTCATGTGACTATGGGCTCACAGCTTGTCAGTATATAGGGACAGGTCATTTAGCAGGCAGTGGGACAACCGCCCCCAGGTTCACCAACTATCAAGCAAATTGAAAGGGGATTAGCCTCATGCCTTTCCCTCTGTTGGGAATGTCTAAGCAGACCAGAGTTATCTGCCGAGTTAACTCCACTTCAAGGTCTCTCTGCACAGAGACTGACCCTGTTTACTCCCCATTTATGGCTGCCTCAAACAAGCTAAAACTAATCACCTCAGTAGGAAAGCAGATACGGCACTGTGAACACTACTCTTCTCCCCAACAAAAGAGGCTGATGGGCCATAGGAACTCAGGAGATGAGCCCATTAAAAATACTGATTCGTTTCCTGGGTCCTTCCGACCTGACAGATAAATCCTTGCATGTCCATTCAGTCTATTTACATAACAGGTTGCTCTTGACCTATTCAAGCTACTGTGCCTAAGCTAGCACACCCAATGAAGACAATGGATTCTTTTGAGATCCACAGAAATTCCTTGCCTCAGGAAGGAGAAGAAATGAGCATTTCACCTCCTGGCACATTTTGGGCTATAACTGATCCTGGTTTGATGAACCGGTGTGCTTCATTTGGTCTCTACACCTTGGAGTCACCCACTGTTTGGGCAATTGACCTGACACCAGCCACAACATCTGGCTGTGTCTTCTTGTCACGCCATTCCTCCTCTCAGCCGCCAGATTGGCCTTCCTCTCTGGCCCAATCTGTCCAGCATGCCTCACTGCTACGAGAAGCTGGCTACATGAGAACAGACACCCTTGGGATTTACCCTTGCTGTCTTAACACCCGAACAGAGTTCAGTCCTCCACTGCCGGCTCCCAGTCCGTTCCTGAGGAAAGAGGTCCTTCGATTGCACCTGAGTCACGAGGGTCCAATCACCACTAAATGGAAGGAAGAGGTTGTATGATAACCACTGCACCCTTCTGGGCCTCTCCCTACCCTTGCTCGCTCTTAAATCCAAAAACCTGTTTCTCTACAGCCTTCTTCCTCTAGCCAGCCTGGAGTTCATCTAATTTGAACACCAAGCTAAATTGCCTCTTTGTAAGTTATCTGGTTAATCTCTGTAACGTATTTTAGTAGTAATACTGCTTTGATCAACCCTCTTATTCTGCTGTGCCCCTACACCCTCAAATGAAACCTTACTTTGTCTTTGAACATCAACCTCTCTGTTCAGTTCTTTCTGCTGCCTAAACTTTGAACAAATTATTATGAAGGTGGGACTGCTCCATTCAAAATAGCGAATTCCCTCCCACAAGCCTAAAATATAAGCTAGAAGTGTTCTTGCCAATCACCCCGGAACAGTTCCAACAACAGTCGCTCATTTGGGAGGAAGGTGAGTTGACCAAGCCTTCCCCCATGCACACCTCCTGCCAGGGGCGTAACTACCATTAGGCAAGGGGAGGCAGTCGTCTTGGGGCCCCACTGCCTCGAGGGGCCCCCCAGAGGCACATCACATGACTCCCCACCCGCCCATGTTGCACCCCCTATGGATTATGTTGAGTCTCTTGGAGATTGGCAGGAGCAGAGAGTAAAAAAAACTAGATTCAATGTGAACTAGATTTTCACCGTATTCATAATGGGGATGTGAGTGTGAGTGCACTATATATTGTGAAGTGTGTTTGTGTGTGTATATTAGTGAGGGGCCCATTTTAAAATCTTGTCTCTGGGCCCCCTCCAACGTTGCTACGCCCCTGCCTCCTGCCCATCCTTGTGGTCATGTGAATAGCTCCAGTATGTGGCCAATGCCAACACTCCTGCTTCTAGCCCTCCTTTCATTGGGAGTTTCCAGCAGGGACTGCACCTTCTTTAGACTCCATCTCAGCATTGCCTTTTGTCCCCAAAACCTCAATCAAATGTTGGCCCCCTCATCCAGGAAACCTTGCTCAGTTTGTTCTTGGGATGGAGGACACGGGACACAGTTGGATGATAAGACTAAATTAGACAGAAAATCGTTCTTTGGTGAGATTGTCACTAAACTGTTGAGACGACCGGCCCCACACCAATAGATTTTGCGTCATTCCTTGTGTCACATCCACAGCCAGCCTTGTTGCTAATTGCTTGAAGTGATTTGTCCCCTTAGCCTGCCCTAACAGGCTTGGCCAGATGCTGCACAGCCTTGCATGGTCTATAAAGGAAAGTCAAACACAATATCCAGGGATTAATCAGAGCTGCCCCCAACCCAGCTGTGCTTTGTATCATGTGGACCTTGTCTTTATTCACTCATGCAACAGGCTACCTTAATGCAGTCCCAGGATTCTCACTGCCGGTCCTGCTCTGCCAGATATCACATCACAGGAGGACAGATACATCTAAAGCATACTCATTGCTTTGATAGATCTAAAGCATACTTATACTAAATATCCCTTAATTGCAACGGGTGTTGTCTACTCTGGAATAAGGTTTCCTAAAAATGTTACTCTCTCCCTCAAGAGGATAAGAAGGATATGGACAGGCAAGATGAACAACAGCTCAGGTTATGATTTTTGTTCCTGACAGATGCTTAGGCTTTACCAGGCATAAAAACAGGCGGCCACCTGCAAACTGAGCAAAGAGGCAACTTTTTAGTAGTACTTCTCTTTATTGAGCAGGGGGAGAGCAATTGGCCTTATCCAGTCCCAGCACAGCATCCCCCCAGGGGCTGTTGCTGGTGTCTAGCTTATATTTCTTATATCTATGTAAACTACTTTGGGAACTTTGGTTGAAAAGTGGTATATAAATGTTTGTTGTTTTCCTGTAAGCACCCCCCCCCCCCACACACACACACACATCACAGCTTCTTATTTATTATTATTTATTATTGCTATTATCTTCTTGTTTACACAGTCAGACAGGTGTTATTGACTGGTTTGTTTTATCCAGACATCGAGTCCTTCCCAAGGACCTGGGGTGGCTGCATTTGATTGTCAATTGTTATAGATATCGTCGCAGAATATAGGCTGTTCCCAGTAAAGTTGCTTTTTGTAATTGGCTGATGGTGATTTCTGTGGCCCCTATGGTGTTGAGGTGCTCTTCAAGGTCTTTTGGAACTGCACGCAGGGCGCCAATTACCACTGGGATTATTTTGGTCTTTTTCTGCCACAGCCTTTCAATTTCAATTTGTAGATCTTTGTATTTGGTGGTTTCTTCTATTTCTTTTTCTTCTATTCTGCTATCCCCAGGTATTGCTATGTCGATTATTTTGACTTGTTTTTCTTTCTTCTCGACTACAGTTATATCTGGTGTATTGTGTGGCAGATGTTTGTCTGTTTGTAGTCGGAAGTCCCATAATATTTTTACATCTTCATTTTCTTCAACTTTTTCAATTTGATGGTCCCACCAATTCTTGGCTACAGGTAGCTTGTATTTTTTGCAGATGTTCCAGTGTATCATCCCTGCTACCTTGTCATGCCTTTGTTTGTAGTCAGTCTGTGCAATCTTTTTACAACAGCTGATTAACGGTGGTCCACTGTTTCATCTGTTTCTTTACAAAGGCAGCACTTGCTGTTTGTTGTGGATTTTTCGACTTTTGCTCTTATTGCATTTGTTCTTACTGCCTGTTCTTGCACAGCCAGTATTAAACCCTCTGTTTCTTTCTTCAAGTAGCCATTCTTAAGCCATTGCAAGGTCTTGGTGATGTCTGATTTTCCACGTATATTGTGCAAATATTGACCATGCAGGGGCTTATTTTTCCATTTTTCTGCTCGGTTCTTGACTTGTTCTTTCTTGTAGGCCTGCTTTGTTTCATTGGTGTGGAATAGTTTCGCGTTATTGACCATTTGAAGTGCATCTTCTTCACTGTCCCTTATATATTCTTCAAGGCCTCTTTTCTCCTCCTCTACTGTTTGATGGACTTGCAGTATTCCTCTTCCACCTGAGCTGCGAGGGAGGTATAGCCTATCGACATCACTGCGGGGGTGCAGAGCATGATTGATGGTCATGATTTTCCTGGTCTTACAACCTAGCATCTCTAGCTCTGCCTGGGTCCAGTCTATTATTCCTGCGGTGTATCTAATAACAGGTATAGCCCAGGTGTTTATGGCTTGTATGGTGTTCCCGCCATTGAGTTTGGACTTGAGGATTTTTCAAACTCTCCTGATGTATTCACTTCCCATTTTTCTTTTAACTTCAGTGTGTGCAATGTTATCAGCCTGGAGAATGCCCAAGTATTTGTAATGTTCTTTCTCTTCCAGGTTCTTGATCTTGCTTCCATTGGGCAGTTCTATTCCTTTTGTTTTTGTTATTTCTCCTCTTTTCATTATTAATGCAGCACACTTGTCTAGTCCAAACTCCATTGCTATATCGCTACTGAATATACGGACAGTGTTGTTGTTGTTGTTGTTGTTAATAATAATAATAACAATAACAATAATAATTTGATTTCTATACTGCCCTTCCAAAAATGGCTCAGGGCGGTTTACACAGAGAAATAATAAACAATTAAGATGGCTCCCTGTCCCCAAAGGGCTCATATTCTAAAAAACACAAGATAGACACCAGCAACAGTTACTGGAGGTACTGTGCTGGGGGTGGATAGGGCCAGTTACTCTCCCCCTGCTAAATAGAGAATCACCACGGTTATTGGGAATGTGCAACAAGGGGGCATGCTTCCAGCTGGAAACACTCCTTTTCTTAAACAGCCATGGTGGGATGATCCTACTTGGGACCTTAACATGTGGGGAGGAGGAGGTTAAATATTTCCTCATGTGTAGTTTCTCCACCAAAAATCTGCCCCCCACCCAAGCAATTTGCTACCAAAGCAGCTATTCCTTCAAATTTCCACTTCAGGGAGATTTATAGGGAGGAAAGGTACAGGAGAAACGAGTTATCTTTCTCTTCCCCACTGGCATATCCCTTCCCCTCCACCATCTGTATTTTATTAGTATTATTTTATTTTAAGAAAAATAGCCACTTCCATTTAGAAGTATGGCTCTTTATTATGTGTCCCTACAAACATGTGGTTTTTGACCCTTATATTTATTTCTAAAGGTTGCATTTTCTTTCACAACAGCATTCAAAGCAGTGTACAACAGAAACACCATAAAATACGAATTGCAAACATTAAAGACATAAAACAATCCTCTAACTACAAAAAACAAGTGACTCCAAAAATGTACAGATCATCAGATCAGTATGACAGATGACTGGCCCCTTTAGATAAGTTGTCAGGACTATTCTCTTCCAATAAGCCTGTTACATCAAACTGTGGGTGTACATAACATATTTCCCCACCTTTCCCCCCCTAAAAATTTGGGGATGATTTTCCACATTTTAGCCTCTTCTTCCTGTGGCTTCTACTTCTGATATGGATGAAACAGATGAAACTGACAAGTTTGGGGAAAATCTTGGTTAACTTCACCATGCAGATTGCTTTCACACACTCCTCCTCCTGCTCATTGTTGAAACTGATACAGTCAGGGAAAAGCCTTGTCCATTTCACTCTCCTTCACTGTCCCCTCCTCTCTGCTCTCCAGGGAAACCAACACTTTATGAATACAACAAATATTTATATTCCGCTTTTCAACAAAAGTTCCCAAAGGGGTTTGCACAGATATAAATAAAGATGGCTCTCTGACCCCCACGGGCTCACAATCTAAAAAAGAAACATAAGATAGACACCAGCAGCAGCCACTGGTAGTGATGTGCACAGAACTGAAGCCTGATGGTTTGAAGGTGGTGGTGGTGGTGGGGAATCTCTTTAAGGACAGGGGTGGGTACTCTTACAATTCCCCCACTGGCACTGCCTTTTCAAATGTGTGTGCATGTTGCGATGTGCACATGCACAGCGGCAACTTCTGGTCACTTCCGGAGTGAGGAGGCACCGGGGTGGCAAGGAGGTACGCTGCTGCCCCGCCAGACAATTTTAAAAGGCAGGGCCGGAGGGGGGGATGCGGCGGGAGGGGTAAGAGCATCCTCCCTCATCCTTAAAGAGATTCCCCCCACCTGTGAACCAGCTGAACTGCCAGTCTTTCATACCATTGTGGAGGCCCATAAAGGGCCTCTGAACCGGTTCTGTGCACTTCCCTAGCCACTGGAGGGATGCTGTGCTGGGGCTGGATAGGGCCCGTTGCTCTCTCCCTACCCAATAAAGAGAATCACCACTTTAAAAGGTGCCTCTTTGCTCAGTTAGCAGGGGACTCCCTCCCTGGAAAGTCAGTTTGAACAGCGAATGGTGGCAAAGGGTAGAGAGGGGAAGGCAAGCTAGAGGAATACCTGTGGTTTCACACCCAAGTCCGGTTGCAGGGTGATAATTTTTACTTTTTTAATTTCTATTATTTTATTTAATACATTTCTATACTGCCCAAAACGCAGGTTCTCTGGGTGTTTTACAAAACAATAAAAACAGCCAGTAAAAGATTAAAACATTGTAACAATTAAAATTTAAAAGTTAAAACTATTAAAGCACAATTAAAACAGTATCTAATTAAAGCCTGGGTGAACAAATGTGTCTAGACTGCCCTTTTAAAAGCTTTAAAAGATGGGGAGGCTCTTATTTCAGCAGAGAGAGCGTTCCAAAGCCTTGGGGCAGCAATGGAGAAGGCCCGTCCCCGAGTAGCCACCAGACGAGCCGGTGGCAACTGCAGACGAACCTCTCCAGATGATCTCAATGGGTGGTGTAGTTCATAGCAAAGAAGACATTCTTTTAAATACCCAGGGCCCATGCTGTTTAGGGCTTTATAGGTTACTAGTATTTTTAAGCCCGTTAAAATAACGGGCGCTAGTAGACCTTTGGGGCCAGCCTCCTCCTCCTCCATACCTCCGCCGCCGCCTCCACCCGGCCAGGCCCACCGCCTCCTCTGGCCGAGGCCGTGGCTCCACCGCCGCCTCGGCCACACCGTGTCCTCCTCCACCCGGCCAGGCCCACCGCCTCCTCTGGCCCCACACTCTTGCCTCTCTTCCCCTCCCTCCCACCCCAATCTCTTGCCCTCCCTCCCCCTCCCTCCCCTCTCTCTCACCCTCCCCTCCCTCTCAGCCTCCTGCCCCAGTCCCTCCTGCCCTCCCCTGCCCCACTCCCACTTGCCCCACTCCCACTTGCCCTTCCACCTCTCCCCCACCCCACTCCCTCTTGCCCCCCTGACCCACTCCCTCTTGCCCTTCCCCCTCCCCCCTGACCGACTCCCTCTTGCCCTCCCCTCCCCCTGCCCCACTCCCTCTTGCCCCTCCCCCTTGCCCCTGCCCCACTCCCTCTTGCCCCTCCCCCTTGCCCCTGCCCCACTCCCTCTTGCCCCTCCCCCTCCCCCTGTCCCACTCCCTCTTGCTCTTCCCCCTCCCCCTGCCCCACTCCCTCTTGCCCCTCCCCCCTGCCCCACTCCCTCTTGCCCTTCCCCCTCCCCCTGCCCCCGCCCCTTGCCCTCCCCCTCCCCTCCCCCTGCATTTTTAAAAGTTGGCTGCTATTGGGGAAATGGAGGGCTTTAGGGCCCAGCGGACGTAGGCAGCCAAAGGCGCTAAAAAGAATAGAGGAACTTGGCTGGGGCGGCCAGCGGCGCCTCTTGAGAGCCGCTGCAGCCTCAGCGGCTCCCTCTTCGCTTGCTGCGCTTTTGCACCTGGGGAGGGTCGCCGCCCTTGCAGGAGCTGCCGCCGCCATGCAGGAGACGCTGTTCAAGGACAATTTCTGGGTGAGGCTGCGGCGCGGGTGCCAGTCCGGCGGACAGCCACCGCTCCCCCCATTCCCACCTTCTGCCCTGGTATCGGGGCCCACTGCGGGCTGCCCGCCTGCTGCCGGGCCAGCCCCGCAACCACCACCCGTCGCCCTGCCGCAGCCGCCGCCATGGGCCCCAGTCGCCGCTGCCATTGCCTCCCCGCCGCCCCGCCGCGGCAGGGCCGGTTCCGCCGCTGCCGCCTCTGCCCTCCCTGCAGCCCATCCGGTCCCAGCCCCAACATGGCCGCCTGGTGCCTGCGGCCGTTTCTCCCTTGGTCCTGTCCGTCCTGTCTGGCTTCTTCTCGGCCCGCCGGTCTCCTGTGGCCTCGGCGGCCAGGCCGGGCCCACCACCATCTCTATTCCCTGCCCCAGTCTCCGGCCAGGCCGCCTCTGTCCCCCCGTGATTTCCCCTCCTGGCCCTGTCTCCTCCTCCCAGTCCCAACATGGCTGCCTGGTGCCTGCGGCTGTTTCTCCCTCGGCCGCTCTGCGCATGCCCAGAACGGCCGAGGGAGACAGGGTTCAGACACCGAAGGACATGGGCGCACACCCAGGCACTTTATTATAGAGGATAACCAAAACATTGTACTCTGTCCAGAAACTTACCGGCAGCCAGTGTACATGTTTTAAGATAGGAGTGATATGGTCTCTCTGAGATGACCCAGAGACCAATCTGGCCACCACATTCTGGACTAACTGCAGTTTCTGGACTATGTTCAAAGGCTGCCCTACATAGAGCACATTGAGGTAGTCAAGTCTGGAGGTGACCAGCAGATGTACTACTGTTCTGAGGTCATTTATCCCAAGAATTGAATGTAGCTGGCATATCAGCTGAAGCTGATAAAAGGCACCTTTGGCCGCTGCCTCAATCTGGGACACCAGGGAGAGTTTTGTGTCCAGAAACACCCCCAGGCTGCGTACCTATTCCTTCTGGGGAAGTGTGACCCCATCCAGAACAGGCAGATCAAAATCATCTCCTGAGTTCCGACCCCACACAATAAGTACTTCCATCTAGGGTTGTGCGTTTTGTATTTTTTTCTGTTTTGTTTTTGGCCCGAATCCGAAACACCCCCATTTTGTTCTTTGTTCGAAATCAGCCAATCCGAAACACCCCAATTTTGTTTTTTATTCGAAATTGCAAAATCAAAATCCGAAACGTTTTGGATTTTAAAAAATGGCCTCAGGGGAAAACTAGTGGGTGGGGGTGGTAGTGCCCGATGGGTGGAAACTACCACCCAAGTTTCAGAGGAATTGGGCAAAGGGCTGATTTTGGGTGAATTTTTGAAGTATAGGATTTTTCCCAATGGGAAGAATGGAGGTTTCAGCAAAAGTACAGCTTCATGTTGGGGGGAAAGGGGCGGCCCAGAGCAGAGTAGGGTGGGTGGTAGTGTCCAGTGGGGGCAAGGAAGCTGCCAGAAGTATTTCAAAGGAATTGGGCAGAGGGCTAATTTTTAAAGATGTAATGGAGTTTGTGCGTCTGTAAAGGTCTTCCCCATAGGGAATGATGGACCTCCATAATTCCTGCCCCATAACTGCACTTGAGGGGGCACCAGGGTGGCCCAGAGCGAGTGGTGGTGTAGAGCACATAGGGTGCCAACTACCCACATGGGTTGCTAACCCATGGGGTACTGGGTTCTGTTGTTTCTGAGATGTTTTGAGTGTAGATTCAGATTCTCTGGTAGCATATGAGAGTGGATTCATGGTTTGTCGTTGAAAATCTCATATGCTACCAGATAATCTACACTCAGAACACCTCAGAAACAACAGAACCCAGCACCCCATGGGTTAGCAACCCATGGGGTTGGTTGGCACCCTATGTGTACTACACCACCACTTGCTCCCAGCCACGCCAGTACCCCCCAGGTGGAGTTATGGGACTGCTGAAACCTCCATTATTCCCTGGGGGGGGGGAAACCTTAAAGAAGCGTAAACTTCAATAATTCCTAAGAAATCAGCCCTTTGCCCTTTGGAATCTGGGTTGTGGCAGGCACCCCTTGGGGCACTGCCACCCAACCCACTGTTTTGCCCCTCAGGCCCCCTTTCTACCCCGAATCTGCCCCAAAGACATGTCAACTTCAAAAATTCTTTAAAAATAAGCCCTTTCCCCAATTCCTTTGGAATCTGGGTGGCAGCAGGCACCCATTGGGGCACTACCACCTGAAGCCTCCTTTCTGCCCCAAATCCACCCCAAATAACATCAACATCACACATCAACAACAGCAGAGCTTTGGAAGAAAATCAGGCAGATTTCCAAAGGTCATGCACATCCACATACACACAACAGTGTGAAACAACAACAATAAAATGCACACTGCCCCACTGGCCAATGAGGGTAAATGCACCACTGCCCCACTAGCCAGTGAGGGTAAAATTTACCCTTAAATTTGCTTAAAAGGAATAAGGAGGCAATTGCCAGCAGATCAGCTAATGCTTTCGCTGGCCAATCTGTGGGCTGGAAGGGCTGGAAATTCAAACAGATGTCAAAACTCAAAATGGAGACTGAAGGAGCAAGACTTTTTGCAATTGCAAAATGGAGTTCCAAAACAGCCGAAACAACAAAAAGTTTTGTATCCTAAACAGGGACGTTTTGTTTTGGCTACAAAATTTTCTGTTTTGAGCATTGTGTGTTTTGTTTTGGCTACAAAACAGCCGAAATGGCCTGTTTTGTGCACAAAACGTTTTGTATCCGAAACGAAACGCACATCCCTACTTCCATCTTATCTGGATTCAGTCTCAGTTTGTTGCCTCTCATCCAGCCCATCACTGTCTCCAGGCAGGCATTTAGGGAGGTTATGCCTTCTCCTGATGACGTTGACATGGAGAAATGATTTGGGTGTCATCAGCATACTGATAAAACCCTGCACCAAATCTCTGGATGATCTCTCCCAGCGGTTTCATGTAGATGTTAAACAACATCAGAGACGTGGGCCAGTATCCAAGTGAGGGGATGCCACTTAAAGTTTAAAGTGTCACTGAAATCATGACACTGAATGCATAAGGAAATGCAACATATGAATAGTGCCAATGGGCACTAGGGGAAGATTTCAAAGTGATAATTAAAGAACTTTGAAAAGGACTTGTGATTGCAACATAAATTCCACACTCTCAAAATACACACGGGTGAATCAATATTAAGAAAGGCCAGCATATTAACATTCTAATCCACGTTTGTCTCGCCAACCAGTGTTATGCTGATGAGTCTTACCTTGGATGCTTTCCACCTGTCAGTCCTGAATTACAACTCCTCTGCTTGTCTTCCCTTGCGTGCCTTCTTGGTACCGTTGTTCAACACAAGCTCATCTATTATTTGCCCACAGCAGGCCATGTGATGACATAGCCTGAAGGCCCTTCCTCATATTGTTAACATATTTGCCAACCTGTCTCAGAGGGGAAGAGGGATTCTTGTGTTTTTGAAACTAGGGCTGAAACGGAAGAGTGGCTTGAATTTGTGTGGGGAGAGTTGGTGGAAACACCCGTGCCACTTACCTTATTTGATTGCCACTTATTTCACAGCAGGGGCTCTCCCCTCTGGAAGTGGCAATAGTGGCTGTCATCAATTTTCTTCCCACAATCCCCTTAACTATGTTGCTAACATAGTTTCAAGAGGAATTGTGGGTAAAAATAGCAACTACCATGATATAGTGCTGCACCTGAGGGGATTGTGGGGGAGAAAAGATGGTGGCCACCAGCTACAAGAGAAGCACTAGTAAGGCTCCTCTTTTTCACACACACCCTCATGGCCGCAGTGGTCCCGCAGCTTTCACCACCTGTGAATGGGCCGTGAGATTGGAGGGCATTTGGACTCAGACCATTAGGAACATAGGAAACTGCCATATACTGAGTCAGACCATTGGTCTATCTAGCTCAGTATTGTCTTCACAGACTGGCAGCGGCTTCTCCAAGGTTGCAGGCAGGAGTCTCTCTCAGCCCTCTCTTGAAGAAGCCAGAGAGGGAACTTGAAACCTTCTGCTCTTCCCAGAGTGGCTCCATCCCTTAACGAATATCTTGCAGTGCTCACACATCAAGTCTCCCATTCATATGCAACCAGGGCAGATCCTGCTTAGCTATGGGGTCAAGTCATGCTTGCTACCACAAGACCAGCTCTCCATTAACACACCCTTGTTCTCAGACCAAAAACCGCTGCCCAAATTGCACCTCACCCCCCCCCCGTCCTTCACATGCTGCTGAAGGGTTTTCTCCATCTGCCGAACATTGTGCTAATTTACTCAGCAATAATTTGTCCAGCACTGGCTTTTAAAGCAGGATACATTAGCATTTGATCACAAAAATGGTAAATACTGGTAACGCCTAACTCTTCTCTACTGTCACAGCTTTATTCTTACTACGTCACTGTGGTTCGGAACCACACTGGTTCCTGTCTTCCTGGACCACCACCATTTCAAATGCACTAGAGATGTGCAGCATGTTTGAAATGCGGATATTCTGGGCAGATGATGGGATACGGTAAGGCCTAAGAGAAGGAGACAAGAGACAGACCAGAAATGTTGTGGTGGCAGACAGAGTAGGAGTTGGGTCCAAATATGAGTCTGCATTATGGGCAGATATACAGGTTCAGCACTTCAGCTCATGTTTCATGTCTGATTTGGGGATGGTTGGGTCTTTTCCAATGCCACATGCATTACCTTAACTCTGAATGACGGCAAGTCAGGAAAAGAAGAAAGGAGTGTTCCACCCAGGCCATGCTGGTGCCATGGCTATGGAAGAAACAGAATGCTAATGCACAGGATACAAATCTGCAAGTTGGAACAAAAATCCCTGGGAAGGGGATGAGGGCATTTGTTGCTCCAAATACCACTTCCTCGATCTGCAGGATGAGAGCTTGGAGCCAGGATTCCAAATCACGGAAACCTTGTGGAAATCTCCAAGGTGATCCTGAAATGTGTGAAAAGCCCCTTTCATCTGTTGCTGGCTTCTCCCGCCCTCTGCATTGTTATAAATAAAACACATCCCTGCTCATCTGCTGCCTGTACAGCGCACTTGTCTGACCTGAATCGATAGAGGGTTGCACGTGCTAATCTGCCTGGCAGCCTTCTGGATCACAGACATGGTACCCAGATTAGAGCCATCACACCTGATATCCAGCGTCCTTCCTGCTCTGGGCACAGCAATCTGTCTGGCTTCTGGATTAACTAATCTCTGCCAAGAAGGCTGCTTTATGTACTAGCACCCACGGGACAAGAATTCGAATGTGGGGCCTGGCCAGGCCTTCACTAACATCACCTCAAGGTTTGGAGGCCTGGAAAGCAGAAGAACAACTCTGAGGTTGTGGATACAACCTCAACCACATGCTCCCCAGGGCTGGGGAGAAGGCTGGAGCTCACCTGCCTTCCTCCACAGATGAACAGTGGTGGTAGTCCCTTTGCCATGTGCCCACACAAGGAGGAGGAGGAGGAGGAGGAAAATATTAAAAGAAATATCTCTAATACCTTGCAGTATCTCTAAGACCTGTTTCTTTATTCCCCGCCGCTATCAAATGGGGAAGGGAGAGAGAGCAGAACTGGTGTATATATATACAAGTGAAACTTGAAAAATTAGAATATCGTGCAAAAGTTCATTAATTACAGTAATGCAAATTAAAAGGTGAAACTGATATATGAGATAGACGCATTACATGCAAAGCGAGATAAGTCAAGCCTTAATTTGTTATAATTGTGATGATCATGCCGTACAGCTCTTGAGAACCCCAAATCCACAATCCCAGAAAATTAGAATATTGTGAAAAGGTTCAACAGTCTAGGCGCCAGGTGTCCCACTCCAATCAGCTAATCAATCCATAACACCTGCAAAGGGTTCCTGAGCCTTTAAATGGTCTCTCAGTCTGGTTCATTAGGAATCACAATCATGGGAAAGACTGCTGACTTGACAGTTGTGCAGAAAACCATCATTGACACCCTCCATAAGGAGGGAAAGCCTCAAAAGGTAATTGCAAAAGAAGTTGGATGTTCCCAAAGTGCTGTATCAAAGCACATTAATAGAAAGTTATGTGGAAGGGAAAAGTGTGGAAGAAAAAGGTGCACAAGCAGCAGGGATGACCGCAGCCTGGAGAGGATTGTCAGGAAAAGGCCATTCAAAAGTGTTGGGGACTTTCACAAGGAGTGGACTGAGGCTGGAGTTAGTGCATCAAGAGCCACCACACACAGACGGATCCTGGACATGGGCTTCAAATGTCGTATTCCTCTTGTCAAGCCGCTCCTGAACAACAAACAACGTCAGAAGCGTCTTACCCGGGCTCAAGGAAAAAAGAACTGGTCTGTTGCTCAGTGGTCCAAAGTCCTCTTTTCTGATGAGAGCAACTTTTGCATCTCATTTGGAAACCAAGGACCCAGGGTCTGGAGGAAGAATGGAGAGGCACACAATGCAAGATGCTTGAAGTCCAGTGTGAAGTTTCCACAGTCTGTGTTGATTTGGGGAGCCATGTCATCTGCTGGTGTTGGTCCACTGTGCTTCATTAAGTCCAGGGTCAATGCAGCCGTCTATCAGGAGATTTTGGAGCACTTCATGCTTCCTTCCGCAGACAAGCTGTATGGGGATGCTGACTTCATTTTCCAGCAGGACTTGGCACCTGCCCACACTGCCAAAAGTATCAAAACCTGGTTCAATGACCATGGGATTACTGTGCTTGATTGGCCAGCAAACTCGCCTGACCTGAACCCCATAGAGAATCTATGGGGCATTGCCAAGAGAAGGATGAGAGACATGAGACCAAACAATGCAGAAGAGCTGAAGGCCGCTATTGAAGCATCCTGGTCTTCCATAACACCTCAGCAGTGTCACAGGCTGATAGCATCCATGCCACGCCACATTGAGGCAGTAATTGCTGCAAAAGGGGCCCAAACCAAGTACTGAATACATATGCATGCTTATACTTTTCAGAGGTCCGATACTGTTCTATTTACAATCCTTGTTTTATTGGTTTCATGTAATATTCTAATTTTCTGGGATTGTGGATTTGGGGTTCTCATGAGCTGTACGCCATGATCATCACAATTATAACAAATTAAGGCTTGACTTATCTCGCTTTGCATGTAATGTGTCTATCTCATATATCAGTTTCACCTTTTAATTTGCATTACTGAAATTAATGAACTTTTGCACGATATTCTAATTTTTCGAGTTTTATATATATAATTTTTATTATTTATTAAAAAATAAAACAATGTAGATATTTCTTTTACATTGATCTCTGCCCACAGAAAATCCTGTTCTGACAAGTAGCAAGATATGGGTAATTTCATACAAGATTCAATCAGGACTAAGCATAGGCAGCCTGTCGTGAGCAGCAGAGAGAGGCAACTGAAGCATCTTGCTACTTGCTCTGCCACCATGTTGACCATGTGGAGGCATGGCACGGTGAAAGGAGATGCTGGGAGAGGGAGGACTCCCCCCTCCGCATCCCAGGATGCCTCGGGGCATGGCGGCTTTTCTCATCCACCGCGCTTGGCACAGCCACTCCCTCCATCCCACCCCCAGCTTGTTGCCGGAAATAGTGTCGGGCCAGAGAGAAGCCATTTAACCCAGCAGAGATTGACCATTTAATCTCCAGTCCCTCGGCTAAACACAAGGTTTAAAACTCGGGCTTGGGGTGGAAACAGCACCAGGAGTGGGCTTGATCCTGGCACTTCACACTTGCAGGCTATCCCAGGCAGAGCTGCCATGTCCTGGGCTAGGCTGCACATGTGAACAGCCTCAATGTGTTGTTATTCTGCCAACCCACACAGACTTATCTTTCCCATTTGTGGCAGATTTCCTCTGTGGAAGTGATTCTCACTCACCATAAGCAGGGTGGCCCTATCCATCCCCAGCACAGCATCCCTCCGGGCTGTTGCTGGGGTCTATCTTATGTTTCTTTTTTAGATTCTGAGCCCTTTGGGGATAGGGAGACATTTTAATTTATTTATTCCTTTCTGTGAAAACCCCTTTGGGGACGTTTGTTGAAAAGCAGTATATAAATATCCGTCGTATCCGTATCGTATTCATATCTGTATCACCACAAGCAGTGCTGGGTTTAGGCACAAGCTACGTAAGTTGCAGCGCACAGCTTCACATTATGAATACAAAGAAAAAGGACTAAAATGCAAGTTTTGCATAATGCATTTCCATTTACTGGTATTTCTAATGCAAATATGCTTTCTGCAACATCACTCTTTTTGTTAGATTATTAGTTTTTTCGTGGCATCTTCGCCAAGTAAAAATAAAGCTTTATTGTTTTTACTAGCTTTCCCGCACAGAGCATCTGTGGGCTAGTACTTTATTGTACTAGCCGCCACCGCCACAGCCCCTGCTTTATTGTTCAGTCTCATAAGTGTTCCTATTAGAAACAGGGAGAAGGGTGCCAATCAGGACCCTCCCCTGCAAAAGATCTGGCTGTCAGGACCCCCCCACCAACCCCAGCAGCAGGGCCAAGCCTTCTATCCTCCCCTCCTCCTCCACCACCTCAGGGATGGGGTGCCTATCAGGGCTCCCCCCACCCTATCAACACTTCCTTATCCTCTTCCTCTCCTCATCCCCATGCGGGCAGGCAGCAGCCTAGCTGTCAGGCCCGGGGGTCTCCCACCCTGCCTGCCCACCTGCAGCCCAGCTCCAGCTTCTCCATGCCTCTCTCACCATATCACAGAAAGGCCTGGCTGGAGCTCCTCCACGCCACCTCATTCTCCCAGCCTGGCCAGCCACCCTTGCCCAGACAGGGAGGGAGGCTGGCAAATGGGCAGGCAACGTCAGGGTGAGGCTAGGTCTGTCAGGATCCCCCCCCCCACCAGCCCCAGCAGCAGAATCGAGCCGTCTATCCCCCCCTCCTCTGCCCCAGGGATGGGGTACCTGTCAGGGCTCTCCCCCCCCCGCCGACTGAACAGCATCTCCCCCTCCCCCTCCCCTCATGCGGACAGTCAGCCTGGCTGTCAGGCCCAGGGATTTAATGTCAGGGGAGGTGGCAAGAGACCGGCCAGGGTGGGGGAGACAGAAAGAGCAGGTGGAGGCTGCCTGCCCGCCTGCCCGCCCCCTCCAAGCCATGTCAGAGCCCCTCCTGGGCTGAGGGCCCACCACTGTCACCCCAGCCACCCCCAGTAGGCCTGCTGCCCCCGTGGGAAAGTGGGCAGGCGCCCCCAGGCCCGCTTTTCCAGCTGCCGCATGGCCTGCTGCCTCGCCTCAATGTGACACAGAGTAGTCAGGGCTGCCGCTTGCCGCCTGCTCCACAGACATGCTTGAGGCTCAGCTTTCTCATGTGCGGGCACTTTCTACTCGCTCTCTCCTCTCCACCTCGTGCGCTTTCACCTCCTCAACTTCCTTACCTGCCCACCCAGTCTCCTTTATTTCCTCCCTTCCCTTTCTCCTGTAGTGGCCGTGTGTGTGTGTATGTGTGTGTGTGTGTGTGTGGTTAGCCACCCCTTCCCCTCAGAGCCAGAGAGACAGAAGGTGCTGATGTGGTTGCATTCTTGCACTCCGCTGCTCTCCTTGGTGGGATTGGTGAGGGAAGGGTTTGCCACATACCGCCAGCCAAGGACCACCAGAGAGAGAGAGAGAGAGAGAGAGAGAGAGAGAGAGAGAGAGAGAGAGAGAGAGAGAGAGAGATTGCCTTTTAAGCTTTTATGACATAGCACAGGGCCTCAGCATGTCATAATCATGGATCATCATAAGGGACCAGGTAAGCCAAGATTTACAAGCTAACTCACCCCAATAGGCTACAGTGAGGTTATTCATACAATCAAAAACTGTGTTCTACCTGGGTTTGGGAGCTCTGTGTTCCCAGTTGTTGGTTGTGTGGAAGCAAGGTAGGAGGGAAACCTGGGTAGCTTTTCCTCCTGCACACAACCAAAAATTGGGAGCACACCCAGCTCCCAAACCCAGGTAGAACAGTTTTTGTTTGTGTGAATGACCTCAGTTTCTGCTGGATACATGGGGTAGCTGACATACTGTGCCACATTCCATCTGCCTTTTAAGAGAATGTGTGTGCACTTATGTAAGAGCACACTTGTGCAAGACACAGGAATTGCACGAACACAGTTGCGCGATGGACAGCCATTAAAAATAATGTGCTTTGCACAATTGTTATGTATTGCACGACTGTGTGCACATTCTGTTAAAAGGCAGATGGAACATTGCGCAATATGTCAGTGATTGAAAGCTGAGAGGAGACTTTGGCATCATCCCATCCTCTTTTCTCCCACAGGTTTATTGAGCCAAGGGATGCAGGCTATGTGGTTCCTTGAGAGCAGCAGCTGTGGGGATTGCTCTCATGCCCTATGTAAACCTGTCCCCCTGATCTGTTTCATGATTCAGCCAGATTGACTGCGCCACCAGGTTTGCTCTTTCCCCCTTCATTTTCCACCCATGACCAAGCCCTATCAGCTACCGGAATCTTTAGAATCAGTTGGATATCAGTTGGATTCCTGCCAAGTCCTCTGACAAGGGTAGAAGCTAGTCTCTTCTCCCCCTACCCTCCAGATATCCCACCTCCCCTGGCCCCTGCAGCAGAGGGGACCTAGAGAAAGGAATGACCTACTGTATGTTGCCAGATACGTAGCAGGAAAGGAGCTCAGCGATTCTCCCTCTTCTGGGCTGAGCTCTTGTATTCCCAAAACAACTTGCACTGACGACATTGCACATTGTGCCTCGCTCCCGCAGGAGGGAGGGGAAAAGACTGTGATGCATCTTAATTCTGCCAGATTGACAGTGTCACCAGACTTGCTCTTTTTTCTTCATTTTCCACCCAATTAAGTCTAAGTGCTGCAGATATTACAGCCCTGCGTCCCTGCTTAATGGAGGGAAGCCCCTTCCCTACCGGAACATCACAGATCATGATAGTGGGCCAGTGCCAGATGCAATTATGAGCAGAATTTAATACAGAGGAAAAGAGAATTTGGGAGAGCAAGGCCTAGTGCTTGGAGCATTCTTGCCAATAGGTTGAAGTTCAAATGGGGTTAAATGGAGACTTCGGGGTCCCCTTTTGAGATTCAGAGGTCTGCTGAACCCCCATTCCTTGCCATTATGAGTAATGGTCAAAAAGGAGAAGGTGCCCATTTTCATGGGGCAGCCTGATGACAAGCCAGGACATTTTAACCATGGGGCTTCAAGTCATTCCTTCTTTGGGCCACATATTGCAACATGTGCTTAGTGGCCATAATTCCTCTATTCTCTGGGAGGCCTCGGCTATTGCTTTCTCTTGCCTGCAGATTGAAATGCATTCAATTTATAACTTGTCCCCCAAACACTCTCCTATGCCTGACAGCCCACGACAGGGAATGAATGCTGAGCAGACAGGGTCCCCGAACTACTCACAAAACAATCAAGGCATAGAGGGGGCAGAAAGACAAGCAACAAAGCCAAAGGCAAAAGCAGCTGCCATTTCATTTTCATTCACTATTTATAGTGGCGGCGGGGGGGGAGGGGGCTGGAGAGAATATGGGTGCCAGCAGCTGAAATCATACCAGAAAGTTGCGAAATCCACCCCAAATTACACAAACATTGTCTGCTCGGCTGGTGTAAGGGCGCTCCAAAAGATGCACCTGCTGATCTCAATGTCCTGGCCAATCTTTGGACATCCATAAGGGGCGATAGATCTAAGAGTCCCACCTTCTGAACCATCCTGAAAGGAAGTGTTGTAACACCAGGCCACATATCTGGAGAGAGAGTGTGTGTGTGCATGCAATCCTGACTACCTTTTAAAACATCTTTCTATCTATCATATTTATATACATTTGTATAGAAATCTTTTGAAGTCTAATTTTCTAATAACTTCAGTATTAAAATGATTCCATATCATAATGCCCAGAGAGTCGGTCTCTACATTCTCACATTCTCCTGGGACTTCATTGGATGACATCCTGACTAACACTGCACATGTCAAATAACATTTTGCATGTGCCGCTTAGGAGGGACCATTTTTGCCAACCCTCCATTCCTTCTGCAGCCCTCTATGCCTTCCGAAAATATGTCCCAGAGGGCCCTAGATGCTCAGATGGCCAAAGGAGTGCCGTTTGACCAGCTGTGATTGATTTTTTAGCTGGGCCCTCTGCAGAATGACAATGATCTTGCCACTCTCATGCAGCCCATCGTAATATCTTAGTGGAAAATGTGGCAGGAAATTCCTAGGATCATTCTTAGAGCCAAACACTGGGTAGGACAAGTGTCCTACCTAGCTCCAGGAGCTGTGCACACTTCCAATTTTTGATGGAGTGCGAGTAAAAACCTAGGCAGGAGGAGGGCAAAGTGATTTTGTTGGAGCCTCACACTGCGTTGGATGACAACTGTCCTACCCAGCCCCTCTACCCAGCTGCTTAATGACGTAGGAGGAAAAGCTGTCCTATGCAGTGAGAAGCTCCCATATGATCACTTCCATCTTCTCCTGCCTAGGTATTTACTTGCACGTGATCAAAAATTGGGAGCACGCGCAACTCCTGAAGCTGGGTAGGACATGTGTCCTACCCAAAGAATGATCATGTGAACAGCTTCCTGTCTAGCATTAGTCACTCTGACCATGTCATCTAAAGGTAAACATATACATGAGGAAGGAAACAGCTAAGGGGGAGGAAATTTGGAGCAGATAAGTGGTTGACTCCCTGCAAAAGGGTTAAGTACCCTCTCCCACCCGCTTCTTTGAGTGACAGTCTCTGTTCTTACATTCGTCTTACCAACGCTGCTGACAGGCTCTGTGACTTCCAAGGAAAAACATGTGCTCCGGAGCAATGGAGAATTGCAGAGAAGAGAGGGTGGGATGGAAGAAGTTACCATCATCCAGAATGATGGATTTCACAACGCAGACAGGTTTTTCTTCATTTGGGGTTTATTTTAAAAGCTGGCTGTTTCATGATGCTTTTAACCACTTGCCTGCCATAAATAACTCCCAATTACCACAAAGGCTTTGCTTTCTGGGAAAGCGAAGTTCCCTGGTGGGCCATGGAGGGAACTGTGGCTGGCTGCAAACAACCTAATAAGTCTCTGCCATCAACAGGATTTGTTGTTGCTTCCCGGGGGAGGTGGGGAATGCTCTGCAGACACTTTCAATGATGCAGCAGTTTAATGATTGGTGGCAAATTGAGAACCAGAAGCTGGTGACTTTCATACAGTACAGGGATAGTCAACAGTGCAGAGTGTATATATTCATTTTCTAGGGTTTGTATGTGCTGAAAGCCCTCCTTCCAAAAGAAAACCACATATAACAATTTCAATGTCTGTGCTCTTGAGGGCGAGCAACATGGTTTCCACCCATACTTTTAGAGAGCTTTGTGTTCATACAATGTGTGTGTGTGTGTGTGTGTGTGTGTGTGTAGGAGTATGTTTGTGCACTTTACATTTTTGCCAACTTTAAGAAAGGATCTGGCCACATCCCTGCTATTAGCTTCTATATAAGTGGAGCAGAATGATTCTTAAGCGTTGCAATTATTTCACAGAAGATACTAATAACTTGAGAAGATAACTAATAACTTGACATCTGGCCGACCTCTCCAGTGAGTGGGGAGGGGCTATAGCTCATTGGCTTTACATGCAGGTTCAAGTCCTGGCATTTCTCGGTAGGGCTGGGGAAACCTGGAACCTTGGGGAGCTGCTGCCAGTCAGTGCTGATAATACTGAGCCAGATGGATCAATGGTCTGACTCACTATGAAGCAGCTTCCTATGTTCTATTAAAACAGAAAAGGTAAGTGCTAGAGTTTCATTTAAGTGTTATTAAGTTAATAACACTGTCCCACCAAAATGTGGAGTGTCATGGTGAATTTTTCACAGTAACTAGTGACATCAGACTGTAACTTTGGAAGAAGACAGAGTTCTGTGTATAGGGTGATGGGGCTGATCTAGGAGCACCTATTCCTCTCCCAGGTGAAGCTCTAGCACAGACACAAATTCTGCAAGCTACCAGCAGAAGCTGACTGTCCATGGTGCTGGTTGGCTGGCCCCACAAAGAAACTTCTCTCTCCAGTCCCTTCATCTGTTGTTTTTTTTTTTTTTAAAAAAAGAAGTTTCCTTTTTTAATTAATAAGGTAATGAACGAACAGATAAGCATGCACATTCATGCTGCACTGTTAAAATTAAACCTCTATGGACAGGCTGCCTGAAGCATGGAGGGAGGGGCAAAAATAACAGAAAGGATTTGATTTGCTGATACACAGACCTGTCATTTCAGTTGTGAAGCTGGAAGGAAGGATGGGAGGAAGGCTCACCCTGCAGCCCAGGGGCCTTCTGGGAGCTCTCTTTCCTCGTTAAACCTGACTTCACCCTTCCATTACATGCCAGGCTGGAGCTTAGGGTGGTTATTTTTCTGTCTGTGGAAGTCACCCGCTTACAGCAAACAATACGTTCACCAGGAGTGGGAACTGAAATCCCCAGCAGGGGTGATGCCCTGTGCAATGCCAGAAAAGAGGGGGAAGAAGACCAATGCACCAATGAGAGAGAGAGAGAGAGAGAGAGAGAGAGAGAGAGAGAGAGGTTTGCACACACAGAGAAGTTGGGGCTCCCATCTCCCATGATTCCCCACACCAGCAGATCTGTATACGGCGCCATGCTGGTCCAAACACAGGAATTTTGAATGGGTTTAAAGATCCGTCCATGCACCCGGTGCTCCTCCCGCCAACTCATTTGGGTGCATGGAAGGCTTCACAGGGAAGGGGGGATTGCAGCCCTCCTGTTCTTTTACCATGGGGAGTTGGGGGCCCCACACAAGTGGGGTCCCTTTAGGATTTGCTCAATTCTCGTGAGTGTGCAATCCGATGGGAGACCTAGGGTTTACAACACCATGGTCCTCCTCAGTAGACTGGCCCTCTCATGAGAGGTGCAGGGCTCTTTAGGGGTAGGTGGCGCCATCGCTGTCTGAGGAAGTGCTGGCATGGCATGGTTTTTAAAGGGATCTAAATGCCCTTTCAATGTCGAGAGTGGGTGGACCATTCAAAAAATGTATGATTGTGCTCGGCACACGACCTTCAAGGTCGTGGCCGGTCGTGGCCACTCCGTTGACCTGCTGACGTTTTGCCCACAGTCTGGTCATGGAGCTTGCTGCGATTGGCCTTCACAGCTGAGCAGCAGTGAGAGGCTCCCCGCTCTTGGAAGGGTACCAGACCACGGTTCAGCAAATGTCTGCAGTGTGATTTCCAGTTCAAAACTGAAACTGTGGGTTTGCCAACCTCCATTTTCATGTGATGTCTAAGTACAACCAACCTCCCTCCCTACCTCCACCCCCTGCCACACACACACACACACACACACACACACACACACACACACACACACACACACTTTGATGAGCTTTAAGTTTTAAGGACCACCAGCTTTCTATTTAGCAATTAAATTGTATTAGTTTTTGGAATATCATGTCGATTTCATGAATATTGCATGACCGACGTTTTCAATTGCCTCTGAGAAAGAACTACAGTTTGAAATGGTTTTTTTTTGGTTGCACCCTTTTTGGTTGCACCCAGCCCTAAGTAAACATCCATGATGAACCCCAAACCAAAAGCTGCCAATATAGGCAAAGCGGGTGTATGCTGTGGTGTGGACTCCACTTGGACAGAGGTGCTGGCGGTGGCGGCAGTCACCTCTCCTCATTCCAGATCACATGTGGCCATTTCTTAGCGACATTGGCTCTCATACAATGCAGAGAAATGGGAACGGGCACAGATCCATCTATGCTGCTGCAAGGAATTAAAAAACATACCTGCACTGCTGTGGAGGCGGGTGTCTGTTCTTCTCCTACTAACTCCTGCATTGGAAATAATGGAATTATCAGTATATGATTGTGTGGAGCAGACTGTGCTGAAGTTAGTAAGAGCAGAGCAGAGCAGAGCAGAGCACACACACACAGACACTGCTCCCGCAGCAGCAGGGGTGTGTTTTTCAAAATCCTCCCAGCACTACAGGTGGATCTGTTACCATTCCTGTTTCTCTGCGCAGTATGTGGGCCACTAGTACTTCTGGTTACAGAAGTATAAGATGAAAGCACAGCAGTTGTTTCTGCAATGGGGTCCCGTGAGTGGGTTGGGAGCTGCCAGTATTGTAGCTAAGCAAGTCCGTGTGGACCTGATCAGTGCCGCAGTGGGAGATCAACAGAAGCCCCTTGTAAGCCATGCCAAATTTCTAGAAGGAAGCCTGGGATATCGGAATTGCTTCATGCTCCCCCACATTTACAGGCACTGTTAAGTCTCACAGTCAGTTCCCTTGTACAAAGTGAGTACTGAGGACTTATGGCGTAATGCCTGTAATATCTGGTTATTTCCTTGTAGAGCAAGTGGGAGCAGGCAAACATCCAGAAAGCTACTCTGTAAAGCAGCATCAGTTCCCCCCAGCAAAACAGTGTGCTTTTGTATCTTTGCGCTCGGGCTCCTTTCTAGCCAGCAGCAAAAACCAGACTTCTCTCTCCTTGGCAAGCAACACTCTAAATTGCCAAACTGTTGCTCCCCAACCCCCTCCCAAGCAGTATGGATGCATTCAGTAGCTAACAGCAACAGACATCAAAGGCGGTTGTACAAGCCTCTTCCACTGGCAAACAAGCACTGGGCCTATATACAAGCTCTGGGCCTTTCCAAATGGCAATAAACTGCGGGATTTTAAGAACTGTCATGCAGGTTTCAAGCATGATCTTACTCCCCATACACATGCGGCAACAAGCAATTGTGCTCCTTCTTAGCATGATCTCTTACCCTCCTGTACAAACCCCAAACAAGGACCTTGCGTAATTTCCACAGTTCCAACTGTTGGCCAGCTCTTGCATTCCGAGAAGAACCCGCCCTTTTCATTTCTTCTTTCGTGGGAACTGGGGGAAAGTCTGGGTTCTTCTTAGAATACAAAAATTGATCAGTAGGTGGTGCTGTGCAAATCATGCAAGGTCCCTGCTTGGTATGTGTATAAAGAGGGTAAAATTGCAGTAGGAGGGAGCACAGACGCTTGCTGCAGTGTACGTATAGGGAATACAATAATGCCTGGAACTTGCACAAAAACATGGTGATATCCCACAATTTATTGACACCTGGAAAGACCTTTTGAGAGAACATAAGAACAGCCCTGCTGGATCAGGCTCAAGGCCCATCTAGTCCAGCATCCTGTTTCATACAGTGGCCCACCAGATGCCACTGGAAGCCTAGAGCAGGAGTTGAGGGCATGCCTTCTCTCCTGTTGTTACTCCTCTGCAACTGGTACTCATCCTGCCTCAGAGGCTGGAGGTGGCCTATAGCCCTCTGACTAGGAGCTGTTGAGAGACCTCTCCTCCATGAAGTTATCCAAGCCTCTCTTAAAGTCATCCAGGTTGTTGGCTGTCACCACATCTTGTGGCAGAGAATTCCACAGGAAAAGGATATGCTGCATATCCAGAGAAGATGTCTACAACACTATGTTCCTCTCCCTCCCAAAATCCATGCTACTTCAAAATGACACAGACAGTTGCACAACAGCTGAGGATAAACAGGCACAGTCAATGTAACTGAGCAACAGTGGTGTGAATGGATATGAATGGTGCACTGCAGCACTTGATTCCCACAGGTTGCAAAGATGCTGAGGTAGAGATCTTCCTCCTCACCTGCCTATACATTTATTTGATTGGGTTTTCTAGACAGAATGGAGCAAGGTATCTGAGCAATTGTACATGTGTAGAAACCTGACTGGAAAATACTCTGCATCCCTCATCTGCTCCTCAGACTGCTCACTTGGCATAACAGGGCTCGTTTCTGGTTCATTAGAATGCGTGCAAAGAATCCAAGATATAACAGGAGCAGAATTGGCGATTCACTCTGTGAGCCAGAATGAGAGGAGGTGGGGGTGAAGGAGAGAAACAGAGGCTAAAAAGAGAGATCTGGAGAAATATGAAAATTGGGGTGTGGGAGGGCAAAATCCTCCCGGCAGGGTTTAGAGCCTGAGCGATGGCATCAATCACTGCAGAAACAGAGGCCTGTCTGATGAAAAAAGATTAAGGCATTTCCAATATGGTCAGGACGAAGGAAGAATCTCTGTGCCTCATTGGATGCTGCCGCATTCTGCATACATTAGAATTTGCAAGAGTTTGCTGTCTCCTGGTTGTTCTTCCAGAATATGCCAAGCCTCTGCACTTGGGTGTATAATATGCATGAAGGACACCGGATGTTTCGTCTCAACTTTGTAACAGAAGGTGGACTTTCTAGCAAGTTCAGGGGAGAGGGATTGCAAGGGTCTCGGAGACATTGCACCTGAGACCCAGGAGGGCTAGCCCATAGTCCATGAGATCCCCACAGAAGAGCACAGTTCGACAAACCCGACCCTTGCTGAGCCTGTTCCTGTGACTTTCTTCCCCTATGCCTGCTTGTACTTCAGCTGCCCAGACTTCAGGAAGAGGGTGGTGCACATTGTCCTTAGGAGACCAACAAGAGGGGAAGGTGTGCATAACCAAGCAGAAAGCCAACAAGAACCCTGCTTAATTTGCTACTTCCGATGGCCACTGACCATGGACACCTCTCACTGTTGTAATATTTACTTTGTAAAGCACCTGTTGCACAATGATAACTAGTAGGCTGTTTTAATAACATGCAGTATAAATGCAAAGTAAAGTGTAATCAAACAAGACCACCCAGGAATACACAATCACATGAGAGTGATAGTTACAAAATAGTAAAATACAACGTGGGAGTGGGGAAGTATGGAGATATTAGGAAGGATCCACTTGCTCGAGTGATGTTCATGGTGGGAAAAACATCTCAGATGGCTCCCACCCAGCTGTTAGGCTAGTGTGGTGGATTCTCAGGTGTTTAATTGCTTGGGGGTGGGGGTGGGTTTGGCTTGCAAGCATGTTACATTGTCCCCTAGTCTAACCTAACCCTCCCACCTGGATAGTGGTGTACAGGAATTCTCCCAGCAAGCAGCTCCCTGTCATGGATGCACTAGTGGGGTTGATTCTTGTGTGTGAACATCTATATCTATTGGAAGTGTGTTGCCTTTTGGCTCCCCACTGTATTCCTGATTTTTACAGACCCATTACTTGTGTTAGCAACAGCCATCTCATCAAGACAATGACCATCTCTTTCTTCAGGGATTCTCAAACTTGGATTTCTAGCAGTGTTCCCTCTAACAGGGATTCCCAGATGTTGTTGACTACAACTCCCAGAATTCCCAAGCAAAAACCATTGCAGCTGAGGATTCTGGGAACTGTAATCAACAACATCTGGGAATTCCTGTTAGAGGGAACACTGGTTTCCAGATGTTGCTGTAGTACAACTCCCTGAGGCCATTGTGGCTGGGGATGATGGGAGTTGTATTAGAGCAACATCTGGGGCTCCCAAGTTGGAGACCCTTTGTCTTAGGCTGACTTTTGTGAGGTTTTGGGGGTCAGGCAAATGCAACCACCATCCAGCCAGGCAGCAAAGAAAACAATTATGAATCCTAAAGTTTTCATGTCCTGCTGGATACCCTCAAGTGAATGCAATCAGTGCCCTATGGCAGAGCAGCCATTTTTAAAGCAGCATCCCTTTATTACATTGGGGTTGGTTTTAGAGTTTGCTGAAAAGGTATAGGAAAATAGAGAGCATTTAAGTTAATTGCCTTGATCAAGTTAGGTTTTATTTAATAAACATAATTCCATTAAAGTTTTATTGTACTAGATTTAAACTTTATTAATTTAGGTTTTACTTCAATTAAGTGCCTTGGAGTGAGTACTGATGACAGCTCTGACCAGATCTTTCCTGTGCACTGCAGTCAGTGCCACCAACAAGAAGGGGAGGGCCATGGCCCAGCATGGCCAGAGCTGCAGGTTCCTCCACCTACCACACCAGGCATCCCGATCTTCTGTCTCATGTTTGAGGAGATGGGCACAGTGCAAAGGACCCCAAGGTGGATGATGGCCACAATCAAACCACTTGTGCCCATTTCAGAGCTGACCCTTGCAGCACGACAGCAGCAGCCCCCTCTGGAGCTGGGATGCACTGTGTCTTTGGGCTCTGAAGAGCTGCAGCTCCCATGAACGGGAGAAGATCTAGCTGCTCTGGTGCACAGTGACTTTGATCTGGAGACCCGGGTTCAAATCCTCACTCAGCCATAAAACTCACTGGGTGAGTTTGAGCCTGCCACTTCCTCTTAGCCTGACCTACTTCACAGGGTTGCTGTGAGCATAAAAAGCGGGGGAGGGGATACATCTACACTCCCAAAGAAGTCTTCCTTATCATCTATTAGTGGTGATGTCTTCCTTATCATGTATGATTAAAGATAAGTATAATAACACATGAGGTGAAGCAGGCAGAAGAAATCTCCATCAGTGCTAACATCCCACCATAGCCACAAGCTGTCTACAAGCGGGTCACCCACTGGGAGAAGGTAGGGCCAATCAAGCCTGGCATTAGGAGCTGGCCAACTTGGGCACTGAGGGGAAAGAGAGAGGTCACGATTGTGGCTGCCGAAGAGTGCCCTGAGCTGCTAGCACAGCTGCTGCTAAGGCAAGCCCACCCAAGGGTTTGGGAAATGGGTCTTAGTGGCAGTGGCAGAAGTTCAGAGAACTCTTTGATACCCCATGCTGGTGGCCACCATGTTCCTTTGCCTGTAATGCAATGGCCGCACCCCTACCATTGCATCCAGTGATGCAACAGCCAGGCCATTTCATTATGGATCTTTAAAAGGGCAGCCAACAGCACCACACATTCACAGGAATGATGTGGATCTAGAAAGCTAATTTCTGGTGTGTTTAGGTGACCTAGAGGGAGTGCAATGTCAACCAATAACTTCAATGGTCACAGCAACATACGTCTTTGGGTGCACATCTGAGGAGACCAGGGGCACACTCAAAGAGGAGGCACTATTTGCATTGCCATCTTGGGTGCTAACACAACTTGGGAGATCCAATGGAGGCAATGAGGCAGTTCCCACAATCAGTGGGAGCCGCCTGGAGAGAGTTAGTGAGGAGAGCGGGCTTAGCCTGGTCTCCCCGTACACGAGCAGGCAATCTGCTCCAGGCAGCCGCAGCGGCCGCCCACATTACTGCCGGTTCTGTTACGGTGCCGGTGGGGGCTGGGAGGATTGGGGGCCATGCGGCCCCCAGAAGCTCCAGCATGCCCTGCGCAAGTGCGCAGGGCATGCTGGAGAGATCTCCGAGCCGGGAGGTGGCAGTTCACCTCCCCTCCAGGGGTCTCCTCATGAGTTGTTGTGGTGCGGAGCCACGCCACGGCAACTCACAATCATAAAAACCAGGTTTGCGCAGTGCTCGCTCCGCAAACCTGGTTTTAGCACTGGGCTACTTAAGCGGGTAACCCGCTTAGGAACCACCGGGCTTGCATCTGAGCCCGGTGGTTCTCACGAGGGGAGAAAATAAGGCTAGCCCCCGCTAGCCTGATTTTCTCTCATTGTGTGAATAGCCTCACTGTCTTCTCAAGGCTGGGCCAAGTACATGTAAGCCTTCATGTAGTGAGCAGCCAGCCAGCAACTACTGGGTTAATGGTGCAACAGGCTGTTTTCCCCTGATTGGCAGGCTAGAACCCTGAGCCAGTCCCAATCTGAGAAAAAGATGGACAGGCCTAAAGTGTTCCCCAGGGGCTTCTGGGGAGAAGGGTGTGCCCTGAGGGTTGCAATGGAGTTTTGTAAAGCTCTCCCAGGGTGAATTCTGTCAGTCCTAGGGCCAGGGATGGCAGGGTTGGCTTCACCAAGGTCTGGTGAGTGCCAGGAGGAAGGAGAAGCCCGGGTTGGGACTTCTGGAATTAGATTTAGGAAAAGTATTGGTGAGAATTGTGTTAGAGGTGTTATTTTATTTTTCTTGTGTATGTTGTATACCCAGCTACCCTTTTTGTAACCATTAAGAGAAAACCTCATTTGCAACCGTTACACTTTAAAATCCTGAACATGCTTATTTGTGGAAAACAATAATAAATTGGTTTTTTTCCTGGTTTAAAAGTTATCTCAGAGTGTCTGATTGTCTCTGGGACAAGAGGAAGCCCCTAGTTCGTTCTCTCTCTCTCTCTCTCTCTCTCTCTCTCTCTCTCTCACACACACACACACACACACACACACACACACACACACACACAGGATTGCCAAGGACTGCTATTTCCTCACTTAAACATTCATATATGTGTATCCACATTTTATATGTATCTGCTAGCACAGTAAAAAGGGGACTGGGGTTATCGCTCCCTTTGGTCAGAAAAGCCCTATTACTTGAGTGGTTGGTGGCAGCAAATTCAACCTACCAAGGATTCTGTTAGTTAGTTTAAGACTGGGTCAGCTCACAAAGCACAGGGAGAGGTCTCAGCTAAAATTTCTCTCACGTGAGCTGGCTGGGTCCCTTACACCTCATTATGATAGTGATGATGGGACTGAAACCAAAAAGCTGATGAGACATTAAGCACTAGAATGAGATACTCTTTGCATGAATCTTTGCCTCATCTAAACAAAGAGGAATATATATATATATATATATATATATATATATATATATATATATATATGGAAGCTAAAGGACTCTGTAACTAAGTCTAAGGACTTGTAAATGAAATAAAAAAAATTTCCCTACCTACCCTGCTTTTATTTCCCTCCCCTTCCTTTCATGTTTTCCTTGTGCCGATCTCTAGATTTCTAAGCCACTCAGGGCATCATGGATGCACACAGCCCTGTATACTATTAGTACTATTTAAACAATCTTCTCAGAACTTTAGATAATTCTAATACATGTGGAAGATTCTTGATTATATCTGATATTTATTCAATTAGTTAAAATTATGATTTTATTTATTTATTTATTATTCATTCAATTTATATACCACCTTTCCTAAAGTGGTTCAGGACAGTTTACACTAAAAATATGTAACAATGGGAAAAAAATTAAAAGCAGATTAAAATTACAATTAAAACTAGATAACATTAAAACTAGATATCATTAAAAGCCAGGCTAAAAAGATGGGTCTTTAAGGCTCTCCTGAAGGCCTCCAAGGAAGGCAAACCTCTTATATCTGATTTGCTATAGACTTAAAATATATTCTTTGAAAGGCACAATCCTCGCTAGGGAGCACATCCCATTGAACTCAGTAGGTGTTACTTCTGAGCAAACTTGCTTAGATTTGTGCTGCACACAATCCTGAAAAGCTAGCCCAAGATGTGGCTGGTTCTTTCCAATCAACATGTGAAATTCATTCTCTCTCTCCCCGCCCCCCTTCTTCTGCTTCCTTGGTGCCCTCAGCTCCTGGCTAGGAGAGTAAAAAAAAATTGACATTTCAAATATTGAAAATGACATTTGGAGAGTAATGTAGTTTCTTTGGAAAATGAAGTGCTGAGATTTTCCTCTGCAAATCCATCAGTCACTCCTTTCTCCCCCACTTCCAAATACCAAAGTGCTTTCCTCTCCAGGCTGGCATTCTGCCCCGAGTTCTCCAACAGAGCCACTGCAAAGCTGATGATGACCATCGATGCATTTGGATAATTTACTGTGGCTCGTAAGGTGATATGAACAGAATTACGACTTACTGGGGCATGAAGCCAGATAACAGATAAATATGCGGCAGGACTGCCAAAATACAGTTGTATCTGTCAGAATCTCCTCCCCTCTTCCTCAATTTCAAATCTGAAGGCAACCTGAGTTCCAGGTAATCCTGACACAGGGAGATATAACACTATGGGCTTGTGCATGCACACAATCAATGGTGGGTGGGCTGAAGGGGAGATACATTCCCATCCTCTGACTCACACTCAGTTGGGCTTACCTGCTCAGTCTCCTCATGATTGGGCTGCTGCCACCTGCTGCACACTCAGGGAGGCATGCTGTAAACCCAGGCTGGGTCCTCCAGTATCCCAAAATGCAGTGCACAAGCAATGGAGCAGCAGCCCTCAGAACTGTAGCAGCTCTGCTCTGCCTGGCCTTTCTAGCGCAGGACTCTATGAAAAGCATAGCCGCCAGATCCAGGGAGCAGTTTAAAATGATGCGGGAGCATTGCCTTATTGAGGCAGCCAGTGCCCCTCAGGCTGTGAAAGGGGAGCAGGGATGTGCCCGAACCATGGTTCAAAGCGCAGTTTGAACAACTTGAGGGAAATTAAAAAGGGAACTCTACGAAAATGGAGAGCAGGTGCTTATCTGCTCTCCACCTCCCCTCCTCCCGGGTTGTGTGTGTATGTCCCCCAAAGCCCCACATGCCATCAACATGTAACACCCTGCTGACCACACAAATGGTGCCCACGGATGCCATGTGTGTGCTGATGGCATGTGGAGCCTCTGAGAGCATGCGCCGGGAGGGGCAGCCGAAGCTGGGAGGGGTGGCAGCAAAGAGGGAAGCACTTGCTCTCCGTTTTCTTAGAGTGCCCTTTTTAATTTCCCTCAAGGTGCTTCAACCATGCTTCAAACTGCAGTTCAGGCACATTCCTAAAGGGAAGGACAGATTCTAGAATGACTCAAGGGCCATCTGCTCCCCTCTCCAAAGCTGTTCCGTAGCCTTTCTGGTTGTAGGAGTGCTCAGAGTTCTGCAAAGGAACCTCTTAGAAGTGTCTAAGAGTCAGCACCCACTCACTTACTCACACATTCACACTCCAGCTTGCACTGAGGCCTCAGAGAGTCAGTTGGCAGCCTTCACTCTTGGGAGGTGACTGTAGCTAGTGGCAGAGCACCAGCTGTGCATACCGAAGGTCTCAGGTTCAACCGACATTGCCAGGCAGGGCCAGGAAAGGCCCCTGTCCAAAACCTACTGCTGGGTCAGTGTGTAGAAGAGACAATACTGAGTTTGGAGGACAAATGGTCCGGCTCTCAGCATAAGTCAACTTCTTATAGATAGCAACTGCTCTCCGCAAATCAGGTAGTTCTTCACACAGCATATAATTAATATTGGCTGCGGGAGATGCAGCAATGACGGCGAGCTTAAATTGCATTAAATGAGGATTCGATGCCTCTATGGAGTGTTAATCTGTCAATGGCTGTTAACCATGATAGCTTAATGGAACTCCGTATCTCAGGATCTGTTGATGGAGGACAAATAACAAAGGAACCATTGCCTTCACATTCCACTCCTCGGCTCTCCAGGAACAACTGACTGGCCACTGCTGGAAACAGGATGTTTTCGTCTGATCCAAGAGGGCTTTTCTTATGCAATTTCCATTTCCAAATCTGTAACACCTGGTTGCTAGAACAGTTTCCAGCCTTAAGGGAACAGGGCAACAATGTCAACTGGTTCTTCCTGAGTCTAGTGCCTTCTGTATCTTTCTCCAGCTTGCCCCAGCTCTGTAAACCCAGAACTCAAGTTTGGAATTGCTCCTTGCTGGGCTTGGGGGTGATGAAACCAGGTCAAAGCAGGGTCTTGCCCGCTGTTGCCCCCAAAGCAACATTCCTTATTGCTCTGAGGAATGTCCTCCGGAAAGAGGTCCTTGCATACCCCTTATAACTTTCAGAGATATTGTGCAAGACCCACAAGATCTTCCAATACCCACAAGGAAGTTGGGATGTGCCCCAAATACAGTTCGAAGTGTGGTTTGAGCACATTTTGGGAGTTGTGGGGGGGGAGCTTTAAGAAAGAGGAAAGCAGGTCCTTACCTGCTCTCTGCCACCCCATGCAGCTTCCTGCTGAGGCGGTGCTTGGCCCAAGTCCCCCCCACCCGCCCGCATTGTGGCAGCATGCACATGGTGTCCATGCAGGTGTGGGTGCCATATGTGTGGTCAGCATGGTGTTGCTGACCACGCACATGGTGCCCGCGCATGCATGGACAGCATGTACATGCTGGCACCGTGCAGGGGTACTTGGGCCGAGTGCTGCCCCAGCAGGAAGTGCTGCCCCCCACCTCTTTCTTAAAGCTCCCACACGCCGCTCCCAAAAGGTGCTTGAATCACACTTTGAGCCACGGTTCGGGCACATCCCTACAAGGATGTTCTATGGGGGTAGCGAGGGTAATGCTGATCTCATAACTGTTTGCTCTGGTGTACATTTCAAGATGCCCATGCTGGTTTTATTGTTTTTATGGTTTTATGGATGTGTGGTTTTAATGCTGCAAGCTGCCTTGAGTTTACAGAGAGGCCGGAGGGAAATTGATTTTTAAAAACCTAACAAATAAGACTTCAGCTTCACATCTCCTATCCATAATAGAGGGATAACAACAGTGGTCTACTCATAGGGCTGTTCTAAGCAGTATATGTTAATCTTATATGTTGCCACCAGCTTACAGTTTTTACGGACAGTGTTTTAGAAACTCTGCTGAAGCAGTTCACGAGAGGGAAACACTAAAGCAGTTCACACGAGCAGCCCTACCCTAGTATGGCTGCTCAAGCCCAGGTAGTAGCCCTACTGGAGTAGGGCTGTTTGTGTGAAACACTGGGATTGGGGATGATCCTGGCACTGCCCCACTGGGTAGCCCAGGTCCCCCCCACCCCCAGGCTTTTACTGAGGTAAGCTCAGTCCCTGGTCATGTGTGAGCCTGAGCAGCCACAGAGCTGGGCACCTAGAGTGCCTGACTCACAGGGAAGTCCCCCAGTGCACCACGCTCTTTGTGTGGCACATTGAGGGATGCAGGAGGCCACAGCCTGCTCCTCCACCATTCCCTTGCCGCTCTCAGAGCTGCTCTATGCTGGTCGTGTGGGCGCACAGCACTGCTAAGTCTGAGAGTGGCTTACATCACTTGGGGGAAGGCAGGAATGCTCCTGCCTTCCCTTCAACCCTCCACAGGCCAGTTAAGCTGCAATCGTGTGAGCAACCTTATTGGCTGTTACCAAAGAAGGAGGGAAATTCCCACTTATACTGATAACTGTGGGGAGATGGAAGTTGGGGGTACTTCGGTCAGCACTGTGCTACTGTGTGGTTGCTATCTGGGTCCTGTTTCCTGGCTCATGCATGCACTGCTGACATCAATGAAGGTGATCAACCATGTTCACATGGTGCTGAGGCTGCTGCCCCCAGTGGTTGCCAGCAAGGGTGGGAATTCCTCTCCCTCCCACAACTGGCCTGCAGCAATGGCCAGAAGTTCCCCTTAGTGCCGGGGTTCTGAAATGGAGTTGAGAAGTCCTGTGACTGAGATGACAGGAATTGTAGCCCACCAACATCTGAAGATTCAAGTCTGAGAACCCTTGCCTTACTGAGCTACTTCACTGGCTGCCACGAGAACTCTGTTTATAAGAGAAAAACCAACAATGAAAATGTCTGAGTCTTATTCATGCATTACATTGTACGTGCATGCAACCATCTGTACACAAGTATTGAGGTTGTGTGAAGAGTTGTGCATGCGTTTGTTTAAAAAGTGAACCTGGGTACAGGTATATGCTTTGAATGTAATGTGTGAATAATTGTATGTGTGTACAGATATATATGTCCGTACGCTGTATACATGCAGTGAGCATAATGTTTGAACAGGGCATTGGCGTTCAAACAAATTAACTGGTCCAGCTTTGAAAATATGCTTGAGGATTAAATGGGTTTCTGTCAGTACCAATAGGCAACAGCAAGTGCTGTTACCTTCCTCAAATCCTCCCCCTGCAATCCCAAAACATGAACTTAAGCTACAATGCTACACATATTGACCTGGGAGTAGGCCTCATTGAACACGTTGGCTGGCATACTGCACAAGAGTATGTCAGCCTTGTGACCCATAGCCCTAGCCTGCCATCTGAAGTAGGGTTGTCAGTCTTTCAAGCTTGTCCTGAAGTCTAGGGGATCCACATCAATCTCCAAGAATGACTGAAAGCAATCCTGGAGATTTTAATGGCTCAATATTGCAAACTTTGGGGAGGAGCCAAGATGGCGATCAGCTAGCAGCTACCTAACAAGGCTCCCTACAAAATTCCCTCCAAGGGCATCTCTCCCTCGATCCATCATGCCCTCAAAAGGGAAAAAATGAAGCAGGGATAACAAAGAAAGCCCTGAGACTGAAAACGGTGTCCAAACTCAATCTGGAAGAAAGAGGAGGGGAAAACAGCTTAAACTTGATCTCTTCCTTTCACCAACGAAGCAAAGGGAAACCGTGAGTACCATCCCACATACTACGAACAGATTTATAGCCCTGGCCACCGATAAATCAGAAAGCACCCCGCCCCACACAACCCAACAAGGACGGCACAGGGGAGCCACAGATAAATCCAAATACCTCCGATCCAGCAAAACGACCAGACCGGAGACACCCCTGGAATGGAGAAAAGGGGCCCCCAGGAACTCCTCACTCACTATCTTGGTGATTCATGCCTTTTGACAGCCCAGACTTTAATTACAATGACATCTAAACTGAATGAAATCTCTACTAAGTTGGACAAACTCAGGCTTGACTTAGAACAATTTAGACCGGGGCAATGCTGACACACAGACTGTAATCTCCAGCCTGTCCCCGCCCCCATTGTGTGGGTTCAATATATGCCACGTCAACCAGATACTGGCATCAGACAAAGTTATCATAGAGTCCTGCAACCACACCAAGTCCTCATTGAGCTGCCTGGGAGGGGCTCCTTACTTTGGGCAAACAGGAAATGCATACCGGCTTAGTTATCGGAGCTTTTAATGATGCAACTTGACACCATAGAACTGAAAGATTTTCACTACCTTCCCTCTAGAGCTGGCTACAAAAGACTTTTTCTCACTTTTAAAACAGCTGCTAGCCCCTCACTCCTCTCGAGGCTGACTGATCATCTAAGTTTTTATTGCCTTGGTTTATGGATGTGGGGGTTAGACCACTCTGCTCTAGAAGAAGCTTCAATAAATCCCCTGTCCTGGTCAAAGCTCCCAGTCTTTTAAGCTCACCTCAAGTTAACCCTTCTACACCAAGTCCCAAGATAAAGGCAATTTACCAGGATCTTGCTGAATTAAAAATTAAAATAGCAGAAGCACGGCATAATACAAAGGCTCTAACTGAGATCATAACTTGTACAGAGGACTCCCTTTCTGTGTTGAGCTCTGACTCAGAGAGTGAAATGGAGATCCAAGGGGCTAAAAATACATCCAGAAAGCCCAAAAGAAAACTTTCAGTGCATTTTGATGATCTCATATCCTCAGATAATGAGTTTGAGATTGAATCTTTTGGCCCCTCCATTCCTCCTGTATGACAGCTCGTGCTGGGGATGGGACCCTCACCATCAGCCACCGCCCTCCTAGATGTGGACGTCCCTATCTCTAAAGAGGGCCCATATGTGCTAACTCTACCACTTGCAGAGGAGACATATCGAATGCAGGCTGACGCAAAAGAAAACTCACTGCCCCAACCCCTCCCCATCTTTCCAGCTCAGAAGGAGCTTGGGCTCTCTGCATGACGTCCCTCTCCCCTGAGGAGCAGAGCCACACCAGCACCCAGTCTAGGACTGCCTTATGCCAGCGATCCCCACTTTGACAATCTCATTGCACTGATTGCTCCAGACAGCCTGATCATGCAGAGGGATCAGTCACCCTGGCTCATCTCTCAGCAATGTCTCCTGGAGCCCACAGAGATCAGCCAAATGCAGGGGCATGATCCTGGCAAAACACTCACGATCCAGCAGGACTGCTGGCATTCTAAGCCCAATAGCATGCTGATCATGCTAGACAAGCCAACTGATACAGTGAGCTCACATGGCCCCCCTGTTGAGCCCCAGAGAAGGCAGACCAGACAGATATTGAAGGAGTCAGCGGGTTCCCAGAGTGACACATCAGGGCCCCCTGGAAGAACAGGAAGGGTGCTAACAGAGGCTTCTCTACCCACTAGACCCCAGAATGAGCTGCAACCCCCCAATGGACCTGCTGATGAACACACTAATCTCAAAACTGCCCTGACCTTGTGACATCCCCCAGACCAGCATGGGATCAAGCTCACATCATGGAACCTTGCCGGCTGAGTTCATTGCAGAGACACAGACTGCAACATCTTCATCTCACAATTTGATATAATCGGACAGCAGCCGACCTTACACTCAATGAATTCCACTCATTCTCTTTGGCGGTGGTACCTGAGACTGGGCGTGGAAGGCTCAAAGGAGGTTTGGCAATACTTGTCTCCACCTCCCTACAGGTAATGCTGACACCCCTCACCTCATTAAAACAATATGCTAAGGCCTTGCCAATCCATTTTGGTCCCAGTTCGCTGCTGTTAATTAATGTATCTCTACCACCTCAGCAACGGAAACCTGTAATTTGCTCTGTATGGACTGGGCTTGAGCAGTACACAAATGATCTACTGCTGGCCAACCCTGAAGTGCTGGTGGGGATGGAAGGTGACTGTAATGCTAGGATGGGACCAGATGACCACTGCTATTTACTCAACGTCAGCTACCCACCCCTCACCCAGGATCTGAGCTCCTACCCCTGTCCCGCTTGTCAAAGGATCAGAGAGCAAATTTTGCGGGGCTCTGCCTAGCACAAACAACTGCCAGACTTAACCTTCAAATCCTAAATGGCTCAACGGAAAGTGATCACCCAGGAGAATTTATATGTCTATCTGGTACAAAAACAAGCACCATAAACTATATTGCTGTTACCGGTAACCTGCTCCCCTTTGTTGTGAACTTTGAAGTCATGCCCCATGTAGATAGTGACCACTTCCCACTCCTCCTCCAACTGGCGCCCCTGGCCCAACAGCTACACCTGGAGACTTGCTACACTCCCAATATTTTATCAGAGGGTCGGGGGAGATGACATGCCAAATGGGCACTTGATCAAACAATAAAAGAATTGCTTGCAGTAGAACCCTTCCTGACTTACCAGTGAGACCTCACTTCAAAGGATTCGTATCTTGCCCCTTTGGAGAGGCATGACGCGTTAGTACATGAACTCCAACAGCATTTAGTTAGGAAAGTGGACTATGCTTCAAAGCCACCCAGGCATCCATCCAAACCCTGGTTCGGTAAGGATTTGCATAGAAGCAAAGAAAGCCCTTACATCCGCTTACCTCTCCTACAGTGCTAGCACTGGGGCAGATGCCTTAGAGGGCCTCTCACATCTTTCACAGCTCAAAAAACAATATAAACATCTATTGACAACCAAGATGAGAGAGGCCATGAGGGCCACTTGGTCACGACTTATCCAGGCAGCCAAAGATAAGGACTCCTCCACATTTTGGCGCATCACGGCCAACTCTTCCTACAATGGCATAACCCCAATAGATTCCCACATCCCTCCAGCAACCTGAGAACTGCACCTTCAGAGCCTATACGAGGACGTAACGGCAAACTTTGGTCCCTCTCCAGAGGATATAAAAGACTTGCCCAGCTGGCCACTGGTCACTGTGGCGGAGGTTGAGTCCCTTGTCTCACAATCTAAAGCGGGAAAGGTCCCAGGAGAAGACCTCATCCCTATAGATCTTATAAAAAGTAACCTGGAGTGGCGGGCCCCAGTCCTGGCTTAGTTATTTACCCATATTGACTGCCAGGGCTGCATCCCCAGGGACTGGGGTTGGGCGATCATCCTCGCCATATTCAAAAAAGGGCAAAGGGATGACCCTGCCAATTATAGGCCCACTAGCCTGCTCAACACCATCAGCAAGCTGTATGCCAGGCACATACATTCAAGGACTGGCTAGAGCAAGAACAGAGGCTGACAGACAAACAAGTGGGCTTTAGGGAAGGCAGATCTACAACTGATCAATTCCTGGTGCTCCAGCATCTCATTGAAAGGTCCTCTTCTAACAAATCTACCTCCCTCTCTGCTGCCTTTATAGACCTTAAGGCTGCACTTGACAAGTTAAGCTATGGGAAAAGCTTGAATGCTCCTCAATTGATCAACGCCTGCTTTATCTGATCCATGCCCTTCACAGACACATCACTCAAGGTGAGATGTAGCCCCCAAGGACACCTTACGAACCCTGTATCAACCCAGAAGGGAGTTATACAAGGATGTATCCTGGCCCCACTATTGTTCAACTTCTATATCAATGCCATGGTGAGCTGCCTCAATAACTCTGACTTCCACCGTCCCAAGTTTTCCGGAAGAGCCATCTCCATTTTACTCTATGCAGACGATGCTGCTATCCTATCGAGGACACTGTTAGGCCTCAGAAGGGCGATGGCAACACTATCAGAGCACTACAAGAGAGAACAACTTGTAATAAACTACCAAAAAACCAAGGCCATAACCAAGGCCATAAACCAAGGTTATGGCCTCCGCTAGAAGACCGACCATTGGAATATTGATGGACACAGAATTGATCAGGTTGCCTGCTTTACATACCTGGGGGTGGTCCTTCATGCCTCTGGCTGAAGAAGAGCCCATTGTGAACATGTTGCCCTAGTGGCACAGAGGAGCTCCACTGCCATCTTGAGGTTCCTTCGTTCTCAAAGCAGCTATTATGTACCTGCAGCGCTCAAACTATATGAAGCCAAGTCACTGGCACAATTATTATATGGCACCCACCCAGGATCTCCATCCAATCTGGAATGTGTTCAATCTAAATTCTTGAGAGGGGCCTTACAAGTGCCTTGCTGTGTCTCCAATGCCACTCTATGGCTGGAAATTGGCATGATAAAAGCGGAGGCTAAGGTTTAGATGACAGTTCTCAACCATTGGCTCAAACTAGCCATTTGTCCACAGGGCCTGGCCCTGCTAACTCTGCAGGACAACTTTCAGTCCTCATGGAAACAGGCTGTCTTCAACAAAGTGGCGCATCTGGGCTTCTCCCTGTCCCTTCTGTTGGCTATGGGCTGGGACAAGGCGAAAACAGCAATCAAGCAGAGGACATGGAATGCCAGGCAGATTTAAGTAAAGTGCCAGGCTTCCTGGCCCCGGATAGTTGTAGATTTACCGTCTCCCTCTCTGCATAGCTGGCACAATTGGAAATATCAAGCCATAGAAGGGCATTCACCCTTGCCCGGTGTCATGCCCTTCCCTCCGGAAATACAAGAAGATTCCACTCATGGAAAGGCTTTGTCTTTGTGACTCTGGGGAGGTGGAAACCATAGAGCATGTGCTCCTCTCATGCCCCTTTTATAAAGACAGTGGTGACAAGCTCATATGCCCCCTGCTTCTCAAATACCCTGGTCACTCTAGTCAAGTCTACACCAAGATGCTGCTCTCAGATGACAATCGGACTTTCATGTTCAATGCTGCCAGGTTCTGTGGGGCACCGTGCAAGATCCACCGGGTCCTGATCACCAGTTAATATCCCTTGCAGCAGACTTTCAACTATTGGTCATTTTACTTGATTGCATCATTTTGATTTGCTCCTCTACCTCACAAGGTAGCTTTTATATGTTATCTTAACCATTTTATATTTTTAGATGCCCCACTTTTAAAGATAGTTGTATACTTACTCCTGTTTTAGCCATACTCTATTAATCTCCCTACAGCTTCTAGGCTTAGCCTGCAGTATCCTATTTTATTAGTTACCCCACACTTTTTACAGTTGTAGTTCACTATAAACATAACCACAGGGATCATAATTATATAGGCTAATTATAGCCTTGGATTCACAGCTTTTTCGGTATATCTATCTGGTTTTTAATAATTTTAATGACTTTTATTTCATTGTATATGCTCTACTTTTAAAGATAGTTGTATACTTACTCCTGTTTTATCTCTACTCTGTTAATCTCTCTACAGCTTCTAGGCTTAGCCTGCTGTATCTTATTTTACTAATTACCCCACAGTTTTAAGAGTTGTATTTCACTAATCATAATCATAATATAATTATAACCATAATGATAATAATTATAGTTATTTTATAGGTTAATTATAGCCATGGATGTACAGCATTTTAGGTGTATCTATCTAGTTTATATTAATTTTAATGAGCTTTAGTTCATTGTATATGTACTATATCCTGTGCTGGTCTTTGACCGTAATAAAGATGATTGATTGGTTGATTATTGCAAACTTTGTTGGAAAAAATACTGGGCGGAAACACTGAAATATTTAGTCACACTGGGCAACCCTAGAAGTGGCCTCTCACGCCTCTCAGTGCAAACTAGGCCTTAGTAAAAGCACTGTATAAATATTTAAAATGACGACTATGATATTTAAAATATTTAAAATGACGACTTGTGCTGTCCAGGGTGGGCATGAAGGTCTGCTGTGCCATGGAGCAGACATGACATTTTTCTGACCAGTCATTAAATTCTGTGCCTCTGTGCCCTCAGGCGAGAGGGCATGACACTCACAAGCCCTCAAAGGGACACGGAGGTATTTCCTAACCACTGTGGCAAACAGTGCTTAGTGATCTGCCCTGTGTACATGTGTTCTGAGGCTACTCCTGCACAAGGTGTCTCCTGAGGCACTGTCTTGCAGCACAATGTGTGTAGGGGGGAAGGGGAGGTCTTCTGCCTAGTTGCTTTGCTCAGTTGATCGCATTCCTTTGGAGTGCCAGAGGACATTTAAAAACAAACAAACCAGCCAGCTCAATACAGTTGCTCGGGCCTGTCGGATGTGGAGGAAATGTTCCGTTGCAGCTCAGACAAGCAGATTGCTCCTTGGAAAGAATCTACAGCAGAATAAAGAGGTAGAATCCTAGATGGTACCACTTCAGGCCACAGGGGGGCATGCTGGATTTTTTAATCCCCTCCCAGTGGGAACATTCTTGGTAGGGTGTGGGGAGGGGGGCAGTTTGCAATGTGAAAAAATTATTTGCAAAAAAAAAAAAAAGAAGAAGAACCTACTACTTCAAGCAGAAAGGTTCTAGTCCAGACCACTCTTTGCTCAGTGGCAGCTGTGAAGAGGTAGACGAGTAAGCAGCTGTTGCCACTCAGGAACAAGCAAGGGAGAGGACAGGGGCTCAATGCTTTGTCGGCTGGTGTTGTTGTATTACAATGGTTGGGGCAGAAGACAGCTGAGTCAGCACAGTACAGAGGCACCTCTGGTAGCACCAGGGCTGCCAACATCCCACTACGACCTGAATAAGGGACACAAGGCAGGGAGTATGCAGGAGTAATTGTGAGCCTGTATGCTGTCGGTGTTTTTACCACTTTCAACTTCAATTACGGTATAGGCTACAACTTAGATTGCTTCTGCTCTGTTTATTGATATAACCATGGTAAGCCAGACTGGGTGTGATGTCATTTTGTTTTCGAGAATGAGAAGCGTTGTTAGACAGTAAAAGCAGGTTTCACATATGAACCCTGTCAAGTTGTCATCGCTTGCATGATTTTCATGATCCTGATATCTGGATTATGCTAAATTCGCCAGTCATTGATGGCTGTTAATAGGAACATAGGAAGCTGCCATATACTGAGTCAGACCATAGGTCCATCTTGCTCGGTATTGTCTACACAGACAATTCTCCAAGGTTGCAGGCAGGAGTCTCTCTCAGCCCTATCTTGGAGATGCCGCCAGGGAGGGAACTTGGAACCTTCTGTTCTTTCCAGAGCGGCTTCATCCCCTGAGGGGAATCTCTTAGAGTGCTCACACATCTAGTCTCCCTTTCATATGCAACCAGGGTGGATCCTGCTTAGCTAAGGGGACAAGCTACACTTGCTACCACAAGACCAGCTCTCCTCTCATAATGTTTTTGTTAATGGCTGTTAATGTTTGTGTTAGGGTAGCCAACAATCCCAGATGCTACCTAGGGACTGCTGGCAACCCTAGGTAGCACCAGTGTGGGCCAATTATGTCCATGGCCCATGCCTGTGCCGGGCACTGCTAGCTGTTCAGTCATGAGTTACATAGGAAGCAGCCTTGTTCTGAGTCAGAGCATACAGTGAGATCCATCTTATTCATTTATTATGTCTCTATGTAAACTGCCCTGAGCCATTTTTTGGAAGGGCGGTATAGAAATCGAATGAATGAATAAATGAATAATCCGTCTAGCTCACTACTGTCTACAATCACTGGCAGCAGCTTTTCAGGGTTTCAAATGAAAGATCCCCATCTTTATAGAGAGCTGCGCAATATGTCAGCCAAGGTATCCATGCTTAGATTCATGAGCATGGTGGACTTGAAGACCCATTTGGGCCACATGCATAGCACAAGGAAAGATTCTCATTACAAAGAAGGTCCCTCCACCTCACCCGCCTCCTCCATCCTTCCCAGTGGCAGCACAGAAGGTTCCTTTGAAACTCGGAGTAGATTGGAAGTGACAATCCGCTCGATGCCCAGACAGAGGCAGCTCGTGATCAAAGAGGTCTGATTAGCATAGATCAGTGGCGGCAACACAGGGAGAAGGAAATGGGAATAGGAGAGGAGAAAAGAGAAGACAGGGCCGTGTGCATGGGGCGGGGGGTGGGGAGAGAATCATTTGTTTGCTCACGGCATCTGGCTCCCATTGTAATTTCCTTCTCACGTCTTTCTCCAAGGAGGTCTCTGGAGGAAACTAAACTGAAGGTTAAAGCCTAGGTAGAATTGGTTGCTACTGAAGAGCAACATGCTTTAGATCATAACAAATTCAAACCATATCTGTGTCACGTCTCAATCAGCTCCGTACAGTGAGAATTGACTGCAACCTCAGGCCCGTGTATCGCTGAGTTCCAAAAGTGGAATAAATGAGAAACCTAATAGATGGTACAAGTTCTGAACACGCCACTTACATCTCATATGCTAGCTACAGGCAGCTTCATATGCCCGTCAAAGGCTGGAACTGTTGGCTGCCTGATTGTCTTCTGGACAGGGACCCCAGAGGTGTTTTTAAGGTGAGGTGGCTCAGGGTGGTCAGGACATGATAAAGGTTGCAAATTTTTCAGGTGGATTTTTATCTCTGCTTATTTAATGGGCAGACAAGAAAGGTATAAACTATCACATTCAATCTGAGTTTGTCGCAGTCATATGTACACTTGATTTTTAAAAAGAAGTCTCATAATTAGTTATTAATCAAATTAAAAGTTATAGAAACATATGGAATTCAGTTATGGATCTCTCTCTTTGTCTTCAAGACATTGCCTTAAAAGTAATCAAGACATCAGGATTTTTTTCTTGCAAACTGTGCAGATAGCAATGCTAAAACCAATCTGTGATGCAACCCCCCCCATTGTAATGATTTATTTTGTGTATAATATATTGTTACACATTTCCTGACAAATTTACAATGTGCAAATATAAGAAAACCATATGGTCCTGCATATATATTTACTCAGAAGTAACCCGCACTGAATTCAGTCCAACCAGGTGCGGGAACCAAGAAAAAGAGAAAGCAGAATAGCAGGAATTCATGTGTGTCTGAAGTGGGGCAAGGGGGGCAGCCCCCCTCCATCTTGAGCCAGACTCATTGAATTCAATGGGGCTTACTCCCAGGTAAGTGGATACAGGATTGCAACTTTTGACACCTTCCCTGAAAAAAATCTTGCAGACACCCATGCCGGAATTAAATGTATTTTGTTAAAATAAAATTAAAAAAATAAAATAAAATAGCAGGAGCCAGCGTGGTGTAGTGGTTAGAGTGCTGGACTAGGACCGGGGAGACCCGAGTTCAAATCCCCATTCAGCCATGATACTAGCTGGGTGACTCTGGGCCAGTCACTTCTCTTTCAGCCTAACCTACTTCACAGGGTTGTTGTAAGGAGAAACACAAGTATGTAGTACACCGTTCTGGGCTCCTTAGAGGAAGAGCGGGATATAAATGTAAATAATAAAAATAATAAATAAATAATAAATATATCGGTTGCTTTTTAAAAAAAGTATCTCTCTTTGAAAGGAACAGGAATGGGGAGAAGGAGACACCTTCCTTCTGGAACTGGAAAAGGTGCAGAAGAGGGCAACCAAGCTGATCAGGGGGCTTAGAGCACCTTCCTTATGAGGCAAGGCTACAACACCTGGGGCTGTTTAGTTTAGAAAAAAGTCAAGACATGATGGAGGTGTATAAAATCATGCATGGTGTGGAGAAAGTGGATAGGAAGAATCCCCCCCCCCCCCGTCCTGTAACACTAGAACCAGGGGTCATCTCAGGAAATGGACTACCCAGGAAATTGCCAAGAAATTTAGGACCAAGAAACGGAAGTAATTTTTCACACAACGCATAATCCACTTGTGGAATTCTCTGCCACAAGATGTGGTGACAGCCATCAACCTGGATGGTTTTAAGAGGGGTTTGGATAACATCATGGAGGAGAGGTCTACCATCGGCTACTAGTTGGAGGGCTATAGGCCACCTCCAGCCTCAAAGGCAAGATGCCTCTGAGTCCCAGTTGCAGGGGAGTAACAGCAGGAGGGAGGGCATGCTCTCAACTCCTCCCGGTAGGCTTCCAGCGGCATCTGGTGGGCCACTGTGTGAAACAGGATGCTGGACTAGATGGGCCTTGGGCCTGATCCAGCAGGGCTGTTCTTATGTTCTTATGTTCCCCTTCACTTATGAAGACAATCAGCAACCCTGAGTTTTTATAACACAATCCGTTCAGCCAGCTAAGCTGCACCAAGAACAAAAAACCACCTCAACCTACCCCAAAACACACATCAGCCAGCCATTCAGCAAAAGCAAGAACAACTCTAGTTATGTCTCCACCCTTGGCACGTTAGAAATACTACTGTTCACATGTGTATACACACCAAACTTTCATTAATGCGTAAGCATTGAAGAAGAAGAAGAAGAAACAGGGACTGGTAAAAACCATTGGCCTATATGAATAGGCAAGTATTTACTTTGAGTCCCTGTCCTCAAGGGGCTCACAGTCTAAAAAGAAACACAAGGTAGACACCAGCAACAGCCACCGGAAGGATGCTGCACTGGGACAGGATAAGGGTAGTTGCTCTCCCCCTGCTAAATATAAGGGAACCGCAACTTTAAAAGATGCCTCTTTGCCCAGTTAATAGATGAAAAGTCTCTGAACTTCACTGCAGTATCTTCCCAGGGAAGCTAGAGACCCAAGCCTTTACTGAGGCTTCCCCGCTCCTGCTTTAGCAAGTCCTGCTGCCTCTATCTCTTCCTTGCCCTAGAAGAAGGAGATTTTAGCTTTTAGTGAGGAGAAGTTCCACCCTCTCTCCCTCCCTCCCTCCCTCTACTAGAACCACCTTTTGCTGCTGAGCCAAATTCTAAGAGTCCGGTGGTTTATACCTTATGCTTGAACACTGCAGTAGGCAGGCCTGTGTTTGCTGGGCTGACACCAGCAACACCTGGGCCTCTACTGAGCAGGCTACTAGGTAAGGGACACAAGAACTTCAGGGATAGACTCCTGGACTGGAGCCTGCAATAGGTAGACTACAGGCACTTCATCTAAAATATGCATAGGATTGGTGAATAAGGATAGATAAATTCCATGCTTGCTCTGTTTCAAAAGGTAGGGGCCGTGGGCTGAAAATTAGTCCAACCTAAAATTAAAAATTAAATTCAAAAGGGATCCCAACAATACTGAAAATATGCAATTCATGAATATTATAGAACAGTAATGATGAACTAGAAACTCACTGTCCAGGACTTGGTTTTTCTACTCTGAATCATAATTAATTCTCTTTCTGTCTTCATTGACTCTTCTCAGTTGTGTCCTAGAGAATGGGCTGTAGTGACCAGTCTCCGCCACCATCTAAAGAGTTAACAGGAAGTGAACCTTTCTCTTGACTGATAGGCTGGTGAACTCCAGGGCTCAATCAATCAGTACACCAGGTAGGTGGGATCTGAGAGCTGTTGCTGGGATTTCTGGGAAGAAGAAAAGAAGTCTGTGCTGGGATTGTGGAGGAGGACATGCAGCAGTGGAGTTTGCTGCAGCAGGATGACTGTAGATTCTTGTAAGACAGGAATGCAGGAGGCTTGGTTCTCATCAGGAGTTTGGTGAGTTCAAGGGAACAGAAGCCAGAGCTTTGGCTTTGGGAATTTAGTCTAGGAAAAAAGTGTTTAGTCAGGCTTTGTGTCAGGAATTTATATTTCTTTGTGTGTGTTCTTTGCCCGCTGCCCGCCGCCGCCTTTCTCTCTCCAGCCCGCTGCCCGCCGCTGCCTTTCTCTCTCCGGCCCGCCGCCCGCCGCCGCCTTTCTTTCTCCAGCCCGCCGCCGCCTTTCTCTCTCCGGCCTGCCGCCCACCACCACCTTTCTCTCTCCGGCCCGCTGCCCGCCGCCGCCTTTCTCTAGCCCGCCCGCTGCCCGCCGCCGCCTTTCTCTCGCCCGCCCGCTGCCCGCCGCCGCCTTTCTCTCGCCCGCCCGCTGCCCGCCGCCGCCTTTCTCTCCCCTGCCTGCTGCCTGCCGCCGCCTTTCTTTCCCCTGCCTGCTTCCCGCTGCCGCCTTTCTCTCCCGCCACCCCCCGCTGCCTTTCTCTCCCCCTCCCCGCCACCACCTTTCTCTCCCTCCTCCTCAACCTGCCGGCTGGCCGGCAGCCACTGCTGGCACTTTCTTCCCCCTTTCCTCCTCAGTCCTCATTTCGGAACTCTCGCAGCCTGTCACAAGAGTTCCAAATCCTGGGCACTCATGTCCCACTCAACCCCTCTGGCACCAGGCCAGGGCCAGTCTTTCCCCGCCTCCCAGCCCAGGCTGCAGCCGAGACGGCCCCTCCTTACATCAGGCGGGCCAACGCCCAGCCAATCAGGCACCTCCGCCGGCCAAACAGAGCTCAGCCAATCAGGTGCCTCCTTTGCCGGCATTGCCTTGCCACAACACATCTCCATGCTGGCTGGCTAAGAGAATTAATTAGAAAGATAAGGTGGGTCCCTGTCCCCAAAGGGCTCACAATCTAAAAAGAAACATTATTTAGACACCAGCAACAGTCACTGGAGGTCCTGTGCTGGGGGTGTATAGGGCCAGTTACTCTCCTCCCGCTAAATAAAGAGAATCACCACGTTAAAAGGTGCCTCTTTGCCCAGTTAGCAGGGGTAGTAGTAGTAGTAGTAGTAATAATAATAATAATAATAATAATAATAATAATAATAATAATAGTTGTTAATTATCATCAACAAAAACATCTCAAAACAGTTTACAAAAGAGAAAAAATTTAATCTGTAGTGGTACCAATTAGTCTGAACAGTACAAAATTAATGAAATTAATTCTGTTTTTGTCTCTCAGAATTCTTGAGAAGCTTCCATTTGATTTCAGAGTGATGATACTTTAGGACCAGTTCTGCCTGTGTGCTTGCTTCTTTACCCCTGAACTGCCAGCTCAGCTTGTACTCTTGTGAATAAAGAGATGGTTATGAAGACAACATAAGTCTCCAGTGTGCTTTCCTCAAAAGAAAAATTGTCTTTAAAAGCTACTGCTTAGAAAGGGGGAACACAAAGCACTGTATTATCCCCACCTCCAGACTCAGAACAAGGGCAACAACTGTGATGGTTGAGGAAATTTCCCCTCCTCTAGCTGGTATGTTTTCTAAATCTCAAATGCTAACGGCTCCGAGAGAATGAACAGCAAACACAGAAATCTCTGGAAAATGCTTATATTGCTGTACAAAGGTGTGGATTTATCAGCATCCCCCCTTTGGGGATGTTTAAAATCCCCAAATGGAAAACGATAGCCTTGAGTTACTCGGAGACTCCGGGAACCTTAATTTCCTTGGAGAATCAATAGGAGTGATGTAAATAAAATAAAGCCTAAAATAAAATAAAATAAATGTAGGAACGGGAAGGGGAGGAGAGGAGAGGAAGGGAAGGGTCTGGCAGTTACAATTTATAGCCCTGTCTCTCCATCAAGCTGGGCCAGCAACTCATCTGTATGCGGTGCCAATTTCCCCCTCTGGGCTCTTGCCGAGCAAATTTCAGCTGAAACTCATAAATAAACCCTCTCCCTTCACCAGTTAAAGTTTTATTCATTGCTCATTTTGTGATATGCTGGGATTAAAAAAAAGAGTCCCCCCCAGATTTATCTTTTATCTGAAATGTGAAAGATTAAAGCTTCAAATCACCTGCCCACCCCAAGAATAAATTAAAAGGGGGGGGGAGTATCTCTGACAGGGCTTCTTGGGGATCCTCCCTGGAAAGGTTCCTAGCATCCAGGTTCAGAGCAGGAAAGTGGGCGCAATTTCAGGGGGCGCAATTTCAGTGTTTGCCCTAGGCGCTATTTTCCCTAGATACGCCTCTGAGGGTGAGGGAATCCCAGAGAGGGGCAACATTTTACCATGTCAGTTTCCTTGTGAGGAGAGGATACTAGAGACAGAAAATGAGGGTTAGATCCCACCCTTCTGTTTACAAAGACCCAAAGTGAGCAAGGGAGGAGGCAAGCACCCAAACAGTGCTGAAGTAACATCAGTCCCCTGAGAAGGAAACAGCATGCCCTTGACATCTTTCTCTTTCTCTCCCTGCCTCCCTTTCCCTCTCCCCACTACTCCCAAGGCTCCATCTTCCTGGACAGCTATGAAAACATCCAGCTTCTCTTTCCTTTGCTACCGACATCTCAAGCTGCCCAGTTCTTGCCTTCTGCCCTCATAGAAACAGGTGGGTATGTGCACTAGGGGAACCCCTTTCACATGAGCACTGCAAATTTCAACACTACCACAGCAACATGAAAAGAGAACAGTGCAGCCACACTGCTTCAGTGGTGGTAACATGAGAACCACACGATTGTTCCCGACAGCCATGGGTGTCTGCAGGACTTTTGGGGTGGGGGGCAAAGCCAAAGCCAGCAATCCAATTCTGCCCTCCCTGGGAGAATGCTCCATTGAATTCAATGGAAACTGGCTCAATCGGGAGGGGGGGGGCGGCAACTGCCCCCCCCCCCTCAGCCCGTGCTGATAGCTACAACAAAATAGTCATTTCTGCTTGGGCTCAGATTCCTCAGTCACTTCTTGTTGTTACACAGCTAGATAGCATGCTACTCCATCCCACTCCAGTGGCACTGGGATTGACACCCTATCCTTAGGGTAGGATTGACACCCTATTGACACCATGGGATTGATACCCTATCACTGGGATTGACACCCTATGGGATTGACACTCTATCCTTAGGGTAGGATTGACACCCTATTGACACCCTGGGATTGACACCCTATCACTGGGATTGACACCCTATGGGATTGACACCCTATCCTTAGGGTAGGATTGACACCCTGGGATTAACACCCTATCACTGGGATTGACACCCTATGGGATTGACACCCTATCCAAGCCATCTTCTAACTGGCCAGTGCTGGATTGGTCCAAGGCAGCAGGCACTCAAATTCCACCAAGAGCTGCTTCCTTTGTTACGCTTGTCACGGGGATCCGCTGTGTTAGTACATCTCAACATGTGAGACAACCATATCATGAGTTGCATCAATGCACATTGTGGTGGTGGTTGTGGTCACCATGCAGTGAATTACACTAATGGAAACAAACCAACCAACCCCTTATTTTTAGGGTTTTTTAAAAAAATCATTTCATTTCAAAATCACATTTTTCCTTTATCGGATATTTACTGATGGATGAAAAAACAATAACATTGTCCCCTCCGCAAATGGAACAGCTCAGAATTGCTTACAACTAGGGAGTGGATAAACAGCATTTGGCAACTTGCAAAAACTATCAAAGGTAAGTGACACTGTGAAATGAAAGGCAGAAGACAACATCAAAATCAAGGATTGCTGGTCCTGTGGTAGAAGTATGAGTTGTCCCCTTTGCTAAGCAGCATCCCCCCTGTTTGCATATGAATGGGAGACTACATGTGTGAGCACTGTAAGATATTCCCCTCAGGGGATGGGGCCACCTGAGAAGAACATCTGCCTGCTTGCATGTAGAAGGTCCCAAGTTGCCTCCCTGGCATCTCCAAGATAGGGCTGAGAGAGATTCCTGCCTGTAGCCTTGTAGAAGCCACTGCCAGTCTGTGTAGACAATACTGAGCTAGATGGACCAATGGTCTGACTCGGTATAAGGCAGCTTCCTGTGTTCCTGTGTTCTTTGGAATTATTTACATGGTAATGATTGTGTAGAAGATTTAGATTTAGAAAAAAATCATGCACAGATTGACAGCTGCTAAAATTTCAATGGTATCATAATCGAAAAAGTATATTACATCACTATGTCACTGGTATTACCCAATATGGAATATGGCAATTATGCCTAAACTAACATATTATGCACAGGCTTGAGAGGTGTGTTTGTGTTTGTGTGCGTGCGTGCATGCATGCAGAGACAGTCAACCTTCACAATATTTTGAAATAACGAGTTCCAAGATGATATTAGACTTTATTCATCATTTATTATTGTAAGCCCAGGTTCCCCACAGTAACATCTGGTTGTGGTGAGAAGAAACTGTAGGATTTCTCAAAGTGTGGCACATTGGATGAGGGTGGGAAATAATACCAAAGTTAGACTTGGGACAAATATGCCACAAAGTATTCTTGAATGATTCTCATGGCAAATATGTGAGGTAGGAAATCCCAAGAATATCCTACTGTACTTCCAAGTATTCTTAGAATGTTCTCCGAATAATTCTCATGCTTCATTTTCAAATGAAAAGTTAATCCGTACCTTTTTGCAAATCAATCACCAGCAGTTACCAGCTTAGCACCAGAAATTAGTGTCTCTTAGCAGGGGAGGTAGAGTCATGCCTTCTCTGAAAAAGACAGTTTGTTTTAAGGAATGGAAGAAAAAACTTTTTAAAAAAAATCAATTTGCTTTTGGGGACAGACACAAGGTTGCCTGATTAGCTTAGCAGTTGAGAAGGAGAATTAGATATGGCTTCTTTCCCCACTGCTCTGAAGACTGTGGTGTGCACGAACCTAAAATTGTGGCTCGGTTCAAATTTGGACCGGATTAGAACTGAACCAGTGGTCCCCAAACCGACCAGCTGGTCCAATCTTTTTCACCGAACCAGTCTGGCAGATCAAGGGGCTATATTTGTAAAGAGGAATCCGGTGGGGATTCCACTTTACAAGTAAAGGGGTGGGGGGATCCTCTATAGGGCAGCCAGGAGGGTAGTGAAAGAAGTAGTTAGAAGAGCTTACCAGCCAGGCATGGCTGCTGAGTGCTGACACTGCTGCTCCCCCCGCCCCTGGCTCAGACCAAGCCTTCTGCATCACCTCACCTCCAGCCTCCCTCCATGCCTCACCTCCAGCCTCATCAGAGGTTAGGCGAGGCTGGAAGTGACACAAAGTGAGCGAGGCATGAGGCAAGGTGAGGCAGGAAGCTTGAGGTGAGGCAAGCAAAGGTGAGGTGGGTGGCGAGGCTCATACTGCGTTCTCAACTAAAGCAGTGCAGGCACTTGTATGGGGGGTGATTTTCACGAATCTTCCCTCTGAAGTGTTCTGTGTCACCCTAAAATATGTCCCTGAAGGCTGTGTAACCCTCAGGGACAAGGCTTAGGGCAGCACATAGTACTTCATAGGGGAGGGGAGATTGGCTTAAACTGTGCCCTCCATGCAAGCACCTATGCTGCTTTAGTCCAGAATGCCGCAGAATGCACGTGTGCTTCATAGTCAGGATGCCAGCCTGGATAATTTAATGAAATCCAGTAAAAAATAAAATACCAAAAGAATTACAGCCCATCACTTAAATAGAACACTCACTATAGATTATGTCTGTTATACTCACTGGTTATCCTCCGACACATGTTTGAATCTCTGTTTCACTTCCCTGTTCTGGGAATGGAAAACCTATTTAGCACAGATGTTTTTAGGTTAGGATGAAGAAAATAAGGAATCCAATGCCTTCTGCATTCAGACAGCCATACTAGAATCTGCCATGCATTTGATGAAACTTTCATAGGGTCATCACACACCGTGGAATCTTACTGACTTAACGCGGACATCAACAAGCTTTTTATATCTGCATAGTCATGATATTTTTGCAGTTGTAATGATTCATATCCTTCTGACATTTTTACCATTCCATGCCCAATTAGCGCCTTACATCTTGCCCAATCCCTCAGTATCTGGTGCAGAGGGGTGTTGTCTCTGCAGGTTTTAATCTTCACGTGGGCCCTATCGATTGTAAGGTGTCAGAGGGGGATCCCAAAGTGGAGCTTTCCATGGTCAGACTTCAGCACTACCAGCTGCTTCCTGCACCACCACTCTGTTTCCACAGCAATCCCGAGAGGCGGAGTATTGTGCTTCAAAGGTACCATGGAAGCAGCAGTACCAACCTGCTTAAGCTTCCAGTCAGCTGACCATAAGAGCCAATCCCTATCAAAGCCTGGTTGCAATGCTTGCTCCTCAGTCTGAGAGATGCCCAGGTGCCTAGATCTTGATTACAGCCGTGGCTCTTGAGGCCTGCCAGGTTTTGAACAACGCTCCTGCTTCTGGCCCATATGAACCAAGCTTCAGCTTCTCTGATCCTAAAAACCAAACTACCTGGAGTCTATCACTTGCAGAGGCCTGATATCTCTATTACAAATGTATACCATTTTGATGCCCCCTTGCCATGGCTTTCCCCAAAGAATCCTGTGGAGTGTAGTTTAGGGAAGTGTTGAGAATTCTGTTCTAGGTCCTCAATCTCAAAGCACTATAATTGCCTGGAAAGGGGGGGGGGGCTGTTAAACCAGTTTAAGCCTCTAGTGTATCCTTGGGTGGCATCCCTAGGCATGTTATACCCTTCATGTCAACTGCTAATTGCAGATTCTTCACTGCCTGCTTTTAGTACTGAAAACTTGGAAATGGTATGTAACTGGGCAAAAGGTGAAACCTTTTGGAGTTTAATATGTCACACAATTAAGAGATTTCTTTGATGCTGCCTCTCCCTGACCCCTCCTCTCCCCTGTTAAGAGAGAACCAGCTTCCCTTCATCTTTAATTAATTAGTCCTCTTAATGAAATCGTTAGCACGTTTCTGTGCAGACCTGAGAATCTCACGTTAGGCCTGGTATCATGGCAATATTTGGAAATTAAACCAATAAATAATAGATGTATGTTCTTAATGAACTAATTTAAAATGGGGGTGAAGAGCCTGAAAATTGAAAAAAGGAAAAAAGGGAAAGTTTTGTTGCTCTTCATGAAAGCAATTAGTGCCTGCGCCGATCGAGAATTAAGATGGCAAATGTGTAATCAATTTGTTTTATTAGCAAATTTGAGAGGGATGCTTAATATTTATTGGTTTATTGTTCAGAGTACCCCTCTCCCCCCACCCCAATTCTGCATGAACCTCCCCTATGAAACCAACTCCATTTCAAGAACAAAATTTATTAAGGGCATAAATTTGTAATGGGCCAAGTCGCTACACAGATGGAATATATATTGCTAATGTAATTTTCCAAACCAGTGACGAGCACGTCTCCTGGAGATTTTTATGGCTAAGTAATACAGTCTAATATATCGCCGAACAGCAAAATATATTAAATATGTATATGAAACACATCAGAAAAAAGGATGACAGATCGTCCTTTCACTATGTTATATATGGTGGCAAGGGGGCAGGAAGGGAGCTGTTCAATCCGTCAAAGAAAAAGTTGCTTAGTTCAGGTGTCTGGATGTGGAACGATCATCTCTGTCATCTGATCTGCGTAGGCAGACACTCCTGCATTTTATCCTGTTGCCACCTAAAGGACACTCTCCATACCTCAAGACTTCAGAGACAGTTTCCCTTTTCACAGCAAGTTCTTTAACAGCACTCGTTCCCAGCATTGCAAGACGTGCAAGGAATTTTTGTTCATGGACAAGAAGTGAAGTCCTCCTATGAGACAGAAAAGCTTTTGCACTCTCTGCATTGGAAGAACCACCTGTTCTTCCAGCCCAAAGACCAACATGGCTGATTTAAGCCCTGCCAGCATCTAAGGTGGGACGGCGAACCACTGCCCACACCTCTGGCTCTTCCTCCTCCCTCATCTTCCCAGTGGTGCATGGAGTGTGCTGCTCTTCCCTCCCTTCATGCTGACAGGTCTCCTCACCCACCCAGTGCTTCACTCTACTCCAGGGCTTCACAACTTCAGCCCTCCAGCTGTTTGGGGACTGCAACTCCCTTCATCCTCCCCAGCCACAGTGACCAATCGTCAAGAATTATGGGAGTTGTAGGCCAGCATCTGCAGGAGGGTTGAAGTTGTTCAGCCCTGGCCTAGCCCCTTTCCACCAATCTTCTCTCCCCATCCTGGCTTTTCTCTTTCCTCCTCCCACCATGGTGCACAAGAATGTTTAACTCTTGCCCCTGCCTCCCCTCTGCCCCACTCCAGATGTTCCCCCTTTCTTCACTCTTACCCTCTTACCCGCCGCCTGCATCAATCTACTGCCTGAGATGGCCGCCTCACCCAGTCTCCTCAGCAGGCCAGCAATGGTTTGTGAAACAGTGACTGACTCCTCTGCACCAGAGGATCCAGCACCACCAAGACTAGTTGTGTGAGTACAGCAAGACAGGAAGCGAGTGACCAATTGTGCAGGCCAGAGGGGTATGCCCTGCAGTATCTGCGGGCTCATGCAGGAAACAATGCAGAAGGCCCACTAATCCTCCCCTTCCCTCTGGTCTGAGGCCTTGGCGAATTGGCAGGGGCAAGGTCAGCACTTACACTCCCTTATACAAATGTAGGAATTCAAGGTTACTCAGTGCACCACTATCTTGGGCAGAACGGTAACAGGTCTCAGTAGGAGAAATGCTGGGTGGCTGAAGGGACAACGAGGATTCTTCCACTGAATGCTCTGGTTAGCCCGGTCTGGGGTGATTTGACTGCAAGGAAGAGTTTTGGTGATGCCACCCCCTAGTAGCAGCACTTCTGGAAGCAAAATGTGTGTGTGTGGAGGAGCAGGGCCCACCCAGCTGCTGCCTGAGGTGGTGCATTCTTCTCTCACACATATTTTTAGCAGTGCACAAAGTGCACAGCACTTTCCATCACACCAGTAGATCCTCCTTCCCCACCCTCCCATACTGGTCGTGGTCCCTCCCATCTCACTTCCCCACCCCAGCACAGCAGCCCTTGCCCAGAGTCTCCTGGAAACAGCATCAATCTCCAGGTGACCACGGAAAGCAATCCAGGAGATTTTAATGGGTTGACATTATGGGCAAATATTGGGGGAAAGAACCTCTAGGAATTGCTTCAGCCAGAGTTGGCAACCCTGCCCACCCTGATAGGACTTCCCTATCACTCGTCCCAGCAGCCTTTCCTATATACCCACCTCTATCCTATCAGTCCTCCCTTCCTTCCCTCCCACCCAATCAGGTGGCATTACTACATTTTCCCTCACCTTATCTTACCCTGCTGTGCAAGCTGCCACCATCACTCTTCACATCCTCCTACTACTAATACTTTGTTCCCACTTTGACGTTTGAAAAGCCAGAGGCCAGGGAAAGGCATGGAAGGAAGGGCACTGAGGAGAAGAGGAGAGTGCTGAGCTACAGCAGCTCCTTTCTAGCTGGTTTAGAGGAGGAGGAGGAGGAGGAAAAAGGCATGAGGTAGCAGACCATCATGAGGGTCGGTCCGGAGGCGGCAGGCTGGTCAAAGTGGCAGACCTGTAGAGATAGCAGATGGGCAATCCACTGCCTTCACCCAGCCTGAGGCAGCCTGCCTCACCCAGCCTCATTAGTGGGCTTGCTGTGTGGAGAAGGAAATCTCCTTCCTTCTCTTTTCCTTTTCAGCTTGCTTACGGGGATTACAGGCTGCTTCCTTCTTCTGCAAGAGCTGCTGGGAACGTGGAGTGTTTGTGTAAATGTGTTTTATATCCCTCAGCTTCGGGTTGGTTTTTTGTTGTTGTTGGTTTTTTGTAACTTAGGGTCAGTGAAGATTTTTTTAAAAAACCTTTTAAAGATTTCCTACACACAATTAAGACTCCATTGCACGGTAGCAGCACCCTTTGCAAACATGCCTATTAGCTGAGCTCAAATAGAAGAACATCCTCTTCAGCCTCATTTTGACTGTGTGTGCAGTGCAGAATGCAGACTGCCGACAGAGCAGACCATCAGACCAGAGCAGTGAGTGTGGAGCACAACTTAGTTAGTCTCAAGAATGGACACATGGAGCTCATCTCACAGCAAATAATCACCAAGAAAATATTATACACAGGAGAGAGCTGAGCTCCACTGTCCATTTCTCACCACAACATCATCTCACAGACCAAACCTCAACAAGTCTCAAGGAAGGAAAGCAACCAAGTTTTGCCTTTGTTCATATGAGATCCAGCAAAACCAGATAGTCATACATCATAGCAGCAGCAGCAGCACAGCAAGCATATTAAACAGTGCTGAGGAAAAAAAACCCACATAGTTACTTGATAATAACTAAGTCTTCTTTCTTCTCTTCATGTCTGGAATAGGTTGGCCTGACATACAGAACCGGGTCAGATTTAGTTCGATCATGGACTGGCTGCCAGTCCAATTCATGATTGAAGCGTTTGAATCGAGCCAGTTTGGCACACCCCTACTGCCTAATTGATTTGGACCAAATTTAGTGCAGTTGTAGTGAGTGTCACAAAGGGACACCTCAATGGCATAGTTTGTAATGATGTCATCCACCCAAATTCAAAATGGCGGTCACATGAACGTTTCAGGCACAAGAGGTCTAACTTGTGAACCACCTAACTGATTTGAACCAAATTTGCTACAGCTGTAGGGACAAATTGGGACACCTCAGTGACATACTTTGTGATGATGTCATCCAAAGCTATTTAAGATGGCAGATGAGTGAAAATTTGAGGTGCAAGTAGGAACTGATTTGGACCAAATTTGGTACAGTTGTAGGGACACCTAGGGATAACTCAACGGTGTAGTTTGTGACGATGTCATCTACCCCAATTCAAGATGGTGGATGTATGAATTTTTAAGGCTGAAATGGGCTAACTTGTTAGGATGGCAATTTATTTATTTATTTAAAATATTTATATACTGCCCAAAATGCAAGTCTCTTTGTGGTTTACAACAAAACAATAAAAACAAGTGAAAAGGTTAAAACATTACAACCATTTAAAATTTAAAATGTTAAAAAAAACTATTAAAAACCACCAAACTATTAAAACAATTAAAACATCAAACAATTAAGATTATAGTGAAAGGAAAGTAGACAAATCAGTTCATAGATCGATAGATAGATAGATAGATAGATAGATAGATAGATAGATAGATAGATCTTTTTTTAAATTTTAAGGCCAAATTTGGTTTTTGATTTTCACAAGAAAAGAGAAAAGTTGTAGAAAAAGGCAGAGAAGATCTTTAAACTAGAGGGACAGTAGTTTGAATGGCTGGGAACATTGCTGCCTGAGATGAGAAGAGAAAATCTTTGAGAAAGCATGGAGGCCATACTCTTCCAACACACTTTCCTGAGATGAAGGAATTTGTGGTGCTGCTGTGAGAGAAGGGGATCTGGAAGAGGCTGCAGCTATTTTTCTTCCCCTGGCAACAGAGAGTTTGTAACAAACACAACCATGTTGAGCATCTTGGATGAGGATTCCTGTGGGCCAGCAGCCCCTGGAGGTGAACTGTGGGAAAGTAGGGAGACAAGCCAGCTAGGGAAAGAGCATGGTCCTTTAATATCTGAAAGAGACACACCAAGTATTCGCAGGATGATTGCCACTGCAGGCACACACCTAAAGAATAGAATGGCTTGTCAGGACCTCTCATAAAGGCAAAGTGTGCTGTCAAGTTGCTGTTGACTCCTGGCGCCCACAGAACGCTGTGGTTGTCTTTGGTAGAATATAGGATTAGTTTACCATTGCCTGCTCCCATGCAGTATGAGATGATGCCTTTCAGCATCTTCCTATATCACTGCTACCTGATATAGGTGTCTCTCATAGTCTGGGACCTCTCATACAAACCTGTATATAAGGAAGCCAGTTCATTATCAATAGGGAGAGTAGAGAGGGCGTATGTATGAATGTATGTATGTCTGCCTGCATACATTCTCTCTCCAAAAGGAAACACTTTATAGCCATAGAGGTGTTGGCCCAGCCTAGGGGAACCAGGAGGTTGAGGAGCAGAAAGTTATCCTTGTGAAGCTGACTTTAAAAGGTGACCTGACCCCAACAGCCAGGCTATACCACTGTGAAGTAATTCCACAGAACCAAGAAGAAGTATAGGAGATAAGAAAAAGGGAAGAAATAGCAAACAAGTCCCCTGGTGAGGTGAACCTATAAGAGCTGTAAATGGCAGAGTGAGCTCTAACTCTGGACTGTGAACTGACAATAAAGAAGATTGCTGGAGCTGTAAGTGTTGCCTTTTTTGTTTTGTTTTGCCATCTGTTCCCTGTGCCCCAACCTAACCTGCTTGAGGCTGAATGGCCCTCCTAGGAGGAAGCAGAGTTGACAATTCGAGACTGACAATCGGCCAATACGGCTCATTTCCAAGGAAGGTTGATCTGTACAATGGCATGGCATAAGCATCCTTTTGTCCACTTAGTCCAATAAAAGTATACCTCCTTGACAACATGACAAGTGCTGTATCTTCATCCCAGGCAAGGGCACATACCTCTAATGCCACAACCTGGTAGCCCAGTTAGACACATATTACAAAGCAAAGGTGGATTAGCATGTCTGAGAGCAGAGGACAACAAGACTGCGAGACCCTTATTCCAATTCAAGTTCTTTATTTCAGACTGTGACCAGCTTAATACCAACTTTAACTCATCCCAATCAGCATAATCATGTTCCCAGTATCTATGTACATCTGGGCAATAGTAGGACAAGTGCTACAAGGGCATGCCGGATTTAGTTTTCTTGTTTGTACCTGACTTTTCCACCAAGTTCACAGTGGAGAACATAAGGCTATTAGCCCATTTTATCCTCTCAATAATTTTGTGAAACGTGCGGCTGTGTCATAATAAGGTTGTTCACATGACCAAACTGAAAGGCCAGACACCCAGCAACTCCCTCTGGCTCTGGAGAACGGTACGCACGGACCCTCCTCCATCACTTTTAGCTCAGGTGTCAAGCCTAAGCTACCCAGCTGAGGAGCCCTGGGGTCGGGACTGATCCCAGCACTCCTCCTCATGACCAGCTCTACCAGGTAGGGCTGCACGAGCCCTGGTAGAGCTGGATGTGAGAACGACCTCAATGACTGCCCAAGGTCACCCAGAGGGCATGGCTGAGCAGGAATTTGAACCCAGCTATCCCAGTGCTTGGTACTACATTACATCTTCTTGACATTGGGAACAGTCATACAACTATGCCCCAAACATGCAAATAAGCATTGAGGCCAGAACTGAGTGGTGCCATGTTTGATTTGTGGGCTTCCCCTGCCTCCTTTATATGGTGCAGCCACTAGGACTGCAATTTGAAGCACGAGACCAGTGCGGGAGGGTTCTTTACCCTTTTCCTCATATTATTTTTGTGCGGAAAATCCCACTACCACCGCCACCTGCGGGGAAAGATTTTTTTTTTTTATGTTTTTAAAGAGTTGGAAAGGTAGTTTTCAGCTGAAAAATGGCATGAGGGGAAAGGGTTAAGAATCATTTCTCCTCCTGTGCTTGTTTTCTGCTTCAAATTGCTACTTCAGCAGCTGCATTTTTTAAAGTGAAAAAAAAGAATCCCAGAACACCACGTGACATATCGTTCCATCATAAGACTATGTTCCTTATAATGCTTTCTTGTCTAAACATACTTTACTCCTATATATTCTTTGAGCTGAGGCAGCAAAAAATGATCTTATATCACCACAGCTGCCACTAGAGTGGCTGCTGAATTCTACCTTCTTACAGACATCAGTCCGAAGCCATATGGCGATAACGGGAGTAACCAAAGATACATAAACTGTCAGTTTAGATCATTCATTTTCTTATTCAAAAGGCTATTTGTCACACAAGAGTTTGGTTTTTCAACGTTTTTCATCCAATATCTGTCTATATGCAATCAGTTTAGCCATAATCTATATACATGGTCAGATTGCCAATTCTGCCACCTGGGCCTACAGAAGAACCCAGACTAAGTCTGATGGCTGAAAGGGTTGAGAGGGGAAGACTAGCATAAGAACATAAGAACAGCCCTGCTGGATCAGGCCCAAGGATGCCCATCTAGTCCAGCATCCTGTTTTGCACAGTGGCCCACCAGATGCCGCTGAAAGCCACAGGCAGGAGTTGAGGGCGTGCCCTCCCTCCTGCTGTCACTCCCCTGCAACTGGTACTCAGAGGCATCCTGCCTTTGAGGCTGAAGGTGGCCCACAGCCCTCCGACTAGTAGCTGTTGATAGACCTCTCCTCCATGAAGTTATCCAAACCCTTCTTAAAGCCATCCAGGTAGTTGGCTGTCACCACATCTTGTGGCAGAGAATTCCACAAGTGTATTATGCATTGTGTGAAAAAGTACTTCTGTTTGTTGGTCCTAGATTTCCCGGCAATCAATTTCATGGAATGACCCCTGGTTCTAGTGTTATGGGAGAGGGAGGAGAATTTCTCTCTCTCCACTTTCTCCACACCATGCATGATTTTATAGACCTCTATCATGTCTCCCTGCAGTTGTCTTTTTTCTAAACTAAAAAGCTGCAGGTGTTGTAGTCTTGCCTCATAAGAAAGGTGCTCTAGGCCCCTGATCATATTGGTTGCCCTCTTCTGTACCTTTTCCAGTTCTACAATGTCCTTTTTTAGATGTGGTGACCAGAATTGTATGCAGTACTCCAAGTGTGTTGTATAAGGGCATTATAGTTTTGTATAAGGGCATTATAATATTAGCCGTTTTATTTTCAATCCCCTTCCTAATGATCCCTAGCATGGAATTGTCCTTTTTCACAGCGGCCGCACATTGAATTGACACTTTCAATGAGCTGCCTACCACAACCCCAAGATCTCTCTCCTGGTCAATCACCAACAGCTCAGATCCCATCAGCGTATACTTGAAGTTGGGGTTTTTCGTCCCAATGTGCATCACTTTACACTTGCCAACATTGAACTGCATTTGCCACTTTGTCGCCCACTCACCCAGTTTGGAGAGACCCCTTTAGAGCTCTTCACAATCCGTTTTGGATTTTACTACCTGAAAGAGTTTGGTATCATCTGCAAATTTGGCCACCTCGCTGCTTACCCCTGCTTCTAGATCATTTATGAATAAATTAAAAAGCACCGGTCCCAGTACAGATCCCCGGCGGACCCCACTTCTTACTTCCCTCCACTGTGAAAACTCTCCATTTATACCTACCCTCTGTTTCCTGTCTTTCAACCAGTTAGCAATCCACACATGTACTTGTCCCCTTATCCCATGACCGCTAAGTTTCCTCAGGAGTCTTTGATGAGGAACTTTGTCAAAAGCTTTTTGGAAGTCTAGGTAGACTATGTCAACTGGATCACCTTGATCCACACACTTGTTGACACTCTCAAATAACTCCAAAAGGTTGGTGAGGCAAGATTTCCCTTTGCGGAAGCCATGCTGGTTCTCTCAGCAGGGCCTCTTTCTCTGTGTGCTTTACAATTTTATCCTCGAGGATGCTTTCCATCAATTTGCCTGGAATGGACGTTAGGCTAACTGGCATGTAATTTCCCAGATCGCCCCTGGATCCCTTTTTGAAAATCGATGTTACATTTGCTACTCTCCAGTCCTCTGGTACAGAGCCTGATTTCAGGGATAAGTTATATATTTTAGCAAGGAGGTCGCCAATTTCACATTTGAGTTCTTTGAGGATTCCTGGATGGATGCCATCCGGCCCTGGTGATTTGTTAGTTTTCAGTTTTTCCAGACAGTTTAAAACATCATCTCTTGTCACTTCTATCTGACTCAGTTCTTTAGCCTCCATCCCTAAAAAGCCTGGTTCAGGAACAGGTATATACTCAGTATCCTCTGCTGTGAAGACAGATGCAAAGAAGTCATTTAGCTTCTCTGCAACCTCCATATCCTCCTTAATCATCCCTTTCACTCCCTCATTGTCTAATGGTCCAACCGCCTCCCTGGCAGGTTTCCTGCTTCTGATGTATTTAAAGATGTTTTTGTTTTTCCCCTTGATACTTTTGGCTAAATTCAAATACTTTTGGCGAAATATACTTTTGGCTAAATAATAAAAATAAATACTTTTGGCTAAATTCCCTTGATACTTTTGATATAATAAAAAATATAATAATATAATAATATAATATAATATAATATAATATAATATAATATAATATAATATAATATAATATAATATAATAATAAAAATAAATACTTTTGGCTAAATTCCCTTGATACTTTTGGCTAAATTCAGTTCCTCAAACTCTCTTTTTGCCTCCCTTATGGTCACCTAGCATTTCTTTTGCCAGGGTTTGTGTTCCTTTCTGTTCTCTTCATTTGGTCAGTCCTTCCAATTTCAGAAGGAAGTCTTCTTCCCTTTTATGGCTTCCTTGACGGTACCCTTTCGCCATGCTGGCATTCTTCTGGACTTAGTGGTACCTTTCCTCCTTTTGGGTATACAATCTAACTGGGTTTCTAGTATTGTGGTTTTGAGTAAACTCCATGCACTCTGGAGAAAAGTAACTCTCCTGATTTTCTGTTTCAGCTTTCTTTTCACCATACTCCTCATTTTGGAAAAGTTTCCTCTTCTGAAATTCAAAATGTCTGTGTTAGACTTCCTTGGTGATTCTCTCCCCGCATGTATGCTGAATTTGATGGCACTGTGGTCACTGTTCCCTAAAGGGTTGATGACACTGACATTACGCACCAGGTCCTGGGTGCCACTCAGAATTAAGTCCAAGTCCAATTAAGCAATGTTTCCCATGATGTGCATTCAGAGAAGCAAAAATACCATAGTGAGGCAGACCCCAGGATCTTGTGGACATGAAAGTTTCATAGAGATTTCTGTAATTTGTTTACAGAATATCTAGTTCACCAAATCCTATACACTCTTACTTGGGACTAAGTCCCATTGAACTCAGTGGTTGACATATTGAGCAATGATGTGCCAGTGCAGCTGGAGAGCAGCCTAACAGCACTGGTGCAGTAGAGAAGTGGCCATTTTTGACAAGCTCCCCTTCTCCAGGAAGCCCTCTGTGCCACCCTAAAATACGTCCCTAAGGGTTGCACAACCCTCCGAGACATAGATACTCTAGCCCTGTATATCAGCCAGTGGGACACTTCTGAGTAAACATGTGCAGCATTGCACTGAAAGTGACTGACAGTATATGTGTTAGTTCCCTTGCACTCTCTATAGATGAAAATAGCAAAATTTCAGCCACAGCGAGAGAGCAAGAGGACTAGCATTCATACACATTTTTCAAAGCATGCAGAGCCTTCACACCAACAAAAGTTGGCCCAATAATCATCTCACCTACTTAGCATTTCTCCTGGATAGGCAGGAAGGTCTATGCACTAAAAGGTTGTTTTGGTAGCACCAGGGGAGGAAGAATAAAATAAAATAAAATGCATAGTTGAGATTTGGATTTAAATGTGTTTTGCTTGCGGGATGGGGGGTCAATTAGCCATGAGGGCAATTTCCCCTTCAGCTGGTGCCAAAAGAGAATGTAGACCTTGCACCACTAACCGCTTCCAAATGGAGAGCGCATGGCATCCATGCAGGGATCTCTCAGCCAGATACATTTTAATGGGCTTGATCTACTAGTAGCTGGAAGGAACTCCTTGCCCTGTACTATTCCAAGGTCAGACAGACTAAATTATAGCAGAGATGAGTCATCGTGGTCTATGTTTTCTGGGATGGTTTAGAAGCAGGAAATAAAGAAAGAGGCAGCCAAATACCCCAAGCAGGGGAAAATGATATAAAATGAAGGTAGAGAGCTGTCCCCACACCACCGCCATCACTATTAGAATTGCCATCTTTTTTTCCTGTCATCATTCTCGTCTCTTAAGCAGCTGCGCAGTTGTCAGGCTGTGCGGTTGTCAGTAGTTCAGCAGGTATATGTTTACCTAGCATAGAGATGGGGAAAGCTTTGTTGAATTTCTGCCTAGCAGTCAGCTGTTAAAAAGGAAAGAAGCCCTGACAGGATAACGTGGCTATCCTAAGCACCACCCACACTCCCTGAATGGGACTCAGTCTTGTTCCACAGTCTGCACTGAGAACATGCAAGCAGAAGGGTGGTGAAACATTGCCTCCCTTGCTGGCCCCAAGTGAAAGGAGAGCTGGTCTTGTGATAGCAAGCATGACTTGTCCCCTTAGCTAAGCAGGGTCTGCCCTGGTTGTATATGAATGGGAGACATGATGTGTGAGCACTGCAAGATATTCCCCTCAGGGGATGGAGCTGCTTTGGGAAGAGCAGAAGGTTTCAAGTTCCCTCCCTGGCTTCTCCATTGTAGGGCTGAGAGCGACTCCTGCCTGCAACCTTAGAGAAGCCACTGCCAGTCTGTGAAGACAATACTGAGCTAGATAGACCAGTGGTCTGACTCAGTATATGGCGGCTTCCTATGTTCCTATGACTGTATTGTATTGATTTGCAACTCAGGCTCAGAAATTAAACCTGGGGGCTCAAAAAGTCCCTTTCAAAGTAAGGGTAAACTTCCAAAGCCCCCTGAGGTTCACTTTTGAAATCAAGCTCAAAAAGGTTTGCCTCCCTCCTACCAGCCCTCCCAATCAGCCCTCCCAGCTCACAAAGCACGCCCTTCACTCACCTTCCTGGCAACAGGAGAAATGCAGGGAGTGAGTTAGGAATGGGATTCTTTCCCCACTCCATGGCCCTAGTATGCAACATGCCAGAGGAGACAACTCCCACCAACCACCACGAGTCGCTTTCAGAGAAGTTGAAGACCTGGCAAGTCATATCAGGAAAATGGAGGGAAGAAAAAGTCTCCTCATGCCTCATGCTTTACCTCCAATGTGCTATGCATCAGGGCAACGCAGGGGTATACACAAGGAACCTCCCCCCACCCCCATATGCTCACTACTGGAGGGTTGAGTAAAGGCATATTGGGGGGGGCATTGCTAGTAGGAAAGGAGGGGACTTTTCCAAGCCTTGTATTAGCCTGGAAGAAGATCTAATTTATTCTCAGTTTCCTCAGGAAGAAAGCAGATGGAGAGGAGAGCTGGTCTTGGGGTAGCAAGCATGCCTTGTCCCCTTAGCTAAGCAGGGTCCTGGTTGCATATGAATGGAAGACTTGATCTGTGAGCACTGTAAGATATTCCCCCAGGGGATGGAGCCGCTCTGGGAAGAGCAGAAAGTCCCAAGTTCCCTCCCTGGCTTCTCCAAGATAGGGCTGAGAGAGATTCCTGCCTGCAACCTTGGAGAAGCCGCTGCCAGTCTGTGAAGACAATACTGAGCTAGATAGACCAATGGTCCAACTCAGTGTATGGCAGCTTCCTATGTTCCAGATCATTGCCAAGTTAATATGAAGTGAACCCAGGAGAGCTCACTTGTGCCTACTGGACACCTCAGGTATAGGGGAAAGGGGTAAAAATACCCCCTATAACTACGTTTACTCTCATCCTTCTAGAGCAGGACTAGGCAACCTTGGTTCTCCTGCTGATGTTGAATTACAACTCCATTTATTGTGGCTGGGGATTATGGGAATCATAGTTCAACAACAGTTGGAGAGCCAAGGTTGCCTACCCCTACTCTAGGGGGAGTCCTCACTATGGTAATCTAACAAACCTATCAGTAAACAATCAACATTGTACTGGGCTACAAGTAGAGAACTGGAAAAAGCAAGGTTCATACATCAATCAGAGATGGTTTAAAAGAAGGCAGGAGAGTCAATAACAAGTTTAGAAAGCAAATCTATTAGTAAAGAAGGCAAGAGAATTGGCCTCTTTAGCTTCTAGGAAAGAACACTGAGGCAGGAACATGGAGAATGGGATTCCCATCCATGAAGGGCAGCTGTAATGTAAGACACAAGTATACCGTTTGTGGCTTCCAATGGGCAAACAAAACAGAATGGGCTTAAATTACAGGAAATAGCATTAGGGTTAAATGACAAGAAGGAAGTTCTAAGTCACATCTGGAGAGTTCTTCTTTTCACTGGGCTGCTGTTAAGTACAAGTTGGATCAACATTAGACCAGGGGAGCCATTAGGAATAATTACCCTGGATTAATGGTTGAAGCTAACAAAAAGCAAAGACACCAGGGCTTTTGTTTATCTCACTGGCACGGTTTTCATTCTGTTCTTTCTCCACAGAGATCAGAATTTTAGTCTTACAGCCCTGTGGAAGCAGTGAGGTTAAGAGACATGCCCAAGGCCACCCAGCCGGGTTCATAACTAATGGGGGAGTGCAACCCCACTTCCTCACATTTATGCACTGGGGTTTTTTTTTCCCCTTTCAAAAGACCCTCTATTGTGCAACTGCACTGATGGCTTGTGCCCTCATCTTTGTGCAACAAAACACAGATTTTCCATTCAGTTTGCACCCAGATCATATGCCTTTCAAGATGAAACGGTATGGCTTTCCTTTGAACAGTAAGGCCACTGGCAATGAAAATGGACAGTGCAAAGTCAGTTATAGGAAGAGGCCATAGTTCAATGGGATGGCATCTGTTTTGCATGCAGAAAATCTCAGGCTCAATCTCTGGCATCTTCAGGCAGAGACAGGAAAGATCGCAGCCTGAAACCCCAAAGAGCTGCTGCCAGTCAGTGTAGACAGCATGGAGGAAGTTGCACCAGTGGTCTGACTCAATAGAAGGCAGCTTCATATCTTCGGTTTACTTATATCCAATATGCAACTTTTAGCAACAGAACTCAAGGAAGGTATAACAGAATTCCCAAGGAATCTCCCATTCATGCATTGATCAGACCCAGAACCGTTTCAGCAAAATTGCTGCATTGTGTGCCTTCAGTCCACATCCTGGGATTTGAATCCAAGAATCCTGATCGTAAAGCTTTTATTTACTAAACAGAAAGCTAGCTCAGAACTAAGGGGAAGTTTCTCCTTCCATCAGGATCCTCAAAAGGCACCTTCATAGAGTTTATGCAATATATACAATTATGTTTAAACATCCATGTATTGTTTGATTGGTCTTTAAGGCCATTTTAAAAAATTAATTCACCATCCTTTTATTTAGAAGCATAAACCTCATCTATCCCAAACACTGCTACTCAGCATTTTTACAGGGCTTTGGACTGATCAAAACGTTTCACATATACACACGTGGACAAATCTGTTGGTATTCTTACAGCACATTGAAAAAGTGTTGTATGCCTCCTGGAAAGCAATTAAATGGAAAGCAATTGTCCCATGTATACCTGCATGCCTTTGATATGTCATCGAGTAAAGCAAAGCAAGTGTGAAAAGAGATAAAGTATGGCTTATTCTACAAAGATATTCGAAAGTGGTCTGGACACATTTGTTGGTACCCCTAGAAAAGATCATAAATAATTGGATTAGAGTGATTTTTCAAATAAGCTGTTTTCTTTAATTAGTATCACACACGTCTCCAATCATGCAATCAGTCATTCAGCCTATTTAAATGGAGAAAAGTAGTCACTCTGCTGCTTGGTATCATCATGTGTCCCACAATGAACATGGACCAGAGAAAGCAAAGGAGAGAGTTGTCTGGGGAGATCAGAAAGAAAATTATAGACAAGCATGTTAAAGGCAAAGGCTATAAGCCCATCTCCAAGCAATTTGATGTTCCTGTGACAACAATTGCAAATATGATTAAGAAGTTCAAGCTCCATGGGACTGTAGCCAACCTCCCTGGATGCTGCTGCAAGAGGAAAATCAACCCCAGAATGGGCAGAAGGATAGTGAGAATGGCAGACAAAAAGCCAAGGACAACTTCCCAAGAGATACAAGCTGAACTCCAAGGTCAAGGTCCATCAGTGTCTGATCGCACCATCCATCACTTTTTGAGTGAGTGGACTCAATGGAAGAAGACTCAGGAAGACTCCACTGTTGAAAGAAAAACATTAAAAAGACAGAAAGGAATTTGCTAAAATACTGACAGGCCACAATGCTTCTGGGAGAATGTCCTTTAGACAGATGAGACAAAACTGGAGCTTTTTGGCAAGTCACATCAGCTCTATGTCCACAGATGAAAACATGAAGCTTTCTAAGAAAAAGAACACCATACCTACTGTAAAACATGGAGGAGGCTCGGTTATGTTTTGGGGCTGCTTTGCTGCATTTGGCACAAGGTGCCTTAAGTTTGTACAGGGAACAATGAAATCTCAAGACTATAAAAAAAACATTCTGGAGCAAAATATACTGCTCAGTGTCAGAAAGCTCTGTCTCAGTCACAGGTCATGGATCCTCCAACAGGATAATGACCCAAAACACACAGCTAAAAGCACCCAAGAATGGCTAAGAACAAAACATTGGACTATTTTGAAGTGGCCTTCTATGAGCCCTGATTTGAATCCTACTGAACATCTATGGAAAGAACTGAAACATGCAGTCTGGAGAAGGCACCCTTCAAACCTGACACAGCTGGAGCAGTTTGCTCAGGAAGAGTGGGCCAAACTACCTGTTGACAGGTGCAGAAGTCTCACTGAGAGTTACAGGAATTGCTTGTTTGCAGTGATTGCCTCTAAAGGCTGTGCAACAAAATATTAGGTTAAGAGTCCCATCATTTTTGTCCATGCCATTTTCATTTGTGTTATTATTCTGTTGCATCAATACTCTAAAGCAAAGTCTGATTTTTGTTAAATGCGGAATAAACGATGATGTTTGTCAATTACTTTTGTTAGTTTCAAGTTATTTCAGAGACAATTGTGGGTTCTCCTTTTATCGTGGAGGGGTACCAACACATTTGTCCACGTGTGTACATTACAACTGTCCTGCAAAGTTGGCATTATACCCACATTGCAGATGTGGGACTGAGGCTGATAAGCAATAGCTTGCATAAGCCCACCTAGGGAATTCATTTGAGAATGAGATTTGAAGCAAAGACTTTCCAGCTTACATACTGCTGTAAGAATAGGAGTCAGAGGTGCACCTAGGTAATTTTGGAGCCTGGACCTAAAGGCCTTTGGAGCCAGCCCACCCCCGCCATCCCCCATGCAACTTAAGTATCATCTCCCTGCACATATGCACGCTTGCGCGCGCGCACGCACGCACACACACACACACACACACACCTACCTTCGAACTGGCAGTCGCCAGTTCCATGCACATCCCTACAGCAGGGTGTGGCACCCAGTCAACATTAGAGCCATCGCACTAACACTCTACCGGGTTTCACAGGAGCGTGCGCAGCTCTGGCTCCCAATTTTTGGTGGCAAAACTAGCACTGTCCAATCATGAGAACGCGCTTATTGAGTGATTCACATAATTTCTTCAAACACTTAGTCTAAACATTCCAGTCTTCTGGGACTCTTAGGTCACCCCAGCCCGCCAGCCTTGTTTTACTGGCTTAAAAGCTGGGTGGGGAACCATCAGATCAACAATGCTTGGGAAAGGGGGGGGGGCGGATTCCGTTAGCATAATGGGCTCTAATTTGTTTCCCAAAGGCCACTTGTCTTCAGGACTGGCAGAGCATGAATTATACCTGCAGCATCGGAATGAGGAAGCTCCCGAGGAGGTTTATGGAGCCTACTTTGACACCAGATCCTCATTAAATCACAAGGCTGAAAGGAGCAGCATTAAAATGTCAAGATGGCACTAGTTTACAGTTAGCCTACGAAAAAGGTACCAACTAGGGCTGCCACCTTTGGATCCTGGTTTTCCAGGACATCAACCTTTAAAAAAAACAAAAACCCTTCAGGGTGAAAAGTGGCTTTGTGGGAGGGCAGAGAAGGGACTGCAGTCGAAAAGCAACAGACAGAGAAAGGGTTAAGCACACCCCTCCTCTCTCCCTCCCCAACCAGTTTCAGCTGCTGCTTGCTTCTCTGCTGAATATCACCTCCGCTTGAAGCAGGGGTGCTTCTTTAATGAGGCAAAGTGAGGTGGTCACTTCAGGTGGCAGATTATTAGAGTGCCAGCAGGGAGGCAAGATGCCCCCTGCTGCCACCATCGGAGCAGCTTGTCAGTGCTGATCTGATGTCTGAAAGCTTTTCAAGCGGCAGCTCTCCCCACGCTTCCTGCAAAGTTTGCAAGAAGCATAACTTGGAGTGACGAGGGGCCTGCCAGTCCCCTCCACTCCTCCCTGCCCCCTTTCAAAAAACGCAAGGGTCAGTATTGAAAGAAGATTGCCCCTCCACCACCGGAACATAGGAAACTGCCTTATACTGAGTCAGACCCTTGGTCCATCTAGCTCTGTATTGTCTACACTGACTGGCAGCCGCTCTCCAAAGCTGCAGGCAGGAGTGTCTCCCAGAAGTCAGGGACTGAGCCTGGGACCTTCTGCATGCACGCAGATGCTCCGCCACTGAGCTAGGGCCCCATCCCCTAAAGGGAATCTTACAGCAGACAGCACTCATATGTAGTCTCCCATCCAAATCCAAATGAGGGCAGACCCTGCTTAGCAAAGGGGACAATTCATGCTCACTACCACAAGATTAGCATAGAGCAAGGTAGCACTTGGCGCCTCACCTCAGGCTCCATAGTATCTTGAACTGCCCTCTCCTGAAGTTGCTTTTCCCTCCTAGAAGTGGCCATCAGGATTTTGTCCTATTGGTGTGCATGTGGCATAGTTAGACCACTAGACACATCCATGGAGGACGGGTCTATCAATGGTTATTATGTCTGACAGCTCAATGGAAGCTCCAGATCACAAATTATATGCCTGTTCCTTCCTGATCCAGAAATTTGTATTCATGACCTCCTCGTAACCTTCCCAGGAACATTTGGCTGGCCACTTCTGCTGACAGGATGCAGGACTAGATGCTCCTTTGGTCTTATCCAGTGGGGTTCTCTTTAAGTTGCAGTTAGTCCTAGAAAATACATCACCATGGCCAGGGCAGGGAGTGGGGGAGTGGCATGCCTTGGGCACTGTTTCCCCCTCGACTCAGTCCTCTTCATTCATTCATTCATTCATTCGATTTCTATACTGCCCTTCCAAAAAATGGCTCAGGGCAGTTTACATAGAGAATAAATAAATAAGATGCTATCATGTGACTCACTATGGTGGTCTTGCTCACACTGTGCTCTCTTTGACTCTCCCCTTCCTCAGCCATTCCTCTACTTTCGGCACCTGGTTCCAAAGCTGACCTTAACATAGAACAGGGATCTTCAATTCCCATATTGCCAGGGTGAAAAACAAATGGGTTTTTCAACTTTTAACTGATCAGACTGTAAACTGATGGACAGTGCAGCAACTAAGGTACCCATCCTACACACATGTACTAGGTAGTAAGTTCCATGAAACACAGTGGGATTTACTTCAAAGTAAACTGTGAGAAAGCAGGTAGGTAGGATGGACGGTCAGTGCAGTGAGTGGTCACAGGTAGACGATCTGAAAGCAGCTCAATCAAAACAAGGAGTACTCTAGACTGGGGGACTAGGCCAGAACCAGAGTCAAAGGCTCTGCAGGATTCCGTTGGCTCCTTAAGTGACTTGATCCTTGCCGAATTGGTAACTGCTATTTTGCCCCTGGCTGTCTACACCAGGGATTCTCAATGTTGGGTCCCCAGGTGTTATTGGACTTCAGCTCCCATAATCTCTAACCAAAGGCCATTGGGGGTGGGGATTATGGGAGCTGAAGTCCAATAACATCTGGGGACCCAACGTAGAGAATCCCTGGTCTACACTGTTACTGCTTAAGACCAGTAGATGGGGTCATAACTCAGCGATCGAAGATCTGCATTGCATGCAGAAGGCCCCAAGTTCAACTCCTGGCATCTCCTGGTAGGACTGGGAAAGACTCCTGCCTGAAACCTTGGAGAGCTGATGCAAGCCTGCAACACACTATTCTGAGCAAGTGCACTGGCCAGAGCGTCCTCACAGTTTTTAAGGGCCACTGGGCCAAATGGTTGAGCCCAGTGGCTGCTCCCACTCCGTCCACCGATGCTGCCACGGGGGTGGGGTAAGCCTACTTGGCTCGCCGCCACACACCCCGGCCACACACATGGTGCAGCTATAATACTTTTTTCGGTTTTCAGCACTGCGGAATCAGTGCTGTGGGGCAACGTGGCAGCAAGAGGGCCCCCCACTGGGCTTTTGGAGGCCCCCCTGGACCTTGGCCACGGACCGGGTCCCCAAGGTCAGGGGGTAAGAGCACCTCTGCTGATACAGTATAAGGCAGTTTCCTATGCTCCTAACGTTGGGAATTCTCTCTGGTACGAGAAGCCCCTTTTCATTATAGCAGAGTGCACAGAGGCGCAACACAGCGGAATTTGGTTAGGCATGCGTGTATGCTGAGAGTAAAGTAACTTGGAGCCAGTTCATAGTTTCAAATCAATATATATGGCATTTATTAAAGAACTCCATTCTAGATAGGAAAGTAAGGAGTTAGGATCTCTAATCTAGCTAGCTAGCTGGATGCAGATGGATTCTGCATCTCTGCACACATGGTGCAGGGGAGAGGAGCTTGCATGTTGCAAGGTAGAAGGAACAGGAAGAGAAGAGAGAGGAAGTGCAAAGCAGGAAGGAAGTTAGTTAGTCCCTAAGAGTAGCAATCTACATTCCAAAGGGATAGTGTCAGAGCAGTAGAGAAGGGATGACCAATGTCTTGACCCTCTAGCCCTCTGACTCACTAGTCAGTCCTCCACTGTCATTGAGACAAGAGACAGCGCAAAGTCCTTCACTTCCAACACCTAAAGCAGGTCAGCAGCTCCCTCCTCTGGGGAGCCATCACAGTAAGACAGCAGGTAAAGCCTGCTAGTCTGGCTCCTAGAGTCCCCAGTTCAAAGCTCCAGCTAGCCCCACTCAAAGAACCAGTTTCCAGGAAAGTTTGCAGTATATATATATGCAAATGCTCGTGGAAAAGCCAAACTCAAGTTTCCCTGTAATTTTGCTGGGGCATCTTCTTAAATAATTCCCCCTTTGCATAATTTTTAACTCAAATTTCCCGTCATCAAAGGAAATGCACCTATCTGGTATCACAGTGACACAGTGATATGCATGGAAGGCGTATTGTTTTAATTTAATTCTTCACTGTGGCGGATACATAATAAGTCATTCATCACTCCTGTGATATTTACTGTTGCTTATTGGGATGTCATTTATTGTAAGAAAATATGAACTTCTAGAATGTGAACAACTAATGTCAACCCAAGGGATTTTAATCAAAAGAGTGTGTCCATATTACTTCCAGGATGTGCAGCCCAATCCTATCCTTGGTTATTCAGGAATCAGTTCCACTGATTTCAATTATATTGACTCCCAAGTAAGTGTACATAAGGATTGCTGCCCGAGAGTCTTAAAAACCACCTCCAGTATGGAGGTAAGGTGCAGACTAGTGTTCCCTCCCTGTGACAGGGATTCCCAAATGTCGACTACAACTCCCAGCATACCAAGCTGAAATGGCCTTTAAATGAAGATTATGGGAGTTGTAGTCAATAACACCCAGGAACTCGTTACTGGGAACACTGGCAGACCCAGCCCAAGTTCAACCAGCATGTGAGGCACTGGACCAAATCACCACCACCTCTGGCTTCACAGTAGCAATTCTCCTCAAAATCCCACTGACCTCTCCCTCCTCCTCCTGCCCCCATCCCAAGTCCCTACATTCTCTTTTCTCTTCCTCCCCCAAGCCTTTCCCCCTCTCTGGACTTTCCACTCAAGCACTAACCTTTCCCCTTCACCCAGTGCACAGACACACCAGGGAATAGTTTCCTTCCCACCCATCTCCCTCCCATGTACCTCCTCATTACCTGTTGGGGCAAAGGGTGGCCCTTCCGCCGCTCAAGCTCATCCTTGTGTTTCTCAGCTGCTGCTTCTAGTTTTCCCTCCCTGCTTGCAGAGGGTGGTGAATGGAGCAAGAGGAAGTGATATTAAAAATTAGAAGCCACTAGTGAGGGAGACAAAAGGGAGCTTCAGTGGCAGCAGGGAAAAAGCAGCTGAAGCCAAAGCAGCAGCACAAGAGCCTTAGGGGCACCACCGCCCCCAATCTTCCATCTGAGGCGACCGCCTCACCAGGCTTCATGGGAGGGCTGCCCCTGTTAAGGTGGCTGTTCCGTTCTCAGTGTCTGAGGAATGGTGCTGCGGTTCTCAGCAGCAAGCGAGCTTGGAAACACTGAGCATGGGTAGCATATCTGTCCAGGAAGTTTTTCACACAAGGCTTTTAAAGCGCTTTAGCTCACATCTCCTCCGGAACATAGGGTGTGCATTCACATATTGTGCAGATTTACCCCAAAGTCCCTGCGAGCTATCGGAGAGCACTTCACATAATTCAGGTTTTTCACTGCACATTAGAGTGCAGCCTGATTTATATCCGGGGTGAAAAAAATCCACTTTTTGTGTCGGGTTTTTGGGATAAATTTAAGATTGCAGCAGTAAAACCTTGCAGCAATTTTGTGGTAGTAGAGCCTGCTGTGTGGAGAACTCCCTGGAAGTTTTTCACACAGGGCTTTTAAAGCTCTTTAACTCACATCTCCTCCAGAATTGAGGGGCTCCATTCACATATCGGCCAGATTTACCCTGAAGTCCCTGCAAATTATCAGGGAGCAGTTCACACACAATTCAGGTTTTTCACAGCAACTTAGAGTGTAGCCCGATTTATATCTGGGGTTTAAAAAAATCCACTATTTGTGTTGGTTTTGGGGGACAACTTCAAGTTCGCAGTAAAGCCTCCCAGTAAACTCAGGGTAAAGCCTGCTGTGTGTAAAGTAGCTGGAGAAGATTTCAGTGGCACAATAATAACTGCTTACTCAGTTCTATGCATGTTACCTGGAAGTAAGTTCCATTGAGTTCAATGTGATTACTCCCAAACAGTGTGTTTAGCCTATCAAGGGAAAGAGAGTCGAGGGAAGGATTATGGGCTTAGACATTTTTTTAAAAAAACAAGTTGTTCTAGTAAGAATTAATCAGCCTACTTTCCTTTCACTGTCTCTACAACTGGACTAAATTTGGTTCACATCAAGGTCCACAAGTTAGATCTCTTGCGCCTCAAATTTTCATGCATCCACCACTTAGATCGGGGTGGGTGACATTATTACAAACTACACCATTGAGGTGTCCCTGTGTGTCACTCACTACAGTTGTATCAAATTTGGTTCAAATTGGCTAGACAGTCTTCAAGTTAGTACACTTGCACCTCAAAAATTCACACATCCACCATCTTGGATTGGGATGGATGACATCACCACAAACTATACCATTGGGGCATCACTATGTGTCCATACAGCTGTAGCAAATTTGGTTCAAATCAGTTAGACAGTCCACAAGCTAGTGCACTTGCACCTCTAAAGTTTACATGTCTGCCATCTTGAATTGGGTTGGATGACATTGTCACAATCTATGCCATTGAGGTGTCCTTATGTGTCCCTACAGCTGTAGCAAATTTGGTTCAAATAGGTTAAGCGGTTCACAAGTTAGCCCTCTTGAGCTTCAAACGTTCACGCATCCATCATCTTGAATAGGTGTGGATGACATCATTACAAACTATGCCAATGAGGTGTCCCTGTGTGTCACTCACTGCAGCTGTACATAATTTGGTTTAAATTGGTTAGGCAGTCCACAAATTAGCCTGCCTGTGCCTCAGATGTTTACATGACCGCCATCTTGAATTGGAGTAAATGACATCATCACTCACTATGCCATTTGGGAATCCCTATGTGTCTCTACAGCTGTAGCAAATTTGGTTCAAATTGGTTAAGCGATTCACAAGTTAGCCCACTTGTGCCTCAAAAGTTTACATGTCCGCCATCTTGGACTGGGGTGGATGACATCATCATAAACTATGCTGTTGAAGTGTCCCTATATGTCCCTACAACTGTACCCAATTTGGTTCATATTGGTCCAGGAGTTGTGAAGTTTATAGTGGGGGACACACGGACACACACACAGAATGCCGGGTGATCTCATAAGCCTACCGGAAAGTAGGCTAAAGATTTAAATACTTTATTGGATATTTTCATCAAAATATAATAACAGGTAAGTATCGAGATGGACCAGTCTCCTCCCCTGCCCTCAGCTCATAGTTAGGTCTTGAGGGTCCCAAGCGGGACTGACCAACACCCTTTTTAACACCTCCTGCCAAACCTTATTTATTGATTGATTGATTTGATTTGATTTGATTTGATTTGATTTGTATACTGCCCTTCCAAAATGGCTCAGGGCGGTTTACAGCACGATAAAAACAAAACAATTAAAATCAAACTATTAAAATGCAATAAAACCAATTGTACAGCTAAAAATCCTGGATATCAGGGCAACAATTTTAAAACAATTAGTCAATCATTAAAAACCCTGGAAGGTCAGGCCAAACAGATAGGTTTTAAGGGCTCTCCTGAAGGACAAGCAATGATATCAAATTACAAATTTCTGCCGGGAGTACATTCCACAGCCCAGGAGCAGCTACAGAGAAGGCCCGCCTCTGAGTCGCCACCAGACGTACCGGTGGTAACTGGAGACGGATCTCCTCAGATGACCTTAACGTGCAGTGGGGATCCTGCAGAAGAAGGCGCTTTCTGGGGTAACCTGGACCTAAGCCGTTTAGGGCTTTAAAAGGTAATAACCAGCACTTTGTATTTTGCCTGGAAACATATTGGCAGCTAGTGTAACTGTTTCAAAACAGGCATAATATGGTCTCTCCAGGTTGCCCCAGAAACCAATCTTGCTGCCACATTTTGAACTAACTGAAGTTGTTTCTCAAGCTTTCCCTCTTTCTGCATGGATTCATAAGAGCACCATTGTGGTGTCATAGTTAGAACACTGGACTAGAACTGAGAAGACCTGGGTTCTAATCCCTGGTCATTCATGAAGCTCACTGCATGGCCTATCTTTCAGCCTTGCTTACCTCACAGGACTGTTGTGTGAGGATGAAATGAGATGAGGGAGAACTACACATAGCTCCCTGAGCTACTCAAAGAAAGGAGGAGAGCTGGTCTTGTGGTAACAAGCATGACTTGTCCTCTTAGCTAAGCAGGGTCCACCTTGGTTGCAAATGAATGGGAGACTTGATGTGTGAGCACTGTAAGATATTCCCCTCAGGGGATGGAGCCACTCTGGGAAGAATAGAAGGTTTCAAGTTCCCTCCCTGGCTTCTGCAAAATAGGGCTAAGAGACTCCTGCCTGCAACCTTGGAGAAGCTGCTGCCAGTCTGTGAAGACAATACTGAGCTAGATGGACCAATGGTCTGACTCAGTATATGGCAGCTTCCTATGTTCCTATGAAAGGGTGACGTAAAAATCTAATAAATAAGAGTAACCCTTGTTTGGAAAGAGATGAAGGCCATTCTCACTATTGTTCTGCAAAGAAAGAGATCTGGAGGGAAATAGGTCATTCTGCCCCCACTGTATTTCTGTAAGGGTAGGGGGGAGTTGAAAGAGTTAGGTGGCTGTTCCAACTCCCCACACTATTTTCCTGGAAAAAGGGGTACTTGAAGGGAGTCATTTCACAACCATTCCAGCATGTGCGCTCTCTCTCGCTCTCGCTCTTGCTCTCGCTCTCTCTCTCTCTCTCTCTCTCTCTCACTCACACACACACACAGAGAGAGAGAGAGAGAGAGAGAGAGAGAGAGAGAGAGAGTCAGGGTAGGAGACCTCTCAGCAACAGAGATCCTTCCCTTCCCCCAGTTTGGTGCCCTCGCGGTCCAGATGCTGACATCTACTTTACAGATAGATGGCTAAACATTGCTTGCTACCCCTGCTGCACTTTCTCTGAGCTGGGAGCAGGTAAATTAACATCTATCAGTGATCAAAATAAAACCCTGGAAAGAGCAAGCTCTCTGAATTTGACTTCCATCCCAATGGGTACCATCCTTCCATCTGAGGTTTTTGAGAAAATATTCTCTTTGGAAACCAGCTGCTGCATGGGGGAGAAAAGCACCACACTCCCTGCTCCTCTGCTCCCTCTCAGAGTGATGCTTAATCTTTTATTCCTCAATTCATTTTTTTTATCAGGTCTGTTAATGAGCTTGTGCTGTTGCTGTGGCAACTGTTCTCTCTCCCTCTCCCTCTCCTCTCATCCTTCCACCCAATTTTCTTTGCATTGATTGGGGGACATATGAAACGCAATAAAATATTGAACCATCCTCCACATCTGGGGACTTTTCTCTCATTTCTTCTGCAGTCTTTCTCCAGCCTTGTCTCCATCACTTAATAACTCTCAGAAAGTCTCAGAGGATGCCCAGAGATTAATAGTGAGGGAAGAAGAGCAGATGCCTTGCCAGTTCACCGTGTGTTTGGTAGGAGCTAGACAAGACTGATAGCTGATTTCCATGGGACGCCTCAATAAGCATGCTTGGGGTGGCAGCAGGAGTGGTTTAACACAGGCAAGAGAGGCACTTACCAACGGTGGCAAAGTTTGAGGGGCAGCAAACCTTGGGGGAGAGGGAAAGTTAAATCTGTTTTTAATATCTTCTAAAACTGCTGCTGCGTGGTGGTGGCACAGCCAGAGCTCCTAGTGGGCCTGCCTGCCTCCCAAATCATGACAGGTTGGGCTGTCTTCACACGTGTGGGGGTGGGATGGAGACGGTGGCAAGAGCTCCTAGTCTCAAGGGCCCTCCTGCCTCCCAAATGACAGGTTGGGCCAATTTTGGCCATTTGGGGTCCATTTCTGGCCTCTGCACATGTGTGTGTGTTTGCAGAGACCCAAAATAGGACGAAAATGGCCCGCCCTGACATTTGGGAGCAGGTGGGCCCCTTAGAGGAGCTCTCCCCGCCATATCCGTCGCCATCCCATCCCACACATGCGAAGATGGCCTGCCGCCATGCAGTAGCGGCTTTATAAGGTATTAAAACAAATATAACTCTCCCCCCGCACACACACACACCCAAGCCCTTTACTTCTAAAGGGGAACCCTTGCCAGGGCAGCAAATCTTTGGCTGCCTATGGGTGGCAAAAAGCTTAATCCTCCCCTGGGTGAAAGCCCTGAAGCCTGCTTGATCCTATCCTTGGCTTCCTTGGAGGCCACAAGGCTACCAGCCTACGCACGCTTATTGAGAGATCCCATGGAAATGAGTGATTCTTTGATCAGAAATGGGGATATATAGAGCCATGTTCAAGCCCCATGCATCAATGGGGGGGGGTGCGCCCGGAGCTGGAAGGAGCTCTATGCTGGGTGCAGGGCTGCATTGGCCCAAGTGGGCCTGGCAGGAGTACTGTGCCAGGGGGGTGAGTAAGAAGAGGCGAGGCAGGGCAGGGCAGGAGAAGAGAGTGGAAGGGCCAGTGCCGCAGTGGATTGGGTGGAATCCCATGCTCAGCATTGGTGCACGATGAGGAAACACGATGAGGGATGAGCAAATCCCAACCCATCCACTCAATGGAGAGTCCATTCTCCTGGGACCGGCCATTTGGAATAGTTACATAGGATTCCACTTTAGGCTGCACCATAGGACAGACACCTTCACCAATCACAGAACTGCAGCTGCATGACGTAAATCCCGTGGTGTTTACATTTGCTTAGAACATAAGAACTTGGGATAAGGCCCAAGGCTGCCCATCTAATTCTGGTCACCACATCTTAAAAAGGACATTGTTGAACTGGAGAAGGTACAGAAAAGGGCAACCAAGATGATCAGGGGCCTAGAGCACCTTTCCTATGAGGCAAGACTACACCTGGGGCTATTTAGTTTAGAAAAAAGACGACTGCGGGGAGACATGATAGAGGTCTATAAAATCATGCATGGTGTGGAGAAAGTGGAGAGAGAGAGATTCTTTTCCCTCTCACACAACACTAGAACCAGGGGTCACTCCATGAAATTGATTTCCAGAAGGTCTAGGACCAACAAACGGAAGTACTTTTTCACACAACACGTGATCCACTTGTGGAACTCTCTGCCACAGGATGTGGTGACAGCCAACAACCTGGATGGCTTTAAGAGGGGTTTGGATGACTTCATGGAGCAGAGGTCTATCAATGGCTACTAGTCGGAGGGCTGTAGGCCACCTCCTGCCTCAAGGGCAGGGTGCCTCTGAGTACCAGTTGCAGGGGAGTAATGGCAGGTGAGAGGGCACGCCCTCAACTCCTGACTGTAGGCTCCAAATGGCATCTGGTGGGCCACTGTGCGAAACAGGATGCTGGACTGGATGGGCCTTGGGCCTGATCCAGCAGGGCTGTTCTTATGTTCTAACTAACACTCATCCTATGCATGTTAACTTGGAAGTAAGTTCCATGTTATTCAATGGGCCATTTCCAGGAACATAGGAAGCTGCCTTATATTGAGTCCGACCATTGGTCCGTCTAGCTCAGTGCTGCCTACACTGACTAGCAGCAGCTCTCCAAGATTTCAGACCGTGATTTTTCTCAGCCGTACCAGGAGATGCCAGGAAGGGAACTTGGAACCTTCTGCATGCAAAGCAGATGCTCTGGCATTGAGTTATGGCCCCACTGTATGTAACTGTGGGTAGGGTTCAAGTGAAAAACTCACATGGATCTACTTATTGGTTCCTATTGTAGAATAGCTGCAAGCTGCAATTAATAAACATCCACAACATTTACTTATCTGGATAGGCTATTAGGGAGAGATGGATGGGAACATTTGCTCATGGTTTTTGCTATGTAAATCACTCTGAGGTCTTTGGGGAAACTGAAAAGTGGTATATAAATAGGACGGCAATGATGAAACAGGCAGATGTATAAATGTAAAACCTTTTGAACTAAAATGGTCCTCAGATTTAACAGGGCTTCAGATTTATAATTTTTAATACAAGTACTAATAAAAACTGCAGATAGCAGGGCACCACCTCCAAAGAGGCTTTCCCCCTTTCCTCTCACTCCAGAGCTGATTCCTTCTACAATACACACAGGCATCAACTAAACAAAGGAAGCATTTTTCCCCTCATGCAGATAGTATTCAACTTCTGGAGATCATGAAGAGGATGGAAAGTTACTTGAAGAAATACAGCACACCTGGGAGCATGCAAACACATGTTTTAATGGGCAACCCCCACATCTTCAAGCTAGGCAAAATAAGGGTGGTGTTTTACCAGACAGATACCAGAAAATAGAGACTGTTGGCATGGATGTAGCATCAATACCTGTAGCTTGCACACACAGATTCTTGGCAACTGCCAGCCTCATCTCAGCCTTATCCACCTTCACTTCCCTAGGCAGGTGTCAATCAAACAGGCTCTGCCCTCAACTCTGACCATGTGGGCTGCTCAGCCCTATCTTAAATAGGGACAGCTGAGTTGGAAGGGGAAAGTGTTTTACTTGAGTGTGTGTGTGTCTCCCCAAGGGAGGTTTGGAACATTCTGGTGGGGAAAGTTTTCAGCTCTTCTAAAGATGCAGAGATGTGAGAATGACAACCGCCCTTTCAAGCAAAGGAAAAGTTTAGGTAAGGGGACCAAACTGGGAGATGGGGACTAGATGACGTGGGGAAGAGAGAGAATGTAATTCTGCAAAATGTAGGACTACCAGCTGTGCCTTTGTGACTATCTCTTACTATGCTGGGTCTCCCTGTCATTCCTAATCCTCACCTTTGTTGCCTAGTATCTTATCAATATCTTTACCTTCAGCTCAAGGATTCTTTTTTTCCATCCTTCTCAGCCTACTTCCACTGGCCTTCCCTTTGCTTGATTGCAATACATGGTCTGGCAGGGCTCCTAGGCCTCAAGAAGCTTGGGGGTGGGGAGATGTTAAATGGGGAAAGCTCTTCCCTACTATTGTCTCCCACTGCCCTAGTTGGCCATAAAGTTGTAAAGGGCACAGGAATCCTGCTGCTAAAAAAGTGGCACCCCAATTTTCTTAGACTCCTTTTTTGACCTGTCTTCTACACTTCCCACTGTGAACCTTCTTGAAAGAAACTAGTTGTTCTTTAAAACTGGTATTTTAAAAACAGGGTAGACTCTTCTGACTGTGCAAGTTTGTTTGTTTATTAAATTTATACCCCGCCCAACCTTATGTCTCTGGGCGGCTCAGTTTCTTCTGAGCTCTCCTAGTTTTAAAGGAGGGTTTGGAGAAGTGTGTGTTGAGACAGGATCATCATGAGGTTAGTGCTGAATGGTCCTCCCAAAGATACTTTATGGTCTGGCCAGAGTGGTGGTCTATCTCTAAAGCTGAACTGTAGTGGGCTGAAGCAGTCTAAACTCTGATCTATGTTATATTTTTAGCAACTCGAATGCGTGAAGCGGATGACATCCAGAACAGATATCCAAACAAGATCCCGGTAACTTTTTTTATTTATCTGGTAGAAAGACTGACTACATGTGAGCTTTGTCTGCTGTAAGACATTCCCCTTAGGGGATGAGGCTGTAGCTCAGTGGAAGAGCATCTGCTTTGCATGCAGAAGGCCCCAGCAGGTTCACTCTTGATATTGCTAGATAAGTCTGAGGAGGACTCCTGCCTGGAACCTTGGAGAACCACTGCCAGTCAGTGCACAGACAATACTGAGCTAGATGGACCAGGGATTAGAGATGTGCAAACCACCTCAATACTGAACTTGGCCAGCTCGACACTGAATTGGCCTTGAGCCTGACCGGCCCGGTTCAGCTCGAGGTCAAGCCACACACACACCCCACTGGCTGGGTCGGGGGTTCTAACTTAGAAAAATTAGTGACTCACCACCTCTGTGGGGCATGGATGGGGGGTGTCCCTGGAGGTTCCCTTTCCCCCCAATCTCAGTGGACATTTTGGAGGCTGCCATAAATGTGTGGTGGACACCTGTGGCAGTGCCCCCCTGCCTGGAGGCTGTAAGTAATTAAAAAAAAATTAGTTAGAACCCTGAACCTACTCAAATTTTAGCTGAGCTGGGGGGTGTTCAGGGTTGTGCAAAACCAAACATGCCCAGTTCTGAGTCTGGTTCGGACTCAAACCGAACAGGGCAACAGGTTTTATGCACACCCCTACTAGTGATCTGGCTCACTGTAAGGCCGTTCCCTATGTCCCTATTCAGAGCAGTGTAGTATCCCTCTAGTGGCTCCTGCAGCTACTTCCCTTGTGTATCTGTTTAAACTGTGAGTGTTCTGGGGACAGGAAAGCCTCTTATTCAATTTTCACACGAAGTGTGTTGTGAACTTTTTGGAAAGTGGTATATAAATAATGCTATGCCTGTTTCCTTGGAGGTAAGTCATTCTGGGTTCAGTAACAGTTGCTTGCTTGCTTCCACGCATGTATAGGACTTCAACCTTAAATTGGCTTGGCAACAGAATGGCTTCAGTGGTGTTTACGTGCCCCTGTCATTTGTGGTAGGCTGACAAGCTGCAATGTGGGGTGGTGGCGGGGTTGGTGGTGCAGGTTTCCTCTACCTTCCTGCAGTTTTGTGTAGAAGGTGCAGCTGGTCATGAAGGAGGGGGAAAAGTTACCCTGGCTGACATTTCTTCTTCTAGAACAGGACTCCCAACTTTGGGTCCCCAGATGTTGTTGGGTCACAATGGAGTTATATCAAACTTGACCATTGATTGACTTCAATATTCAATATGTATCTGTAGGTGGCTCATGACTTTATTGGAATAAGATATTTTTGCTCTTCTGTATATATCCAGAAGGATTTAATCAACTGTAGAAAGCAGTGGCTAAAACAGAGTTGTGATCCAAAAGTGCCTAGTTCAGTTTTGACTTCTGCCACACACTTGCTGAGGCTCTCATCTAGGCCCACTCAACATCTGCAGGAGGTCTGAAGTTCAGCAGCCCTGCTCTAATCTGATGAAGACCTAAGAGTTGCCCTACTAGGCCTTGCTTCTGCATAAGCTTCACAGGGACAGGCTGCACGTGGCCTCAGTCCAGTCAGCAACCTCAAACCTCCTCCCACATCTGCAATATGGGAATTCATAATACTAGTGACTTGCCATCTAGGGTGGTTCAAAGATGACTGAGCGCATGGGTGCTGTGAAGCACTTCAGAATCACAGAGGCCTGGTTCACGCAGACACTTGATCCTAGGTTTGATGTGGATTACTGACAATAATATGGTTGTGTTAATCCCACCAACGTGGGCATATTCATCTCGGGCCATAAACTACCTCGGCAGGAATTCATACAATAGAACTGATGATGGTAACCTAACTTTAAATGCTTGTGTGAACCAGGCCATTATGTGAAAGGGATCTTGGAAGGTCACCTACTCCAGTCCCCTTCCGGTGCAGAATTCTGCTACAGCAAATGGAAATCTGCTTTGTTTGTATCCAAGAGCTATATAGAGGTTTAGGCACCATCTACTCCTTCTGCTCCCATTGAGCAGCAGCAGCTCATCCAAGTCGTCAGCCAGTAACGCTTCTAGCCCTACAGCCCAATATACATTGACTGGAGAGGTCAAGGACTGAGTGTACGACTTTCTGCGTTCAGAACACGAGTACTGCTGCTGAGCTACGGCCCTTCCCTGGTGTACTGCAGTAGATAAAGAGACTGAACTGTGAACCTCGTCTCTGCCATGGACTCGATAGGTGGCCTTGGTCTCAGCAGTTCAGCTGCAATAGGGGCACAATGATGCCTGCTTAGCTTACAAGACTGTTGTAAAGAATGTATCAGAGATATGGATTTTCTAGAAAACTTAACTTTCCCATGCAAATGTTTCTCAATTACAACTTTGAAATTACCTTGCTTGCCTAATATTGCATTGGTACTCATTCATAGTTGTTAATAAATTTTGAAACAATGCATTTTTAGAATTTAAAAATCTGTATCTTGGCATCATGATAATGCATACTAAGGCTATGAAGACGATAGGGTGGGAGGGAGGGTGCAAGGTGGGGCAGGGATGATCCTACCTTCCCCTTGATGGCCATTCTATTCTTTGGCACATGCACCTATGTGATCTGTGCTGCTCCTGGCAGTGTGGATATCTGAATGCCAGGACAATGCGTCCCAGCCTCCAGATATCCCACAATGCATCATATGAGCACAGAGCATTGTGGGATACACCCATGCACTGGGTGCTCTAGGCACACATAGACGCCATGCTTGTGCCCTTAACCTCCGCTAAAGGCCGGGGTAAGAAGTAGGGTTGGGCGCATGGATGCGCAGTGCCAAGATCCACATGGATCCCAGTGCTTCACACGAGCAGCCTAACCCAGGCTGGGCTGCCCTAGCCTGGGTCAGGCTAATCATGTAAATAGGCTTACTGTATGAAGTGCTCTGCACACTATAATTGCTACAGGGGCATAACTACCATTAGGCAAGGGGAGGCAGTCGTCTTGGGGCCCCACTGCCTCGAGGGGCCCCCCAGAGGCACATCACATGACTCCCCACCCGCCCATGTTGCACCCCCTATGAATTATATTGAGTCTCTTGGAGATCGGCAGGAGCAGAGAGTAAAAAAACTAGATTCAATGTGAACTGGATATTCACCGTATTCATAATGGGGATGTGAGTGTGAGTGCACGATATATTGTGAAGTGTGTTTGTGTGTGTATATCAGCGAGGGGCCCATTTTAAACTCCTGTGTCTGGGCCCCCTCCAACCTTGCTACGCCCCTGAATTGCTAAGTATTATTCCTTGCAAAGTAGCGGTGTGCATTCATTTTTTGAACAAATGGGAAATAGATGCCAGTTGGAATGAGTCTATTCACTCCAAAAACTAAATGGGGTGGGGAACAATTGGGGGTGGAATCCCACTTCCTGAAAACAGCAGCAGTGAGGCAATCAAAACTGAGTGTCTTCTAAAAATGTAAACGCAAATTGGGTAAGCAAAAACCAATCGGTTTGAAAAAATGAAAACAAATGGGATTCTTGAAACTAACAGACATCCACCATACAGTCTTCTTGCAGAGCTGTGACCCTGTCATCAAATTACTGCTGCAAGTTTATACTCTGCCATGCTTAGGAAATGGAGCCCTCTTTGCGCCATTTGGAGCTTTCCCTGTCATCCTAAAGCAGGTGATCTAGAATGTGACTTGGCAAAATTCTCAAGAGCCAGAACCACTGAACCACCCCCACACCATCTACGTCTCTCTGTGGGAAGGAGCCCCTCTGACTCGACACTTCCCCTGTTCTTGTGTATGTGAATATAGCTTGGGTATGGTTCCCAGGGAACTTACAGGGTAAGACAGCTTACTCAGCAGTAAAAGTTGTATCTGGTTCCTTCAGGATGCTGCTTGATGCTAAGCACATTCCGCTTACAGGTAGTGGTGGAGCGCTACCGGAAGGAGAAGACCCTCCCCCTGATGGACCGGACAAAGTTCTTGGTTTCACAGGACCTATCCTTGTCTCAGTTCGTCTTCAGCCTGAGGTAAGAAGGAATTTCATATACTGCAGAATTGGAGGGTGGGCAAGTGTTGGGGGTTTGCCTCCACAACTTCAGCTTGCAATGGATGTCTTTAAGGCATTCTTGTAGAACATATTTCTGAAGGAGGAATGGCTTGGCTTCCAACATTAGGATCGTGCAGCGACTAGACCAGCTTTAAGCAAACTCCCATGCAGCTCCTGCTTCTGAACTGATGGCCATAGTGCCAACAGAAACTGCTCACATAGTTACCAGTGTTCTACTTCATGAGGGCTGGAAACCTACAGCCTTTTAAAGAAGTCTGAATCAAACTTGCTGAATCATCACCAGTATTGTATGTTTTGGTAAAACTAGATAAATCAATGTAATTGTTCATTAGATACCTCAAACTCCTAAAATCTTAGCTGTCCACCTTTATTGAACCCTCCATTGGAAGTGACTTTGTGATGTGTAGTAAGGATGTGCAAATCGATTTGGGTACAAAATGAGTTGTATCCAAATCTACCTATTTTGGATGATTTATGGACCAAAAAAATTGCCGCTGTGCTTTCTGATCAGATTCGGGTCCAAAACAAATCATCCAGATTTTGGACCTGAAAGACTTGTAAATCCAGACCCCTATTTTGTGGCGATCTCTCTTGCTGTCTCCATTCTGTGTCAGATTAAAAAAAAAAAAAAAAAATCCCACCCTCCTACGCTGGCAATCTCCCCCCACCGCCACCGCCCAGTTCCAGACTGGCTCGTAACCATTCAAATATTGTGTTGCCAGGGGTGAGTGCCCCTGCATTGGCTAGGGGAAGGGTCAAAGAAGGGACAAGGGAGGGGGGAGTTGGAAGGAGGGATTTTCAAATGTTCTTAAGGAGGCAGCCAGCCACCATTCTGCCTCATAGGAGAGGAGAGAGCCCGAGGAGCTTTGCTTTGCCTTGCCTGCCTGCTGCCTGGAGGGGATTCTCTGCTTTTTGTTCCTGCTTTTCTGACTGAGGAAAAGAGAAAAGAATTTTTTTCACCCCCTTCCTGCTGCTGAGAGAATCACTGCCTACGCCTGCTGTCTGTGCCAACTTATTTGGGTACAAAATGACTTGTACCCAAATCTACCTGTTTCAGGGGATTTGTGGACAAAACAAATCGCCTCTGTGCTAGCTGACCAGGTTTAGATCTGGCTTGATTCAATTAGGGTACAAATTGAAGGGGGGGGGAATCGATTTGTGCACATCTCTAATGTGTAGCAGTAACTTGGGGCTCACTCACAGAAGTCAAGTGACAACCTATGTAGCTGAATGTTTGCACTGACGCCACTGAAAAAGTACTGCATGCAAAGGGAGGTGAAGCCCATCTAGGAAGCAAAATCTTCTGTGGCTGTAGTCTAATTAGCCACCACTTAGGAACATGGGAAGCTGCTGTGTACCAAATCAGACCATTGGTCCATCTACTTCAGTATTGTCTGCAGGGCTGCTCAACTTTGGCCCTCCAGCTGTTTTTGGACTACAGTTCCCGTAATCCCCAACCATAGTGGCGGATAGTTGGGGATTTGGGGAGTTGTAGGCCAACTTGTTGCAGGAGGGCTGAAGTTGAGCACCTCGGTGTACACTAACTGGCAGTGGCTTTCCAAGTTTTGAGGCAGGAGACTCTCCCAGTTCTACCTGGAGATGCCAGGGAGTGAATCTGGGACGTCTTGCAGGCAAAGCAAATCTTCTATGGCTGTAGTCTAGTTGGCCAGCACTCCTATTACCACCCTTGTTACTAAGCTTGCTTTGATTTAACTTCTCTCCAGAACCCGTCTGTCCCTGACATCCACCCAGGCCTTCTATCTGCTGGTGAACAACAAGAACCTGCCCAGCCTGAGTCTGACCATCTCTGAAATCTACCGTGACAACAAGGATGAAGATGGCTTCCTCTACATGACCTATGCGTCTCAAGAGATGTTTGGTCATGATGGTTGTGGCCCAGGCCAATGAAGCCATGCCATGGAAGCACTGCGCAGTCCTTCAGTCCCTTCTCTCTCTTTTTTTAAAAAAACAACAACTGCTCTTTTGTGTGAATGGCATGGGGGAATACTCACATTGGGCCAGGCTCTGCTTTTGTGGCTCTGTCCCTGAGACGGCTTAACTACCTTGCATTTGTATCTGTCTGAAAAGACTCCTGGGTGATGTAGTGCTTGGGGGTCATGGACTCTTACCAGCTCAGCAGAGTCACTACTCTAATCCACTGCCAGCTTATTCTTTTTAAACTAGCTTTGTTCCTCTATCTCTTTTCTCTCTTTTTAAAAAAAAAGCTTCACTTCATGTTTTGCACAGAACAAGTCTGACTTTTAACAAAGCTCATTGGCCTAGTAGGGGATCTGGAGGGTTTCACTATTGCAAGTTTTAACTGCACAGCTGTTTAGTTACTGCATCTCTCTCTCTTTTTTAAAAGTCCCTTGAGGCTACAATAAAGAAATAAATGGATTCAATATACTCATCTGATCTGAGTCAGGTTCCTTCTTTTTTTTTCCCCTCCCCCCATGGACAGCCAGAAAAACAAACAAATGGATCATAGAACAAATCAATCCAGAATTTTCACTTGAGGCACAAATGACCAGCCTCAAACTATCATACTTTGGACACATTATGCGAAGATCCAGCTCCCTTGAAGAAGTCTATAATGCTGGGGAAAGTTGAAGGAAAGAGAAGAAGAGGACGACCAGCAGCAAGGTCTCAATTACAACAGCAATGAACCACTGAGAGTCCTTAAAGGCCAAGTTGAAGACAGATCATGCTGGAGAGAATCTACCTATGTGGCTGCTAAGAGTCGACACCACTTGACGGCACTTAATCAATCAGGAGTGAGACACGTAAATCATTGGGACTATTAAGAGAAGGTGGCTTGATTCTCGGTTTCCTTCACAAGGAGACATAAATACCTTGCAGGCTTATTGTAAACCTAAGCAAACACAAAGTGGAAGAAGGGCTGGGGCAAAACACTTCTGAGATTATTCATATACCCCACTCCATGGCATCTGGTGAGGAGTATGTGTACAAGAGAGAGAGCATGAACATGGAGTACAAAAGATTGCTGGAAAGATGGGGTGCTTAACCTCTTCCTCTTCCATGCCTACTAGTTCTCCATAGAAATATAGCCCAAGGTTAGTTTTGGAGACCAGGGACTCTTCCACACAGCAGGTTTTACTGTGGGTTTACTGGGAGGCTTTACTGTGAACTCAACGTTGTGGGGGGGGGGAAACCCAGATGCAAATATACCCTGGATATAAATTGGGCTACACTCCAAAGCACAGTGAAAACCCTGAGTTGTGTGTGAACTTCTCCCCAATAACTCACAGGGACTTTGGGGTAAATCTGGCAGATATGTGAACGCACCCCCTCCATTCCAGAGGAAATGCAAGTTAAAGGGCTTTAAAAGCCTTGTGTGGAAAACATCCAGCTGGGGCAAAAAACAAAACAAGTGGGGGTGCTCTTTTTAGGGGAGAATTGGGAGTGTCAACTAGAGTGTCAATCCCTCAACTAGGGAGGGGCTTCCTGGTCCGCTAGGTCACAGAAGCTGTAGCTCTGCCCTTACCTTAGAACACCAAGATTCCACTCATTTCCCTGCTAATTTAAAGCACCCTTCACCTGCCCTGATAGAGCTGGTGCCCAACTAGATTTTTTTTCCTATGGGTCCTGCTTGCTGGTCACTAAAGATATTCCTTAGCTAAATGTGCTCTAACCCTATTCAACTCATTGATGGATCATGGGTTGACATAACAGAGCAAGGATGCACCAGTGCATCAAGAGAGCAGTCAAACTGAACTTCCCAACTAACTGGTGCAGTGGAGAAGTGGCTGTTCTTGATGCCCTTCCATTCCCCAGAAATCCCTCTGTGCCATCCAAAAATATGTACCTGAGGACTGCACAGTTCTCAGGGACATACTTTTGGGTGGCAAAGAGGGCTTCTGGTGAGTGAGGGTTGGCAAATGTTGCTGCTTCTCCTCTGCACTGGTGGAGTGAGTTGGGAAGTTCTTTTAAGGCTGTGTTGGGTCAATGAGGTCTGGCTTTGAATTTAAAGTTTGACCTCTGTCCATTACACTGTGCTGGCAATTAAGGAATGTTGTTGTTGGGTAAGTATCAAAGCAAGGAGTTGGATAAAGTGCAGTTCATCCCTTATCGCCTCTCTGTGACAACTTTGACTTTAAAAACCCAAAAACCTCTTTGTTTGAATAGAACTCATCTACTATAGAGATTTATATAGGAATCTAACAAGACTCATTTAGTTCAGTATCTCAGTTCCAATAGCAACCAGCTGGCTCCCCTAGATGCTCCCAGCCAGAGCATGTTGTTGATGACAAGTGTGATGACCACTTGTCACCAGCATCTTGGAGTCAAACTATTGCTTATGATCAGCAGAGATCTACTAGTTAGCTGTTGGCCAGCAGTAAAAGTCCTGTCCTCTATGATCTTAGATTTTTTAAAAATTAAATGGACATATACATTCCTGGAAATAGCCACTTTTTATGATGGTAAGTTCTGTAACCTATATGAAGTACTCCTTATCTTCTGTCCTAAATCTACTGCTATAAGCACTTTGGCGCGTGAGCCAGAGTTCCCCTGGATGTAATGTGCATCTGCCCAAGAACAAATGAGAACCTAGATCAAATGCAGTCAATTTTGTTGAATTCTTGTTATGCTACACATGCGAATGAGTCTGGATGAATCACAAATGGATGTATTTTTATAATCCTTTTATGACTCACAAGGGGCTTACTATTCCCCAGAGCAGCAAAGCTCCTGGAGGTGTTTGCTTCACAGCACTGCTGTGAACATTGTACCATTCAGGGCACTGTAGGGGGAAACAGAAGGCACCATCTTTTCCCATAATGCCCTGGCATAACCCAATGTTTGGGCATTATGAGAAAACACAATGGCAGTATGGGGAAGGTAGTTGCTGAGAGAACTGTAGCCACAGGTAACAACAGTGCCAAAAAAGCTGAAGAGAGAAAATCAATAAATTTGATACAAAACAATGTACAGTAAATGAATAACTAAAGGCATAGGCATTTTAATAATGAAAATAAATGGAGGACAGATATGGAAAACCTTTCTTTTGCACACTCCTAGAAGAGGAGTGAGAAATCTCTGTCTGCACCATTAATGATTTTATAAACCTCTATCACAGCCCTGTCACCTTAGCCACTGCAAGAGATTTATAAAATGATGGCTGAAATATCACATGCACTTTAATGGTCACTCTGGAATCTTTCCTCCTACACATACCCTTTAATTTCTACTATCATTCACAGGTTATGCATTCCCCACTTTAAATGTCACCACACCCCTTCTGACTACTGTGGAAGAAAATATTCCCCTGATTTGCCCATCCTGAATGCCGAACCTTTGACGTAATGCCCTCTGACTAGACTTGGATGCAACATCATCATCGCATGGCTGGTGAAAGTGGTAGGGATGTGCAAAACATTTATACATCAAAATGTTTCTACGCGAAACAGGCCGTTTCGACTGCTCTGCAATCTGCATTGCAATGTGTACTCAGTCAAAATGTAGTTGAAGTTGCTCTAGTTGAACTTGTGGCTATGCTTCCTGCTAAGTAAGGGTGCTGCTGTGGCAGCTGTTGCAATGCCAGGAATGTATGGAAGGTCATAATGAGAGAGCAACTTGTGCCTGTGATGTTACTGCCATGCAGGCACTGTGGCTGGCAGTGGATTCTGGGTCAGTGATTCTCTTTTGGCCATTTTTGGACTGTGTTTGGAATATGTGTGCTGTGTTGGGAGAGCCAGATTCCCTTTTACTGTGCGCTTCTCCAGTGTGTTTCAAGGCAGGGTTGCAGATTGCAATGCAAAACTTGTGTGCACTCTGTGAGTGTAGCTTGTTCAGGCCATAGGGAACAATGGGGAAAATCAAAACACCCCACTGTTTACCATGGGTAGTTCTGAGGGACAACAAAGTGGCTTGCATGGTAGGGCATGACGAGTTCTACCTACCTTCCTACCCACAAAAGAAATGGGCAAGTAGGCAATTTTAAACACATTTGTAACCTTTCGCCAAAACCATAGGCTTGCTTGTTGGTGCTCCATGCGGGTGACTCAGGACAAGCACCACTGCAGAAGGAAGCTGCATGTGGCAATGGAGAGCTGGTCCTTACCAGCAGGTCCTTGTTTGTTTAAGATCTCCCTCTTCCTTGCGGTGCTGAACCAGTTCGGACCTCATTTGAACCGCTTTGGTGCTGAACCAGTGCACGAAACTTGGAGCACCTCGGTTCGTGTACATCCCTACTACCAATCCACCTGCAATTTTGAAGGTATAATGTTATCAGAAGGGGCTGCCACACCTGAAATGTTTATCCTATCCTGTCAATAAATAAAAATATTGTAGGAATTTTTGTGATTTTCCTTTAAAAAAAAAAACCTCTAGAAAGTAATTAGTCTGACAAGAGTTCCCAATCAGTGGTACTCCAGATCAGGGATTCTCAACATTGGGTCCTCAGATGTTATTGGACTTCAACACCCATAATCCCTAGTCCCAGTGGCCTTTGGTTGGTGATTATGGGAGTTGAAGTCCAAAAACATCTGGGGACCCAATGTTGAGAATCCCTGCCCCAGATGTTGCTGAACATTACCAATTACTCCCAGCTACAAGTTATTGTGGCTGGAGATTAAAGGAGTTGCAGTTCAGCAACATCTGGAGTACCACTGGTTGGGATCCCCTGGTCTAAGAATCATTCTAGTACTATTGTGATTTTGTGTTATATTACTCATTCTCTCCCCCTCCAACTAAGAGAGTGCAAGAACTGAAAATTTAACTCTGTGTGTGTGTTCTAAGGAGATGGTGCTGTTTACTCAGAAGTAAATTCCATTATATTCAGTGAGGCTTCTGACAAAATGGAGTTTCTTTTATTCTACCTTCTCAATTAGAAAATACTAACAACTATTTGTTAGTAGTAAGGTATGAAGTTCTGCTGGAAGTCTTGTATAGAATGTAGTAGAAGCACCAAAAGCACTGTGATGATTGGGCAGTGGAGATTCCATATGAAATTGGGAGAGATAATCTGAGAATTGGATGTGGGGAGAAACTGTTACTGGCTGGATGATGTGTTTTTTGTAGCTCTATGTAAAGGAGAGAAGTGTTTATTTTTATTTCAAACAGTAATAAATCCTTGGTATTTTTTTATTCTGGGTGGCATCTTTTATTGCCAGTTCCTACGGGAAGGCAGAAAAACGGGAAGACAGAAAAATGCCAAGACAACACAAGTAAAGGCAAACCTTGTTATATGCAGAACCACTATTTGCATTTTCACATATCCATGGGTGTCAGGCACCCAACCTCCTTATCTGCAGATATGAAAGGGTTAAAACCCACGTATCTGTGGTTCCTAGAAGGCCAGACATTACTGTGAAGGACATTTCTGGCCACCATTTTGTAGTTCACTTTGTTAAAATAGTTAGGAAAAATCTGTGACTTTGGGGACCTTTGGGGGGCATTGCTGAATGCCAGGAGACCCGCAGAGCATAGTAGGGCACTTTATTTGGCCTATTTTTGCATTTTTTGGCATTTGCGGAAGGGGTTGAGTCCAGGTTCCTAACCCCCATGATCCCATAGACTCAATGCATCATCTGTGCTTTCCTTACCCACGGTAATCTGCAGGAATAGAACCCCCACGGATAATGAAGTCCACCCTGGGCTGATGAACTTTGTCCCTCCTGCAGATGTTGGCCTACAATTCCCATAATCCCTAGCTATTGGCCACTGTGGCTGGGGACTATGGGACTTGTAGTCCAAAAACAGCTGGGGGGCCTAAGTTGAGCAGGCCTGAATACCCTGAGATGCTTGAGGGATCAAAGTGAGCTCTGAAAGTTTCCTCAAGCAGCTGAGTATCCAGATATAGACATCACAAAACCAAACCCTGTGAGGCATCACAGGGCTTACTCCCAAGGAAAACATGAATAGGATTGCAGTCAAGTTATTAAAAGGGACTGATGGGGTGGGATTTCAGGAAATGATTGATTAGCCATTAGTAACAATGTTCAGAAAGCAGGAGACTTAAAACCACATCAAACATTGTTTCCTTTGTGTCTTCTGTCCCAAGCTTCACAGCAATTAGAGAAGGCTGCTTTTTTTCACATGCTCACAATAAACATTGGGAGTACAGGGGAGTAATAGAGGGAGAGACAAGGGGGGTCCAGACAACCCCAACCTGCTATGTTTAGCATTTTGTACCTGGTGCGGATAACAGTGTAGTGAGCTAGTGCAAGAAGGGGAGGTGTGGACACTCCCTTAGGGATCAATAGGAAGTTCAATGCAGGACCTGATGGAAAGAAACCGAAATAAACTTTGCTGGAAGGGCCCGGTGACAGTGGTCCTCCCCCGCCTCTATGTCACCACCATTTGGACTATAGCTCAGTGGTAGAACTCCTGCTTTGCATTCAGAAGGTTCCAGAACCAATCCCTGACATTTTCTGGTAGGGCTAGGAAAGACCCCTGTCTGTAACCCTGGAGAGTTGTTGCCAGTCAGTGCTGACCTAGATGGACCAATGGTATGACTCGATCAATGGCAGCTTCATGTGCTCAAAAGCAATGGGAAGAGTCTAGTTCAGTGGTAGAGCACATGAGCTGCATGTAGAAGCCCCCAGTTTAGAGTTGCATGCCCCGCCGGATGTTTGGGTTTTAGATGGATGTTAAGCATCATGCCCAGATTGCTTCCCAGATTTGTCTGGATTTCAGCTCTTTCTTTTTCTTTCTTTTTAAAGCAGCTTAGCTCTTGTAGAAGCGGAGTTATGGAGCAAAACCTGCAGTCACTCTTCTGCTCAAAAATTATTTTCAAGCTAATTTACACAATATGCAAATTAGGCACCCAGATTTGGAAAGCCGGAATATGGCAACCCTAACCCCAGTTTCAATCCTCCCCTTCTCCAGGTAGGGCTTAATCTCATTCTGTATTGCATTGTGTTTTACTACCCAATTCCTTGCAAGGCCAGACTTTCCAGAGTCATTTTCCTTGAAAGAGGAGAATAGTGCAGACTTATGGTGTTTCTGTACTATTGGTGAACTTCCAACTATACAGGCTGAGCAGCTAGGAAGGAAGTGATCAGGCAGTGCTAGGCAGATGGCAGCACCTCAAAAGCCAAAGGGAACATAGAAACATAGGGAACTGCCTTATACCAAGTCAGACCCTTGTTCCATCTAGCTCAGCATTGTCAACACAGACTGGCAGCGGCTTCTCCACGGTTGCAGGCAGGAGTCTCTCTCAGCCCTATCTTGGAGATGCTGCCAGGGAGGGAACTTGGAAGCTTCTGCATGCAAGCAGGCAGGTGCTCTTCCTATCCCCTAAGGGGAATATCTTGCAGTGCTCACATATAGTATCTCATTCAAATGCAAACCAGGGTGGACCCTGCTTAGCAAAGGGGACAATTCATGCTTTCTCCCACAAGACCAGCTCTCCTCAAAACAGAGGTTTTCTGGAATGATTTCCAGAAGGAAGGGCTTAGCAATATTTCTCAGCTAATATTATAATTCAGATATCTGTGATATTCTGTGTTAACTTCATTCTTTCTTTGATTTGAGCAGATAAACGAAGTGGAGCTTGGACTGCATTAAGGGTTCCTCCTTTTATCCTTGAATGTAAACAAGCTCTCTGAGAAGTTTCTTCATTTCCACTGGAAGCAATTCCCTTGGGAGAAACACTGGTTATTAAAGGTAAAGTGTGCGGTCGAGTTGGTGTCGACTCCTGGCACCCACAGAGCCCTGAGGTTGTCATTGGTAGAATACAGGAGGGGTTTACCATTGCCTCCTCCCACGCAGTAACAGATGATATATTTCAGCATCTTCCTATATCGCTGCTGCCCGATAGAGTACCAGTGGGGATTCGAACCGGCAACCTTCTGCTTGTTAGTCAAGCATCTCCCTACTGTGCCACTATCTCAATGAACCCTAAACTGTAGTTACTGATGTAGTAGCACATGGGGCAGCCTAGGGTTGGGGAGTCCCAGGTCAGTCTGTGTTCAGTCTCAAAGTTCACTGGAATACAATGAGCTAGTCACCATCTCTCAGGCCAGCACCTCACGGAGTTCTTGTGAAGACAATGTGGATGTGGGGAGACTATGGTTGCCAACTCTGAAGCTATTCCTGGAGGTTTTTGTTTTCACAATTGACTTGAGTTCAAATCCCCATTCAGCCATGAAACCCACTGGATGACTCTGGGCCAGCCTAACCTATCTCATAGGATTGTCGTGAGGATCGATATAACCATACACACCACTCTGGGCTCCATGGAGGGAGAGCAGGATATAAATGTATAAACAAACCAACACTCTTGGATTGCTTTCAATAGTCGGCTGAGGATTGATGCCAGTGCTTAGAGACTCTAGGCCAGTCGTGGGATCCTGGAGGGTTGTCACGCTTAGGAGACCCACATATGTGATCCTGAACTTCTTAGAGGCAGAGTGAGATTAAAAATATATATTAAAAGGTGGGTCTCAAACTCGCATGGGAACTTGGCTCTTTTTTACTGGAAAGCTTCACAATGTTTCAGGGCTGACTATGGTGGAGAAGGTGCCTATCTGGCCACCTCTTGACATGCTCAGAGGAACTCATTGTTTCAGATGTGCCAGATCTGAGCCCTTGCCCTTCTGAGCCAAGTGGCCCCTGCTAGCAGGTGGATCCAAGGAGGGGCTGGAAGCAGCTCACTTCAAAGCCATGCTCTGCCATCCCTGAGAAAGGCTAAGTGTGACGTTCCTCACGAGCTGGATGAAAACCCTTTCCTCGGCTGACAGTGATGTGGCAGAACACCCCCTCGGTGTTTGAGGTTTCCATTGCATTAAAGTGCCACGACATGCTGAGTGGGGGTAAATATTTCATGCGCTGCAGTGCCGAAAACATTCATAAATATTACTCTAAAATTAGCCTGAAGTGTGAAAACGGCTACAGGAGGAGAGGAGGCGGTTGCTGCCGGCATGTCTGCCTGAGAGACAAATTGCAGAGAGCGTTAACATTTGTTTGAGAACAGAAGAACTGCCTGGCTGGATCTGAACAGAAGTCCATATAGCCCTGTGTTCTTTGCTTCACCAGCAAGATGTCTCTGCAAGCTCACCAGCAAAGTAGGACGATGATGCCCGTCATTGTGCTTTGTTCTCAACACCTGGCCATCAGTGGGACACTAACGTGTAATGGCACTGCTTAACTATCATGGCTAAGAGATGCTGATGGGGCCATCCTCCTCCATTGATTTGCTTAAGCAAGGGGTTCTCAACCTTGCTGTTGGACTACAGCTCCCATCTTCCCCAGTCAAAATGACCAAAGGCTGTTGTGGCTGAGGATGATGGGAGTTGTAGTCCAACATCCCAAGGTTGAAAACCCCAGGTCTTGCCCTTTTTAAAAACCTCCCAAGCAAATGGATATTGCTATGGAAATTCAGTTATTTACTCATTTATTCATTTATTTGTTTGATTTTTAGACTGCCCTTACAAAATAGCTCAGGGCGGTTCACAAACATCAAAGACCCTTTAACAATTTAAGAGCGCTGGAAGGCCAGGCCGAACAGGTAGGTCTTTAGGGCTCTCCTAAATTCCAATAAAGAGTTCAAATTACGGATGTCTGCAGGGAGCGCATTCCACAGTCCAGGAGCGGCTACAGATAAGGCCCACCTCTGGGTCGACACCAGTCGAGTTGGTGGCAACTGGAGCTGGACCTCCTCAGATGATCTTAGCGTGCGGTGGGGATCAGACCGAAGAAGGCGCTCTCTAAGGTAACCTGGACCTAAGCCGTTCAGGGCTTTAAAGGTAATCACCAGTACTTTGTATTTTGCTTGGAAACATATCGGCAGCCAGTGCAGCTGTTTCAAAACAGGCATAATATGGTCTCTCCGGGTTGCCCCAGAGACCAGCCTTGCTGCTGCATTTTGAACTAACTGAAGTTTCCGAAGTATGTACAAAAGCAGCCCCACGTAGAGCGCATTACAGTAGTCAAGCCTGGAGGTTACCAGCTGGTGCACCACTGTTCTGAGGTCATCCTCCTCTAGGAATGGACGCAGCTGTCAAATCAGCCTAAGCTGATAAAAAGCACTCCTGGCCACAGCCTCCACCTGAGTTACCAGAGTGAGGCCTGGATCCAGGAGTACCCCCAAGCTGCGTACCTGCTCCTTCTGGGGGAGTGTAACCCCATCCAGCACAGGGAGATCTAACTCATCCCTCAGATTCTGAGCCCCTACAATGAGCACCTTCGTCTTGCTTGGATTCAGCTTCAATTTGTTATCCCTCATCCAGCCCATAACTGCCTGTAGGCAGGTGTTTAGGGAATGAATGCCATTTCCTGATGAAGCAGATGAAAGAGAGAAGTAGATTTGGGTGTCATCAGCATACTGATAACACCCAGCACCAAATCTCCTTATGACCTCACCCAGCGGTTTCATGTAAATATTGAAAAGCATTGGTGACAGAATGGAGCCCTGAGGGACTCCATATAACAGCTCCTGTTCTGAGGAGCAACTGTCACCAAGCTCCACCATCTTGGATCTGTCCGAGAGATAGGAGTGGAACCACTGCAGAGCAGTGCCTCCTATCCGCAACTCCGCCAGGCGACCCAGAAGGATACCATGGTCAATGGTATTGAACGCCGCCGAGAGATCCAAGAGAACCAACAGAGTCACACTCCCTCTGTCGATTCCCCGGTATAGATCATCCATCAGGCCAACCAAGGCTGTCTCAACCCCATAGCCCACTCTAAAGCCAGTTTGAAATAGGTCTAGATAATCAGTTCCAAAACCGCCTGGAGCTGGTCGGCCACCACCCTCTCAATCACCTTGCCCAACCAAGGGAGATTAGAGATTGGCCTATAATTAATAGTCTATATAGTTAATCAAGCATTGTTGTGAACAACTGACTGGATCCTCAGTTGAGGAGTGAAAGGGCTGCCCATAGATTTGTTTTTCTCTCCCCTTAAGTCAGGGTTTCTCAACCTTAATCCTGGTGCTGGGGTTGTGCTGCACACAGCCTGAGCATACACAAAGTCAAGGGCTTAGAGCATCCGACTCATGGAGGATTCTCCCAAAGGAATATCCCAACGTTATTATTATTGTTATTATTATTACATTTATATCCCGCTCTTCCTCCAAGGAGCCCAGAGCGGTGTACTACATACCTGAGTTTCTCTTTCACAACAACCCTGTGAAGTAGGTTAGGCTGAGAGAGAAGTGACTGGCCCAGAGTCACCCAGCAAGTCTCATGGCTGAATGGGGATTTGAACTCGGGTCTCCCCAGTCCTAGTCCAGCACTCTAACTGGAAGCCGGGATGCATTGTCCTGATCTCTGGAGATCTGTGCTGCTTGGAGCAGTGTAGATCACGTGGGAGTGCAATCTACACATTCCACTGATCATGGATCATCTGTGGGGAAGGTAGGTCCAATCCTCCCCCCCGCCCCCCCAACTCCTGGTCATGTGAATAGCTTCATAGTCTAGGATAGTCACACCCAAAATTCAAATGGAGGGAGTGTGGATCGGAACTCACCAGGCACCTCAGCACTCCCCCTAGGGATTGTCAACCCCCCACCCCACTGTCCCAGAATCTGTGTAATGTAGTGTAAGTAACATGATGATAGGATGCTTTCGGGATGGAAGGATTCTGGATAAAATAAAATGGCAGCTCCCATGATTGATGGGACCTGGATTATTTTTGCCACATTTCTCCTGTGGGTACATTGTTTCAACACAAGAAAAGAAGCATGCCTCAGTTAACAGATGTTTAGGAAACTGTGGCCTATGCATCGCTTTCAGAGGTCTTCATTCTTTTGGCACCCACTGTGGTCTAGATCAGGGATTCTCAGCATTGGGTCCCCAGATGTTATTGGACTTCACCTCCCATAATCCTCAACCAAAGGCCACTGGGGCTAGGGATTATGGGAGCTGAAGTCCAATAACATCTGGGGACCCAATGTTGAGAATCCCTGGTCTAGATTGTGTAAGGGTTGGAACTATTGGCAGAGAGATCGTGCTGCCCTTTGAGGAGATGACTGGACTCAGTGGCTTCTGCTTACTCACTGGCGATACAAGTGAAAGCATTATCAGACCTTGGCACTCCATGACCTTCTGGTGAAAATCACGTATCTTGGAGCTGCCTCAGAGTGATGGAGTACCTACAATCTCCCTTGCTTTGATCAACCTCTCACACAAAAGATGGATTAAACACTCCCACCCCCGGCCATAAATTGTGGTTTTGAAACTGCACTTTCACCTCTCCTCAGACAGTTTGTATCCTCTAAGCTGAGCATAGTCCTCCAGCCATGTTTGGATATTCATTGGGGGCTTAGTAAACCCAGGGCAGCAAAAACAGGGGTGGGGGCGGGGGTGGTTGTCAAGAACCTGTCAAGCCACAACTACATCTGGCTGGTGGGCTGCATTCAGTTTGCTGTGGCAGAAGTTGCGCAGGCCTGCCGGAACGCCTTGGAACTCACAGCAAGTGGAAGACAATCTTCACAAGAAAAAACACTGTCAAATCTCCATGCAGTGCACGCGCCTGCCTGGTAGACCGTGGGTGGATTGTGTTGAATTATAGATCTTGTAGGATTTACATCTTTAATTTCCCTGAGGGTCAAACTGCGGCCCACCCAGCAACCTCATCCGTTGCCCTCTTTTGGGGTGCAGTATATTGTCTGTGCACCTATTTTCCTCACCACGCTCCCCCTCACACGCACCCCCTCCCTCCCCATCTGCATTGGCTCAGCTCTGCTGCCCGACGGCTTTCCCATCTATCATTCTGTCTGCAGTGTTTACCTCAGCAATTGCTGCCTTCTTTCCCAGGCAGATGTTCAGGGGCTTCCCATGCGGGCGTCTGCTTGGTTGGGGTTTTGATAAACATATATTTAACCTGTCAGCCCACAGCTCATCCGTTTCTATCTCGAGCTTCTCCCTGTTGAATTAAAAAGAGAGGGATGCGTTCATCTTCGGAAAGCTAGCATTGCCTCTGTGCCACAGAATCCAAAGGCTGGGAGGAAGATCTGGAAGCTAAATTTAGGGCCAGTTCCGATAGTACATTATCCACCAGCATTTTCCCTCTTTTTACATGCTATGGGACTTGTTTGTGTTTTGTTTACTTTATTCAATTTATATCCTGCTCCATCTCTAAAGCGCAGAGCAGTTTACATGCATATTTAATTTGTTTTTCCAAGAAAAGGCAATGACAAAAAGGGGAAATTCCTCAAATATTCCAGTGCCAGACACACACACACACACACACACACACACACACACACACGTGCATGTGCATATGGCCCATCCCAGTGAGTCAGAGAGCATTTACCAGTTTTGATGCATACAGGGGTGTAGCCACCATTGTGCAGGGGGTTCAAAGAACCTGGGCCGCCGCTATCAGTGGCCACGCCTCGCACCCCAGCCATGCCCCTATGTCTGACATCAGACACAGGGGGCGTGGCTATGCTAGCAAACGGGGCTGTGCCCCCCATTTGGAAGGAAATTATTATTATTATTATTATTATTATTATTATTATTATTTTATTTTATTTTATTTTATTTTATTTTATTTTGATGTGTATACTGCCCTTCCAAAATGGCTCAGTACTGCCTGGATAGCTTCTCCCTGTTTGCAAAAGCAGGCAGAGGCGTTCCTGGCCAGTCTGGGAACACAGCGCTGGCTGAACCCTCTTAAAAATGAAGCTGCACAGCCATTTTTAAGAGGTTTCAGCCAGCGCTGGGCTCCCAGCCTGGCCAGGAACACCTCTCTTGACTTTTGCAAGCAGGGAGAAGCCATCCCGGCCACACTAAAGGCAGCGTGGGCTGGAATTTCCTTCCAAACGGAGCACGTGGCTCAGTTTGCTAGCAGGGCCATGTCTCCTGCATCTGATATCAGATGCAGGGGCAGGTTGAGGGTGGTGGGGGCCACCGGTGACAGGTTGGACAGGGGCTGCGGCTACCCTCCATACGCCACTGCTTACCACACAAAAATTTCACCACCTGCTGGCAAGCAAAGAAATAACCATGCAATGCACGTTGATGCACTAAAGTGTAGTTCGATTATTTCAAATTCACTGTTGCATGATTAAGCCATGATGTGAGACCACGGGATGATGCATTCAGCCACAAGTGGCTACTAAAGGGGCCCTAAATGACTTACCAGCTGAGAGCACAAGGGGAAAATAAAAGGTGGCCCACACAATGCAGTGTTACGGAGCTGTAACACTGTGCCCTGGCGATGCTGCGGACTTCTAAGCAAGCCCTAACACTGTTCAGAAGCAGCAGATGCCGAAGCAGCATCGGTTTCTCCATTGTTGCTAACGGCAAAACCTGCAGAAGCACTGCTTCCACATCCTCCGTGTCTGAACAGTGTCAGGGTTTGCTTCAAAGTTTGTAGCAGCCCCAGCGTGCAGCATTACGGTCATCATGTGGGCCAGTGAGCGTAACCAGAATGCAGACTTCATTGTATGCAACAGACCATCAGATCCTGGGGCTAGGACCCTAATATGTAAGAGGTGTCGCCAATCTCAAGCTAGCTATGTACATGTTTACGTAAGCAGTTCGATTCTGCCTTGCTATTCAAGGCACTCAAGACAGCTAAGAGCATTTCAAAGCAATAGTGCCATTAAAATCACAAAGTTTACAGCAAATAAAGCAACAAAATAACTAGAAAATGAATCCGTTTCCATCAATAAAATCAAATTACATTAAAAGCTAGAGAAACTGGCTGACATACCACGCAGTGCATTGCTGATGGGAGAACAGGGTGCGCCATGTGATTCTAAATGACATCCTTGCTTCTGCTGCTGCTGCTGCTGCGCTTGTAGAGGCTCCATGGCTCCCCCCAAATTGTGTCACCACTGTTGCAACACTATTCCAATTATTCTCAGTGGATGCAGTGTCACAACAAGGTTGGTGCAATTCTTAGGAGCCACAGAGGCTCTGTGAGTTCGGTAGCAGTGAGCATGGGGTTTAGAATCACACAGAACCAGCATGCCTACCCTGCTTTTCCACTGACCGCCTTGTCCGTCCTTCTCCAGCTACTGCACCTGGGCTGATGCTAAACCAAAAAAACCAGCCAGTCGTATACCATGCATAGAACATTCTCCAAATCCTTCCATGAGATCATGCTCTCCAATCACAATAAAATACATCAGGCTGAGGGCTTCCTTGTGTCATTGTGGGAGCAAAGATGTAGGATGGGTCTATGGCAGGGTTTCTTAACCTTGGGCCCCCAGATGTTGTTGGACTACAACTCCCGGAATCCCCAAGCAAAACCCATTGCAGCTGAGGATTCTGGGAGTTGTAGTCCAACAACATCTGGGGGCCCAAGGTTAAGAAACCCTGGTCTATGGAATCACTTGATCAGAAGCAACAAGGAAATTTAAGGGTTTGTGGCTGAGCAAGGATTTAGAAGCCAGGATCAACCCCCCATTAAAAATAGAGATACTTCTGCAGAAACATGGATGATGTGACTAGATGGCCTCTGAAGATGACACTCTGCCTTTCAGTTCTGTTGCTCAGTAGTGTGCTGCTTCAGAAGATGCAGTAGGTGGTATGTTTGGGGGGGGGGGGGGTGGAACTGGGGGAGAAGAAAGCTTCAAGATTGCAATCAATCAATCCCATCCCTTCTCCCAAAGCCATAAAGTTTAGGCACATGAGGATAAATGGAACTGGCATTTGCAAGATGAAAGCACATCCTTCATAAGCCATTCACAGGGCGGGCAGAGTGTGTTTTCCATAAAGAATCTATATGTAAAGTGTGGTTTGAAGGAGAAAAAGGAGGGTAGCCTTTTCCTTACTGTTTGGGGTGGGAGCTTTAAATTCTGCTCTCATCTTTCTCCCAGTATGAACTGAATCTTTCCAGGTGGTGGTTTATTCTATCCTGAATACTGATTCTAATGGCCAATTCTGCAGGAGTATCCAGAAAATGTTCTGCACGTCGGGTAACATTGTGGTGCAATCTGCCACAACCAGGTGTGTGTCTGACAACACTTCCAGATGTGCTCCTTGCACACTCACCACCCAGTTGCAAACAGAATTGGTCTGACTGACCCTTCCCCTTTTACCCCTCCTGTTTCTGTTGTCTCTGGGCAAGAACACTGAACCAGTCCAAAGGACTTGAAACCATGCCTATTTTTAAAAAGATAGAACAATAGTGTTAACAACAATTGTCTTAGGAACATATTATTTATTTATGTATTTATTTGATTTCTATACCGCCCTTCCAAAAATGGCTCAGGGCAGTTTACACAGAAAAATAAGATGGATCCCTGTCCCCAAAGGGCTCACAATCTAAAAAGAAACTTAAGATAGACACCAACAACAGTCACTGGAGGTACTGTGCTGGGGGTGGATAGGGCCAGTTACTCTCCCCCTGCTAAATAAAGAGAATCACCACGTTAAAAGGTGCCTCTTTGCCAAGTTAGCAGGGGTTATATAGGAAGTTGCCTTATACAACATAGGAAGTTGCCTCATACTAGGTCCATCTAGTATAATCCATCTATCTAGCTCAGTATTGTCTATAGAATATGCAAGCAATCTCATCAGGAAGCCATAGAGCTGTGAGCGCTCTAATTTACTTCCAGACTGGACTACTACTCCTGGAAGGGTGTCCTTTGAAGAAAGTCTGGAAACGTCTTGGTGCCAATTGCAGCAGCAAGACTGCTGACAGTTGTTTGTTTTGTTGATCCCATCACACTCTTAGGTTTTCAAGTAGAGGCTGTTTGGCCACCTGTCAATGGCTGTAGCAGCTCCCTATTCTGTGCCGGGGGCTGGCCTAGAAGACCTTCAAGGTCCCTTCCAATTCTACGATTCTATATTGTATCCACTTCACAGGCTCACAGTTTATTTCCAGGCCCTATTCAAAGCACCCTTTCAAGCCTTAAACGATTTGGGACCTGGATATCTGAAGGACAGCCTCCAAGTATCTGACACACCAGAGAAAGCCCTGCTCCATATTCCACCATTGATAGGAAGTGTGATTGGATGGACAGGAACTTCTTTAAAATAGCACCAAGAGTGTGGAACTGCTTTTTGTGAGAGATCTGGCTGGCCAGGCCATTGAGCACCAGTTAAAACCCTATGAGGTCATTCTCATGACCAAGTGGTGGCAGTGGGTGGGTGGGTTGGAGGAAAGGTAGAAACCTACTTCCCCATTCCCACATGGCCAGAGCCTGATCAGGGCACACAAGTAGTGCGGCAGTGAGCCCAGCAGCGATTGGGGTGGGGAAGAAGCTGGGTCTGAGAAGTATCCCACAATGCATCACAGTGTATTGGGAAAGCTCTATGCTGCCTGGCAACTCCTCAGATCTATGACAAAGATAGCTGCCATCAGACTGGGAGCAGCTGCTGGCAGCATAGAGCTCCACATGACCATCGAGCATGCGCTTGCCCTCCTACCTCACTTTAATCTGGGTAGTGGATTACTATTAGCCTGGCTACCCAGGGGAGGAGCAGGGGGATTGGAAGTGACCCAGGGGATGCAGACGACCAGCCCTATCTGGCCTAGTCCTGGCCTACTCAGGTTGGACTGGTTGTGAGAACAACCTTTATATGTTCCGATGTGTCCTTCAAGTATCTGTAATATGCTTCTGAGTTCATATTTGCCCCTCTCTCTTAGGATTCCTGTTTGCTGTTCTTTTCACATTTTAATGCACAATTGTGTTATTATTACGTGTCATTTTATTATTATTATTATTACTATTTTTGTGGAAGTTGTGAGCCACCTTTGCCATTCTAGAAAGATACAAATGTGTTTAAATAAATACATGTTGCCAATGTGATGTCAGCCATCCACCCCCTACATCCCAAATACCCCTTTTAATTTCTAAATACCGGATCCTGCTCTCAGTCTCCCATTCGGCTCTAGGCAAACCATCAATTTCCCCACATGAAGGATAGGGCTGTGGTTGCCCTGATTTAAAACAAGCAAACAAACACCAAAACCCTATAATGACCACTTGGTTGCAAATAAAATGTATCCAACTTCCTCTAGTGAGGATGGAAGAAAATAGAGGGGGGATGCCAAGCAGGCAAGCAGGAGGCAAACAGGTCTTGCAACAGCAAACAAGGTCTGTCCTGGTTTGCATTTGGATGGGTGACCACCCATGAGTGCTATCTGCTGTAAGATAGGCCCCTTAGGGCATGGCGCTATAGCTCAGTGGTAGAGCATCTGCTTTGTATGCAGGAGGTTCCAGATTCAATCCCTGGCATCTCCAGATAGGGCTGAGAAAGCATTCAGCCTGAATCCTTGGAGTAGTTAATAGGAAGCTAGATGGCCCCATGGTCTGATTCGGTATAAAGCAGCTTCCTATGTTCCTAAGGAGTTAATAGCCTGGCTAACTGTCCTACTTGGGCCACAGATGTGGAAATTCTTTGATAACAGTTCAGCACCACCAATTGTCTTCATTCTTCTCTCTCTCTCCCCCTCCAAAAAAATTAAAATATTATCACAATCTGTATCTTATACATAATACATTGAACATAATCATAAAAGCCACAGTTACAACAGTCAGGTCCACCGTAAAAAATTATCATCACATGCACTATCCTGTATAAAAAACTGAATTGGGTTTACAGTTCCTAGTTTATAAGACCCGTTAATTTCACTGACTTCATGATTTGCACACTTTTAATAGTCTTTCCTTCCTTGATAGTTCTGTATGTGATTTCCAGCATTCATGAAAACATTAAATCTAGCAGCTCTTCATATATAAGGCTGCATCATTATATTCCTTAGGTACTGTGCTTCACATGCTTTAAAAGAAAAATAGCAACAACAAGAAGGGAGGGAAGGAAGGAAGGAAGAAGGAACCTACATCCTTTGATCTATAATGCAAATACCGCCTAATAACCGTACAATATAGAAAACCGCTAACCACATCAATCTGATCCCTGGCAAATGGGTTGAAAAATAATATAGATTATATGCCACTGTTTTATGACTGTATCTGCACATAGTTGCTGTCATTATGAGTGTTCTGGAGGTGGAAACCATGATTTTACTATGGGGATTCCCAGCCCGGAGGCTGTTTTTCCTGGTAATTTGGAGTCTGTTCCTTCATTGTTTTGGATATGTTTGCCTGCAATCAGATTGAGCTGATTATTAATTGTTTTCTATATTGTAAGGCAAATGTGCATGTTATACACACACACACACACACACACACACACACACACATTTTAGTAGTTTCTCTGTTTTTTATTGTTTAGAAAATGTATGTTTTAACGGGATGATTTCCCTGGAGTAACTATTTATTTTGATGTAGCAGCAGAAACCAAGGCAAGGTGAGGCAGGGGCTGGCAAGAATTGGCCTCCCAACACCATGGGCATGGTGCCTCCCTGCCACTGCTGTGACTACTTTTTCTCATCCCCTGGGGACATGTTCATTTCCCCTCCCTTGCCTCTCTCACCATATGTTGAGGTAGCATAGTCTATGCATATATTGCCAACATTGTCTGAAAATGCTAAGAACTTGTCCACAGATGGGAGTGTCATATTATTGTCCTTTGCTTCAAGCAGCAAAATGCTTGGGGCCACTGTTCCCTCTAAGGCATTCACACATGCGTGCGCTCACAAGTTTTTGGATGTCCACTCAGTTCATTTTAGATCCCACTCAGGTTGAATCAGGAAGGCCCCATTCTGAATGCAAGTGCGCGCACACTGCCTTGGTACTGCCACCCAAAACAAAACTCATTCCACACAGAGATGAAAAAAAAATTAGAGGGACCACTGCTTGGGTCTGTTAGTCTTGATTAAATGAGGGGCAGGTGGCCCTGGAAGTAATTTATAAATATATCACGTGAAATTGGTTGGTTTTGTTGGAGCGGAAAGGGCTAGATTACTTATCTACCCCAACAGCAGTAGATTGTGCACAGGAGTACAGTTAATTAAGAAGATCTGGAGATGTTGTAGTTCGAAGTAAAGAGATTTATTTAGGAAATACAAACTTGATAGAGAAAGCCTACATCCTACTGCTAGCTACATAAGGTATAGCCGCATCCTTGGCCTCCTGCAACTCTGACCTCTCCGCAATGAACTTGCTTTTTTCCTGCATGCTCTTTATTGCCATCAGGCAGTTCGGCTCCGCTCTAGGGAAGGTGATGCAGGGGTTGTGGGCAAGGCTGTTTTTCAAATACTCCTGAAGTGAGACCTAGTGAGGAACTAGGTTGCCAGGCTTATTATACTACAAATGCTGATCTGCTTTAATGGTGATAAAGTTTTGAGTTCCCTTCAAAGAATCCTTGGAACTGTAGGAGCAATAAGAGACCCTTTGTTGGAGACCCTTAACCCCTTTGAAGAACTACAATTCCCAAAGCTAAGGAGCCATGGCTGCTATACATGTTTGAAATTGGTTTAAATTTGTAGGGTAGGCATGTCCAAAGATTCACACAATTCCAGGGACTTTCTCTGGGTATCTATGTGTTCATTTAGGGGCTTTATGCCAAGCCACTACTCATCCTTGTGCAGATAAATGGGTGCATCTCCTTCCCAACAGCTTCTGCATAGGAACACAAGTTGTTCTCATAAGAACTAATCTGCCTTTCCTTTTCACTATCCCCACAACTAAATTTGGTCCAAATTGGTTAGGCAGTTCACAGGTTGGAGGCCCACTTGCACCTCAGATGTTAATGCATCTGCCATCTTTAACTGCAGTGGATGACATCATCACAAACTATGTGTTTGAGGTGTCTCTATGTGTCCCTGCAACTGGACCAAATTTGGTCCAAATTGATTCCCACTTGCACCTCAAATGTTCACATGTCTGCCATCTTGAATCAGATTGGATGACATCATTACAAACTATGCCCTTCAGTTGTTCCTGTGTCCCTACACGTGTAGCAAATTTGGTTCAAATTGGTTAGGCTGTTCACAAGTTAGCCTAATTGCACCTCAAATGTTCATGTGTCTGCCATCTTGAATTGGGGTGGATGGCATCATCACAAACCATGCCATTGAGGTGTTCCTGTGTGTCATTCACTACACCTGTAGCAAATTTGGTTCAAATCGGTTAGGGGGTCCACACGTTAGCCCTCTTGAGCTTCAAACGTTCACGTATCCGTCATCTTGAATCGAGGTGGGTGACAACATTACAAACTACACCATTAAGGTGTGTCACTCACTACTACTGTACCAAATTTGATTCAAATCATTTAGACAGTCCACAAATTAGCCCACTTGCACCTCAAACATGCATGTGTCCACCATCTTAAATCAGGGTGGATGACACCATCACAAATGATGCCATCGAGGCATCCCTATGTGTCCCTACAGCTGTAGCAAATTTGGTTCAAATCAGTTAAGCGGTTCATTTTAGCCCACGTGCCTCAAACGTGTATGCATCTGCCATCTTGAATTGGGGTGGATGACATCATCACAATCTACACCATTGAGGGGTCCCTATGTGTCTCTACCACTGTACCCAATATGAACCAATTTGGTTCATATTGGTCCAGGCATTGAGAAGTTGATAAGGGGACACACACACACACTGCTGGGGGATCTCATAAGCCTACTGGAAAGTAGGCCAACAAGAGACTGCCTTATACTGAGTCAGACCACTGATGTAGCTCAGTATTGTCTACACTGACTGGCAGCAGCTCTCCAAGGCAGCAATCTTTTCCAGCCCTATCTGGAGATGCCAGAGGTTGAACCTTAGACCTTCTGCATGCAACGCAGGTGCTCTGTCATTGAGCTATGGCCTTGTTCTCAGTGTCAGGCTCAGAGGACTCCACTGAGTTGCTATCCAGGCTCCATTTCTTGGTCAAACTAGGATGTGACAGATTTGGAAGTCCTATTCATACATTATGTTGTACCTACCTTCAGATATCTCTACAGGGTCCAGGCCACACAGGGTCACACTGCGCAGGCGCGGCAGCCTCCAAAAAGGCTGTCACCCTGGGGAATAGGCCTGGAAAGGGACAAAGACACCAGAAACAAGCAATTTGGGGGGGAAAGAAGGCCAGTGGGGAGAGAAGGAACCTCCACGAACCTCCCTGCCACCTTGGAGAAGGCCCCCTGATGGGGTAAGTTTGATGAAACCCTGAACTGGGGGGGGGTCGGTCTGGGATCGAGCTGAACCGAGGTGGTTTAGCTCAACCCGTACCTTCGAACCAAAGTGGTTCGATATAGAACCGGTTCATATTCGAACCTGTTTGTCCACCCCTGTTCAACATCACATGTACCTTCATTCAGATCTATACTGATGTAGACAGTTCACAGATTGTATGAGTGTTGAACATAACATATGAATAGGGCTAGAGAGATGTCAACATCATTCACATGACTGTGCTGGGGAGGGTTCCTGGAGAGGCAGGTGCCTCCCTGCACATGATCTCTCTTCCCCGTAAGCTCTGCCACTCATGTGGCACACCAACAGCGCCGCAGTGAGCAGCAGAGCCAGGAGCTGGAGGAGGAAGTCCTCCAGCATCCTACAATGCACCACACCAGAGTGCCAGATTTCCCCACTGCCGGGTGCTCTTGCCACCTGGCTCACCCTGGCTACCCCACTCCCCATTCACACAAATAGGGAGTGTGGCAGAAGGGGGTGCTCCTGCTCTTCTGCTTCACTATAAGCCCAGGTACAAAACCTGGGCTACCCCAGTGAAGAGCGCTGGGACTGATCCTGATGCTCTACATGAGCAACCCTCCCCGGGTAGGGCTGTGCAAGCCCAGTTATGGCTGCTTGTGTGCACAGCCTTGCTATCTGGCAACCTGAAAGGGCTGGCCACAGAATATGATTACACAGATATGCCTTGCATCATATTTTCTACAATATTCCCATTATGCATTATATTTACAAAATGATGTATTAGTACTACTTTTTTTCTTTCAAAAAAGCAAATTTCTTATTGCTCTTTTCTGCCTCCAGAAGCCCCTTTTCCTCCCATTTAAACTGATAGTAAAATTGACTAGCATTTGAGAGGACACACCATTCTCCCTGCACAGAAAAATATGAGCAATTTTATCCGGAATAGGCTTTCTGCTTATTAATGGAAAGAGCTCCTGGAATATGAGCAATCCATAAATATGATGAATGGTTGTCTGCCCTATGGGGGAGCATCATTTGATCCATTTGAGACAGTGAGGAATGAAGATGCAGGGATTATGAAAAGTTTCCACCTTTTCCTAGTGAAAGGTATACATTTAACCTTACTAGGGACTGAAAGCCAAAGATTTGACTGGTTATTTCACATCAGCATTTGGAGTGCAGCAATCTTCATGCTTACAAACCCAACATGCAGCTATCCTCTCTACTCCCTTTCCCTTCCTCTTTCAGACTTCTCCCTTTAATCTTTCCCTTTCCCTTCATTCTTTGCTATCATTCCCTCTCCTAACCATTCTTTCTGGAATCCCTCATTTCCCCTTAAGTTTCTGCTTTTTCATATCCCCAGTTCCTCTTTTTCTAGCCACCTGCTTCTTCTACTCCTCTTCCTTTTCCCTTTTGCCTGTCCCTCTTTAGGATCATAGCAGTTCAGCCAATGAAAGCTTAGTTGAAGACCTTCAGGATCAGAGCAATCCAACCTATTGCTGGATTGGGTAATCCAACCAGAAACACTGTGCAACCCATATGTGATGTTAGAACAACACCACCAGTCATGTTAGAGCCTTCTAAAAAAAACCTCTTTTTTTAAAAAAAAAATCATTTTATTGTTTTTCAACAAAATAACAGAAATAAACATGAAACAGTAAACAATAAAAAAGGAAAAGAAAGAAAATAAAAGTAATTTTATAATTAGCAGTTCTTAGACATCTCATAATTGCATACATCAATCGGGAGGTCCAGCAACCCTTCCAAAAAAAAAAAAGACACCCACCCACATAAATCCACCCTTGCCAAGAATTATTAGGGGGAAAAGAGAGACTTTTTAAAAAAAAATAAAATAAAATAGCCATATATTCTAGAAAGAAAAACCAAATTTTGGATGGGGATGTATATCCTGTGCTAAATTGTAAATTATGAAAGGCTCCAAGTAGAAACAAATGTTTCATTTGAAGTGTTCCGTAAGTAAGCAGTAACCTTAGCCATAGAGGCATATTCCCATAATTTTAATAACCACTCATCTACCATTGGGATTATTTGTTGTCTTCATTTAGCCACGTATAAGATCCTGGCTGCAGTAATCATATACAAAGACAGCTCCGAATACTTAGTAGGAATATAGGATTTAGTCATGTTTAACAAAAAGGCCACTGGGGAGTAAGGAAAATTTATGTTTAAAATTTATTGCATCTTACGGTGATTTTTTTCCAGAATTGTTGCGCTTTGCTACATGCCAACCACATATGATAAAATGTCCCTGCATGGCTCTTACACTTCCAACAATCTTCAGAGTAATTACTATCCATCTTTGCAATCATCGTAGGAGTAATATACAATCTAAGTACATTTGTACCAATTTTTCCTTAAAATGCTATTTGCTGTAAATTTAATGTTCACCTTCCATTGGTATTCCCATTGTTGCATATCATTTGTTCTATTTAAATTTTGCATCCACTTGATCATACCGTCTTTTATCTGTTCTGTTCCTGAATCGTATTTCAATAGCAACTTATATATCAATCCCAGTAAATGATTGATATTTTTGGTAATTAATACTTCAAATTCTGTTAAGTCTCTAAGTTTGCCACCTTATCTCTGTATTTCTTTGTGCGCTATAGTGCTAATTTGTAGATATTGAAACCACGAGGGCTCATTAGACCACTCTGAAGCAAGAGTCTGGATAGATTTCATTTTTGTTTTTCCTGTTGTTAAATTTTGCAGATTGCAGATTGTATGCCTTCTCTCTCCAGTAGGCAAAATTTCTAGAGTTTTTCTTTCCTTGAAAAGAAATGTTTATGATAGATGCCAAGAGTGATAATTCTGGACTTATCCTGTTCTTATATTTGTCCCAAACATATAATAAACTGCTTCTAATTGTATGGGATTTTATGTCATGTTCTGTCCTTTTTATGTTAGTCCATAAATACTTATGTAACCCTTCTGGAAGGTCAGACCTTTCCATAGAAAGTTGAACCATATGGTTCTTTGATCTAGTCCAAGATCCATGTCAGGCAACTGGCATTAGAACCTTCCTAAAAAATCTCGAGTGCATCACAATATAGACAGTACTGATGGAGAAAATGGAAAGATGATCACAGGAAAGGCTCATCCAGAAATGGAGACGCATCCTGATTATTTCCTTTGAAAGTGGCGATCTAGGGCTACTACAGTTGTCGAGATGTCCTGAGGAACAGCTTTCATTTGGTGGCAGGAGTGTAGCTATAATTGAACAAGGGGAAAAACAAATATCTCTGGAAGAAAGGAGGTCCACCATCTGAGCCACAGCTTGCTCTTTGCTCTCCCTCTCCCAAGAAGAAGATGGGGAGGTAAAGGAGGCAGGGGTCCATTTTTACTTTTTGTCCTAGGGCCAATTCCAGCTGTACTACAGCCCTGTTTGATGGAGTTGGCAGAGTTTTATGGTAAGTTTAAAAAAATAGATGGTGGGGGGGAGTGGCTAAACTAGTCTGGATGTTCCAAAATATCAGGAGTGGCAACAATAATACCAATTTACGGAAAGGTCAAGATAAATCTGCCCCCAAATTACCGACCTATCAGTCTTTTAAGTAAAGTGAATAAGTTATATGCCAGACACAGCAGGGAGCAGAATGGCAACAGTGTGAGAGGAGAAAGGAGGCAGGAGACACAAAGGGACGAGTGCTGGCCTCCACAAACAAGCAGTGATGGGAGAGGAACACAGGCTGCCATGGGCCTGCTATGCCCCTGATGGGGGAGGTTTCCTTCTCGGGTTTGCTAACGGATGGCCCTTGAGCCCCATGTTCCCACAGGGAAAGACTGACACAAGTGATAAAGCATTTAATGTGAATCACTTGTTGGCATTAAAAGTGGGTCCTGGGTCACCAAATCTAATCCAGATTTAAGGATTTGTATGAGAGATGTGTAGTCCCATGGAAGCAAGACTTGCAGCCCAAGCCTATCCATGTTTACTCAGAATAAATTCCTGCTGTGTTCAGTGTAGCTTGCACGGGGATTGCAGTCCAACTTGATTTTCAAAAGGTTTATGGATCAGGCTTGAGATAAATTCAAGGGCTTACTCGAAATGCTTGTTAATAATACCAGCAAATCTCGCCCTGGCCGCTCACCCCTCAAAACCCTGTGCCACCTTTCCTTCATCATCTAATGCACCAGCAGCAGCCAAACTGACACTGAGGATAAACTCCTTCTCTCAGTGACTGTAGCCATCTTTTCTCCTTTCTGGATTAGTCACATGGGTTAGCACAGCCAATGAGAGATCACACAGTGAATAGCATGCCCAATCAGATTTTCTTACACAATGAAATCACTAAGTTCAAATAAAGCCAATTAAGAGTGAGAACAATGTTTCTGGACCAGTGACAGCAATGATCTAATCAACCAAGGACTGTATAGCAAATAGAAAGCATCTTGACATTACAGAGGCAATCAGATTTTGCTGTATGATGATATGCTAAGGGAAAACAAAGCCAGTTCCCAATGAGGACAGTGCTTCCTGAATGGGTAAATGTTTCTGAAGACTTGCACAACAAAGTTGTGCTAGTGCAAGAAGATCATGTAGTTGCATTAAATCATTTTTGGAACTGTGCTATTGTGCAAACGTTTCCTTTAAAAAATATGAGGCATGCCACAGGTTGCTCTAGTGCAAACATGATTGACCAAGCACAATGCTAGTCTGGTGCTAAACTGCAGACTTAGTGCAACTAACTAGCAAAACAGCATTGCGCTAAGCAGCATCCTTGTGCAAATGCACCACCACCAAAACAGAGAACACCTCTCAAGACTGCCAAAAATGTTCACAAAAAGCAGCGAGTGCTTCAGATCAGTCCTCCATATAACCCAATTCTGTGGAACCAATTCCTCAAGCCACTAACAATAGCAAAAAAAAAAAAATTAAAAAAAAAATAACTATCTCAGAGGCTTGAGTAGCTATGGCCAACCAATTTCTAAACATGGTGTCGGTATTTGATCATCTTCCCTTCAACTTTGGCTATTGCAGAGACATTTCTCAAGGGGGGATGGGAAAGTTTTCTTCATTATTTCTCTTTTGTTCTTTACTCTCTTTTTGCATATTTTTCTTTCTTTTGTTCATTTTTGTCATTAATTTTTGTTGGTCTTTTTGATCTATAGGAGTGTTTTTTTTCTTTGTTATTTTTCATTCTGATCCTGCTTTGGGGGTTGCTGAGGTGGGATCTTTTGCTTTTATTTCTGTGGTTTTAGCTAGACTTGTTTTGATGTCAGCTTGTGTGATTTTGTTTTCTCGTTCTGTGTTGCCTTGTTCCTGGAATCCACTCTCCTTTTCTTTAAAAAATATAAATCTTTTCCATATCTTTTATCTTCTGCTTCTTTTTTTGCTCTTCTCCCTGCAAAGCTTGGCTAAGCCTTAGACGTGGGGTGGAGGGTGGGATTGCACTGGAATTGCAAGTTGCAATTGAAATGCAAACTTTAAAGGAATCTTTGCTCTGCATCTGACTTCACAGACTGAAGAAGGCTTAATAATGTCTTTACCCTAGACATGGAGGTCCTATCACTGAGACTGGGAGGAGGAAATTGGAATAAGAATAGTAGCACATTATTCTGGAAGATTAATTTGAAAGCAAAGATCTCTCCCCAGTTCCGGTGTTTCCCTAGTCTGCCCACCTGGTATTGCCCGGACACATGTAGTGGCCACTACTCTTTGGCGTTATGAAAGGGTTAGAGGAGGGGGTCACGGTGTATGAGTTCTATTATATACCAGAGAGACTGGGGTCCGCACACATGGGGCCTCCTTGATTTTGATGGCCCACCTCATGAGGGTGCAGTCCGACGGAGGCCCGAAGCTCACTGAGCCTCTGGTCCTCCCCAGTGGACTGGCCTTCTCATGAGAGGGTTCATCCCCAGGCAGCAAGCCAACACGGGGGCAAGAGTTCCTTGCTGGGGTCTGCCATCTCAAGAGCATCCTTAGTCACAGTGGACCAGACCCCGAAATACGTTGCCCTCCCTCATATATATATTCCCTCCTAGGAAGTCATCATGATCACTTCCTGGAGTAACAGAAAAATAGTGCCCCTCTGCATCCCCCCCATTGCCAGTAATTGCGCTTGTGAGTGCAAGACTGTTTTGCCGTGGAGCTCTTATGAGGGCAGAGGTGCAACTGCTGTCAGAAGAAGGGCTTAAATGCCATTTAAAGAGATTTATATGCCCTAAAAGGCACGATTGCACTTGGCATGCCTCCTTGAAGATTGTGGCTAATGGCTGCTGCCCTGCGTATGTGCTGACACCTTGCCCAGAGTCTGGCAATGTGAGTGCTACAGAGCTTGCTAGGATGCGGGCTCAGTGGACCAGGAAAAGAGAGTGGCTCCTCTGCCCTGAAACCAGAGGTTGTGGGCTGCAGTTGGATGAATGTCTGTGATGCATGGTTACAAAAATTAAGCTCAGGTTTGTCTACCCACAGTTTGCCGTTACATGCTAATGCAGCCTGTGAGTGAGTGCCCTGCAAGTATGGGAGCTATTGAAACAAGCCAAGATTAAACCACAATTGCAGGTTCAGACATCACATGATAATATGGTTAGGAGAAATAAACCAACTTCAGAATGTTAGGTTCAGATCTTACTTACTTGCTTATTACATTTCTATACTACCAGAAACAAATGTCTCCTGGCAGTTTACAGAAAAAAATAAAACCACAGATTAAAACCAAACAAATAAAAACAGTTGAAATAATATAAAAAGCAGCAGCAAGAAAACCCTCCTACAATTGAATGAAGGCTTGGTTAAGCAAGAGTGTCTTAAGAGCTCTTTTAAAGGCTGCTAGAGATGGTGAAGCTCTTATAACAACAAGGAGTTCATTCCAGAGTCTCAGGACGGCTACGGAAAAGGTTTCCAACCCTGAAACACCCTGAGATGAGCTTTCTGGGTTTCCTCTCCAGAAGTTCTTAATAAGTGGCAGAAGGTGCTGTCTTAAATACCCTAATACCAAGCCATTTACAGCTTTATCGGCAACACGTTATATTTTGCCCAGAAACATAAAGGCAGCCAAAGTAATCCTTTTTAAATAGGAGTAATATGATCTCTTCAGGTTGCCCCAGAAACCAACCTGGCTGCCACATTTTGCACCAATGGAAATTTCTGGGCTACATATAAAGGCAACCCCACAGAAAGTGCATTGCAGTAATAAAGTCTGGAGGCTACCAGCATGTGTACCACTGCTCTTTGGCCATTCTCCTCCAAAAATGGCTGTAGCTGGAAGATCAGTTGAAGCTGAAAAAAGGACCTCTGAACACTGCATCAACCTGAGAAACCAGAAAGAAACCACAGCATCAACCTGAGAAAATCAGGCCTGGAGAAAGCAGTACACACAGACTATGTACCTGATCATTCTAGGGGAGTGTGAGCTCTACCAGAACAGGTTGCTTTAACCGATCTCCTGAGTTACAAATCCCCACAATGAGTACCTCCATCTTGCTTCAATTCAGCTTCAATTAGTTCTCCTTAATCCAGCCCATTACTACATGCAGGCAGGCATTTACGGAATTTATGCCATTCCCTGATGAAGATGGCATGGAGAAACAGATCTGAGTATCATCAGCATACTGATACCAGCACCAAATCTCCTGATGATCTCCCCCAGCAATTCCATGTAGATGTTGAAAAGCATAGGAGACAGTATGGAGCATTGTGAGACACCATACAAAAGCTCCCGAGAAACAGTAGTCTGCAAGTGATACAATCTGGAACCTCCCTGAGAGATAGGTGCGGAACCACTGCAAAGCAGTGCCTCCCATTCCCAAATGATCCAGAAAGATACTATGGTCGATGGTATCAAAAGCTGCCAAAACTATCCAGAAAGACCAACAGAATCACACTCCCTCTGTTAATTCCCAATTGGAGATCACCTATAAGGCCGATGAAGGCAGTCTCGATCCAATAGCCTGCCTGAAAGCCAGTTTGAAATAGGTCCAAATAATCTGTTTCTCCCGAAATTGCCTGAGCTGGGAGGCCCACCCAACCATGGAAGTCATCCTGCCCAATGATGGAAGATTAGAGACTGGCCTATAATTGCTTAACTCTGATGGATCTAATGCAGTCTTCTTCAGAAATGGTCTCATAATTGTCTCTTTAAGACAAGAGTGCATCCTGCCAACCCTCCGAGTTGCATTTATGATATTAGCAAGGCCATCTTCAATAACCTCCCCACCAGATGATACAAGCCATGTCGGACAATGGTCAAGGGATGGTTTGACTGCCCAAACTAAACCACAGTTTGTTGACTGGTGTGGGTTCAGACATACAGCCAGATCCCTCTAGGAAGCATATAGCATGGTTTGAAAGCATCAGCCTTCTCCTGCTGCTTATCCCCCAGAAACTGTTATTCTGAGGTATACTGCCTCTGATCCTGGAGGCTCCAATTAGCCAATATTGCTAATGCACATTTATAGACCTCTCCTCCATGAATGTGTTGAATCCCATTGTTACCAATACCAAGCAAGTTGTGTTTCGGGGTAGTGCAGCAAAGCACCCCTCCATGTGCATGGGACTGTAGGATCACAGTCTCCATTTTGGATGCTTCAGTTCATGGAACCATGAACTTTTCACCTGCCTGTATTTGGCAAGACTCACAGATGGTTGCTCAGCATGAAGAAAGCATGGAGCAATAAACCCAAAGGTCAGGACATCAAAGACTGGATGAAACGACCACACCCATCTCTTTCAAAACAGAATGCACTGAGCCAAATGAGCAGATATCCATTCAAAGGTAAAGCAATCAAGGAAGGTATTCTCCCTTCCATGAGAGATAACAGTAAAGTACTCCTTGAGAGTCGCACAGATAAGCAGTGCATTTCCATACCCATCCTTGAATTAACTATCTAGCTGGCAAGGACTCAGGGAGATCAACACATCAACATTGGAAGTATCTAATCTATCCACCTAAAGTCATCTTGTTCTTCAATGGGTAGCCCAGGAATTCTTTATTCACACACGTCCAGGCACATTAACATAGCTTCCTCTTGCCTTTGTCAGGAAAGATCCTCTCAGCCAGATTACCATCAAGTAGCAATACACTCTTTTGTCTTTCACGGAATCTGCCATCTTCAGGGTGTGTAGAATGGTTTGTAAACAGCCTCAAGGCACATTTCGAGGTATAAGTACCTCTGGCCAAAACACATAGCCTCAGAATCTGTTTGGATCACTATCCTATGGACTCTCATGGAGTTGTAGCCCTTTGCTCCTCGCCGTGCTTTTCCAGCCTTTCTGCCCATTTCCCATGAGGAGACCTGCAAGCGCAACGAATGCACCACCAAACCACAGATAGGTAAACTTGCCTCTCTGAGTCTCCTCACCCCCTTTTCCTTCCTTCCCACTTTCAAGCACTTTCCATGGCAAATCATAAGTCAGGCTTCAGCCAAGCACCTTAGCCAAGCCGTCTGATCTACAATTAGGACTTTAAGCTAAATTATCACCAGCTGTATTCTTGCTTAGAATATCAATTAAGACTTATTGCCTTGCCTAACTACACTCTTTCCTTCCCACTTACTCTAAATAAAACTGTGTACTGCATTTCTGTCTCCTCATCACTCCCAAAATGCAAAATTTGCTCAAATTGATACTGAAGCCAAACTGCTTCTTCTAGCCAAGCTAATTCCCCACTCCAAGCCAAAAGTATAATTGAGGTGCATAGCCAGCATCTCTGGAACAGTTCTGGTAACATTTAAACCAGTAACCATCATCATATACTGTGGCAGTAAATTCCATAAATCAATTATGTGTTGTTTGAAGACATCCTTCCTTTTGTTTCTCCTAAATCTACTGCCAGTCAATTTTTCTGGGTGACCCCTAAGTTCTAACATTATAAGAAAGAGGAAAATTGCATGCCCTATCATTGCATGCCCTATCAAAACTGCCGCCCTGTAACCAGAAGGTTACAAGTTCGATCCTGACCAGGGGCTCAAGGCTGACTCAGCCTTCCATCCTTCCGAGGTCGGTAAAATGAGTACCCAGAATGTTGGGGGCAATATGCTAAATCATTGTAAACCGCTTAGAGAGCTCCGGCTATAGAGCGGTATATAAATGTAAGTGCTATTGCTATTGCTATTGCTATAGCTATAAGGGCATCCTGAAGGGGGGAAAAAAGTGGGGGGAAAGATCACTGAAATACCATTGTAACAGGTTACTATGATTTGTATTGTAGTTTACTACTAGAGTCAGTCATGGAGAAATTTAGCTATTTATTCCCAATATATATCTGAACGTCTGTCCACCAGTCATCTTGACCCTCTAGGAAGTAAAGGGTCAACTTTTGCCAACTGACGAGAAAATAAAATAGTCTTGTTCTATTCTGTGCTTTTTAACAGCAGCTTGATGTACAGAAATCTGCAGGTGAAGCTTTTCATGACATTGAGAAAACCATTAATCAACTGCTATTCTCTGTCCAACAAGTTACTGTTTAAGGCACAGCTGCAGGGTCCTGTTGAAAAACTGGCAGCCTTACTGGGAGGTGGCACAAATGCCAAAGAGAAAGCAGAGAGCACAGGTGAAATTCAGTCTTCTAGAAATTCATATGATTCTGCCCCTAGTTTCTTTACACCAGCAAGCTATACTTGAACAGTCAATTGTGGCTATTTCATGTCATTCCATGATATCATGGTAGCTCAGCAAATGACTGGGGATGGGTGGGCTTACTTCAGTTAACTGAAAGCAGAGCTCTGGCAACTCTAACTGTCTTCTTCCCCACCGCCCATGTCAGAGGGCAAAATGACATGTCAGATCTACATCTTCTGTGCTTTAATCTGACATTTTATTTGTATCTCTAGCCACAAAACTGGCCAAAGAGAGTGTCCACTTGGGCGTAAGGATTTGGAACCATCTATTATCCGCTGTGATGTGTTTAATGAATTCTTTGTGGGAAAAATCTCTTGTATTCGGGCTGACTTGGATTTCGTCTCCGCACTTACTTCAGTATCTGATGTGGAGGTATCCAGTGACTCCTCTTATGTGGTTAGGTTGGATCAGTTCCAGTTTGTGACTCCTGAGGATGGGGACAAGCTGACTGGAATGGTGTGACCCACCACCTATCCACTTGACCCTTGCCCAACATGGCTTGTTCGATCTAGCAGGGAGGTTGTTGTAGAAGGCCTGGTAGAGATCATAAATGCATCTCTGAGGGAAGGTAGGATGCCTCCTAGTCTTAAGGAGGCAATTATTAGACCGCTTCTAAAGAAGCCTACCTTGGATCCCTCGGAGCTGAGTAACTACGGGCCTGTCTCCAACCTTCCGTGGCTGGGCAAGGTAATTGAGAGGGTGGTGGCCTCCCAGCTCCAGACAGTCTTGGAGGTAACGGGTTATCTAGAACAATTTCAAACTGGCTTCCAGGCTGGCTATGGGGTGGAGACTGCCTTGGTCAGCCTGATGGATGATCTCCAACTGGGAATGGACAGAGGAAGTGTGTTGGTCCTTTTGGACCTCTCGGCAGCTTTCGATACTAATGACCATAGTATCCTTCTGGAGAGTGTAAGGGGGTTGGGGGTGGGAGGCACTGCTTTGCAGTGGTTCCGCTCCTACCTCTCAGGCAGGTTCCAGATAGTGTCCCTTGGAGAATGCTGTTCTTCAAAATCTGAACTTTTGTATCGTGTCCCTCAGGGCTCCATATTGTCTCCGATGTTGTTTAACATCTACATGAAACCACTGGGAGAGATCATCAGGAGATTTGTTGCAGGGTGCTATCAGTATGCTGATGACACCCAAATCTATTTCTCCATGTCAGCATCATCGGGAGAGGGCATAACCTCCCTAAATACCTGCCTGGAGTCAGTGATGGCCTGGATGAGGGATAACAAACTGAGACTGAATCCAGATAAAATGGAGGTACTCATTGTGCGGGGTCGGAACTCAAGAGACAATTTTGATCTGCCTGTTCTGGATGGGGTCACACTTCCCCAGAAGGAACCAGTACGCAGTCTAGGGGTGATTCTGGAGCCAAGTCTCTTTTTGGTGTCCCAGGTTGAGACAGTGCTGATCTCTGGGTCATCCAGGAGAGACCGTATTACTCCCATATTGAAGGAGTCACACTGGCTGCCAATATGTTTCCAGGCAAAACACAAGGTGTTGGTCATAACCTATAAAGCCCTAAACAGCTTGGGCCCTGGGTTTTTAAGAGAATGTCTTCTTCATTATGAACCCCACCGCCCATTGAGATCATCAGGAGAGGTCCTTCTGCATTTGCCACCAGCTCATCTGGTGGCTACTCAGGGACAGGCCTTCTCCATTGCTGCCCTGAGGCTTTGGAACGCACTCCCTAGTGAAATAAGAGCCTCTCCATCTCTGACATCTTTTAAAAAGTCTTTAAAGACGCATTTCTTCACCCAGACTTTTAACTGATATTGTTTTGATTGTTTTAATGTTGTTTTTAGAATATTGTTTTACAATTTTAAATTGTGTTTTAAATGTCTTGCTTTTAATTTTTTTTCTTTTGTTTTTAATTAATGCTTTACTTTTAATCTTGTTGTAAACTGCCCAGAGATGTAAGTTTTGGGTGGTGTAAAAATATTATAGATAGATAGATAGATAGATAGATAGATAGATAGATAGATAGATAGATAGATAGAATAAAATAAAATAAGGGGAAATAGAAAACAGGGTGTAGATGCAAAACTGTTAGGACACAATGCATATTTACTTCTCTGCATTGCTTAATCTGAGGACAATTCTACCATGAACTGAAGTAGGGCAAAGCAAGGTGGGAGCTGATGAGTCAGTTTTCAGGGAAGGCACAACAGCTCACCCTGCACACACCATGGATGATACGCAGAGGAAGGAAGATGAAATGGCACCACACACTGCTTTTCCTCTTCCCTTCCTAAGAAGATTGAAATTGTAAGGATAATGTTGGAAGACAGGAAGGGGAAACTTAGGGAATTTTTTAAAAAAACCCACAGACAAGATTTTCAAGCAATATTTAATTTAAATTTAATTTAATTTAATTTATATACCGCCCAAAACGCAAGTCCTCAGGGCAGTTTACAGGAACAACTGTGCTTTCAAACTGTGCTTTAATAAGACAACTGTGCTTTCAAACATTAAAAATCCTTCACACACATTGGGGCTATTCTCATGATCAACAAAAATCAGGCTAGGAGAGCCTAGCCCAATTTTTGTTGATTGTGTAAACCACCAGGCTCGCAGGCAAGCCCCGTGGTTTACGAGTGGGTAACCCGCTCAAGTAGCCCTCCCTAAAGCCCAGGTTTGCGGAGTTAGCACTCCGCAAACCCGGGCTTTCCGATCGTGAGTAGCCGCGGTACGGCTCTGCGCTGTGGCTACTCATGAGGAGACCCCAGGAGGGGAGGCGAAAAGCCGCCTCCTGGCTCCGGGGGTCTCGCCAGCATGTCCTGCGCGCTTGTGCAGAGCATGCTGGAGCTTGCGTGGGCCAATCAACCCCCGCTCCCCCCAGCCCCCGCCAGCTCCGTCATGGAGCTGGCAATTGTGTGCATGGCCGATATGGCCGCCCAGGGCTCCTGCAGCGATCGTCTGTGGGGAGAGCAAGCTTAGCCTGCTCTCCTCACAGTATCGGCAAAAGCGGTTCTCACTGATCGTGAGACCCGCCTCATTATTTTGTAATCCTACCAACAACCTTGTAAGATAGGTTAGTATTATTATCCCCACGTTGCAAATCCAGGGTTAGGGTGGGCAACTGAAGTTAAGTGATTTGCCTAGTAAGACCAGCTGGTGAGTTCATGGCAGAGGAGAGATTCAAACTGGGGGTTTTCTGATTTGTAGCTCAGTCTCTTAGCCACTATGCTAAAGTGGCTCATTTTTAATTGATTTTAATCTATCAGGAGGTTTTTAATCAATTATTAATCAAACTGATTTATTGACAAAACTCTGCAGCCTTTGATGGTGAATATTAAAGCATGCCTATTGTTCACCATCAACCAGTAGCCTATGTACAGCCCTAAAAAGTTCTCCCTGCTTGGAGAATCGCCAATACTAGCATAAACCAGTGGCTGATATCCAGACTAACACTGTGCTCCTGTATGAGAGGAAAATTGTCAACAATCTCCCCTTCCCTCTGAAGCCCACTGTGCTTCCTGAAAATATGTCACTGAGGTTCACGCAAACCTCAGGGGCATATTTTCAGAGGCACAGTGGGCTTCAGAGAGAAGGGAAGATAATGGAAAATCACCAGTCTTCCCTCACGTGATGGCATGTTAGTCTGGATGTAAGACATTTTTCCAAAACTGTTTATCTACCCTGCTCTTCCATACCATTGCCCTGGGTAAAGTATGATTGACACATTTGTATTAAAATTAATAAACTATAAATTTAAAATCTTAGGAAGCTGTAGTGTTCTGAAATGAAACACCTATTATCTCCTCTGAAACTATGATATTCTGGTGAAAGGGGGAGGTAATCCTCTAAAATAAAGAGCATTCCTTTAAAGAGAGAGAGAGAGCAAGCAAGCAATATCTGACAATCTGAAGAAACTACCAGGGGTGGGGATTACAGTGAGCATATTGTTCATATTAAAAAATATCTGCAAGATGGAAAAATGTACTTGAAAAGGAATGAATTTATAAAATATGAAAACCAAATGCAGGCCTTTATTAAAAAGAAAAAAACATTTCCACAGAGACTGGAAGAGAGATGAAGAGAAACACAGCATGATGGCAGCTGTTCTAGAAGTCACCAAAGAATTTTGGTGGTAATGTGGAAGTCTTAGGGAGTTACCATGGAATAATGGGGCATCATTGGGTGTTCTGAAAGATTCTTTTGAGGAAAGGGAGCTTAGTAGGTGCCACCAAGGGGGTCTTCACACAGAGCCAATGGACAGGGGTGTAAGAGTTGTCTAGGTTGATCAGAGGCAAAGCAAGGCAGGCTGGATAACTACTTAGGAATATATCGGGCTGAGAAATGGGCAGCAGCCTCGATGTTGTGCAGGGCTCAAAGCCAGGACTTGGAGAATCAGGTAGAAAGCCAAGAATCAGGGGGCAGGAGATGAAGCAAATATCAGAGGCATTCTAGGAGTTGGAAACTGGGTAGACTGACCCAGACTACACGGTGAGTCATAAGCCAAAATCAAAGACCATGGTCAAGCCAGGTGGACAAACCAGAAGAACTCAAACAGTAAACCAAAAGAATTAAGTAGAGAGTCAAGGGACAAGCCAGTTAGAGAAACCAGAAGACAGGGAGTCACATACTAAACCAAAGGTCAGAGAGGAGCCAAGAAGCCAAGTCAGAGAGACCATACACAACACACTAAGAACAAGAAAACCTTGAAACTGAGGCAAGGTCTGCCTCAGATAGGAAGTTCCTTATACCCTTCCAGCTTCAAGAAAAGCCAATGGTTGATCCCAGGACCTGGAGGCTCAAAAACCAACATGCAGAATTTCAGCTCAGATGGAAGAGCAGGGAGGGGCAGTCACCTTTACCTACCCTTGGTCTCATGTGATTCTCTTTGCAACTCACTGGTTCTTCACACTAACAACTCTTATAAACAATTAAATTGTTAGTTGCATTTCTTTTCCTCTGCTCTCCCATTTAATCCTTGCAACCACCCTGTGAGGAACATTAAGCTAAGAGAGAGTGAGTGGCCCAACTTCACACAGATCATGATCATGGCTGAGTGGGGATCTGAACCCATGGTTTCCCAACCGTAATCCAGCGCTCAAACCACTGTACCACACTGGGGCCTTCTCTAAATGGTCCTGTGTATGTGACATACATACCCAAAGCAAAAAAATCATGTTACTTCCAAAAATTAAAAGGATATAAAGTTACTTCTTGATCTGCATTGATAAAAATGCAATCGTATAAAAAGGGGGTTTTTTTGTAATTAAAAATAAATTTGGCTGACATCCAGACTAACAAAGCCTTACATGCACACTATGGCGAGGGGCTGTTTTAGTCACTCTCCCTTTTCCTTTGAAGAGGACTGTGATTTCTAAAAAATATGTCCCTGGGGGACATGCAGCCCTCAGGTACATATTTTTGGCAATCCGCTTGAGAGGGAAAGGGGGACAGATTAGAATTGTCCTTTTCTTGTAGCATACATGATGCATTAACTACATACATGGTTTGTTCATGTTGGCCACTGCTTTCCCCACAATTCAATACTGAACATATTCAAAAATGGCCCTGTGGTCCTTACTACAAAACATGCTCCTGTTATAGGGATTGCTCTCCCCTAAAAAACAAACAAACCAAAAACACCTCTGTAATAACACCCCTGAAAACTGGGCTTACACATTTATAATAGTTGTGCAAGAAGAGGGAATGTTGGTTATTGCCACTTGTCATATAAGGATGAAAAAACCTGCACCTGCCGAGATTCCATCTTCTATATAACTGTTAAAGGCCAAAGCACTTCTGCTCTATTTTACCTCAGGTCACCTCATCTTTATATGCTGTCAAGGGAGAGCCAAAGGTTTGGAAATCAAGAGGGTGGAGGACCAGGTTGCCAGTGGGGAGGGGACAGCAATGAGGCAGGTGCATGGGAAAACCTCACACAGGTCCTAAGGACTGCATTCTGTGGTTGAGGAAAGATGTTCAGAGGCAAAGTGTGCCAAATATTGGGCACAAATGTATATACCTAGACCTTGAAATGGAGCAAATTAAAACAATACATTTTATTTGAGCTCACTTGTGTTCAGAATGCAGGAAGTGAGCTTTCAAGTGTCACAGCAGATTTTCTCAGATTAAAAAAAGATGGTCAAGCTGGATGTGCCACATAAGCAAAACAGATTTTCTTGGTGGCTTTGTGTTTTGTTCTGTGGGGCCAACATGGATTCTAAACGTCATTTCACACCACACATGGCAGTTGTGAGGATTGGGTTTCTTTTAAGAGATGGGCTGGAAGGAACAAACAGGTAAAGGTAAAGTGTGCCCTCAAGTCAATTTCAACTCCTGCTGCCCACAGAGCCCTGTGGTTTTCTTTGGTAGAATACAGGAGGGGTTTACCATTGCCTCCTCCTGTGCAGTATGAGATGATGCCTTTCAGCATCTTCCTATATCTCTGCTGCCCGATATAGTACTAGTGGGGATTCAAACAGGCAACCTTCTGCTTGTTAGTCAAGCATTTCCCTGATGCACCACTTAAGGTGGCTCAGACCACAGGTCAAGTTGGGACACAGCAGAGGGAGGGGGAATCAACTGAAAAGGCTTGATGGCTTGCAGGCTCTGAACAGATAGGAAAGGTATGCCACCGTCTCCAGCAGCTTCTTCAGAAGACAGAGAACACCACAGAAACAAACTTAGGTCTACCACCAAACAGTTCAAAAATCATTGCCAAACCGAAAGACATTTTTTCTTGGAGCTGGGTTGGACCCATGGAGGGAGACATGAGCGTGCCAGTGAGCAGCAGAATCTTGTACTCAGGTGTGGGTTCCAATCTCCTCCCCTTCCTCTTGTTTACCATTATTACTTCCTATCTTCTAGTACAGAATGCTCTGGAGATTCTGCAGCTCTGCCCTGGGAATGCTCTTGCTCACGATACGTAAAAAACGAGAGACCAAGAGAATAAGAGGAGACAGCACCCAGCTTTACATGCAGTAGCACAGATGAGAAGGGGTGAAACCTATTTGCTGCTTCTCTTCAGAAAGCTGACCACCACTTGCCAGGCCCCATTTTTAAATTGCCACTGGCAAGTGGAACTTAATCCCCCTACCATGGCACACACACTTGGCTGGAGGGAGCATAGCTAACATAAGAAGAGCCCTGCTGTGCTGGATCAGACGAAAGTTCTATCTAGTCCAATATCCTGTTCCCCATAGTGGTGCTGGGGTCCTCACACTGCGGGCCCAAGATCTTACAACTCCCATCATCCCAGCCACAGTGACCAAAGGCCATTGTGGTGGGGGTGATGGGAGTTGTAGTCCAGCATCTGGGGACTTGGCTAATTCATGCCTCTGGGAAGACAGCAAACAAAGCGTGAACACAACAGCCCTCTCAAGCTGTTGCCCCCCCCCCACCTCCCGGGGCTAGTGAGGGGAAAGTGGATTCATGTCCACTACATGGGCAGCCTCCCATCTCCCTGTGCCCCCCACCCAGTGGTGCCGCATGCACGCACCCCACTAACACAGCTCCATCCATCCTCCTTCCATTGGCTGGACTGCTGGCCAATGCAAGGAAGAGGCGCAGAGTCCAGCCAGCTGCCAAGGGTGGCAGCAGGGGCAGGAGCCCCAGCCAGAGAGCTTGTGCTTTCAGTGCAGAAAGACCCATGAGCAATTTCTGGAACCTCCAATTAAACATTTCTAAGGAAGAGGGCTGGAAAAGACCCTTGCCTGAGGCCTTACGGAGCCCCAGTACCAGCCCAGATTGGCCAATGGCCTGACTCAGTATGAGGGAGCAGAGGCGTATCTAGGGAAAATAGTGCCTAGGGCAAGCACTGAAATTGCGCCCCCTGTCCAAACATCTGACACCCATCTTTCAGATAACTTTACCATAATATCAGCTGGAAAATACAAGTCAAGCTTGTTAATCTTTTAATATTTGAAAAACTTTTTAGCAGTGGACGTAGCCAGACCAAAAAATGCTGGGAAACTACAAATTTCAGTATGCTGGGGCTCATGAAATACCCAAATACTATCTGGAGGTGTACTTGGAAAACTAAACAGAAGTGCCTGTCTAATTCTCTATGCATTGTAGCATCACTATTATGTAAGTTTTAAAAATAAATGGAGAATTTGACTTTTCCCAGATACTCTGTAAATAATTAAAGGATATGCAGAATAAACTGTGTCACTGCTTGGAATATATTCTAGTATTTCAGAAAGACAGTTAAAATGAGAGAAAAAGAGCAAGAAACTCCCAGTGGGCCTTAATCCTAAGGATTTCACACTGATTCAAAGACAAACTCACCATTAATAGCCATATTATTAAGACATCACATTTAACTCACTTATCACAAGAAGCAAAGTAAGAGCAAATGAATACAATCCTAGCTCATAAGCCTCAGCTCAATATCCACAAGCCCTGATTCTCTGTACTTAGTGCTAAACTAAATATGTGTACAGTGACACACACACACACACACACACACACACACACACACACACTTAAAAAAATTACCTGTAGCCCCTTCAGGGTGGCTTCCTAAAGGCCATGTGTGTGGGGGGTCTGCAAAGGTTACCCCTCCCCCCGCTGGCCTCTAGGGCCTCGCAGGGACCATTTGAGCATGTGTGGTGGCTGTTTTTAAAATATATATATTTTTTAAATGGCTGCAGAAAACAAAATGGCCACCACGCATGCTCAAATGGCCTCTGCAAGGCCTGGTGTGGCCTAGGGCCTCACAAAGGCCATTTGAGCATACATGGTGGCCATTTTGTTTTCTGCAGCCATTTTTTAATTTTTTAAAAAATGGCGCCCCCCTTCAAGTGGCGCCCGGGGCACGTGCCCTGCCTGCCCCACCCTAGATACGCCCCTGTGAGGGAGCGTCACATGCTGACTCAACAGGGGTTTGCAGTAAATCCTGGCTAACTAACAAAATCACAATTGTGTGTGTTTTCAAACCACTGTTGGCTGCATTAACACTTTTAGGTGTTCACTTGGAAACTTTAGATGTACAGCCTAAACAGTGCAAAAAGGTCATCCACACGACCTTTGAAATCACCAGGGAGGGCAGTAGGGGGGAAGGCTGGATATCTCCAGATGATCCGGCACAGTCCTGTGGCGTGCGGCTTGTGTGCCCACATGACCGGCACTTTTGCGAGCCACACGGTATTCTAGAGGCCAGGAAAATGCATCCCGACCTCCAGATATCCCACAATGCACTGCACAATGAGCACAGTGCATTGAGGGATCCCACCATGAGTCAGGTGCTCTAGGCATTGCTGTACCTGGGTAAAAGGACATGCTCATGCCCTTATACCCAGGTCAATGGTTGGGTAAAATTTCTGGGTTACCCAGGAGGGCAGCACCAGGATCAGCTTCAATCCTGGTGCTTAACACAAGCAACCCTACCCAGGTCAAGCTGCCCAAGCCTGGGTGGGCTGCTCATGCAAACAGCCTCAGTGTGTGAAGCAGCTCCTTGGCTGATCAATCTGACTGACCCCAAGCCAGAATTATATGTTATTTATGCACTTGATCTGTGTACCTCTCTAGAGAAAGCTCAGAAATTTTTGTTGTCCTTTTGTGTAGTCTGCAGCTGCTTGTGTGAAGCGGCTGGTGAGCTAGTAACTTCCACCTGCCTGCTTCTTTTCTGCACAGCCTTCACAGGCATTTAGCATGTTCTCATTAGAGGCTAAATGGCCACCCAGGGGCCCTTATCAGACAAAAGCACGGACATATCTTTGTTTTGCAAATTGTCCTTTCTTCTCCCAAAGAGACTAGTGGCAACTGCTTGCTCAGCACACTGGATCCTGATTATCTGCCTTGCCTTTTGTCTAGGCCTTGAATGGCGGCATCCCACACTGTGCCTCTGTAATGAATCCATCCAGATTGAGGTGATGATAGCATTCCTGTTTAATCCTTCTCTCCCCGCTCTCCACTCACTCCCTTTTCTTCCCCAGATTGGCGAGTCTGCTGGTGCTTGTCACAAGAAGTGTCCAGCTTTTATTCGCCTTCTGCCACCATCTGGAAACTTCATCTTCAGGGCTTGTTAAGTGATGTGATTAAGAAGGTAGCTAAATGGTTTCAATAGCCTGTTTCACACAGGAGCCTAATGAAAGGCACTCAAACTGCCAATTTCCCCTTAATTCATTCCCTGCCAAGCAATATCCTCTGCGGCACCTTCTTCTGATAATCACTCCTTTTCTGTGGTTCGTGGGGTCTTCAGGATGCGGGGAACTGAAAGGATCCAATCTTCTGATGCTAGGGGTGATCCCCTCTCTTGGGGAAGAGGACTGAAAAGCAGCCTTCTCCCATTGGTATGTGCTGATTTAAATATGTCCACATCTCCTTCCTTGCCTCGTTGACTGGTACTGAGGGGTTCGTTTTTACCAAGGAAGCAAAAAAGAAACACCTGGCAAAGTGGCAAAGGGAGGGGCCACGCCTCCCAGAGTGCTGGAGCAAATGTTCTGCATGTCAAAGGTCTTGGATGGAAGTGAACAAATTGCTGAGAAGTTTTGGAGCAAGCCCAAAGAATTTTGACACACAGCAGCGGCTGCGGAGATGGGACTTCAGGAAGTAAGAGGCAGACCCTGAAAAGTGACCCAGGGTAGGGGCTGATATACCCTTCCTGGCAAGTATTATGAGGCAACAGAGGCATGGTAGGCTGATAGGTCAACCCCAGTGCAAGCCCTGGCTGGCTTGCGTAGCCGAGTAGAGCACAGATGTCACAGTCCGACATCTGCTGTGGTCTTTGCACTAGCCAGTTGGTAACTCCAGTTGCTGCCACTGGGCCTATCACTGACTATCGTTAGCATTAACATTATCATGGACACGCATGTCCCACTTTTCAACCAAAAAAAGTTCTCAAAAGTAGTTCACCCAGCAAAGGGAATAAGAAAACGGTTTCCCTCTTCCAAAAGGCTCAAGGAAACAGAAGGGACAGCCACAAACAGCAGCCATTGTTTAGATACCACTTCTCCGTGAAAACGTCCTCAAAGTGGCTTACACAGGAAAGGAATAATGAGAAGAAGAGGATTCCCAAAGGGGCTTACTCCACGTGTAAAAAGAAACACAAGGCAGACACCAGCCAGTGCTACTGAGAGGGACGCAATCCTGGAGGCTCAACAGGGACAGTTATTCTCCCCCTGCTAAATATAAGAGCACCACCATATTAAAAGAGGCACATTTTAAAGTGGTGATTCTCATATATTCAGTAGGGATATGCACGGAACCACGGAGGCGTGGTCCGGCACTGGGGGGAGTGTGTCTTTAAGGGGGGGTAGTACTCCCCCCCCCCGCTGCTCTTCCCCCTCCGGCGCTGGACTTTCCAAAAATGTTCTTGGGGCAGCAGAGTGCTTCCCTGCCGCCCCTGCCCCCGCCGTTGTCTTCAAAGAGTTAACAAGTAGAAAAAGCTGGCACCACGCATGTGCCCTTTGCGGCACCCGCCCGCCCGTTGCCGCCGCTGGCACATGTGCCACATCCGTCATAATGACGGATGTGGCACATGTGCCAGCGGCGGATGTGGCACATGTGCCATAATGACGGATGTGGCGCGCACGTGCCAGCGGCAAAAACAAGCACGTGCGCTGCGAAGGGCACATACGTGGTGCCAGCTTTTTCTACTTGTTAACTCTTTGAAGACAACGGCGGGGGCAGGGGCGGCAGGGAAGCACTCTGCTGCCCCAAGAACGTTTTTGGAAAGTCCAGCGCCGGAGGGGGAAGAGCAGCGGGGGGGGGAAGTACTACCCCCCTTAAAGACACACTCCCCGCCCCCGCCAGACCACCCGAATTCCGGACCGGTCCGGAGGCCTTTTGTATGGCCCCGAACCAGTCGGTGCACACTCCTAATATTCAGCAGCGGGGGAGCAACTGTCCCTATCCAAGCAGAGTTTCCCTCCAGAGGCTGTTACGGGTGTCTAACTTATATTTCTTTTTCGACTGTGAGTCTGTTGGGGACAGGGAACCATATTTTCATTATTATTTCTCTATATAAACTGCTTTGAGAACTTTTTCATTGAGAAGCAACATAAGAACAACAAACATACAACAAAACAACAGCATAAAACAAAATAATAATAACAACAAGGGGCGGGCTCTTTGTCCAGTTAGTGGGGGTAGGGATAGGGCACTGACGATGCCTAGTCTTGTAGCTCTGCTTACCGCTCTGCTCCCATTCCTCCCTCCCCAACACACTATGGCAACAAAAGGGGTTCTGCTGTGTACTCACAGCCACCTGGGCTCGCCCCAGATGATGAGTCAAAGCCACAGTAAGAAGCATTTGCCATAGGAGCCAGAGGTGGCAACAGGGTGCATGGCAGGGACAGGGAGTAGCCGCTGAGTTTGGGAGAGAGGGAGGTTGCTTTGCCTTCCCTTGATCCTCTCCTTCGGAACCCACACCCTGAGTTGATATGGTTTTGATCAACGACATCCCAGCCTTTGGCATCGTCACAGGTTATTAAATAAGAGTATCGATGAAGACGGAGGTAATGGAAACAGAGCCTCCCATCTTAGATATGAGTGGGCAGACACATGCCTAACCAAACAGATTGTTTTTAATGAAAGGTGGTATATAAATTTAACAATAAATAAAATAAATAAAATGTGGCTGCCCCGCTTTCTCATGTTGACTTGGAGGCACCTGCAGAATACTAGCATGGACTCTAAAGCTGTTTCAGGCATGGAAAGTAAAGTTTTTAAAAGAGGAAGCAGCTGAGAATACACCAGGCCTCAACTTAGCGCACCCCCGCTGAGCTGTTTTTGGACTACAACTCCCATAATCCCTAGCCACAGGAACCAATAACCAGGGATTATGGGAGCTGTAGGCCAACATCTGCAGGAGGGCCAGAATTGAGCAGGCCTGGAGTCTACATTCTGATGACCTTCTGGAACCGTGAAGGCCCAGTTGCCAGAGCGATACCATCAACAAAGGAGGAGTAAGGGGGAAAGGTCTGTGTGTGGGGGGGAACAGAGCAGACTGAGACTCACAGCTTTCACTGGGACTGCCTGGGACTTGATTTTGCAGGTTAGAAGCAACAGGCAAGGATGATGGAAAGCCAGAATGTCTAGTGCTCCAAGGAGGCAAGGAAAGGCCCAGATCCATTCAATTTCCCACGGAAGCCAGAGGTGACAACAGGGCGCATGGCAGAGTCTGAGAAGGGGCAGGGAGTAGCAGCTGAGTCTAGGAGAGAGGGAGGATGCCTCCTTCCCTCCCCTCCCTTCCCTAGATCCTCTCCTTTGGAAGAAGGGACAGGGGAGGAGTCCAGTGACTGCTGATCTGGGGGGTTTCTGCCCTGTGCAGCACTCAGCCTGGACATGTGGGCATACTGTTGGATGCATTTTACATTACTGCGTGTTTTCAATTCTTCTTATATTATTATTAATATTATTGGCTGGCATCCCCATCAATGGTGCCTCCCCTGCCGGGGGTGGGTGGGGATGGGACCCCCACCCCACCCCGAGTGCACTGCTAGCAATCCTACTTCTGCAGTGCGGAGGCTCATGTAGATGAGAGTGATTTTTGTTGATTCTCCCTCCCCACAGAAGTGCTCTGTGGCAACCAGAATTGGGTCCCTGGAGGGGTGTGACCCTCAGGAGCCCACTTCTGGGTCACAAAGAGCACTTCCGTGGGCAGGGGGATGAGCAAAAATCACCCTCATCTACAATGAACCTCTGCTGCACTTTAGAAGTAGGGTTGCTAGCAGTGCACACATGGTTTGGGGTTTGTTTTTTGCTATAAAAGATTAGTGGGGATGTAAGCAACTACTTTATGTATGTATTTATTTAATATTGCCAGGGAAAATGTATGATATGAGATGCTGCTGGACCCAAGTTGTTTCTGATATCATACATTTTCCCTCATGCCCGAATATTTGGCAGGCAGGTCCTGTTGTGCCCTATCAAAATCATAAATCACGGTTGCCCAACCTGTGGTACTCCAGCTGTTGCTGAACTACAACTCCCATAATCCCCAGCTACAATACATTGATGTGAGTTGTTCAGTAACATCTGGAGTACCACCGGTTGGGAACCCCTGCAGTAAATCATTCTTCCTGCTGATGCTGACACAAGTCGCTGTTTCATGAGGCGAGGTGAGGCAGTTGCCTCAGGTGGCAGATTACTGGGGCAGCAGCAGGGCGGCAAGATTCCATCAGTGCAACTCTTTGGAACTGCTCTGTCCCTTGCAAACTTGTCTCAGGATACCCAGACCACCAGGAACGCTCACTCTTGACTCTTAAAAATCTTTTGAACATAATCATTTCCAGGGAAGAATTTAGTCCTCAGGAATGGGGGCGGGGGCAAAGCTCTGTTTTTCCTGCTGTCTCCACTCTTGCTGTTAGCTGATTGAATTTAAAATAAAGTTTAAGCTGATATTTTATGTTTGTGATGCTTATTTTATTGATTTTATACTAGAAGCCACTTTGAGAGCCTACTGTTGAGCCAGTCAGATAGCTGTCCTGGCTTGAATGGTGATGTTTCCTTGATGCTGAGTCAAGTCCAGTATCAAAGGGCAGCATGGTAGGGCATCTGTCACCGTCCACACACTGACCAGATCTCCAGCCATTGGCACTGGCCCTGTCACTGATGATGCCCACCCTTTCAGCAATGCTTCTCACACAATGCCTTACACAAAGCTTCTTACACCATGCCATTGTCTGGACTGTAGTTCAATCTGGCAGATCTGAGGCCACACCAAGGGGGCCTGGTCAGTCCTAGGTAGTGGGGTGCACAGCACATGGATGTGACAGATCACTTTGCCTTCCCTATGAATGTGGGGGGGGGCAGTTTTTGAGAGAAAAGGAGATTGAGTGTCCTCCCAGTCCTTGCCTGGCCTTTGAAAGGCAAGCTGCATCCAGACCACGTGTCCTTTGGTGGGTGGCATGAAGGATGAGCTGCTGCCATTGCTGCTTTGCTACAGCTCTCCCTTCTTGCAGCAGAGCTAGATTGGCTTTGCTAGGGTGCACTCCAGTGGCATGACAACAATAAATGAAAACACACACCCTCATTTTTTTAGCATTTTATTTCTAGATGGCAGCAGTAGCCACCACCACCACAACCACAAAGCCTTTGCCTTTATCTCCATCACCACCACCACCTCCTCCTCCTGCCTCAGGCCCTTCTTTCTCTCTCGCTGCCTTCAGCTCCTGACTGCCTCCACCACCAGCTCTTGCAGTACCAGCAGAAAGGAAAGAAGCAGCCCTCTAGCACGCCTAGCCTGTGATGCAAAAGTCAGCCAATGGCTGACTGGAGAGCTGTTTCTTTCAGGACAGGGGCAGTCAGGAGCTGGAGGAGGAGGCAGAAGTGGTGAAGGCAGTGAGGGTGAAATGAGGGCTGGGGGCAGGAGGAGGTGGTCGGGAGTGGGACAGCTGAGATGTCCTGGTGGGGGGTGGGCTGTGGGTAGCAGGTGATCATGATCTTGGAACACCCCCAAACACTGTTAGATACACCCCTGGTGCACTCCTATCCCCTGGCTGTGCCACTACCAGAGTGGGGGGAAAGGAATAGAGCAATGAGTCTAGCTAGTATAATTGTGCAAGAAGAAGGGGTGTAGTGGTGGTACTGTTGGAAGCTGTGTATGTGGCCCATATTGTGGGTGGGCGATAGAGGTTCACTGGAAGGAAGAGTTGCACCCCTCTTACTCAGGCTGCACAAAAACCTGAAGCTAGACCTGAGACAGGTGGAAAAGAGCAAAAAACAAGTGAATAACCCAATGGTTGTAGGATCAACACAGATCACATCTTATTCCTTTGGTATGATGAGCCCTGAGCCCCACCTGGTTGGCATTCAAAGTTGCATTTCCTTTGCTGGACGGTCCCAGATGGTTTCCATCTCCTGCCATCCACCTGGGTGCTGAAACCAGACTACAGTACAGGCAGTTTACTCAATGGGCAACAGAAATTCAGCAGCCCTGCTTCCACTTTGTAGCAAATGTGGCACTGCAGGCTTTAATCAGTTTAATGAGGAGGTTAATGAATTGAAAACTTTAGCCGATTGATTGGAGAGGGGGGACATTTTTTAATCAGTGATGGATTTTTATTTTTAAGTGTATTTTGATGCTGGTGTGTTTAATAACAGGGAAAGAAAAGGAAACCATTCAAGGTGGCCTTTTTCATCTAATGACAGCTGGTGCTTTTTTGTCTATGATATTGTACATTATCTCTACTTCCTTTTAGTATCCATCTATACTGCGGTTTTTAGTAATGTGCACATTTATTTAAATTTAACTAATGGAAATGATTAACTAAAAAAATTGACAGCCCTAAGTAAATGTGAACTGTTTGGGTCACATTCATACAGATTCATAGATAATTGCAAAACTACATCCATACGCATACAAACCACTAAACAGCTATATAGTGGGAAAGCTCCTATACGTACTAATAACTTCTGTACTTTCATAACATTAATAAAAAGAGACTGCTTCTCTCCAAAAGTCTCTGGCCAATCTCCTCATCTTACAGTAAATCTTGACATTTCTGCCAGATTCCATATCTTCATCAGCCACTCTTTCAAAGTCTGAAGAATTGGATCATGCTATTTCTTAACCGCCAACATCTTTGCCACCAACACCAAAGTCCATATCACCTCATGGTGCTCTTTAAGAGCGAGGGAGGGTGCACTTACCCCTCCCGCCACTCCCACGCCGCCGTCTGTATTTTGCAAAGCCGACCGAGGCGATAGCGTACCTCCCTGCCACCCCGTTGCCCTCATCTTTCGTATATGACCAGAAGTTGCTGGCGCACCTGCACGCATGCGTAACGTGCGCGCACCCGTGCCGGAATGTGCAGGCGCATCGGCGACTTCTGGTCATATCCGGAAGACGAGGGCAATGGGGTGGCAGGGAGGAACGCTACCGTCCCGATCGGCTTTGCAAAATACAGATGCCAGCGGGGGGGAAGGGGGGAGGGGTAAGTGCACTCTCCCCCATTCTTAAAGAGAGATCCCCGCCGCCTTTGAAACAGTGGAACTGCTGGTTCTTCAAACAGGTTCAGAGGCCCATAAAGGGCCTCTGAACCAATTCCATGCACATCCCTACTCCTCATACGACGACAACGAATATTTATATACTGCGTGCTTTTCCACAAAAGTTCCCAAAGAGATATAAAAATAGATTGCTGTCCCCAAAGGGCTCACAATCTAAAAAGAAACCCAGGAGAGACACCAGCAACAGCCACTGGAGGGATGCTGTGCTGCAGCTGGGTTGGACCAGTTGCAGCTAAAATTGAGCGGATGGGTTCAAAGAACTCGGGGGGCCCTGCTCCTGAGGGGCCCCCAGCTCCACCCCTCCCTGTTTTCTTCATTATCTCCCTCACTCTGGGGGGCTGCCAGGCAGAGGGATGAACAGGAGCCCCCTCTCCCCTAGCTATGCCTCTGGCCAGTTGCGCTCCCCCTGCTTAATAAAGAGAATCAAGGGAACAATGACTGAATCAAGGGAACATTGGCTGTCATCCTGACTAACAATCTATGTGAGATGTGCCAGTGCTGCTGGTGGGCTCCACTGATGCATCACCAACACTCACACAGGGAGCCTGTGATAGGGCCGGGTGGCGGATTCTAATGATCTCTCCTTCCCCTAAAAGCACCCTGTGCTACTAGGGTAGGACCTCCAACCCACCCCCAGATGGTCATGTGTGGTGCTTTTGGTTAATCCATTCCTTGATCCTGGCCAGCTTCTGAATGGGGCTTTAGTTACTTGCATTCCAGTCCTGGAGTAAAGGCGGGGCTAAAAAGCAGCAAGATCACGAAAGGCAAACTGCACTTGCCTCTCTGTATATAATATCAGTCTCATTAAACCTTTAATATTCCTGCTTCAATTCCACTGGCTTGTCCTTGCATGCCACAACTCTTTCTGCTGGACTCTACAATGTGCACATAAGTTTTTGCCTACTCTGTTCTACTGACTGGCCAAATTCTGCTCTCCCTTAACCTGCCCTTGCGCCACCTTGTGGCCAGGGAAAGGCAGCACTTTTGAAATTTTTTTTTTTTTAAATCGGCAGCCTTATTTGCAATGCTTCCCTGTCATGCTGCCATGCTCCCCAGCTGCCTTACTGAACACCAGCTAGGCCAGAGGTTACAGCAACAGTTTGCCGCAGCATCACTAGGGACGCTGGGCAGCTGGCTATGCATCATCCCCTACTTTGGTGGTGCCTGGGACAAATATTCCAGCTGCCCACTGGGCAAGCTGGCCTTCCAGCCCCCCCCCCAAGAAGCTTCCTCTACCTCCCTTCCTAAATATGTAAATCCCCACCAACACCTCTTCTAATTCCCCCATGCTGACATTTCCTATCCCTCCTCCTCCTCCTCCTCCTCCTCCTCCTCCTCCTCCTCCTCACTCGGGATTCCTGCTCAGTGCTGCCCGAACGAGTAATAAACAGCTTTGGAATGAGTCACCTTCCTCCCTGCTCCCACTAGGCAATTAACTCCAGATCTGCAGATAACGAGCTGTACAGGCTTGTCATTGCCCAAGTACAAAAGGCTCTGCTGTGTTCACTTCAGATAAACCCCCCCTAAGCCTTTGTGGCAGTATTAAAATCCTGGGTTTGAATGAGGAAGGTGAATGATGGACAGATGCAGAAAAGGCAGAACTGGGACCGCACGGGAGGGAGCTCGAGTATTTGCTCCTCAGCCCCCTTCCATGAGCCAATCCCTAAGAGGCCCATCACACACCCCGTTATTGTTCTGGGGACAGCTGTACTATTGTTGTTTTGATCAAAGAACTACAGCCCAAGACGTAGCTGGCTGGTTAAATCAATATATGACATTCAGGATTGCTTCTACCTTTGTGACATCCGTATTTTCCGTGCTCCCAAGTCCACTGTCAGCCCACAAAGCTCCCTTCCCTTATCCACTCCCTTCCTGCCAACTGCGCTCAGCTCCTCTTGTCCCTAGGACACATGGAGCTTTTTACCAGCCCCCCTTTTAACTTGGCTCTTGCTCTCCTCCACTTTCTGTTTTTCTGATCCTCTTTCCCACCACATGTTATTCCAGCAGATATTTCCTAGTGGGGCTGGCCTTACAGTAAAAGTATCATTGTGAAGCAACAGATCTGTTTGTTTCAGCTCAATGTGAAACAGCTGCTCCAGGCAGCAGATTCCTAAGGGGGGCATTATTCTTCTGCTCCTAAGCTTAATGACTGTGTGGGATTTTAAAATATCAGCTCCAGTTAATAGTGGTAGGTCATTTTGACATTTCTACTTTTGCTATTGAGTTTAAGGCTAATACTGCCTTCTTCCTTCACTTCCAGAAATTGTACTTTGTCAATGTTCTATTACTAACAGGATCTCCCAGAGCAATTAAAATCATCATGAACATTCCATGATGTCACAGAATTCAGCCAATGATTCAAGGGGGCACTTGTAAGCAACAGATCAGAGGCAGTTTGTGTGTGTGTGTATAGGTTTGTCATCTCTTAAGCAAGATGCATACCTTTTAATTTTCCGGTACAGCAGACAAGGCATACAGCCTTGTCTAAAGCAAGATGCATACCTTAAGATCTCTTAAGCAAGATGCATACCTTTTAATTTTCCAGTACAACGGATAAGGCATACAGCCATAGCTCCTTGTTGTCTCTTCCTAGTCCTGTCATCAGCATGTACCTGCTGTAAAGTACAACTGCAGATAGTTTGCCACAGCAGGTGTAGGCAGAGGCACTCTTACCCCTGGACTTTGGGGCCAAAGTCCAGGGTCTCCACAGCCCTTGGGGGCCCCCAAATCCTCTTTAGACTGTACCAGGTGGTGTGGTTGCCCGGCAAAGCATGATGATGCTTAATTTGCAGGTGGTGGTGCTCCAAAGGCCTTTAGGTCCAGGTTCCAAAATTATCTAGATGCACCTCTGGCTGTAGGAGGTGGTCAAAAGACATTAGCAAGTGATAATGTTTATCTTCATGCCATGAAACTTCCACCTGCTGCTTTCTGCTATCAAGGAATGTTAAAGGCACAGGCACAAGCCAGGCTGTTTTCCCCCTGATCAGTTGGCAACTTTTGTAAGCACCTATTTGCACATGCATGCAGTCAAACACATAGTTACAAATGCACATATTCACACTTTCCTGCACACTTACATGCCATTATAAACATTCACACTCACAATACAGCTACATACAGTAACATTAGGCTGTATTAGGCTCACATTAGGCTCACCATCTCTGCTCATCAGCTATGAAACATTTTGGTCATGCACCTGCCTTTTTTTCTTCCATCTCTCATTATTCCACTTTGGGCAAACAATTTAATGAAACAGTATCACGCAGTCCAGAGAAGTATAAAAGTAATGAAATAGGATTCACAATAACAGCCATTATTAAAATAGCAATTTCTTATAGGGGCTCCCCTGCTGAGAAAATTAGTTGCCTTCTAATTAACTTGAAATTATATTGGTCATAAAGGTATCATTACATTTGCACCCACTGTGCTCCTGGCACCACAATCAAATAAGCAAACCAGTGTCAGGGCTCAACAGGATGTAAATAATGTCACTAAATCAGGTTTGGGCAGAGCTGGGTCCAAGGAAACTCAGGGAAAACAGGACCAAACCAAGATAGGATCCAAGGTAGGTAGAAGGTTCAGGAAAAGGAGATAACACAAAGGCAATGAGGGAGATGAATAAGAAACAAAAAACAAATAGGTTTAGGGATGTAAGAAAATAAAGGAGCTCTTCACAGAAGTGGCCTAACTCTACTTAGAGTTGATTTCAGTGAGCATAGCCATGCCTGACTCTGCATAGGCCTGAGCTGAATATACTTTGTTCAGACTTCAGGCAACAGAGTGACCCAATGCAGAAGAGGAAAGGGCTCATATACTTTCCTTATCTGCACAGAAGAGAGAATTATGGCAGGTACAGCTTATCATGCAGGAATGAGGAAAGCTTCAATTTCTTTATATTAAGAAGACTGATTTCATGTCGTTCCCTGAGGTCCACAATATGTGATGTGGAAGTCCCATGGTCAGAAGTCTCAATGTCTTTTTTAAAAAAAGAAGAAGAAGCAAGGTTGAGCTGATTTGAACCAGGGCTTTGGTCTGGAGGAAAGGGAGTAACCACCTACCCCACCACCAAAAGCCAAATCCTACCCGCATTAAGCTATTATAATTAGACACAGAGGGGGACATTTCTATGTCTGTAAAATCTTCCACTCTGCAGCTAATAGCAGTTTTGGACAGGGTGATTTAAGCTGAAGAATCTGTGCAGGGACAAATAGTTAAATCCCCTTCTCCCATACCACACTATAGCCAGTCTAAACTGCCCTCCCTCTGTGGCTGCTCTTTGAAAATAAAGAGACATTTGGGAATTCCAGTAGCACCCACATCATGTCTAGTTTAGTCCTGAATCTAGTTCTCAGCCTTTTCTTGCTTCCTCTTACAAGTACTGCTGGGAGGATGGATCCACTAAGAGCAGAGAGCTCAAATAGCCCCAAGCTGTGCTTTTATTTCAAGGCATCAGGACAGGGCTGAAGAGTATTTCCTAGTGACTGGTGAAAAATAGGGCTGCAAACTATAGCCATAGCTCAGTCCCAGAGCATCTCCTCTGCATGCATTCCAGGTTCAATCCCTGGTATCTCCAGATAGGTCAGGGGAGGGCTCCTGCCTGAAACCTCTGAGAGCTGCTGACAGTCAGTGCATACCATACTGAGCGAGATGGACCAACAGTCGGCCTTGGTATAATGCAACTTCTATGTTCCTGAATTTTCACCAATCTGCTGGTTAGATTAATCAGTAAAAAGTTAACTGACTGTACAGCATCCCTGTCCCGGCAACATTTTTAAAAATTTTATTGTTCTCTTAGTTCTTATAAAACAAACATGGGAGGCACCATCTCAGAAGCGGTCATCCCCCTTCATGTTCACATAGGAGATAATGCATCTTCTAAGATGGCGCCTGCTGCAAGTTATAGAAGCATCTAAAAGCAAAGTATGCTTCCCCCCCCCCCCACTTGAAAACACTTGTTTTGTGCCAATTGATTTAGATTTCAATTGAGATTGGTTTGGCTAAGTAGCTAGGAAGCCTTTTAATGGGATGTAGCCCTAGTTAAAAGGTAAGACTGTTCACACAAGCCTGCTCATGTGAAGCACCTGGATCAAGACCACTCCTGTGGTTGCTTTCCAAGTACAACCAGGAATTTACCCCAGGCTTTAACTTTAACTTTAAAGGGTGAGTGCGCCCTTTACCCCCACGTTTGGGGGCCATGTGTTTGCTTGGGCTGCACACAGCCTGAGCAGACACATAGCCAGGTGCTTATTGCACCCAACTCATGGGGGAATCATGCAATACAGTTAGGGATTCCTGGTGGCCCAGACTCATTTTTCGGCCCCCAGAAATCCACACTGTTGGGAGCAGTGCATTTCACATGAGCACATGAGCATATGAGCAGCACATCCCACACGTTGACCAGAATCGTCTGGTGGGGTAGTAAGCTCTATCTTGTCCTCCCCCTACCGCATCCTCCCCGCCTGCAGAAAATGGTCATGCAGGGGCGTAACTATAATAGGGCAAGGGGAGACAGTTGTCTGAGGGCCCACTGCCTTCCCCCCCCAGGCAAGTCACATGACTGACTCCCCCAGCCACGCACCCGCCTGGGCTTCCTTCAGTTGTATTCATCCTCCGAAATTTATGTGAGTGTTAATACCAGGAGCTACCAGAATAGCTTCTATTTCTCTAGTACCATTAAATGACTTGCATCATCCACAAGTTATAAAACCTTTAAAAAATTATTTAGGATTAGGTTCTATTGTGGCATATATATATATATATATATATATATATATATATATATATATGCTTTTTGTCACCACTGTTCAGCCTCATTTAAGATATATTTTCTTCATGAGCTGAGCTTCAGTGAGGGGGGGGCATTTTAAAATCTTGTCTCTGGGCCCACTCCAACCTTGCACACCCCTGTGGTCATGTGCACAACCTTGGTACATAACCCTTCCATGAACAGAAGGGTTTTATTATTAACATGGAAGAAGACAATAAGAGGCTGGAAACTCCTTGAAAACTCAAACGAAAGCTAGAGATAGACTAGACCGGGCAGGTGGCAGGCTCAGAAAAAGGGACAGGCTGCACAGAATGATTTCCCAGCTGTTTTGCCATCAGGAGCAGAAGGAGAAAGGCGGTTAAACTCTCAGATGCTCTGGGTTCCTTGGAGGAAGAGCAGGAGGTAATGTAGAAAAAAGCAAATAAATCTGCAGTGAACTGAATGGATGGATGGACTGCGCCAAGAAACTGCTTCAGCCAGTCAGGCGGGCCCATGGTATTCTCCCATGAACATTTGACTGCACAGAACCTGATGTGCTTGTATCTGACAGTAGCAGCTGTTATTTCTCTATTTCCACCCAAATTTAACAATGTGAACTTTTTCAAATAGGAACTCATAATTAATAGAAGCCTTCTAGGAATCCAGGCATATATTTGAACATGTCATTAATGTTTCAGAGCCTGGCTTTGGAAGTAAAGGCTCTCTGGTTGACACCAGGCGAGAAAGATGTAACTTAGCCCTTCACTGTTGGCATTATGTCTTTCTCTCTCTCTTTTATTCCTGCTGCCTGTTCATATTGAGGATGGAGTAGATGGGAGACAGGGAGAGGAAGGAGAAGGAAAGGTCACTGAGAAACAATGGTCTAGGTGCTGCCCCATCCAAACCCAGAGCCATTTGGATGGGGCAGTATATACATGTGATAGATAGAGAGGGAGGGAGACAAAAAGCTAAGGGCCCAATAAAAGAAGTGATTTTCCTCTGCTATTGGCACTCATGAGTCAAGACTGGAGTCCCTTAACCATACAGAGACATTTTTTTTCTTGGAAAAAAGTGAGCCAGGCACATTTAAAAAATATTTGTATCTCACAGTTCCTCCACAAAGCTCGGAGATTAGCCTAGAGGTTAGCAACTGGAGGCCACTTGTCCAAATCCATCCCCTTGAGAGATGCAGACTTGCCAATTTAGCCACCAATCTAGAAGCAAAAGAAGTGTGGAGAGTTGCATGCTGGGTCATGGCAATGTGGCATGCTATGTCCAACAATTTCAAAATATATCTTTCCAGCCCTTTCAAAAGATATATTTTTCAATCTCAAACATGCACATGTCCTAAAAGATGTTTGAAAGGTATTATACTGGCGCAGTCATGCCACTATAGCAGAGCTGCTCAACTTTGGCCCTCCTGCAGATGTTGGCCTACAACTCCCATAATCCCTGGCTATTGACCACTGTGGCTAGGGATTATGGGAGTAGTAGTTCAAAAACAGCTGGGTGGGGGGGCTAGGTTGAGCTGGCCTGCACTATAGTTAAGATGAGGAGTGTTTTCAACATTCTGCCATTATATTGCTAATAAGATCTATTCTATTGCTAAAAAAGTCAAAAGTATTCTCCCAATCCCTCTGCTTTAGAAATGAGGCTCCATGCACCCACACTTTGCCTTGGTCTTTTAATTGGACATTGGGCTGGCGAGGGATGCATCCACGCAGATATTTAACAGGTGATGTTTCCCTAACCACTTCCTAAAGATGCCTCTGATAAATTTCTGCCTGATGTATCTCTGGTCAAGGCAAAGTATGGGTGCATGGAGCCTCATTTCTAAAGCCATCATATACCAGACCACACAAAGTGTTTATAGCTTATATGGTGCAGAAGTTAAGGTGGGCACCTTAACTTGCAATTTCCATTCTTTTTAGAACACAAGTGAAAATTTTAGGCATCTAAATTCATCTTAAACCAAAGTTTTTTTATTACTTCTAGGTCACTAATGTAATGAGCCCCTCTAGTTCTCAAAATACAAATATATTCAGAGTTTCAATATCAAATTTGCACAGGCAAGATTATCAGAACCAGCTCCTGAATAGTATCAGTACCAGAAATTCAAATTCAGTATCAGGAAACTGAACTTGCAAATACAACAAGAAATCAGCACTTTGCCTATTAACTACATACAGTTATGAGGGGACTTTTGTGACATTTGTTTGACCATGGACTCTCAGGAGGCCAGATGGCTCACCAAGATCTGCCTAACCTAACCTTGGGTTCTTGGTTGCTTGTACTTCCAAATGTGCCTTTCCCATGTCAGCTAATAACCATGTAAAAAACATCAACCTGTCCTCACAGTATGAAGTACATGTCTGGTTCATCTTAACTTGGACCTTTTGCCTACACATCCAAAAGGGTCCTCAGCTCCATTATTCCGAATTTGCAACTCTTGCTTTAATAAGTTCTTATTTCAGTATTTGAGCAGTAAGTCACATTTGGTACAAACACGGAGCCATCTGGATAAGTGTTTTACTAAAAGCATGTCTGACATGGCACACCTTACCTTTTGCTCTCCGCTTGTGGCAGTTCAATTTTGTCGCCTAATCTAGAACATGGCACATGGACCTTTTGTGCAAAAGATTGAACTTGCTTATTTCCAACCACTATAGGACTATGTTTCATAAAACTCTTTAAAGAGCAGTCTCAGTGTGAAGACAGGAGGAACATCAAAAGAAAAGTTGCAGCTGATTCTACACTTGCAGTGCAAACCCAGTTTCCTCACCTCCTGCTATTTGCAAGAGAAAGGTACATACCAGCTGATCAAAAGTTGGTCAAACGTTGGTTCAACTGTCAGTCTTGCATCATCCACCATACCTCAGGCAGGCTGGCTGGCTTTTAAAAAATGTTTGAAATACTCCATTACAATTGTTTACTAACGTATTGATCCTGTTCATTTAAAATAATTAATAACATGAATACTAATACTAATATTGTAAAATTGCTCCTGGGATGGGGAAAGGAGGTCATGATGGCGCAGGGGCCAGCCATCTCCACAAGCAGAAGTCCACAAGTTCTGCCAACACTAAACATGTGGTTGTTTTTAAAGATCTAACCACAGCACAGACGTCCGTTTGCTTACAAAGCAGTTTCACTACGCCTCTACCACCCTCACCGCAATATGTTCCTCTGGGACGGGACAGCAGAGGGGCTCCTCTGTCCTTTCATAGGTTACGAAGGACACTATCTCCTAGCTCAGTATTCTTCTAGCTCAGTATTGCCTAGAGACTGACGGGCAGCAACTTTCCAAGGTTTTAGACAAGAGTCTTTCCCAGTCTGACTCAGAGATACCAAGAATTGAACCTGGGAACCTCTGTATGCAAAGCAGATGCACTTTCACTGAACCACAGTTCTTCCCTTTCCTTCCACCAGCCCAGTCTAATACAGTTCCCAGTTTGTGAATAATTCAGGACTGCTGTGAACTTGAGTTTCCTCCTCCTGCTGCCAGAGCTGCTGTTGCTGTTTCACCCCTCCCTGTGGCTTTTCTCCTAGAAGCACAAAGAGATGGCCTCTAATGGTTGCTAAGCAACCACTATGTGCTACTCCTCTACCCAGAAAAGGCCATGAGGGGCCATGAGGGGCCATCAGCCAGGGTGACCTTGCTGACAGCAAGCACTAAGGCCGGGGGTAGGGGTGGGGGGACCTATCGCAAGATCTATGGCAAAGAGCCTACACAGTTGTGCAATTTGGGAGGAGAGCTGATATATGGGAAGAGAGCGTGGTAAAGTAAAGGTAAAGTGTGCTGTCAAGGCGATTTCGACTCCTGGCGCCCACAGAGCCCTGTGGTTTTTCTTTGGTAGAATACAGGAAGGGTTTACCATTGCCTCCTCCCACGCAGTGTGAGATGATGCCTTCCAGCATCTTCCTATATCGCTGCTGCCCGATATAGTACCAGCGGGGATTTGAACTGGCAACCTTCTGCTTGTTAGTCAAGCACTTCCCTGCTGTGCCACTTAAGGTGTAACAAGCATTTATTTATTTTTATTTATTTTTACATTTATATACCGCCTTTCATTAAAAGACAACCCCAAGGCGGTTTACAAAAGTTAAAACATACAATAAAAAGGCAATAAAAACATCAAGCTAAAAAATATAAAAACATATAAAAACAGACATAAAAACAATACAACAGGTAAACAGGTAACGCATGAATTGTCTCCTTTGCTACTCAAGATCTACCCTGATTTGCATTTGAATGGGATACTACAAGTATGAGCACTGTTAAGATATTCCCTTTTTATCTATCTATCTATCTATCTATCTATCTATCTATCTATCTATCTATGAAATTTGTACACCGCCCCAAACTTACGTCTCTGGGCAGTTAACAGCATAAAACAAGTTAAAACATATACACAAACTTAAAACAATTTAACAATTTAAAAATTAACCACAAATAAAAACCTTAAAATTTTAAAGAACTGAAAAGGCTTGGGTGAAGGGGTGGGTTTGCAAATGCTTTTAAAAAATTGTCAGAAATGGGGAGGATCGTATCTCAGTAGGGAGCACATTCCACAGTCTCGGGGCAGCAACTGAGAAAGCCTGTCCCCGTGTGGCCACCAGCCAAGCTGGTGGCAACTGGAGACAGATATCTCCAGATGACCTCAATGGGATGTGGGGCTCATAATGAAGAAAAAGTTAGAAGATGTTAGAAGACGTTATCTCTTAGATACCCAGGGCCTAAGCCATTTAGGGCTTTATAACTAGCACTTTGTATTTTGCCAAGAAGCCTCTTGGCAGCCAGTGTAACTCTATCAACAAAGGAGTGATATGGTCTCTCTGAGATAACCCAGAGACCAACCTGGCCACCTCATTCTGTACCAACTGAAGCTTCCGGACTACATAAAAAGGCACCCCCACATAGAGCACATTGCAGAAGTCAAGTCTGAAGGTTACCAACATATGTACCACTGTTTTGAGGTCGTTCATCTCAAGAAACTGACTCAGCTGGCGTATAAGCCGAAGCTGATAGAAAGCCCCTCTGGCCACCGCCTCAACCTGAGATACTAGGGAGAGGTGTGGATCTAGAAGTACTCCCAGACCTGGAACCTGTTCCTTTTGGGGAAGTGTGACCCCCATCTAGAACAGGGAGATCAAAATCGTCTCTGGAATTCTGACCCCACACAATAAGTACCTTCACCTTATCTGGATTCAGCGTCAGTTTATTCTCCCTCATCCAGCCCATTACTGCTTCCAGGCAAGCATTTAGGGACATTATGCCATCTCCTGAAGAAATTGACATGGAGAAGTAGACCTAGGTGTCATCAGCATACTGATAACACCCCGCTCCAAATCCCCTGATAATCTCTCCCAGAGGTTTCATGCAGATGTTAAAGAGCATTGGAGAAAGTATGGAGCCTTGAGGGACACCATACTTAAGCTCAGATTACAAAGAGCAACAGTCTCCAATCGACACCATCTGGAATCTGTCCAAGAGGTAGGAGCGGAACCACTGTAAAACAGTGCCTCCCACCCCCAACACTCTCAGACGTTCCAGAAGGATACTATGATCGATAGTATCGAAAGCTGCCGAGAGATCCAAAAGGACCAACAGAGTCACACACTCTCTGTCAATTCCCAATTGGAGATCATCCATCAAGCCAACCAAGCAGTCTCCACCCCATAGCCAGGCCGGAAGCCAGTTTGAAATGAGTCTAGATAATCTATTTCCTCCAAGACCACCTGGAGCTGAGAGGCCACCACCCTCTCAATTACCTTGCCTAGCCATGGGAGGTTGGAAACAGGCCTATAGTTGCTCAACTCTGAGGGATCTAATGCAGGCTTCTTAAGAAGAGGTCTAATAACTGCCTCCTTAAGACAAGGAGGCATCCTGCCCTCCCTCAGAGAAGCATTTATGATTTCTACCAGGCCTCCTACAACAGCCTCCCTGCTAGATAGAACAAGCCATGTAGGACAAGGGTCAAGAGAACAAGTGGTAGGCCACACCACTCCAAGCAGCTTGTCCACATCCTCAGGAGTCACAAACTGAAACCAATCCAGTCAAATCACTTAAGAGGAGTTGCTGGACACCTCCAGTTCAGGCACTGAATTAATTGTGGAGTCTCCATCTAGGTCGGCCCAAATCCAAGAGATTTTATCTGCAAAAAACTCATTAAACACATCACAGCGGGTAACTGATGGCTCCAAATTCTGATTCAAGGAAGCGGGGGCAGATACTAGCCCCCTCACAACCCTGTACAATTCCACTGGACGTGAACTCGCAGATGCAATACGGGCAGAAAAGAACCACTTCTTTGCCACACGTATTGCCTGAGCATAAATCTTTAAACATGCTCTATGTCGTAATCTGTTTGATTCGAGTCGAGTCTTTCTCCACTTGCGCTCCAGTCGCCTGCCTTGCTGCTTTTGCCCCCATATATCTTCTGTACACCAAGGGGCCAGTTTTGAATTGGGTCGGAGGGGACACTTAGGAGCAATCGTGTCTACTGCCCTGGTGAGCATGTTATTCCAGTTTTGCACCAGGGCATCAGCAAGATCACCGGCAAAGCCAACATTAAATCCCTCCAAGGTTTCTTGGAATCCTATTGGATCCAATAACCTCTTTGGGCGGACCATTCTAATAGACCCCTCGCACCTGCAGAGATGGAAACTGGTTGTAAGCCTAACCTTAACCAGATGGTGGTCCATCCATGACAATGGGGAAATCACAGGAGTCCCCATCCACGGAACACCACCCTGATCAGAGTAAAAGACCAAATCAAGCATGTGACCTGCAATGTGCGTCGGTACGGAGACCACTTGGGATAGGCCCACAGTTGTCATGGCCGCTATGAACTCCTGAGCTGCCCCGGACAAATTGGTCCCGAAATGAACATTGAAGTCCCCCAGCACCAAAAGTCTGGGAGACTCCAACATGAGTTCTGCGACCAAGTCCGTGAACTCAGTAAGGGATTCCGTCGGGCAGCGGAGCAATCGGTACACCAACAGCAGTCCCAATCTATCCCTGGTCATCAAACTTAGGTACACACATTCAATATGGTCAGATACCTCGACAGGGACCATGGTAAGGGAAATGTTAGGGGATGGGGCGTTCCCTCTTTGGCATTTCCAGACAAGGCTGAGACAGACTCCTGCCTGTAACCTTGGAGAAGCCTCTGCCAGTCTGTATAGACTAAGGGTTCTCAACGTTGGGTCCCCAGATATTATTGGACATTAACTCCTATAATCCCCAGCCCCAATGGCCTTTGGTTGGGGATTATGGGAGTTGAAGTCCAATAACATCTGGGGACCCAACGTTGAGAATCCCTGGTGTAGACAATACTGAGTTAGATAGACCAGTGGTCTGACTCAGTAGAAGGCAGCTTCCTATGTTCCTAAGCAATCCCGGGTGCAAGGGCACCCTCTATGATCCTCACAATAAACTCAGTTGGATAGTCATCACTCAGAGTCTGGAACAGGCCTTATTGCCTACCTGCCACTAACTTAAATAATAAGATAGTGGGGCTATTCCCACGATCGGGGAAAATCGGGCTAGGAGAGCCTAGCCTGATTTTTCCTGATCGTGGGAACCACCGGGCTTGGCTGCGAGCCCGGTGGTTCCTAGGCGGGTAACCCGCCTAAGTGACCCTGCCCTTAGCCCAGGTTTGCGGAGCGAGCACTCCGTAAAACCGGGCTCCCTGATTGTGAGTAGCTGTGGTGCGGCTCCGCGGCGCGGCTACTCACGAGTAGACCCCCAACCGGGGGTCTCCCCAGTATGCCCTGCGCGCTTACGCAGGGCATACTGGGGCTTCCGGGGGCCGCGCGGCCCCCCCCCCCCGCTCCCCCCAGCCCCTGCCGGCTCCGTCATGGAGCCGGCAATCGTGCGGGCAGCCGATCCGGCCGCCCAGGGCTCCCTGCCCGATCGTCTGCGGGGAGAGCAGGCTTAGCCCACTCTCCCCGTAGTTTTGCAAAAAGCGGGTCTCACGGATCGTGAGACCCGCCTCAGTGAATTGTGAAGTTACATGAAGGGAAGCACTTTGCCAGTCCCTTTAGGGAATTTGACATGCCAAGCATCTGACTAGGGTAAGAATCTTAATCCAAAGAATCAATTAAATCTTAATGTAAATTTACCATTCATTGCCACAGACATCATCTACCTAGACATGGTATTTGCTAGCGCAGTGTAATAGTTTCGAGACTGAGCAGATGTTCAAATTTCTGTTCAAATGTTGTCTCTGCCATGATCTCACTAGGCGCAGGGGTAGGCAACCTTGGCACTCCAGCTGTTGTTGAACTACGCTCCCATCATTCCCAGCCACAATTGTGGCTGGGGATTATGGGACTTGTAGTTCAACAGCAGCTGGAGTACAGAGGTTGCTCACCCCAGCACTAAGGGGTCTTAACCAAGTTATGCCTAGTCTCAGATTTCTATCTGCAAAATGGGGATAAAAATGCAAACCAAAACCAAAATGGTGGTTTTGGATGGACTGCTGAGATACAGCATCACATATCTCAAAACAGGATATGCAAATGCTAGACATTAGTATGAGTCATTCATCATCATTGTGACTCAGTGGACTCAAGGAGCAGTGCCATCTTGATGCTGTTAATCAGTTTGTTGAATATGCTCACAATAGAAGATCCCACTGGTTTCCTAGGCACGAAAGGCAGACAGGAAGGAGCAGCTGTGGCTCAAGACCAGAAAACCTTGCTCCGGCCTGAGATAATATAGGGAAAAGATAAAGAAGCCTAATGCATCCTAAGGAGAAACATTGCCTCCTTTCTGACCTCCTGCTCCAACATTATGCTGTATCATAGGTTTCCTTGCAGCAGTGCAGGTAAACACTTGGCTTGGGATCTGAAGTTTCTAGTAATTTACAGCTTTTGCCATCCCTCAAAACTCAGAGCTATTTTGTGCAAATTAAGCTTTCCCTGGAGACAGAATACCTGCCTCTTGTTGCCAGTGTTTGCAGCCGTCAAAGATGGATAAAAATGCTTCTTTCTATATCAACTGCTCCCACTTGGAAACCTTCATGTTTGGGTAATATCGTTTGGTGACAGTCAGGGGCCTTCTCTTTAGCATTTTGCATAACACACAAACAGTGAGAAATCAAGGCAAACAAGGATGTCTCTACATTTGATGGTTCTGCTTGGGCAACATCCATGACGAAATTATCCAGCATGAACCCCATTAAAATAAGTGGGGTACACAAGAGCATTGCCACATCAACAAGGCTTATGCAGGAGAACTGCCCACTCCATGATGTCCAGGAGTCAACCCTGCCATCTTTAATTATGTCCAAAATCTGCTAAGGTGATCACACTACCATACCAGATGATAAAGCTACCATTGCGTAAGAGACATATCTAAGGTCTTGTCTACACTAACAGCAAATTATGGTCCTCTATTCTAATCTTACACATTCATGAACCCACTAATATCACCCCTTTCCTTCTCAACCTCAGTCCCCTATCTGCGAAATGGAAATCAAAATACCAGCTTATTTTATAAAACTTGTAATAATTAGTGAGATTATGTGAAGCACTGTAAATACTTATATACACTATATAAATCCTAAGCACAGTTTATTTGACAGGCGGAGCTGGACTGATCCAGCAAGAACTTTCTTCATTCATGCTAATTCGCTGCCATAGAATATGTTTTACTAGCATTACAAGGTTAGCAGGCCAGAGTCTAGGTGTTGGTTTAAACCCTGTGTGTCTTGGATTCAGGATACCTGGAGGAGCACCTCCTTCCAAGCATACCTCCCCATGGTTTTACTGAGGTCTTCTTGTGGATGCCACCAGCATCAGGATAAGGGCCAAGCTAGAAATGGTGGGGCAGCCACACAGGGGATCTAATTTTAGTATGAAGAGGGTTCGTCGTGGTAAAGGAGCCAAGTGCTCCCTGCTCCTCTGTTTTGCAGTCTCCACTATAAGGCAGCTTCAGAGCTGTGCATGCTCCTGATTTTTTGTTTGTGAGTAAACAACTAGATAGGAGGAGGGGATGGAGTGATAGTGTGTGTGAGAGAGGAGCTAGGTAGGATGGTGCTGTCCTACCCAGCTCTTGTATCCAGGCTTTTGACAAGGTAGGCCATACTACCCAGCTCCTCTCACACACAATTTCTCCCCCTTCTCCTACCCTGTTTGCTCACACACAATTAAAATGTAAGAGAGGGCACAACTCCCAAAGCAGGGTAGGATGTTTGTCCTACCCAGTTTTCAGTCGTGTAAACTTCCTTTTTGTTACTTCATGCACTTTTGTCCCAGCTCAGTTCTCTTTCAGGACTGGAAACAGAATGGGGAAAGCAGGAACTTGGGCAGTGGACTCCAGTCCATAGCATGGAATTTGGAGTGTGGGGGGGGTAGTAAGCCTTAATGAAATCCACAAACTCCCACCCCCTGACTCCCATCAAATCTTCACCAAGTCATACACCCCCATAGACTTTCAAAAACAATAGGTAAGGGACTGGCACAAAAGAGGCGCCCCCTCTGCCCTGCTCCCCGCAACACTGTAATGGACCATGGCAATGTGAATAAGGGGGAGGGTTCAGCTCCTTTTACTAGAAACCTCTTTGATGTTACAATTAATCCCAACCAGCCAACTTTATACATGAATAGACAAGTACATGAACAACAAACATGGCTACCCCCATTACATTTAGTTTCCCCCTAAAAAGTGTCTCTCTGATGGTAACAGGGCCTTTTGGATAGTGGTGGGTCTGAAATTTGGCCTTCCCTCCCAGCGAAGATACACCAGTTAAGGTTGCCATATTTCCCGGATTTCCGGGTCTTTACTGGATTTTAAGCATGTTCCCTGGTACCTGGTTAGCCCATTGGCTTTCCTGGATTCCCAGCTTTCAATTTTTTTAACACTAAGCTTTTTTAAAAAGCCCTTGTAAAGTGGAGTTAAGGAGCAAAAATGTGTGGTCACTATTGTTGGAAATTCTCTGTGGTGAGAGAATCCCTTTCTCAATATAGCAGAGTGCACAGAGGCACAACACAGCGGTAGTTTAGTTAGGCATGCGTGTGTGCTGAGAGTAAAGTAACTTGGAGCCAATTCATAGTTTTAAATCAATATAAAAGGCATTTATTAAGGAACTCCATTCTAGATAGGAAAGTGAGGAGTTAGGATCTCTAATCTATCTATCTAGCTGGATGCAGATGGATTCTGCATCCTCTCTGCACATATGGTGCAGGGAGAGAGGTTTGTCATGTTGCAAGGTAGGCGGGCAGGTAGAAAGAGAGAGAGGAAGGAAGTCCCTGAGATTAGCAATCTACACATCAAAGGGATAGCATCAGAACAGTGGAGAAGGGATGACCAATGTCTTGACTCTCTAGCCCTCTGATTTACTAATCTGTCCTCCACTGTCTAAAAGACAGCGCAAAGTCCTTTAACTTCCAACACCCCCTCTCGATGTCTCATGACTCAGCTCACAAGATTCATTTTCTCTCTCAGCCATTTCAAAGCAGGGTCTTGGTAGTGGCTTAGTGAGTATGTCTGCAAGCATTTCATTTGTCGGGCAGTAGATCAGCTTGATTAGTCCATCCTTCGGCAGACTTCTCACTACATGGTACTTTACATCAATATATTTGGTACTCCTCTTTACATCTTCTTGTTTGGAGAGTTGAATGCAGCTTTGGTTGTCTTCATACACCGGTATGGGCTGTGGTACATCTGTACCTAGGTCCTTCAGTAGTTGACACAGCCATTGTATCTCGTGACAGCCCTGTGCAGCTGATACATATTCCGCTTCAGTAGTTGATGATGCTACTATGTCTTGTTTTCTGCTTGACTAGCTTATCGCTCCATCTCCCTAGAAAATTATGTAACCGCTGGTGGATTTCCTTTCTGTTATATCTCCACCCCAGTCTGCATCTACATATGCTTCTAGTTTTGGTTGACTATTAGCTGGCAGCTTGAGCTTAAAGTGTGCAGTACCCTTTAGGTACCTAACAAGTCTCTTAATTGCATTCCAGTCCTTGACTGTTGGTGATGCAGTCTTTCTACAAAAGCCAACTGCTGTACTAATATCTGGCCTAGTGAGTGTACTAATGTATAAAAGCTTACCCAATGCTTCACGATATCTATGGTTGTCAGATAGTGGCTCAGTTTGATCTTCTTGCTTTATGTAGTTCACTTCCATTGGAATTGGTGTAGGATTTGCATTTTCCAGTCTGAGCAAGTTTATCAAGTCTTTAATTTTCTGTTCTTGGCTGATGAGGAAACGTCCATCTTTCTCTCTTTGTACTTGAATGCCCAAGTAGTGTGCAATGTTGCCAAGTCGCTTGACTTCCACTTCTCTGTTCAGATGATGCATTATTTCCTCGCTGTCATCTGGATTTTCATAGGCAAGAATCAAATCATCAACATACGCCAAAATGTAAGTCCACTTGCCATCTATGCATCTTGTGTATAGACAGAGATCCGCGTTGCTTCTTTTGAAGTTTGCTTGAAGCAGCATATTGCATACATAGTCCTCTTCTAGTTCACCATGCAAGAATGCAGTTTTCACGTCTAGGTGTTCAACATGCATTCCTTTGCTAGCAGCAATACTTAACAAAGTCCTCACTGTGGTATGTTTAACCACTGGTGCAAAGGTTTCATCATAATCTTCTGGTTGTGGTAGCTGGGATATTTCCTCCCATGATGAAGGTTCTGGTTGTTCCGCCATTCTTGCGAGGTAGGACAGTCTCAGAGCCAGAACACCTCTGAGTGCGTTGATCGCCTCGCCTCACCCTCTGTGGTCTCTCTCATTACCTCGGGTGCGTCTGGTGGATCGCTGGGGGTCTCTGTGTCGACTGTGGTTGGATCTGGATCTGCTGTCTCCTCCTCCTCAATTCCTCTGAGATCAGGAAGCATAATCCAGTCATCAGGGTGCTTGGTCTGGTTGCTTGCTTCGGTGTAGGCCCCCTCTGAAGGTGTAGCTCTTTCATTCTCATCAAAATACACCGTTCTGCTTATGGTTATCCTGTTGGTGTCAGGATCCAGAATTCTGTAGCCTTTGGACTGTGCTGAGTAGCCTACAAAAATCCCTTTTGTGGCCTTAGCCCCTAACTTAGTTCTTTTTTCCTTTGGGATGTATGAGTAAGTCGTGCTTCCAAAGACACACAGGTGCGTCATAGACGGCTTATGACCATGCCAAAGTTCATATGGTGTTGTTCCTATAGGCTTTGTGTGCATTCTGTTTTGTATGTATGTAGCAGTCATGATGCCTTCTCCCCAGAATTGCATGCATCTTACCATGTCCAGTAGAGTTCTGTTCTTTCTTTCTGAGATTCCATTTTGGGACAGGCAGTAAGCCACCGTGGTTTGATGCATGATTCCATGTTCTCTCAGGAACATCTGTGTGGTGTTGGACATATATTCTCCTCCATTGTCTGTGCACAGGATCTTTGGCTTCCAGCCAAATTTGTTGCTTGCCATCACCACATATCCTTTTAATTTCTCGAGCATTTCTGATTTTTCCTTTAATAGAAAAACACACGTGTATCGTGAGAAATCATCTGTTATTGTTAGAAAATACTTTTGATTACCTATGGTTGCTGGTAGAGGTCCAGATATATTGCTGTGGATCAATTCCAAGGGTCTTCCAGTCTTCCTTTCACTCTGCTTTGGGAATGGCTTGTTTACTGCTTTGAACTCGAGACAACAAACACAGTTAGTTACAATGTCACATGGTACAAAATCAATGCCATTAGCTAATGCCTTTTCCTTCATGTTCTGGATTGACTCATGACTCCTGTGTCCTAGCCGTCTATGCCAGGGTTGCAAGCAGTTTTCATGCAGGCATGACTTAGCAAGGTTCACTTCATTAGGCTGGTATGCCTCAGGTCTTGGTCTTTCTCTGTCTGTAGATTCCACACAATAAAGACCTTTGAATTCAGAGCCTACAAGACAAATTTCTCCATTCTGGGTAACAACACATTGTCCATTTTTAATATACAGTTCACAGCCTTGTTTCTCTAGCTTGGATATTGAAATCAAGGAGCTTGAGAAGTCAGGGATATACAAAACATCTTTAAGAAAAAATGGTTTAACAGATCCATCCAGCAATTTGCAATACAAAATTCCTCCGCCTTTCTTCTTGGCTTTAATTGTAGTATTATTGTCCAAATAAACAGTCTCTTCAGGAATATCAAACAGTTCAGTATAGAAAGCCAGATCATTTGAGACATGCACAGACGAACCAGAATCTAAATAAATAAACTTTTCATCGCTTTGCATTAAGTAAACATTATAATTTCTGTTCCTGTTGGAATATCTTTCTGTATGCTTGAAATTGGAATCATGATTCCCATTCTCCTTTGTCTGATTCTTGGGACAGTTTGCCACCTTGTGGCCAAACTCGTTACATAGAAAACATCTAAAGGCATTAGTCCCGGTTGGCCTCATTTCAGGAATAGTCTCTCTGCTGGCGGTCATGTGACCTCTCTCTCTGGGCTGAGTTTCTTTGGTGGCAAAGCCAGATCTCTTTGTATGTAAATATGAGGGCCCCATGCGGTTTCCTCTTGCAGCATTCCCTCCCCACCTTGGGTTTCAGCTGGAATGATCAACTGTTGCTTTAAGAGCAAAGTTACTTGCCAGTTCACTCTCATAGCGTGAGTTCAAAATTCTCCTTCTGTTTGCCTCTGAAGACAATGTCTCCACAGCCTTTTCAAAGCTTAGATTGGTGTAGGTTTCCAATTGGCCGATTATACTGCTATAGCTAGGGGGCATGCTTAGGAACAGAGCTTCCAGCTTCTGATTCTCTGTAAATTCCTCCCCTGCCTCTCTAAATTGAAAAAAGAAATCTTCCAAAATTCCCACAAAGGTAGAAAAACAGTCCCCATCTTTATATTGGAGGTCTTGCATTTTCTTTCTTAAATTAAAGGTGTATGCCCACCCTTTCTTCATATGCAAGGAATCTAACTTGCTTAGCATCTCCTTTGAGGTTCCAAGATTACATATAGCAAAAAGTAGATTTTTACTCACAGAAGCTGCTATCAGCGCTCCAGCTTTCGCATCTTGGTGCAACCATTTCTCTTTGAAAGTTTTCTCAGCATTTGTGGGTCCATCTGAGGGGGGGGTCCCTCCTCAGTAACGTTTTGGAGTCCTTCTGCTTTCAGTGCAATCCTCAGTCTGGTTTTCCATTCCAAATAGTTGTCTGCATTCAGGATAGTCAGCCTGAGTTTTCCCTTTAGGTATGTAGCCATCCTCACCAGTTCCAAAAGGCAGTTGCTGTAGATTAGCAATTCAAAGTGTCCACGCTAGATCTCACTGGATCTCCTGGAACAAACCTAACTCTCTAGTTGCAGCACACGCAGCTCAAAATACTGGGCTCCCATAACCTGTTGGAAATTCTCTGTGGTGAGAGAATCCCTTTCTCAATATAGCAGGGTGCACAGAGACACAACACAGCGGTAGTTTAGTTAGGCATGCGTGTGTACTGAGAGTAAAGTAACTTGGAGCCAATTCATAGTTTCAAATCAATATAAAAGGCATTTATTAAGGAACGAGATAGGAAAGTGAGGTTTTAGGATCTCTAATCTATCTATCTAGCTGGATGCAGATGGATTCTGCATCCTCTCTGCACATATGGTGCAGGGAGAGAGGTTTGCCATGTTGCAAGGTAGGCGGGCAGGTAGAAAGAGAGAGAGGAAGGAAGTCCCTGAGATTAGCAATCTACACATCAAAGGGATAGCATCAGAGCAGTGGAAAAGGGATGACCAATGTCTTGACTCTCTAGCCCTCTGATTTACTAATCTGTCCTCCGCTGTCTGAGACAAAGAGACAGCGCAAAGTCCTTTAACTTCCAACAACTATTCTGTTTAACCACTGGACAGGCAGGTCTTCACAGGAGGCTTCTGGGAGAGGTTCACACAATAAGTAATCTCCCTGAGGAATGTTGCTTTTGTTTTTTGTCAGCAGGTGATATCTATATGGCAGTTGGGAGGATAGCTTGATTTTGATGTAAATCACTGCTTGCCTGTGTATTGTAATGTTTAAGGTTTTTGGCTTTATAGTGCAATCTGTTCTATACATGCCTAATTAGAAGTAAGCACAATTGGTTTCAATCAGATTTTAGAACATAACATAAGAAAAGCCCTGCTGGATCAGGCCCAAGGCCCATCTATTCCAGCATCCTGTTTCACACAGTGGCCCACCAAATAACTCTGGGAAGCCCATAGGCAAGAGGTGAGGGCATGCCCTCTCTTCTGCTGTTGCTCCCCTGCAACTGGTATTTAGAAGCATCTTGCCTCTGAGGCTGGTGGTGGCCTATAGCCCTCCGACTAGTAGCCATTGATAGACCTGTCCTCCATGAATTTATCTAAACCCTTCTTAAAGCCATCCAGGCTGTTGGCTGTCACCACATCTCGTGGCAGATAATTCTGTAGGATAATTTTATCCCAAGAAAGGATATATGGGATTGCAGCCCAAGGTCAGTGTATTTTTGGTTCTATTACTGCTAGAAATGTCTCAAACTTAGTGTAGCCTTCATTTAATTTCTATGGATATTATTTTGTTTTTGTGTGTTTAAAAATTTTGCTTTAAGCCATCATGAATTCTCCCTGCCCCCTACACTTTTCAAGCCTATACTAGTATTCTAAATCAAAAGGAGTCAATTTGGAGTTACATTTTGAGGTCGTTCTCATGACCGGTGGCAAGTGGGATAGCTCGTGGGCGGCGGGAAAGGCTACAGAAGCCCGCCTTCCCCAGAGGCAATTTCCAGGACTGTCTGGGCACGTGGATCGTGCACCCAGATGGTTCACCACTGCCCCAGGGAGCGTGGAGGCATGAGGGCTGGGGCACGTTGTCCCAGCCCCCGGAAATCCCACAATGCACAGTGTGAATGCGGGGGGCATTGTGGGGACCCTCCCAGCGATGGGCTGGTGCCCGTCAGTGCTTCAGCAGCAGCTACAAGCAGCTGGCACTGGCACACAATCAGGGAAATGTGGTTAAGGAAGTGCTTCCTTAATCTCATTTGCAAGGCAGGTTCCCTAGGCAGGTTTGCTGCCAAGGTGCCACCAAGAACTGTGTGCCTTCTGGCAATTCTTATGGGCAGCCAAGTCCGGACTTGGCTTCCTTAGCCTGGTCTTGGCTGCTTGTGAGAATAACCTCTTATCTCAGGGTGTAAATGGTGACCGTGACAAGGCTCATGCACGAAAGCCTTAATCCCTAGTACCAGTTTTGTAGGGTCAATGATAGAATTTAGTGGTGATGAAAATGCACTCATCATTGCTCTTCAGGATGAGCTTTGCTTTGATATCTTCACCAATCTTATCTGGTATCTTCACCTTCACCAATAAATAGTATATTTAAATTAGCATATTTAAACCAATAAATAGCATATTTATTCACCAATAAATAGCATATTTATTCACCAATAAATAGCATATTTATTCACCAATAAATAGCATATTTATTCACCAATAAATAGCATATTCAGGTTTGGAAAATAAAGTGGGGTGGTAGCTTGCAGTTGGTGAGGAATCCATGACAGCACTACACACAGCTTATTAGACAAGGTTAAAAAGAATGCGGCAGCCAGGCTGATCTCTGGGTCATCTCAGAGAGACCATATTACTCCTGGTGGATGAGCTACAATGGCTGCTGATGTTTCCGGGCAAAATACAAGGTGCTGGTTATAACCTATAAAGCCCTAAACAGCTTGGGCCCTGGGTATTTAAGGGAACTCCTTCTTCCTCATGAACTCGACCGCCCATTGAGATCATCAGGAGAGGTCCGCCTGCAGTTGCCACCAGTTCATCTGGTGGCTACTTGGGGATGGGCCTTCTCCACTGCTGCCCCAAAGCTTTGGAACATGCTCTCTGCTGAAATAAGAGCCTCCCTATCTCTGACAATTTTTAACAAATCCTTAAAGACGCATCTGTTCACCCAGGCTTCTAATTAAATACGGTTTTAATAGTTTTAACATTGTTTTAAAATATTGTTTTAAAATTTTAAATTGTTGTAATGTTTTAACTTTTTGCTGTCATTTAATTTAACCAATGTTTTAATTCTTGTTGTTTTCTTTTATTTGTTTTAACTAATGTTTTAACTTTTCTGTTTTTTGTTGTAAACCGCCCAGAGACATAAGTTTCGGGTGGCATAAAAATACGTTGAATGAATGAATAGAAACTAAACTTGCATATTTGAAATTGTTGGGATATGAAATCTGGATATTTAATGCTCAGGTAATGGTCACCTAATGGCGCAGCGGGGAAGTAACTTGCCTAGGGAGCAAGAGGTTGCTGGTTTGAATCCCCGCTGGTATGTTTCCCAGACTATGGGAAACACCTATATTGATCAGCAGCGATACAGGAAGATGCTGAAAGGCATCATCTCATACTGCGCAGGAGATGGCAATGGTAAACTCCTCCTGTATTCTACCAAAGAAAACCACACAGCTCTGTGGTCACCGACTCAATGGCACAACTTTACTTTTTAAATGGTCAGGTAAAGAAATCCTCCCCAACTATGGTTGGTAGATATCCAGAACAAATACAAGTCATCTGGTCAGTGCACCAGTTAATTTGCATGATTTGCACAGTATGCAAATAATTTGCAAGCTAATTTGCATAATGTGCAAATTAAAACTTTACACCAGATCCACATGATCATCTCTTTTAGGAGGGCTGTAAAGGGTTCCTCATTTGGATAAGCAGCAGTTTGCTTGGTGTTGATGCCTATATATTATCTCCTGTTTTGCAGTGCCATTTTGATGAGTTTCATGAATTTTTCATGTTGGATATTGTGCTCTCTTTTTATTATGCTATGAACTGCTTTGAGGATCTCGATCAAAAAGCAAGTTATACAAGCCCTTAAATAGAATAATAAATACATGTTTCTGAGGATTTGGGCTTAGCTTTGTGCTTTTTAGTCAGAAACAGCTTATGAGACTCATGGTCTGCATTTTACAGTGCCTTATTAAGAATAGTCTGGTCTAATTTATTCACCTCTGGAAAAGAGAGATTATGGTCTATCATTTTTAAGCCACCGAAGAGGACCTGAGTGCTTAAAACCCATCTGGCAAATGGAAACCTTTGTTTACCGTTTCACTAACTTAAGGTATACGATGGCTCTGTTTCAACTGTCGTATATGTCCAGCATGCTTAGTAAAACATTTGCGTATTGAAATCTTAACTCTTGGCTGCAATGGTTTATGGCACTATTTTGCCACTCATCATACATTGATTCTAAAATGGTATCTATGATTATAGGGTTTGAATGAATTTTTATATATTTCTAGTGAATTGACATTTTAGATTTTAAAAAAAAAATTCACAATTTTATCTTTAAATAAATGCTTAATGCCTGGTGTTTAAAGATAATATCCCCCCCCACCTTGGGGCTGCCTTCGATACTTCAGTTGGTGAGAACAGAAAAACACACCTTTGTGAATAGAGCTACCATCTTGCGCTTGAAAACAATAATCAGGCAAGGGGGATAAATGGAGACGTCCACCCCTGTTGAGCTCATGCCAGAAGTCAAGAGGTCTAATCATGGCAGTGGCCCTGAGCTGAGCTCAGCCCTGTCCTTCAGTGTGAACAGCTAGCAGCAAACCAACTCAAGAAGGCCACGGAGATGGAAATGCCTCACTCAGATCCTCTGCTGATTGTGAGGCCATTATATTGCCGAGGCTTCCTTCCCCACTGATGAATAGACTGCCATAAATAGGCCTTGATTAATCATGGCTGCACCTGACAGGCTCTGAACCGCACTCTTTGCTGACACCAATCCAGAGAAGGTTCCTCATTTGCCTTTGAGGTCTAATCAGCAAGAAAGGAGGCTCCGAATGTGCTGCTTGGGAAGCCAGGTGGCCGCTTCAGAGTTCCTCTCTGCCAGCTCGCAGTTTACAACAAAGGACACCAGCTCTTCATCGCAGGAGCTAATTGCATGCTATTTTCTTCGGGCTGGTTGTTCCGGATCATTCGTCCTCACCAATTAGGGAGGAAACAGAGATATGCCATTGAACAGGGAAGCAGAAGCAGCAATGTCCTTCAGGAAATTGAAGAGTCACACAATAAAGCTACACAAGGTATCAGAAGAAAGACCAACTGCTTGGTAATGGGGAAATGGAGGAGATATGTGGGAAATCACAGATTTAGAGGATTAAAAGGACTGTACAGGGGTGTAGCTATAATTGAGCAAAAGGGTTCAAAGAATACAGGCTCCTAGCTCCTGAAGGCCATCCAGCTCCACCCCTCCTTATTTTCTTCATTATCTCCCTCACTCTGGGGGGCTGCCAGAGAGAGGGATGAACACAGGCCTCCTCTCCCCTAGCTACGCCCCTGGGACTGTAGTGCTCATCTTTGGACCAAAAACCCCAGAGAGCTGAACCACAAAAGGTTTTAAAGGCAATAGTTTTGTTTATTTTCAGAAACATTCCAAAGTCTTGCCTGTCACGCCTAACATGTTTTAAGTATAAGATATTCTTTGTCAAGGCTGTGGTTAGTTCTAATATCTTCAGTGAGGAATTCCCATTCCTTTGATGTGCAAAGTGTTTTCCTCCCAAGGTTTGAAAAAACTCAATTAAAACACAATAAATTACTACTGCTTCTGATGAAAACTATATAAAATTCAGAACTAGAGAAGAAACTGGAGTGCTTCTAGAAATAAAATGTGTGGGGAGCAATTTTCACCAATCTTTCCTCTGAAGTGCTCTGTGCTACTGAAAATATGCCCTAAGGGTCACACAGTCCTCAGGGACATATTTTTGGGTGGCAAAGAGTGCTACAGAGGAAGGGGGAAATTGGTGAAAATCCATACACACACTTGAGTGCCTGCGTTGCTTCAGTCTGTGCTGCAGAACACTGCATGCACACTTATTTTGTCTGGAGGTCAGCCAGTGAGTTTGCCTCATCCCTTAGTGACCCTAATTTAGATTAATTCATAGAAGACCGGACTACTGACAGCTGGTACTCATGATAGCTAAATGGAATTTCCTCATCCAGAGATATTACACCTCAGGATACCTCAGGTGCTGGAGGCCAACAGAGAAAGCATTCCATTTTTTGCCCTGATTGTTAGCTCCCAGAGGCTGGCTGCTGCTGGAAACAAAATGCCAGACTGGGCAGACATTCGCCCAATCCAGCCAGACAATTCTTGCATTCTTTTGTTTTTTGCACAGAAAGGCATATGTGAAAGTGAATGGGTGTGAATCAGTATTGTGGCCTTGGAAGAAGTGGTAGGCAGTGGCCCATTTGGAAAAAGACAGTTCTACTACCCCCAGTTGGTGCAGACATACACCCATAAACAAAAATACAGGTTGATAAATCGCTTTCATCCTACCCTCCCACCATTACCTCAAGAAGTCTCTGGTCCACATCTGCTACTGGACTCTTGTCTTTTTGACTGTAGGTTCTGCAGGTTCAGACCATCTGCTGCTCCCTTTGTTCCCAGTCTCAATCCAAGTTGGCACCAGCCTCACCTGCTGGGTTTGTTGATTGTTTAATGTATTTCTCTTACCTTCATTCTGCTGGGGTTGCATTTAGTGTATTAATGACTGGAATAAGACAGACAAAAGGCTGATGGAGCACAAAAAAGGGTTATGTACATTATGTATAAGCTATGACAAGAGGCTATGGGAAGAAGCCATTTCTCTCTCAAGAAGAAGATTGATGAGATTTGGTCTGATATTTTAAAAGAATTTATTTTATGGATGAAGCCAACATAAAGCCACTTGACATCTAACTATCGAAGTAATGGTTTAAACAGTTCACTTAGCAAGTAAATGTCTGTTAAGACAACATGTAGACATCCAGAGAAATCACTATATGCTGCTGTAAATACAAAAAAAGATCATGACAAAAACTGATTGCTGTCAAGATCAGATAGGGCACCAGTTAGAGTTTTTTTTATACTGTATATATAAATGAAACTACTACTATACTATACTGTGCTTTTGCAATATTAGAGCAGCTGAAGAAGGTTCAAGCCAGAACATCTTGCCCATATCCATATCTGTTATGTTAATCAGCCATAAATTTATACTTATTCTTTTTGATTAACTGTATCCTTCCCAGATCCAGATAAGACCTGAATTGAGTGCTGTTTGGAGCTTTAAAAATCCAACCCTACATACTACGAATAATATGTATATGCCACTATCAATAAAAGTCCTCAAAGTGGTTTACACAGATGAGGTGTGGTGGCTATATAGGGACTATTGGTCTCTCCCTGTTAAATAAGAGAATCATAGTTTTAAATGGTGCCTCTTTGCTTAGTCAGCAGCGGCTACTTATCTATAATATAAACCTGCTTGGGTGGCGCTCACTAACTGAAATGAAACTCCCAGATAGGGATAAGAACATAGGAACATGGAAACATAGGAAGCTGCCATGTACTGAGTCAGACCATAGGTCCATCTAGTGCAGTACTGTCTTCACAGACTGGTGGCAGTGGCTTCTCCAAGGTTGCAGGCAGGAATCTCTCTCAGTCCTTGGATAAGCCAGGGAGGGAACTTGAAACCTTCTGCTCTTCCCAGAGCAGTTCCATCCCCTGAGGGGAATATCTTACATTGCTCACACTTCTAGTCTCCCATTCATATGCAACCAGTGCGGACCTTGCTTAGCTAAGGGGACAAGTCAGGCTTGCTACCACAAGACCAGCTCTCCTCACGGATGTGCAAGGGGGCGGCAGCAGCCGTAGCAGCTGTGGGATGGGGGTGGTGAGAGCTCCTTCCAGATCCCCTCTTGCCTCATCCCCTTGCTGCCCAAATCCCACAGCTGCAGGGGCCGCTGATACCCCCATCCCACCGCATAGTGGAAGTGTTTTAAAGGTAAAAGGGGAAACTTTCCCTGCACACCCCACACCCCTCGCCTCCCACCCCAGCGGCCCTTTGCTTATAAAGGAGAATCCTTGCCAGATTCCCCTTTCCAAGTATGGCTGTCAAGCCCTCAAGCCGGTTCAACGACCAGACCAGGACCTGGCTCATTTGAGCCAAACCAAGACACCTGGGGGCGGCTCAAATCCAGTTCGGATTTGAACCAAACTGGACTGGCCAGTTCCATGCACATCCCTACTCCCAGACCAAACCACAAAAGATAGAAACATGCCATTTTCGCAGGTGGGTTCCAACCTTGCCCAGAGTATCAAAAATTCATTACTTTGCTGGAAAATCTGGAAAAACCATCCCACTGGAAAGATGGGGAATGATACCTCACAGAGATAGCAAAAGACTAGAGTCAGAGACACCTAAGAACTTAATATGCTTACAAACTCCAAGCCCTCACTGAGTCATCACTGATAGGGATGTGAGAACCAGCTCAAGGTTGAGCCGGTTCACCATCGAACTGGTTGGGCTCAAGGGCTTGCCCTTGAGCCAGACTGGTCCCAGTTCGGCTTGACCTTGAGCTCGAGCTGAACAGCCACACCCCCAGGAGGATTGGGGCTGGTTCAGGGGTTCTAAGCTTAATTTTTTAAAATTATTTTTACTCTCTGCCACGGGTCTGGTGGCCTCGGAAGCTGCTGGCGTGGCCACAGGCGGTGGGGGGGGGGGTCTCCTTAGTCTACCTCTCCCTGATGGCCTCCACCCAGTGCATGTGCAGTGGCCTCCAAAATAGTCGCTACCACCAAGAAAAGGGCCAGAATGGCCTGAAACTGTGCCAAAACAGCCCTTGCAGGACCAAGGGGAGGCTGGCAGGGGGAGAGGGAGACTAAGAAGACACACACACACCCCGCTGCTACACCAGCACCTCCTGAGGTTGCTAGACCTGCGGTGGTGAGTAAAATAAATACATATCCTGCTCTACCTCCAAGGAGCCCAGAGCAGTGTACTATATACTTAAGTTTATCCTTACAACAAGCCTGTGAAGCAGGTTAGTCTGAGAGAGAAGTGACTGGCCCAGAGTCACCCAGCAAGTATCATGGCTCAATGGGGATTTGAACTCAGGTCTTCCCGGTCCTAGTCCAGCACTCTAACCACTACACCATGCTGGCTTAGTAAGTGTTGTTTGGGGTTGGGGTTGGGGTTAGAGCAAACCTTTGCAGTTTTCTCAGGTACTCTTATGCATAGAAAGTCTGGTACAAGACATGTGTTTGCAAACTGCAAGCCATTTTACTAATACAGGAAGTCCCCAACTTACAAATTGGTTGTATTCCAAAAGCTCGTTTGCAAGTTGGATGTTGGATGTTTGCAAGTTGGATAATTCAGAATGCATATAGTTCCTGTTGGTGTTTGTAAGTTGTGGAGTTTATTAATTTAGTATGTGATGGAACTTTGTAAATATGGGGTGTTTATAAGTTAAAAGTTGGATGCTTATAATCTGAGGAATCCAGAGGCGTATCTAGGGAAAATAGCGCCTAGGGCAAGCACTGAAATTGCGCCCCCTGTCCAAACATCTGACACCCATCTTTCAGATAACTTTACCATAATATCAGCTGGAAAATACAAGTCAAGCTCGTTAATCTTTTCATCTTTCAAAAACAATTTAGCAGTGGATGTAGCCAGACCAAAAAATGCTGGAAAACTACAAATTTCAGCACGCCGGGGCTCATGAAATACCCAAATACTGTGTGGAGGTGTACTTGGAAAACTAAACAGAAGTGCCTGTCTAATTCTCTACTATGCATTGTAGCATCACTATTACATAAGTTTTAAAAATAAATGGAGAATTTGACTTTTCCCAGATACTCTGAAAATAATTAAAGGATATGCAGAGTAAACTGTGTCACTGCTTGGAATATATTCTAGTCTTTCAGAAAGACAGTTAAAATGAGAGGAAGAGAGCAAGAAACTCCCAGTGGGCGTTAATACTAAGGATTTCACACTGATTCAAAGACAAACTCACCATTAATAGCCATATTATTAAGACATCACATTTAACTCACTTATCACAAGAAGCAAAGTAAGAGCAAATAAATACAATCCTAGCTCATAAGCTTCAGGTCAGTATTCACAATCCCTGATTCTCTGTACATAGTGCCAAACTAAATATGTGTACAGTGACATATTATATTAAATTTATTTATTTATTTATTTATTTATACCTGTAGCCCCTTCAGAGGGCTTCCTAAAGGCCGTGGGGGGGTCTTCAAAGGTTCCCCTTCCCCCCGCTGGCCTCTAGGGCCTCGCAGGGACCATTTGAGCATGTGCGGTGGCCTTTTAAAAAAAAAATTTAATGGCTGCTGGGGGGGGAGGCCACCGCGCATGCTCTAATGGCTTCTCCAAGGCCTGGCATGGACTAGGACCTCACAGGGGCCCTTTGAGCATGCACAGTGGCCATTTTGTTTTCGGTGGCCTTTTTAAAAAAAGTTTTAAAAATTGCGCCCCCCTTCAAGTGGCACCCGGGGCACGTGCCCTGCCTGCCCTACCTTAGATACACCCCTGGAGGAATCTCTGTACTGAATATAGATTATATAGTAGGGATGTGCAAATCTATTCAAATGTGAATCAATTCAACTTGAATCTGGGTGATTCGAGTGATTCAAATTTGAACTGAATCACCCCTTAAAAGGGCAATTCTATTTGGATTCAATCCAAGAGCCGTTTGGCACCTTTTAAAAAACCATTCAGGCCCCCTTCAGTTAAAAAAGTCTCCAAAAAAAGGTTGAATCGATTCCAATTCATATCCAATTTGAATTTTCGGGCAAGATTCCATTCTTTTATAATTTGAAATGGATTTTCAGAATATGAAATGAATGGAAAAATCTGTTTCATGTACATCTCTAATATATAGAAGCTCTTCTCATGATCACTGAGAAGAGCTTCTTCCGGGTCTGTGGGGAGAGCGAGCGTAGCCCTCTCTCCCCACAGACAATCAAAAGCCAGCCCTGGGCAGCCGGATCAACCGCCCACACACAACTGCTGACTCCATCATGGAGCCAGCAGGGGCTGTGGGAATCGAGGGCCGTGCTGCCCCTGGAAGGTCCATGATGCCCTGCACAAGTACACGGAGCATCCTGGAGGGGCTTGCAGCCTCCCGGTCGGGGGTCTACTCACGTGTTGTCATACTCTGCAGCGACACACAAGCAACCAAATGAGGTTAACGGAGCGCTCGTTCTGTTAACCTCATTTAAGGGGAGGGGGAATTAGGTGGGCTAGCTGCCTTGGGAGCACCTGGCTCATCTGCAAGCCCAGTGATTCCCAAGATCCCTGTAAAGTGGGCTAAGCTCCCTTAGCTCGCTTTCCAGTGATCATAGGAATAGTCTCATTGTCTATCAAATCACTGACAATTCTTGAGAAAAAAAATGCATTAGGGTTTTGTTGTTGAGCTCTTCACTGCTTGGCCTATCCTGTTCATTCCCTTTTGGCATTTTATTTTCTTTTTCTAAACATTTTATCTGATATTTTTGGACTTAACCCAAAACATTTAGAAAGAAAATAGACAATAAAATGTCTCAATTTCTTACAGTTGTAGATAATTTCAGTTTTGACAGGAATACATCAAGAAAGACAGCCTGTTTTAACAAATATAAAAAGTATTAAATACATAGTTCAACTTTAAATACCTTATAATGCAATAAAAATGACTCTTAGAAGTTCTTCTCACAATCCGTGAGAAGAACTTCTTCCGGGACTGTGGGGAGAGCAGGCTCTCATCACAGAACAGCTCTGCTCGTCATGGAGCCGGTAGGGGCTGCAGTGATTGGAGGCCATGTGGCCCCCGGAAGATCCAGGATACTCCACATGAGTGTGTGGGGCATTCTGGAGAGACCCCCGAGCCTGAGAGGCTGCTTGCAGCCTCCCAGTCAGGGTTCTACTCGTGTATCGCCGTGCACCGTGGCAACACACGAGCAATGAAATGAGGTTAATGGCACACTTGCTCCATTAACCTCATTTAAGGGGAGGGTGTTCTAGGCGGGCTAGCTGCCTTGGGAGCACTGGGCTCCCCCGCGAATCCAGTGGTTCCCACAATCCATGGAAAGTGGGCTAAGCCCTTAGCCCACTTTCCGTGGGTCGTGGGAATAGCCTCTTAATCTTTCTGGTCTAGTATAACTTTTCCTGCAGGGAGCTATATAACTTAAAAATGGCATCCAACATTCTAAGAAGAAACACTTATATTTGGTGGGCATACAAGCTTTTATTTGAGAGAATAATTTATCTTGGATTACCAAATCCCATATTCTTAAAACCAGTCCCTTATTTTCAGAGATCCCCCCCCCGCCCATATGTTTGCCAAGCAATGCTTCACAGTAGCAATCAAAATCAATATTAATGCCTTTCTCAAAACAGGAATAGACAGACCATTTTCTTTTGACATTCTCGGTCAATGTGATCCTGATATATAGCAAAAATGAGGCACTTCTGCTTGTGTGTGGTGTAAGGTAACCTGCAAGGACACTTGGATCAGGAGTAACTTAGCTTGAATTTAACTTGAATTTCTCCCTTCAAGAGATTTAAGGATTGACATTTTAATTGGTGGTTTAGCAACTTGAACATTGTTCAAATTTAATTGCTTGCTCCACTGCTCCGGGGTCATTTAGTCCAGGCAGTTATGATGGAACAGAAGATGAGACTGTAATTTGATTTGGTTTCTTTTTACACAGGACTTGGCATTGCAAGAAATCTTGCCGGCTCTGATTAAGTTGGCACCAAAAACTAAATACTGAAACTGAAAAGTAAAATTGCATATTTAGGACTAAAGGGAATAACACATTGGCTGTTATCTGTGCTTTTGCAAATATGTGCCAATTCCAGTCTAGCACCATCTTGGTCCAGGATGGTGCTATGCCCATAGCAGGCAGCATATGACTGGCTGACTTGCATTTCCTTTCCCGTCATCTCTAGTTGCTCTGCAACTACTCACTTCAGCCCTCGACATCCATGTTTGCTCAGCTGCTACATAGTGCTCCCCAGAAAATGAGGGGAGCACCAGAGTTATATAAGACAGTCTTCAAACTGCAATTAATTTTACTCATGACTGCTGCCAATCCCGCCTCCCCACCCACCCACCGCCAACTCTAAGCCCTTGTCCTACTATAGGCAAAAGAAAGGAGTGCAAGTGGTGATAGCTGTTCCTATTTACGACCAGCACACCAGTGGTCCCTCTAATTTTTTTTCATCTCTGGGCGGAATGAGTTTTGTTTTGGGCGGCAGTAACCAAGGCACTGTGTGCGCACCTGCATTCAGAGTGAGGCCTTCCTAATTCAACCTGAGTGGGATCTAAAATTAACTGAGTGGACATCAGAAAAATTGTGAGCATGCACATGTTCACATGCCTTAGAGGGAACAGTGCCAGCACCCCAGTCCCAGCTAGGTTAATCCTGTGCATGAGCATTCAGTGTCCTTTCCGAGCAGGGTCGATTGCCCCAGACCACAACACCCAAAGACTGAAGAGTTTACAGAAACAGTCAGTGTTTCACTTCTAGGGTAGGGCCCATCATTCTAGAGCAGAAGGCGCAAGTCTGGAAAGACAAATAGGTAGCCTAGTAGTTTCCTTCAGCAACAAGACTGGGGGTGTGCAGCAGGCCTTGGAGCTATTGAACAAGTGGTGGCGCAGGATGGGATCCCTGGATTCCCAGGTCCAAGAGGATTTTGGTCCATGGTGTTTGCATCCCAGTGTGGACTGCCTGCCATTGCCTCCTTTCACAAGTAACTGTGAGGGCACAGGAAGTAGGGATGCGCACAAACTGGTTCGGAGGTCCGGAGTTCACGCCAGTTTGGCAGTGGAGGGTTACCTTTAAGGAGCAGGGTGGGTGCTCATCCCCCGCCCCACTGGTGCTGTCTCCAAAACCACTGGCACAGGGCAGCAGCATGCCTCCTTGCTGCCCCAGTCAGCGCCGGCACACACACCTGCCACTTCTGGTCCGACACTGACCGGAGCGGCAAGGAGATATGCTGCCACCCCGCACCAGCGGTTTTGGAGACAGGGCCAGTGGGGGAAATGTGGCTGGGGGGAGGGAGAGCACTCTCCCTGCTCCTTAAAGGTAACCCCTCTCCACCGCTGAACCAACCAAATGCCAGTTCATGCACATCCCTAACAGGAAGTAGATAACTGGTGACTGAATTCCAGGCCTCCAAGTTTGAGCCCTGTAGCGGCTGTGAGAGAGATGTGTGTCAATCAATCAGCACTTCTTTATTGCACAGCAAATAACTGCCTTACCACGTTCTGTGCTGCCAAGGTCAGAAGAGTACAGGATGAGACAGGTCAAGTGAAGGAACTGGGGAAACCACTGCAATTTTGCGGCAGAAACCTGTGTCAGTGGCTGGGCCTGTATGATCTCCTCAGGTGTCTGAAGAGTCCTAAACCCAGTTAGACTAGTAGAAACCAGAGCCAGTCACTCAGATGAGTTTGTACATGACACCAAATTATTCAGAGTGGTGAAAACCAAATCAGATTGTGAAGAGCTCTTAAAGGATCTCTCCGAACTGGCTGAATGGGCAACAAAAAATGACAAACAGGGCTCAGTGTAAATAATTGCAAAATGATGCACAGTGGAGTAAAAAAAATTCCAGCTTCACATATACAATAATGGAATCTGAGCTGTCTGGAAAGATACCTTGGAGTCATGCTGGATAGCTCAGTGAAAACGTCAACCCAATGTGCGGCAATTGAGAAAAGGCAAATTCCATCCTAGGGTTCATTGGGAAAGAGATCAAAAATAGAACTGCTAATATTACAATACCTTTGTACAAATCTATAGTATAGTCACATTTGAAATATTGGGCACATTTCTGGTCACCTCACCACCAAAAGTATACGGTAACTCAAGAAAACATGTAGATAAAGGCAGCCAAAACGATCAGGGAGGCTGTAGCACCTTCCTTATAAGGAAGGCTACAGCAGTCGGGGCTTCTTTGCTTAGGAAAAAAAGGCAACTAAGGCGAGGGGGAGCATGACTGAGACTTATAAAATGGTGCATGGCATGGAGAAAGTTGATAGAAGGAAAAGAATCTTCTCTTATAACACGGGAATCCAGAATCCTCCAATGAAATGGATTGATAGGAGATTTAAGAGAGAGAAGCAAGTAATACTTCAGACAGTGCATCATTTATTTATCGAACGCATTGCCACAAGATGTGCTAATGGATACTAGCTTAGATGGCTTGAATGGAGATTAGATATATTCATGGAAGATAGATCTGAAAGATGTATGATGGCCTCCTTGTTCATAGGTGAAATTCTTCTGAATATCTATTGTTGGGGAGCAAGAGGGAAGCTGGCAGCTTTGGAGGTCCTTCTGGATCCAGCAGTGCTCCTAGAGAATCTGGTGACAGTTGGTGGCCAGGAGTGCCTTTGCCCAGCTTCGGCTGGTGCGCCAGTTGCGCCCCTTCTCCAGAAGGCTGACTTGGCTTCTCTGTCACTCATGCCTTAGTCATGTCATGTTTGGGTTGTTGCAATGCGTTCTATGCGGGGCTGCCCTTGAAAGGTATTTGGAAACTACAGATGGTACAAAATGAAGCTGCTAGATTGATTTCTAGAGTGGCCCACAGTGACATATTACACCTATTCTGAAGGCACTGCACTGGCTGCCAATCTGTTTCCAGGTCAGTTCAAGGTGTCTAAATGACTTGGACCACCCCAGGTAACTTAAGGACCACCTGCTCCTAGCTGAATCTACTCACCTGCTAGGGCTGGGAAGGCTCTGCTCCATGTGCCAACACCTGCTGGAGGTGTTTGTTGAGCACACGGTAAGGCCTTCTCAGTGATTTCCCCACACTGTGGAACTCACTCTGATGAGATCCACATGACTTCCAATCTTCCAGAGGAGACAGGAGACTGTCCTTTTTATCCAGGCCTTTGGCCCATGAATAGCCCTCATTTCTTTTTAGTTGACAGTAGCTTTATCTGTTTTAATGTGAGTATACTTTTAACTGAAATTTTATGACTGGCATTTTTCATTTGTTGTTCACCTCTGTGGCGTCTCAGGATGATGGATAGTATAGAAATCTAAATAATAAATAAGTAATATTCTTTCATCTCCTGCTTGTGGGCTTCCCAGAGGCATCTGGCTGGTCACAGTGAGAAACAGCATACTGGACCAGATAGGCCCTTGGTCTGTTGAAGCAGGGCTCTTACATTCTTTTGAGTTGTGTGTTGTTTTTTATGTCACCAGTCTAATTTTATTTTTTTGGCACTGGGATTTCCACTGAGTTGTTGGCAATAAATAGTACATTAGAAGAGGTCTGCTCTCTGCTGCTGTTCTTACATCCCTAATAACAATATAGAGTGATGTGAGAGGTCCACCTAGAGTAGTCCATGACTGTGGACACACAGCTTTTGATTGCATAGATCATCTCCCACAGAACATGTTCCACACCCAAAAAGACCCATACTTATGCTTTAATTATATCAATCCCATCCAGCATGTTTTTCTTGAAACCCACTGCTATTTCAGTAATAATGCCAGTAACCAAACAATTTCAAGACAACTCAACTGATGAAATTTCCTTGATCTCTAAGAACACGCATTTATCTGTATCCACTCTGAAGGGGCATGGCCCCCTTTTCCCATAAGCTGCCGTCATATCTGATCCTGAATTATTTGTTTGAAGGCAGCAGGTTTAATGGACCAATTGAACACATATAAGAAGAGGCGCTAATTGGCTTAGCGGAAAGCAAAAACAGCCAGGGTTTCAGTGCTGGGGCCCATCATTCTTATCAATTTGCTGGAGCTGACAGCAAAGGATGATTTGAGGCACGAATAGCTATTAATCATAGTGCTTGCTGCTTTTGCAAACTCCAGGAAGGGCCCATCAGAAAGATCTTCAGGAAACATGATGACTTATTTAGCTGTGAATGAAGGAAGCATGCCACCTTCCCTGCCCAAGTGTGGTGGGACTATGGGGCCGGAGGTCTTTTCTGACATATGAAGATTTCCAATTCATCGGCTGTTGAGATTCCTCTGTAGACAGAAGCAAGGGAGAAAGGATCCGGTGTTGAACAGGGCCCCGCTCTCCATATGGAGCTGGCCCCTGGGGCATTCATTGCTGAGGGCCCAGTCTGCATCTTATCCTGTGTCCCTTCTCTCCTTTGCCAATACTCCAACTCTGCAACTCACACTTAAACAGTTATTTTTCAACATTCAGTTTAGCCTTCTTTAAGAGCAACAGGTTGTGTAATTATTTAGTTAAGGTTTCTGCATGGGCCTCTACCTCTACCTCTACCTCTACATCTTGGCCTTTAAGGACAGAAGTGACTCAACCTCTGCCTGTAGGAAAGGAAGGGAAAGAGTGGTGGTGGTTGGAGACTCTCTACTGAGAGGTACAGAGGCAGCTGTGTATTTATTTAACATATTTGAATATCGCCCAAAAAGCAAGTCTTTGGGCGGTTTACAACAAAACAACAAATAAAAAGGTTAAATTGTTACAACAATTTTAAACTTAAAACAATGATAAAACAATTAAAAATCATCAAACTATTGAAACCATACTCTACCTCCCCAAGACCTCAGAGAATGGAGGGGAAGGGCTTGCTCCTGACCTGTTTCCTGGAACTCCTTCCAGATTTGTATAGCCTGAATTACAGTTTTCAGGGTCAAATTAATTGCAACTTAAGAGTATTAAAAAAACTCTCAGAACCTCTAGCATCTTTGAGAACTCCTGGAGAATGGATAAGTGACTGTTACCCCAGTCTTCGATAATGGGGGAAAGGAGTATCTGAGAAACTACAAACTACACATCGATGCCAGGGGAGAAGATACTAGAACAGATCTCTAGAGCAATGAGGAGGACCCCAGAACTGCAGGTACCAGCTTACAGCCACCCAGCTTCCTCCCTTTCTGCAGTGACCCTAAAAAATCCCCTATAGGCTGGGGCAGGGAGGCCTAGAGAGATCTCAATGCTTGGGAGGCAAGGAGCGTCGCTGGTGACAGAAGGATAAGGCTGCCACAGTCTGCACCTGCACAGGATGTCGAAGGAGAACCAAGACTGCTGGGATCAAAAGCGATACTGGGCAGTAAGCCTCTCCTCACCTCTTGGAGCCACCTAATCAGAGGTATCTGACATGATGGAGAGACATCAACCCAGCCACAGATTCTGAAGGGAAGCAAGCTACTAGCAAAGAATATGAGAAAGAGACTATTTATTTATTTAAAATACTTGTATCCAGGCCCTCCAGTGCAAAACTGCTTGGGGCAGCTCACAAAGACAATAAAACTAATAAACCAATATAAAATTAATAAAATTCAGTTAAAAACAAGTCCCAATTAAAACCAATTTACAAATTTAAAACCTACTAGAAGCAAAGAACAGAAACTGAAATGCCTCTCTAAAAAGATGAATCTTCAAGTGTGTGTTAAAACACACACACACACACACAAACAAACACAAACCCTGAGGGAGGGAGCACGGCAAAGCTCACCCAAGAGGGCATTTCATAACTGAGGGGCTACAGCTGAAAATGTCCTGTCTGTCAATGGTGCAGCCATGGTCAAGGCTTGAGATGTGGAGCAAAGGACCCCTAGCAAGTTCATATGGGCAGATGCAGGCCAACAGATACCCTGTCCCCAGATCATACAGGGCTTTAAAGGTCAAGACCAGCACTTTGAATCTCACCCAGAAGCAAACTGGTAACCAGTGAAGCTGCTGCAGGATGGGTGTAATACTTGGGAAGTGACTGGCATCCATGAGCATCCTTATGGCAGCATTCTTCAGAATGGGTGACTAGGTGGAGAGAGAACCAGGGACTTAAAGGGATAGGAACATAAAACAAAAAGATTTGGAGTGAAGGATGTAAGCCATTCCAAAGGGTGAAGAACTCAATCAATGTGGTTCCTGACCACCCCCCACGAGGCACATCTCACACTCAAATTAACAGCTTGCCAGCTCACATGAGGAGACATCAGAATTTGCCAGAGATGAATCAATGCACTGTACGAGAAAGAAAATCTCAGCAAAGTTGTCAGGAGAACCACAGAGGAGCCTGAAAAAGATTTGAAATGGAAATGCTGTTTACACTCTGAAAACGATCCGCTGGTCCCTCCTCGAGAAAATAAACTTAAATCAACAAAATCCACCTGTGGTGTTTGCACAATTCATTTTGCTTTGGCAAGCTTCTAAACACATTTGTTCAGCATTCATTACCTTGTCTCTTCTTCAAAACCTATTACAAATGGATTTTTTTCATCAGTTGGTGTGTGTGGAAATCGACACTTACTGATCAAAAATCTAATTATCAAACATGACAGCTTAACTTGATACCAGGGAAGGCGCTGAATTAATTGTGTGAAGTCCTGCCTTCTGTGAGGCTCTTGCAGCTACAAGTAAGAGTTAGAGCAAGAACTGGGCAATTTGGACAAGGTGGAGGGTTTCAGAGGGAGCAGGCTTGTAGGGGGCATGATGTGGCAAGCTGTCACTTGCCCTTGTTGGCTCATTTCTGCTGCCTTCCTGTTTCAACCCTTGTGTCAATGCTGGATTCTGAGCAGACTCTAGTTCCTGGGTGGAGATAATTCCAATAGGGATGTGCAAACTGATTTGGGTACAAATTGATTTGTACCTGAATCTAGCTGATTCAGGTGATTTGGAGACAAAACATATCACCCCTGTGTTCCATTGGCTAGATTTGGTCCAAATCGAATTACACCTGATTTGATTCAAATCGATTCGAGATTCAGATCCCTCATATTAATTCCCCCAGATTCCCAGCTTTTATTTTAAAAAGAAGGCTAAGCTCTAGCCCTTGTAGAAGTGGAGTTATGGAGCAAAATGTGTGGTCACTATTTTTCAAGTGTTTGGATTCTTTGGTGTATAATAACTTTCCTTCCATCAATCCTTATGAGGATTCATTTTGACTGTCTTTTTTACAGTTCCAACTGTCAACTACCATGTGCCAACTATACCCCCCTCCCACCCACAAGGCAGTGGGGTACTACTCAGTTTATGTTCTAAGATTCCCCCCCCCCCAAAAAAAAATTTAGGCTATTTGGTGTCTAATAACCTTTTCTCATAATGAATCTCTATGAGGATTCATTACATAGTCTAAACACCTCAAAAATTCCTAAAATAAAAATTGAGTACCCAGTGGCTTGTGGGTTGGGGGGTAGTTGGAACATAGGATGCCACTACTTCCCCACCTGCAAGGCAGTCGGGTCAAAATGAACAGAAGAAATGAAGTGTGTAATGAAGGCACCAAATAATCTAAACACTTCAAAAAATACCTAGAGAATAAACTGAGTACCCCAGTGTGTGGGTGGTGGTGGTGTAGTTGACACATGGCAGTTGACAGTTAGCACTGTCCAATGATATTCAAAATGAACAGAAGAAACAAAGGCGTATGATGAATCCTCATAGGGATTTATTATGAGGAAAAGTCATTAGACACCAAAGAATCTAAACATTTCAATATTCCTAAAAATTAAAATGAATACCGCACTGCCTTGCAGGTGGGGGGTGGGTGTAGTTGGCACATGGCAGTTGACAGTTGGCACCATCCAGTGACAGTCAAAATGAACAGAAGAAATTAAGGTGTGCAGTGAATAGGGATTCATTATGAGAAAAGGTTATTATACACCAAAGAATCCAAACACTTGAAAAATGACTGCACATTTTGCTCCATAACTCCACTTCTACAAGGGCTGGAGCTGAGTTTGTTGTGGGGTTTTTTAACTAAATTAAAGCTGGGGATCCATGTTAGGGTTAGGATATGGCAATTTTGAATCCCCATTGTTTCCTATGGCAGAAATGTTCAAAATCATTTTAAAAATTCATTAAAAATCAACCAAGTATCCCACTGCCTTGAAATTTGGTTGGTGGGTGGCACCCATGGGAACCTATCCATCACCCATATTTGGTACCACTAGGACCTTGTTAAGTGGTCTGAATCAGTCCAAATCCAAATCAAATTGAAGCAAATACAAATAGAATCTGGGGTGATGGAGGGTAGATTTGGACACACAACAAATCAGGGGTGATTTGTTTTGGGCACAAATTGAATTTTAAAAAATCAATTTGTGCACATCCCTAAATTCCAATAGAATGAGTGGGCAGCATAGTTACAGAATGTCAACCTGCAACAAATGACCAGGAAGGCCAAAGCTAAGGATATGCAGTGGACTCACACCAGTGATCAGTCAAATCAATATGTATTATGGTCATAGACCACACCAGAGCCACCTAAAGAAGATAATCCAAAGCAAGGTTGTGGACCAAGGTCAAAGCCAAAGTGCCCATTTGTTGTATTCCATTCAGTAATCTTTTGCAGTATGTTTGGACATTTGTCCTAGGGGAGAGTCCTGTAGAGAGTATGGGGTAAGAGTCAGAAAGGAGAAGGGAGAGAAAGGAGAAGGAGAAAATGGAGAAAATTGTTGCTGAATAAGCCTTTAGTTAATCTGCATAAAATGTCCTTGTATGAGGGAAGCAGGTATAAAACATCATACAGTAGGTTGGCATGTATAGTACAGGGAGTGGAAGGTACGCAGGAAAGAAAGGAGGCAGACTGGTAAATAGGTGGTCTGGAACAATAGAGAGCAGAGGGGACCAAATAGGGAAGGGCCGACATTAGTCATTCCCTAGGCAAAGATCCATGCCTGATCTGGAACTATTTATTATGCAGGGATGCAGGGAATAGAGAGATTTATTTATTTTCTTTATTTCAGTGATGCATATTCCACCCTTCTTTGTAAAATGAGTCCCGGGTGGCTAACAAAACAATATTAAATAAAACCACAAATAATAAAACCACAGTCAGTAAAAACAGAATACAATATACGAACTGCAGCATAAAAAGATTTAAAACAACCAGATTAAAGGGCTTTGTGACATAGAAAGTTCTTTTATAACTGCCCAAAGATGGGGAAAGAGCAAGCCTATCAGATGTGGCATAAGTTGTTGGATTAAACAAAAGTTGTAAGTTTACTAATTACTGAGGGATCAGCAATGAACTACATTATTCTAAGTATCATTACCTTCCCTGCCCAGTGTGGGTACCTAAGATCTAATCCTTTGAAGGGTGCGATGCTGGCAACTCAACTTCCGTCCATTTCAGTCCCACTTCTGGGTGACCCCATCCTGGCTCAGAGCCCCTGTACAGTTAGTTGTGTTTGCATCCTCATAGTCCACACATTCCAAAAATGGTATTTATTTATTTCTTACATTTATATCCCACTCTTCCTCCGAGGAGCTCAGAGCAGTGTGCATGGTTTTTTAAAATCCTCACAAAAACCCTGTGAGGTAGGTCAGGCTGAGAGATACATGACTGGCCCAGAGTCACCCAGTAATCTTCTAGGAGATGTCTGGCCAAATCACCTCCCATTCCACTCTGAGGTAATAAACCCCAAGGAGGTGAGGCAAGAGGACCCCCAGGGAATCTGGTTCTAGTTCCCTCAAACCAAGTAGCCCTAAGAGGTTGATCTAGGGAAGGTGCTTTCAGTGTTCCCAGAAGGCCTTAGGATGCTTACTAATAGACTTCTCTTAATCATGCCAACCCTTACATGGCATTGTCCCTGAGAACTGAGACCTATTTAAAAGACAATCTAGCTAGATTTAAATGTAACTACTGCACAAAGGGCCCCCACCAATACTGCAGCACAGAATTGTGAAGAAAAAAACGTGTTCCCTGATCAATCGAGATGAAAGAAAGAACACTCCACTTTGCCTCAGTAGACACACTGTTGTCTACTCAGTTGCTGCATCCAGTAGCAATTGCGAATAACTGGAAAGGGTGAATGGTTGATAAGCTAACTGAGAATACCATGAGAGGTCAAATTTCACTTTTTCAAAATGTTGGTGCCAACCCTCTTTGCCAGTGCCCACCTCCCATTGGCTGGACTACAAGAGGAAGGCAACATGACCAAAGCCATAACTTGTCTCCTCATTTTCTCCCATCGCCAAAGATGATGCACAAGGCAGCCACACACACAACCATCCACCCACAGTGGGGGAGGAAGGGAAGAAAATTTACCACTCCAAATGAGGGAAGATTATTGCGCTATCTAGAGGAGGGGCCATACTGTTGACACCTGAAGATATTGACTTGCTTCCTGCAATTCTGCGCTCTGGAGTAACTCAGTATTGGAGGCCTAGTATTGGACTCCAGCTGAATCCCTGGTTCCAGGGGGAGTTATGGGGCCCTTTGTAGTTGCTGAGTAACTGCAAGAGGAGGTTTGTTCAAGCAATGGCCTGTAGTTGCTAGGCAACCACAGTGGGCTTCTCTTCCGGCCATACAGAAGAGAGAGAAAAGGATGTCCAGCGGCACTGCTGAGCCGTGTAGAAAAAAAGATGAGTATATAAATAAAACGAACTATCTGCCCCTCCTAGCATGAAAGGCAATATGCTCCCACAGACACAACATATCAGCAGCCTATCTAATCCCACTGCTGATGTAGCCTTTGCCATGATCAATGGAGCTGCAAATCTGTGCAGAGTGAAATGCAGCATCAACCAGGGAGGCATGGCGGGCGGGGGGTGGGGTAGGTATTCCCTCCAGAGACAAAGAGCCGAGGCTGAGAAGATGACCTTGAATTAGGGCATCACCATCCCAGCGCTGCAAGGTGCTCATGGTTCATCCTAACCTAATCCATTTGTTACCGATCAAAATGTCAAGGCAGAAGCCAGTATTTGATGCTGCTGGGAGCTTTTCACTCACCCCGGATATTCAAAAGTGTTTATTTATTCAAACAGTTCTTCTTTCTCTCTCTCTCTCTCTTACTGTACCAATATGGGGTTTGCAATCCAGGCTTGTGCCTATTCATTCGGAAGGAAGCAGCGCTGATTTCAATGCAACATACATCACAGTAAATATGCTCAGGACTGCAGGCTTAATGGTGACTCTTCTCTGCTTCCCTCATTCCCAAGCTGTGTGTTGGCGCCGGCTAATAGGTCCCCAGGGGCCGCTAGTGTGCTGTGATAAATACATTGATTGAATAATTAAAGACTTCAGCGAGCCCAAAGCACTTAAACGAGGCTGCCCACTGTGTCTCAGCTTGATTCACTGCTGCAGTCCTCCCTTCTTCCCAACCACCCTCAACAGGTAGCGACAACCAATCCTGGCTCCCTGGTGAGCGCACTTGTGTGGTAGACATGTGTCACATTTGCACTTTTCCTTTTTAGATGTGTGCTTAACACGTTTTAGGTGTGCATCTTGAAAAAAACATCATGTACGAACTAGTTTTTACTGGATGGCAACAACTTAGTCACTCTCTGTCTTCTCTGCTATCTGCAAAATTGGAATAATGACTCTCTTCATGGGGTGGTTGGGCAGATAAGGCCATAAGAAGGGCCCTGCTGGATCAGGGCCCAGGCTTATCTAGTTCAGCATCCTGTTTCCCACAGTGGTCCACCAGATGTCTCAGAGAAGTCCACAAACAGGAGATGGGGGCAATAACTCTCTCCTGCTGTTGCCCTCCCTGAAGCAAGCTGGTATTCAAGATATACTGCCTCTGAATCTGGAGGTTCCATACTGCTTTTGCAACCAGGGGCCTTTAATAGACTTAAGAACGTAAGAACAGCCCTGCTGGATCAGGCCCAAGGCCCATCTAGTCCGGCATCCTGTTTCACACAGTGGCCCACCAGATGCTGCTGGAAGTCACAGGCAGGAGTTGAGGGCATGTCCTCAACTTGTCCTCCTTGCATTTCTCTCTCTCTCTCTTCTAAAGCCATCAGAGGCAGGGGTTACAGAACTTGGGTCCCCAGATGTTAGACTACCAAAGGCCACTACAGTTGGGAATGAGAGGAGCTGTAGTCCAATAGTATCTGGGGACCCAAGGCTGGCAACCCCTGATCTAAGCAGTGGTCGAGTCAGGTCTAGGTGGATGCCTTAGCAATAACTGGCAAAGTGTAGATTTGTATTAACAAGTGGGATCAAAATACAAGCACACACACAAGCATACAAATCTCAACTGCTCATCATGAGAGATACAAAGAAATAGGGAAAACATCAGTTGCTTTATAATAATGAACAGGACTACAGTAGTGTGTATATTCATATCTAACATGGCAGGATCAACACACACACACACACACACACACACACACACACACACACACACACACACGAACTGTCCAAGCCACAAATAAAGCACAGACCAGCTACAAAAGGCTGCTTCTGTGGAGAGTAAATGCATTCTGAAGTCACCAGGACAGCTCTGTCTGCCCAATTATTTAAAAAAATGAATACTACTAATAATAAACAACAAGAAGAACTAACTCTGAGCCAGAGTGGTGCAGTGATTAGTGTGCTGGACTAGACTGGGGAAGTTCAAATCCCCATTCCATCATAAAACTCACTCAGGCTATTCACACGATAGGAGAAAATCGAGCCCGGTGGTTTGCAAGCGGGTCACCCGCCTAACTACCCCTGCCCTTAAACCAGGTTTGTGGAGCGAGTGCTCCGCAAACCTGGTTTTAAAAATCGTGAGTAGCCGCACTGTGGCTACTCATGAGGAGACTGCCGGAGGGGAGGCAAAAAGCCACCTCCCGGCTCCGGGGGTCTTACCAGCATGCCCTGCGGGCTTGCACAGGGCATGTTGGAGCTTCCGGGGGCCAATCGGCCCCCGCTCCCCCAAGCCTCCACATTACTGTCACGGAGCCAGCAACCGTGTGGGCGGCCGATCTGGCTACCCAGGGCTCCCGCCCTGCTCGTATGCGGGGAGAGCGGACTTAGCTCCCCAAACTGGGTTTCACTGATCGTGAGACCCGGCTCACTGGGTGACTCTGAGACAGTCACTTCTCCTTCAGCATAACCTTCCTCAAAGGGCTGTTGGGGGGATAAATGTAAGCATGTGCCCCACTCTGGGCTTCTTGGAGGAAGCACAGGCTATACATGTTAAAGTAAATAGATCTATATAAGCTGCAGGTAAAGCAGAGACCAGCTACAAAAGTGGGGAACAAATACATTCTGGAATTACAAGGGCAGCTCTGCCTGCCTTTTAAAAAATGCATACATAAATAATAGCAAAAACACAGGTTTTTCGATGATGCTTACTGCAGCTATGAACCATCTCCTGTAACTTAGAGCAGGGTCTCTTAACCTTGGGCCCCCAGCTGTTGTTGGACTACAGCTCCCATCATCCTCAGCCACAAAGGCCATGTCTGGAGATGATGGGAGTTGTAGTCCAACAACATCTGGGGGCCCAAGGTTAAGAAACCCTGACTTAGAGTGCACCATGGGGAGCAAAGATGCGTGGGAACACCCTTTCCCTACTCCATGACTGCTGAACAGCTTGGTGCCAGTCTCTGCTTGCCTTGGGAGCCTGCCCCTTAGCCTGGGTATCCATCCTAGCAAGCAACAATTAAAAAAAAATAGATATCACTTCCTTAATCCTTGCCCGATGAACCATAACCCCCCCGGGGACATATTAATGTTACAGATACTGGCCACAATCCAGAGAAAAACATATTTACCTCTCTGCATATTTTTAATTATTTTCCTTCCAATCAAATCCATTCCTTCTCTACACCACACCCACATGGAAAACCACTTCTGCAATGATTTGAAAAGCAGTTTTAACTCAGAAATCATATGCTAAAAGAACTTTCTGACTTCTTATGCCAGTTTCTAATCAAATTAGTCCAGTCTTGCAGTTTGCTGTTCCTTCCAAAGTTTTATAAAATATCATTTTGAGAATAGGCCATAATGCTTTGCATACATATCAGATCAGAGAGCAAGGGAGAGAAAGCAGAGGTTGCATTCCTCCCATCCGAACACAAAGGAACCAGAAAAAGGTCAGACTTACCAACAGCCAACCAACCAGCCTACCGGCTCTTTAACCAAAATGGTGATTGGATTCTTCTAAGTAGCTAAAAGAAAAAGACTCCCCCATTCTCTGGGCACTCTGGCTGCCTGAGGAGTCAACCAGCCTTGTCCTTCTCTGGTCCATAGTGTGGTCCTAGGGCCAGAACCCACTTTGCAAAAAATAAAAGCTAGTATACTTATTGACTCCTGCCTTATTAATATTTTAAAAGATCTGGGACTTTTCATCTGTACTTTTGAGGTTGGTGCTACGGTTGCCCACCTCAAAATTCTGAAAGTAGCAGCGGGTTGCAGGCAAGAGAAGCAGAGAACAACAGAGGCAGGCAGAAGACACACAAAATGGAAGCAGAGACAACATGGCTGACTGAGAAATATAAGGTGAGTGTGCCACCCACTTTGCCCATTGATAAGATCCTCCCCTGGATCGAAGGTAAAGGCCATCACTATATCTGAAACCTAGAACTGGCCCTGCTTGGTGGGTTTCCCGAGTGAGAAGTTCTTCCACAAGAAGTGTGCAACCATTGAAAAACCCTTGCCTCTTGTAGTCCCTTTCTTAGCTCCAGAGGTGGGAGATGTAAAGCAAGGTTTCCTTGAAAGACCAAAGTTCTGAGAGAGGCTCATATGAAAAGAGCTTACTGGGAGAACAGCATGTGAGAACAGCAGCACACAATAGAGCTCTTCTAATAACTTGGCTTTTAATTGCTAACAACTTAGCAATAAGTTGTTGGTATAGAAATGTATAAAATAACAACAACAACAACAACAACAACAACAATAACAACAACTTTTTGGAAAAGGCCAGTACACAAAACTTAGATTGGTAAGGGGTGGGGTGGGGAAGCAAGCACAACGTATCTGTGGAGTGCTCTGGTTCCTAGCCCATCTGAGCCTAGGCTTTCTGAGTGTAGGACTATTCATGACCTGGAGGAAACCATAAATGCCCAACTCTTCACACAACTCTTTGTGCTGCAAAGCAGCCCCCTGGTTATCTCACATGGCCTTTCTCATTTGGTGTTTGCCTCTTAAAGTGCAGTATACCACAGCAGTTCCTTAAATAACTTGGACCATGCAAGTTTTTGGTTAAACCCAGCTCTTTAAACTGCATTTGGAATTCAAGCACAAGCCAGGACAGTGCTTGTAGAACCAATGCAGTACATTTTCTGCAGCTTGTATCAGTATCAAATTTCTAGAAAACAAAAATGCTGAGGCTCAAGTCTGTCTAGAAATTCCTCCTTCTGCTCTGGAGCTCCCTGCTGTGCAGGGAGACTCTGGGGTTGCCACTTATTGAAGGAAATGCACCCCAGGGCTGTGGGGCACTTGCCACGTCTGACCCCTGGGGAGCCATGGCTCAAATTAAGTCCTGCTATACCAGTTAACAGCCAGACAACAGGCATTTGGAACTGGATGAAGATTCTGAATAGCTTTCAGAGCCAGATCTAAACGTCTCATAGCTGGTCCAGGGGGGAAGCCTCTAATTTTGGAAAAGAAGCACTAAATGCATTCATAGCGGAGCAGAGCATTGAACCCGGGTCTCTTGGCCAGTGCCAGGTCTAAAAGCTTAGCCACTCGACCAATGTGGCTCACATTTGTTCCTTGTTTATTCTTCTGGGCCCCGTACCTCCCTTCCCCTCCTGTTTGTGTAAAGAGTTGTGACCACAACTCCCAGTTAGGGTGATTTACAAAGGCTTAGCAGGCGTGACAAAAACATGGAAGGAGTAGATAACAATAATTAGCCAGCCAAGGTCATTACCAGTGAGCTGGGCGCTCTGCAGTCCAGCTGGCTGATCCCGGCACAATCTTAATGAACCACACAGGGAGAAGCCAGCTCGGTAAATTAAACCCAGCTGATGATCCAATTAAGACCATGTTTGCCGAAGCATTGGAACCCACCAGCAATCCATGAATAGGCAGCACTCCAAGTGGGATAAAGAACAGGCATCGCTACACTATAAAATAGCACCTCTTATATTGGGTAAGAGAGCAACATGGCCTTCTAGCGCCAGTTACACTGAGCGGTGGTTTTTCAATTTTCATTATTTGCTATTCAAATGCTGGAGGCACACTAATGCACATTCAACTTGTGCGGTTGGCACTCTGCCACACATTGCTCTTGCACTTGTCCACAATGCAGAGTGGAGTGCTGTGCTGGTGTGGTATACTCTATCTACTCTACCATTGTCTGCAAGGAGTTGCCCCAAGCCACACCCTCTTCCTTTCAATGGGAAGTTGTCATGGACGGTTAAGGTTGAACTCACCATCTGGTTAAGGTTGGAGTCACAATCACTCCCCACCTTTGCAGGGGCGAGGGACCTATTAGGATGGTCCACCCAAGAAGGTTATTGGACCCAATAGGATTTCAAGAAGCCTTGGTGGGATTTAGTGTTGGCTCTGCCAGTGATCCTGTTGATCCCCTGGTGGAGAATTGGAACAGCAAACTCACCAGGGCAGTAGACATGATTGTTCCTAAGCATCCTCTCTGACCCACTTCAAAACTGGCCCCTTGGTATATGGAAGAACTCTGGGGGCTGAAGCGGCGACATAGGCAACTAGAGCGCAAGTGGAGGAAGACTCAACTTGAATCCGACATATTGCAACATAGAGCACATTTGAAGATCTATGCTCAGGCAATACGTGCGACAAAGAAGTGATTTTCTTCTGCCTGTATTGCATCCGCAAGTTCACATCTGGCAGAGGTGTTCAGGGTTGTGAGAGGGCTAGTATGTGCCCCTCCTCCCTTGAATCAGAACCTGGAACCATTGATGACCTGCTGTGACGTGTTTAATGAGTTTTTTGCAGATAAAAGTCTCTTGTATTCGGGCCGACTTGAACTCCGTCTCCACAATTACTTCAGTGTCTGATGTGGAGGTGTCAACAACTCCTCTTGTGTGGTCAGGCTGGATCAGTTCCAGTTTGTGACTCCTGAGGATGTGGACAAGCTGATTGGAACGGTGTGGTCTACTACCTGTTCTCTTGACCCTTGCCCGACATGGCTTATACTGTCTGGCAGGGGAGTTGTTGCAGAAGGCCTGGTAGAGATTGTAAATGTTTCTTTGAGGGAAGGCAGGATGCCTCCTTGTCTTAAAGAAGCAATTATTAGACCACTTCTGAATAAGCCTACCATGAATCCCTCAGAGTTGAGCAACTACAGGCCTGACTCTAACCTTCCAAGGCTAGGCAACGTAATTGAGAGGGTGGTGGCCTCCCAGCTCCAGGTGGTCTTGGAGGAAAATGATTATCTAGACCCATTTCAAACTGGCTTTTGGACGGGCTATAGGATGAAGACTGCCTTGGTCAGCTTGATGGATGATCTCCAATTGAGAAGGAGGAAGTGTGACTCTGTGGGTCCTTTTGGGCCTTTCAGCAGCTTTCAATACTATCAACCATAGTATTCTTCTGGAATGACTGGGGGGTTGGGAGTGGGGGACGCTGCTTTGCGGTGGTTCTGCTCCTACCTCTCGGACAGGTTCCAGATGGTGTCCCTTGGAGACTGTTGCTCTTCAAAATCTGAACTTCTGTATGGTTTACCTCAGGACTCCATTTGGATGACACCCAAATCTATTTCTCCATGTCAACATCATCGGGAGAGGGCATAACCTCCCTAAATGCCTGCCTGGAGGCAGTGATGGGCTGGATGTGGGATAACAAACTGAGACTGAATCCAGATAAGATGGAGGTACTCATTGTGCGGGGTTGAAACTCGGGAGATGAGTTTGATCTGCCTGTTCTGGATGGGGTCACACTTCCCCAGAAGGAACAGGCACGCAGTCTGGGGGTGCTTTTGGATCTACTCCTTTCCCTGGTGTCCCAGGTTGAGGCAGTGGCTAGAAGAGCCTTCTATCAGCTGTTTTTTGAGATAAATGACCTCAGAACAGTGGTACATATGCTGGTAACCTCCAGACTGGATTACTGCAATGCGCTCTATGTGGGGCTACCCTCTATGTGGAAACTACAATTGGTCCAAATTGAGGCAGCCAAATTGGTCTCTGGGTCATCTCGGAGAGACCATGTTACGCCCATATTGAAAGAACTAAACTGGCTGCCGATAAGTTTCCGGGCAAAATACAAGGTGCTGGTTATAACCTATAAAGCCCTAAACGGCTTGAGCCCTGGGTATTTAAGAGAATGTCTTCTTCGTCGTGAACCCCACCACCCATTGAGATCATCAGGAGAGGTCCATCTGCTGTTGCCACCGGCTCGTCTGGTGGCTACTTAGGGACAGGCCTTCTCCGCTGCTGCCCCGAGGCTTTGGAACACACTTCCTGCTGAAATAAGAGCCTCCCCATCTCTGACAACTTTTAAAAAGTCTTTAAAGACACATCTATCCACCGAGGCTTTTAACTAAATATTGTTTTAATAGTTTTAACATCATTTTAAAATATTGTTTTAAAATTTTAAATTGTTGTAATGTTTTAACTTTTTCTCTATCATTTATTTTTAACTAATGTTTTAAGTCTTCTGTCATTTATTTTAACTAATGTTTTAACTTTTTCTGTTGTTGGTTGTTTGCTGTGTTGTAAACCACTGAGAGACATTCATTCATTCATTCATTCATTCATTCATTCATTTATGCGGTTTACAAAACATAAGTTTTGTTGAGATATAACTTTTGGGTGGTATAAAAATATGTTAAATAAATAAAATAAATAAGTTCTGGTGAAACACCATTTAATGGAACCCAGAGTGCAACAGAACCAACAATAGAAGAAACCAATGTCTCATTTTGGTCTGGAAATTCTGGTTGGTCCATGACATCATTTTGAGTGGTCCCCACAAGATCATGACCAAAACCAGAAGAAAATGCTAATCCATGAACCTGTCCTCTAATCCCTAAGGTTAGTAGGGACATAGGAAATTGCCTTATACCAAGTGATCCATCTAGCTCAGTATTGTCTACACAGACTGGCAGCGGCTTCTCCAAGTTGCAGGTGGGAGTCTCTCTCAGCCCTATCTGGAGATGCCAGGGAGGGAGCTTTGAACCTTCTGCATGCAAACATACAGATGCTCTTCCCAAAGGGACCCCATCCCCTAAGGGGAATATTTTACAGTGCTCACATGTAATCTCCCATTCAAATGCAAGCCAGAGTGGACCCTGCTTATTAAAGGGGACAATTCATGCGTGCTACCACAAAACCAGCTCTCCTTGCTCTCCTCCTCAACATCTCAGTGGCATGGAACATGGACAAATCCAACAGTGCTTCCCCTTGCCTCTTTTCACTGCACACACAAACACACCACCTGGCATAAACCAGCTCACCTACGAGTGTTTGACTACTCTTTTAACACAGGGTCTAGTGTTGCTAACATGGAACTCTTCCTTTGGGATCTACTGCTGAATGAGGACTAAACTACATATTATTGGCTGCTGAGTGCTTGATTTCGTTTCCTAAATAGCAGTTGCAAGAAGTGGAGCTGTGATCAAGGTCACGGGTGCAGCATGGCAGGGTGTATGGGGGGGAAATAACCCTTTGCCCCTGCTGTAATCCTGATCTGCAGGTGGGCCCTCTCAAGGCTGCTATTTGCTAGGGATGTGAACAAACCTGTTTGGAGGCCCTTTGACGATCCTCCAAACAGGTTCGAACACCAGGTGGTTCAGAGACTCAAAGGCGGTGTAGGGGCCGAGCCAGGTTTACAAGTATATTTCTCAGCCAGATGTTGGAGTATAAAGGCCTGCTCAATGGTCGATCGGCCTTCACGAAATCCGGCTTGTTCAGGAGCCAGGATGTTATAGGCATCAATCCAGTCAGCCAGTTTTATCAGGAGATGTTTCGCATATAATTTAGAGATAATGCTCAAGAGGCTAATTGGGCGGTAATTTGCAGGATCTTGTCTGCTTCCTTTTTTATAAATAGGGATAATTAAAGCAACCCCCCAATCCTGAGGAATTTTCGCAGTGTTATCGATAAATGAGAATAATGACGCAAGAACAGGGGCCCACCATTCTAAATTAGTGCATATAATCTCAATAATGATGCGGTCGATCCTGGGAGCTTTACCGGGTTTAGTTTGTTTGACAAGGGCCTCAATTTCTGTAACTGGGTTCCAATAGGAAAGGTCAGAGGTATTTAATTCTAGCTTAGCTTCTGTAGGATCAGTTTGACTGTAGAGTTTGTGGAAATGACGCTCCCATGATTCCGCGGGAACAATAAAGGTCGGCGAGGAGAGAGCTCTCACGTGAGGAGAAGAGATCAGTCGCCAAAACCTTGTTTGATTCCTTGATTTAGCCGCATCAATTAGTTCAGACCATTTTTCTTTAGTAAATTGAAATTTCTTAGATTTCAACAATTTCTTATATTGATGCCTCAGATTAAGTAAATCCTGCGAACTGAATACAGAGGTACCTTCAGCATGGGATTTAAAGGCCTGAATGAGGGCCCTCTTGGCAGCGCAACACTCAGAATCAAACCATGGACGGGAGGGGGTTTTATGGCGCTGACTAGCTTGTGGACAGGAGTTGGTGAGCATGGGTGAAAGGAGACTAATTAGGCTATCATAAAGATCTAAGATAGCTGGAGAGGAAATCTGTAATCCTTTCCCAACTAGGGCATCTCGCAGAGAGATGGCATCCTGAGAGTTTAGGAACAAGCTTACTTGGTTAAGCAGGAAAGGAGAACATCTCACTCGCTGGTGTATAGGTCCATCATTCCTGCAAAGATCTTGTCTGCAGTCTAACCTAACAAGGCCTTTCCAACCAATATTCAGAAGCAGGGGGAAATGATCGCTCTCTGGTCGATTAACAACTTGAAAATTCCTAACAGCTGAGGCCAAACCACGAGAAATAGCCACATAGTCAATTAAGGAAGGTCTAGCTCCCGCCCAGTGAGTAAACTCTGCGGGAAAATCAGTGTGAACCGCTCCATTAAGACAGTGCAAATCCAACTTATTAAATGACTGAAGTAAGGTTAGGGGACAACTTTAAGGGCGGGAGAAGGTGCACTTACCCCTCCCTCTCTTTACCCCCTCCCGGCACTGGGTTTGTAAAGACTCCTTCAAGGTGGCAGCATACTTCCCTGCCGCCCCGTTCCCTCCTTGGCCAGAAGTGGCTGGAAGTGCAGGACCATGTGTGCATATGTCAGGCCTATGAGTGAGCAAGCGTGACGTGCATGCGCACATCCACCCAGCACTTCCAACCAAGGAGGGAACAGGGAGGCAGGGAGGTATGCTGCCGCCCCAACGGGATCTTTACAAACTCAGCGCTGGTGGGGGGGGGAGTGGAGAGAGGGGTAAGTGCACCCTCCCCCACCCTTAAAGTTCTCCCACCCCCGGCCTTTGAACTGGCCCTTGCCGGTTCTGTGCACATCCCTACTATTTGCCCTGGAAGTGAAGCTGTCACAATGTTCTAGCAGCCACAGAGCCCCCTGATTCAGATGTGTTCAGGGCAAAGGATGACACTCCCCTCTCCCTGCACACTGCAGTCCTGATCAGGCGCCATCATAGCTGCTGATTAGGAAACAAAAGGCAAGGACAGAAAGGCCAGCAAGACACTTAATGTCATGTGTAGTTTCACACACACACACACACACACACACACACACACACACACACACACACTACAGCCACCAGACCCTTAGGGACTATTTTTCCTCTAGAGCAGGGATTCCCAAACTTGGGTCCTCATGTGTTATTGGACTTCAACTCCCATAATCCCCAGCCTCAGTGGCCTTTGGTTGGGGATTATGGGAGTTGAAGTCCAATAACACCTAAGGACCCAAGTTTGAGAATCACTGCTCTAGAGTAAGAATCCCCAGAGTGATTGCTTACAACAGTATGCCTTTGGTGCAGGTCTATGACCTCTGCTCCCTGCTTGAGGAGTCTTTCCAGCTTCACCCTGTCTTCACTCCCTTTCAGACCAGTAATGTTACTGGAGCATCCGGGCATGTGGGTGTTTGATTGAGCAGGCAGAACGAGTCCAATTTAGCAACTAAACCACACAAGCCGTTTTATTGGTAAACACAGAGACCTAAAAGCATCAATGAACACAAGCAGTTTAGAAAAGAAGAAAAGGAAAACACAGCTCCTCTCTCCGGATTTGCATTGTCGAAAGTTTGCTGAGCTGGCTTGTAGACTTGGGAAATGTAGATAAGAAGCTACTGAGTCAAACCATTGGATCATCTTTCTCAGTACTGACTACCGTGACTGGCAGCAGCTCTCCAGGATTCTAAGCAGGGGTCTTTCCCAGCCCTTCCTGGAGATAGCAGAGATTGAACGTGGGACCTTGTGCGTGCAAAGCATTGATTCTGCCACTGAGCTGCAGCCTCATCCTCAAAATGGGGCAGGAAAGGGGCCTAGTAGTCTTTTGCACTCTGAGAGAGCAGCTTCCAAAGGCCCTGTATGTGAAGAGCCAACTCTACAGCAGGAAAGGAAAGCAAGGTCACAGTGCCAAGGGCGTCATCAGGTCTAGTCAATGAGAGCTACTACAACGATGCAAATTACTTGTAAGACACCATTTGAACGTTTTCGGACAGGGTCGCCCAACTTTGGCCTTCTCGCAGATGTTGGACTACAACTCCCTTGATCCCTGGCTATATCCACCTGGGTTTACGATGATGGAAGTTGTAGTGCAACAACAGCTGGAGGGCCGGCGTTGTGCAGCTTTGTTTTAGGACCATGAGACATCCACCCCCTCTGGAGATGGAAGTTGTCAGGTGATGTTATAAGGTTGCCAACTGTCCCACATTGGTGGGACGTCCTGAATTGCAGACGGGAAATACTCATCCTATTCAAGCTTTCTTCTGCTTTTAAATTTTTTTGAGAAAACTCTTTTTAAAAAAATGTTCAAAGCAAGGCAATGCAGGTGGGGAGGACAGTGAAGAGTCCCTACCTGACCCACCTTCCTCCCCCAAATGAAGTGATCCAAGCCCATTTCAGGCTTCTACGCCACCTTCTTTCAAGTCCCGCCGGCATTTCCTTGTCTTCAGCACAGTGAATGTGCCCGCCCAGCAGCAGCTTGCTTTACGTGTCCCTGCCCAAGTGCCTAGCCTACCTAGTGCTAAACTTCACCATTGGGAAGCGGGAGGAACTCTCACCACCGTCCCTGCTCCGCCGCTGGCGCGCAGCAGCAGGAACAGCCAGTCACCAGCCACCACCTGGACCTGGTAGTGGTGACCACCATCAGGTAAGTGTGCCCTGCAGCTGCCACGTGGAGGGGCAGTGAATGCAAGTCCTGCCCCAGATGGCCTCAGCCCTGGCCCCCATCCCTGCCCCCAGGCCCCCCCCCAACGGTGTCCCAATTTTGGCCAACACAATGTTGGCAACCCTATATTGGTACAGCCTATCATTGTGTTCATTGTTGGTTCTCTCTCCCTTTCACCATTCTGCCCATCCACTCACTTTGCCTCCTAATCAGAGGCGTATCTAGGGTGGGGCAGCCATGGCGTGTGCCCTGGGTACCACTTATGGGGGGCACACCACACCACCACCACTGCTGCCGGTTCCACTGTGGGGCCCCACGGGCAGCAGGCGCTCCTCATCACCACCTCTGGGTGCCCTGTGCCGCTCGCTGCCACCTCTGGGGCCCGGGCACCCCACACTGCTCACTGCCGTGCCTCCGGGCACCCCGCGCTGCAGATCCATGGCAAGACCTTGGCAGCCCCCATCATGTGTAGTAGGTACTACAGCAAACACTCCGCTGAGCTCCCACTTCATTAGCCGGTGGTGCTGCTTGCAAGGGAAGCATTCATTCATTCATTCAACTTCTATACCGGCCTTCCAAAAATGGCTCAGGACACAGAGAAATAATAAATACATAAAATGTATTCCTGTCCCCAAAGGGCTCACAATCTAAAAAGAAAAACAAGATAGACACCAGCAACAGTCACTGGAGGTACTGTGCTGGGGGTAGATAGCATCCAGCGTGGAAAGGTGAGCAGGTGCTGGGTGGGCTGGCAACCTAGAGAGAGGAGCAGAGCCATGCAAGGCAAGCCCCTTTGCAGCACTCCTCCCAGAAAACTGGGTTAGCATCACTTGATTTGCCCCTGGTTGGTTTGCCTCTCAATTGCGCTGCATTGCATGGTCAGTGGGATTTTGCTTGCTTTTCATCGACGATTTCCAGAATCCCACCCCCACCCCCCAATTATCTCCAAAAGTGCAATAGAAACATTGGCTATTTTTATTGCAATTAAGCTTTTATTAAGGGCAAATTAATCATGGCTCGTAATGTGTCATTTATTAATGCTAAATTCATCATAAACGCCTTGTGATTATATATAGGGAGGTATATAAATGCAAGAAATAAATGAAATCATATTAATAATGAGCTCTTCTTGTCTGTCCTAGGCTAACCTCTACCGACCGAGTATTTGAGGGATTTGTTTTGCCTCCTTTTCACTTTTAGGCTCCAGTTTTGCAGCCCCATTGAATGCAGTGGGACTGACATCCAAGTTAAAATGATAGGATCACACTGATCTGGGTGTCCCCTCCGCCCTGCAGTGTAGGAGCTTATCAGACGTGTGGCGGAGGATCAGGAAGGAACCCCTTTGTGTACAACTGAGGTAAACTACAATGGGTTAACTACCCCCAACACCTTCTTTTTACTATCTGGGTGGGAAGGACTTCTGTCCCTTTCTGTAGGTGTGTGTGTTTCTGAATGCTTTCAGTGATGGTGGCCATTAAAATAACTGGTGGTCATTAATTTGGCTTCATTAGTCCAGAATAAATAAATATCTGTTTCTATGTAAGAAAATTTAACAGTGCTTTTGGAGTCTGTTGAGTGGAGAGGTTAATTTTCCACAACATGATTGTGAGTAAAAACAAACCAAACAAAAAATTGGTGTGTCTGTTTCTTAGTACCGTAGTTATTTGGAATGAACACGTGTTGAATATCTCCTGTTGTATTCCAGTTATAGAGGAGGTGCCCCAAAATATCTGAAGATAATGAGGGCTTCTGTTTTTACCAGTTCCTTCTGGAACTTAATACTTGCCACATCCACATTTACTGCTAGGAAACAAGGGTGAAATATTAAAAAGAAAAATAAATTGCTAATACTTTAAATTAGAATGTGCTATTAAAATGATCCACAAAATTTGTGCATCTATTTTGTGAGGTTGGGTTGATTCTCTTTTTTGGGGTCCCCTTTCTTCCTTCTCATATCCCCCCCCCCAGATGACTCTGGGGTTTCATCTCATAGAACTTGGTTCCTACCATATTTCCTCATGGGTGACCTTATGCAGCCTGTGTGTGCACATTTACTTAGTAGCAAACTCCATTTATTTCAATGGGACACACTTCCCATTGAAAGTGAGCCTGATATTATGGTAAAGTTATCTAAAAGATGGGTGTCAGATCAGGGGCGTAGCAAGGTTGGAGTGGGCCCAGAGACAACATTTTAAAATGCCACCCCCCCACTGAAGCTCAGCTCATGAAGTAAATAAATCTTAAATGAGGCTGAATAGTGGTAACAAAAAGCATAGTCCCTATGTCATCATCCTAAAGAATTTTTTTTAAGGTTTTGTAAATTGTGGACGATGCAAGTCATTTAATGGTACTAGAGAAAGACATGCTGTTCTGGTAGCTCCAGGTCTTAACACTCACATCAATTTCGGAGGATGAATACAACTGAAAGAAGCCCAGGTGGGTGCGTGGCTGGAGGAGTCAGTCATGTGACTTGCCTCTGCCCCCCACCAAGGCAGTGGTTCCCTAGACAACTTTCTCTCCTTGCCCTATTATAGTTACGCCCCTGTGTCAGATGTTTGGACAGGGGCACAATTACAGTGCTTGCCCTAGGCACTATTTTCCATAGATATGCCTCTGCTCCAAATACTTTTGCATATAAATAATTCTTCCTCAACCCCAGAAAAATCTCTGGGGAAGAGAGAATGGCACAATGTTTTTTTCAGCACCCATACCTACTCCACCATTAATATACCTTATTGTGGGAATAGGCCTTTGGCAGACCTGGGGGCTCAATCCAGGCCCCTGTGGTCTCCAACATAAACCTGAGGCACAGCCTCCTTATTCAGCTACTTATTCAGTGTGCTGCCAGCCTGATTAAGAGGCAAGTCCAGAAGACCTCTAGATGATGACCATGTGAGAGAATGTCCAGGAAGTTTCAGTTTTGCAGCAGAAGCCTGTCTGAGCGGTTGGGCCTATGTGATCTCTTCTGGGGCCAGAAAAGTGCTAGGCCCAAAGGTGGACTAGAAACAGCCCATAGAGAAGTGTCCTTGGTTACTTTTGTTTGTTTGTTTCCAGTAAGGTAAGTTTTATGCGCTGGAATTTTCCAGTGAGTTGTTAGCAATAAATAGTTATCAGAAGAGGTTTGCTCTGTATTGCTCACATATTCTGTAATACCATCCCACAAAAGCTGAGGCAGAATCACAAGAAACAGTTCCTTAACTCTTACCAGTCTCAGTGCAGAGAGCAACAGAGATTTTGACAAAGCCTCTCCTTATTCTCCTTCTCAGCTTCTCTTGGAACCTCTGGGAAAGAGATCTTTAATCCCTCTTCTCCCAGTGTGCAGCTGTTCTCTCCTGATGCGCTTCAACTTCCTTTGCAAGGCAAGACTCGGGTAAATCACAACAAGCAATTGGCAAGAATTCACAGGGTGGCAGAAGGGGTTAAAAAGCCCTTTGCCTATATTTGTGCAGAAGCAATTTGGTGGGCGGAGCCTACTTTATGCCCCTTGAGCTTTTGCCCATATCAAAACACCACCCATTTGAAAAATTGTTGCTCTCCAGTGCAAATTTATTGTGGTGCCTGAGACGAGGCACCAAGTGCCAGCCTGCTTTCAAAACTGACCTTTGTAAGCTTTGAAAGTGGTATGGGGGCAGAGGAAGGAAGGTTGCCAGCAGCCTCCTCTTCTCTTCCTCCTGCTTCTGAGAGGAGAAGCACACCTTGCAAAGTTTGTAAGAGCCAAATTGATACTGATGAGCTGCTCCAGTGGTGGCAGGGAGGGCATCTTGCTGCCCTACTGGTGTCCCAGTAATCTGCAGCCTGAAGCAACTGTCTCACCTTGCCTCGTGGAAGGACCATCCCTAGTCCAGTTCCTTACAGTCTTTTGGGAGCACAGAAGGGATACCATATATTAAGCAAACTTAAGCTTCTGCCTTGGAGACCTTTTGCTTTAGAGAAAATGGAAGGGGGCAATGGCTTAGTGGTAGATCCAAGGTTCAATCCCTGGCATCTCCAGTTAAAGGATCTTAGCAGTGGCTCTTACCCCTGGACGTCCAGGCCGAAGTCCAGGGCCTCCACAGCCCCTGGGGGCCCCCTCAAATCCTCTTTAGTCTGTCCTGGGTGGTGTGGTTGCCTGGCTGAGCATGATGATGCTTAATTTTCAGGGCCTCCAAAGGCCTTTAGGTCCAGGCTCCAAAATTACCTAGGTGCACCTCTGGTGGCATAGTAAGGCTGGAAGCGACACTGGGGCATGATTTTGAGTATGGGCTCTCCCCATCCGCCTTCACCACCACCCATCATTGACACCCCTGCCTTCACCACATTCTTTGCAACGGAGCTAGAGAGCAGTTCCACAGCCAACGCAGGCCGATGATGTGATTCGGTGACACAGGGCTGCCCTGATGGAACAAAAACACACTGCCTTAAAGGAGCCACATGTTCTTGCTGGGATGGAGCAGCTCATCCGCACCATCAGCAATGTCAGAGATAGGAACATAGGAAGCTGCCATATCCTGAGTCAGACCATTGGTCCATCTAGCTCAGTATTGTCTACACAGACTGGCAGCGTCTTCTCCAAGGTTGCAGGCAGAGTCTCTCTCAGCCCTAACTTGGAGATGCCAGGGAGGGAACTTGGAACCTTCTGTTCTTCCCAGAGCAGCTCCATCCCCTAATAGGGGTGTGCATGGAACCGGCTGGCCCAGTTAGGTTTGAGTCCGGACTGGACCGGGCCAGTTTGGTGCGGCACCCCCTCGAACCTCCCCCCTTGGTTTGGTTTGGTCAGGGGAGAATATATATATATATATATATATATATATATATATATATATATACATATATTTAGAACTTACCCCCTCCAGGGGACTTGCCCCAGGTGGTGGTGGGGTCCACGGGGGTCCCCCCTCCACCGCACGGGAGGGGGAAGGCCCAAACAGGCTGGAAAGCTAACCAAATGGGCCAGTTTGGGAGGCAAGGAGGCTGGCGGGAGGAGGGGGAACCCCTGTGGACCCACACACACACACCCCCGCCACCTAGAGCCCGTCCCCCCGTAGGGGGTAAGTTCTAAAAAATATATTAATTAAAAAACACACACACACACACAAAGCCCCCTAACGGCCGGTGGAGGGGGGGAGTTGGTCCAGAGTCAGACTGAACGGGGGTGGTGTGTGGTTCGGTTCAACTCCAAACAGTCGAACTGAGCCTCATTCAACCCCAAACAGTCGAACTGAACCAAATGCGCTGTTTGCACATCACTATCCCCTAAGGGGAATATCTTACAGTGTTCACACATCAAGTCTCCAATTTGTATGCAACCCTTCTTAGCTAAGACAAATCATGCTTGCTACCACAAGACCAGCCCTCTTCACCATAGACCAGCTTTCCTCACCTGTGGCCCCCAGGCACTCACCCCTCCCTTCTCCACAGTGGCTAGCCCTATGGATCTTAGGCTGCAGGCCTGGGGAAAATCCTGTCAAGTCAAAATAATACCAAGTTAGGTGGACCAGTGGTCTGACTTAGGCGAAGGCAGCTTTGTATATCATTCTAACAGTCCCATATTATTTTATTATGCTGTCACAATTCAGTTTTTATTTTATTTCACCAGGTTGGGTCCCCTCCCACCCATTTAGCTGAAGGGGACCCATAGAAGGCTGGACCAAGAGTAGATGTGTACCTTCCCTGATCCTGATGGCAGCACGTCCCTGTGCAGAGAAGAACGTTCTGTTCTCTGAGCAAAGCAAACTCTTTAATTGCCTGTCACGGCATCTGGCTGTAGCGTCACCTGAGGAAGCAGGGAAGCTCTGAGAAATGTCTGTGTGCAGTGATGAGGCTGTGATTTCAGGGTTATTGTTGTTTTTCCCCTTGCCTGTTTGCAGTCTCCAAAAGCTTCTTGGGAGCTTGGGGAGATGACGGGCAGGCAGGGCAAGGGGAGAGAGCATGCAGTGATATATAAAGCCGTTTGCACGGATGGCACAGAGGTGACTCAACCCAGTGTTTATGCCCCCGGGAGCCCCATTTGCTTGCAATAGCAATATTCCACCTGCTGTGATGACTCAAGCCCTGGGACCTCCCTGCAGCGTCTGGTTTTCAGGCGTCCTCCCCAGCAGGAAGCGGCGTGACTGAAAGAGCTTTATTTTATTATTATGGGCTGCAATTACTTCCTGAAACTGTAGCACAGCTTACTGGATGGATGGTTCCCTGCCTGCGCAAAACTAGACCTCCTCCAGGAAACACAGCTTCTCAGTCAAGGAGGCAAGCAGTAGGCTGCGACATAATGAGGAAGAGCCAAGAGGACACGGCCATCACTCACCGGCCATGCTAATGGGCCAGCCAACCTGTGACTCTGCTGACAGTGTTCAAGGCCCATTGGTGGTATTTCATAATTAGGATACGGATGGTGAAGCTACACACCCGAACCCACAACATAAGCACACCCTCCAACATTTCACAGATGAAAATGTGTCATCGTTACACCCCAAATCTCATGGCAAGGATTGCTGCCTGCACACACACACACACACACACACACACACACACACACACACACACCCATGTGGTGTGATTAGAACAGTGGTGGCTCAAGACCAACTGAGGCAACGTGCCAAATGTTGGCTCCTTGGTCCGCATCTGCTTCTCCTTCTCCTCCTTTTCTAAAAGCAGGGAGCAGAAGGGCATCTTCCCACCTCACTGGTGTCCCTATAATCTGCCACCTGAGGCCACTGCCTCACCTTGCCTCCCTGGGGTAGAAGTATCACACTAGGCTTTGGTGCTCAGCTGTACAGCAATTGGTAACATTGGGCCAGTTAGGAACATGGGAAGCTGCCTTATGCCAAGTCAGACCATTGGCCCATCTAGCTCAGTATTGTCTACCCAGACTGGCAGTGGCTTCTCCAAGGTTGCAGGCAGGAATCTCTCTCAGCCCTATCTTGGAGATGCTGCCAGGGAGGGAACCTTCTGCATGCAAAAGCATGCAGGAACTTTTACCAGAGCAGCCCCATTCCCTGAGGGGAATATCTTATAGTGCTCATATGTCTCCCATTCAAATGCAAAGCAGGGCAGTTCCTGTTTAGCAAAGTGGACAATTCATGCTTGCTACCACAAGACCAGCTCTTTGTCTAGCCTACCACACAGGCTTGTTTTGAGGATTAAGTGGCAAGTGGGGAAGAACCTTACATGTCACTCTAAGCTCCTTGGAGGAAACATTGGATAGAAAGGTATTAATAAAAACTAGCTTAACCCATGCAGAGCATCTACACACTAGTACTTGATTGCTCCCTCACCTCCTGCCACAGCCCCCTCTCACCTCAGAATTCTCTCCACCCTCACCTGAGCTGCACTCCTGATCCTCCTCCATCTGGTTGTTTCCATCCCCCTCACCCCTCTTGGTCATGGCTGCAGCATTGCTCACGCCTATTGGCCAAGCTGCAGCCCCCTATCCCCAGAGACCCGAGCCCTGCTCCTTTTCCTCCCCACAGGAGCAGCAGAAGCAGTGCTTGACCGGGCCCTTCCTTGCTGCCACCTCTGCCATGGCCACTCGTTCCCCTCAGGCCGCTGATAGGCTCGGGGCCATCTCTTGCCTGCCTGCCTGCCTCCCTCCGCCAATGACCTTGGTAGCTTCAAACAGCAGAAGTGGTTGACTGGGCCCTTTTTTGCTGCCAATAGGTGCCACTATGGCCACTCATTCCCCTCAGGCCGCTGACAGGCTTGGGACTGTCCTTCGCCCTTCCTTCTTTCTCTCTTCCCCTCCCTTCTTTTTCTCTCTTTCTCTCTCCTCCACTCGCTCTTCCCCTCTGCCTTGCTTTCTCTCCCTCCTTCCCTCCCTTCTCTCTCTCTTCCTTCCTGAATCCACCATCCGTCTTCTTTCCTCCCCCCCGCCCCCCCCGCCGCTGTGTTCTTTGGCTGACCGGCCGCCGCCATTCGCCGCCATTTTGTTTGCCTGCTGGCCAGTTGGCTACCACCACCATTTTCTCCCCCATCCCCATTGCTATCTGGGCAGCTGCTCACAAACTCTCACGAGAGCTGCCACACATGGGAGTAGCCATGGGTATGCCTTAGAGAAATATATATATATAAAGAAGATAGATGGTCGTAAGTTCTTCATTGCAGCTCTCTTCAATTACTCTGTAATAGTCTATCCCACATTGGCTTCTAAAGCAGGTATGTTAACTAAGCTGTCTGTAACGAGTTCCTGTTTGCTGGGGGAGTGAGTTTAAAGGTATACCCAGCTTTTCAGTCACTAGGGGGCTTAAGTCTTAAAACTCTCTCAAAGGAACAGCTTGCATATATTATGGTAGGACCAGTGTTCCTTCTAAGGCATGCGCATGTGCAGGCACTCACAAGTTTTTTTATGTCTGCTCAGTTAATTTTAGATCTGGTTCAGGTTGAATCAGGAAGGCCCCATTATGAATGCACATGCATTTGTATATTCTGCCTTGATACTGCCACTCAGAATGAAACTCATTCCTCACATAGATAAAAATAATTAGAGAGAACACTGGGTAGGACCCATAACTCTATGACCAAGAGTTGAATCGGCTCCCAGTTTGTTTCAAGGCACTATTCAAAGTGCTGGCTTTGAGCTGGTCTTGCAGTAGCGAGCATCAATTGTTCCCTTTGCTAAACAGGGTCTGCCCTGCAATGCTCCCTCTAAGGCATGCGCGTGTGCGCGTGCTCACATGTTTTTTGATGTCTGCTCAGTTAATTTTAGATCCTGCTCAGATTGAATGAGGAAGGCCCAACTCTGAATGCAAGTGCACACACACTGCCTTGATACTGCTGCCCCTAAGACACTTCATTCTGCACAGAGATGGAAAAAAATTAGAGAGAACACTGCTGCCCTGGTTCCTGTTTGGATGGGTGACTACACATGAGCACTGCCTACTGTAAGGTATTGCCCTTATCTGATAGGGCCATGGTAGAGCATTTACATGACATACAGAAGGTCCCAGGTTCCGTTCCTGACATCTCCAGGTAGTGCTGAGATCGACTCTTGCCTGAAACCTCGGAGAGCTGCTGCCAGTCAGCGTAGGGCAATACTGAGCTAGATGCACCAGTGGATTCACTCAGTCATAAAGCAGCTTCCTATGTTCCTATGACTATTAAGGCTTACTGTAGCATTTTCGTATCTCCCACCTTTTCTGTGGTGGCACCACAGGCCTCGGAATGCTCTCCACACCTTTGATCATAAGGCACCAACATCACTAAGTGGAGGGCACCCATCAATCCCTTTCCTCTTTAATGAGCTTTTGGCAACCCCACATTAATTAGCGGGTCCTGTTTGTCTGTTGCTGCCGGGTTTGTTTATTGTACTGTAATGGATTGTTCTGTTTCTATTATGAGTCTCCTTGGAGGCTTGGTTTGGCATTTAAGAACTGCAACTGACTTAATAGGTAGAGGGGAGGGAGGGAGGGAGAGTTTGTTTTATATGCAGGAGACCCCAGGTTCAAGCCCAAGCATTTCCCGTTCTAGGATCTCAAAGCTAGGGAAAGCTTCTGCCCGAAACCTTGGAGAGTTGCTGCTAGTCAGAACAAACGGTTATGTTGCACTCAGCCCCACTTCTCTGAGCAGTGAGGAGTTCCAGGGGTTGCTTGGATTCTCTGGTTTCCCTTTGAGGAAAGCTCACTGGAATCTTATGGTGTTTTTGTAGTATTTGGTTTATTTACTTGAATATACAAGCTGAGCCTTGGATGGAGTTGAAGGTAGCAGAGCATACCTAAAAGTAAATAACAGGTAATGTCAGGTTCTCAGGGATACATCCCGGCTCCCTAAAAGGCATTGCTGGCCAGCAAAGGCATTGCTGGCCCTAGATGGGCCACTGTGTGAAGCAGGATGCTGGACTGGATGGGCCTTGGGCATGATCCAGAAGGGTTGCTCTTATGTTCTTCTTATAACTTCTAGGGGTGTGCACAAAAATGGAAAACCCAGTTCAGTTCAAGTAGAACCAGACTTGAACTGAACCGGGTTCGGTCAGGTTCTATGCACACTACAGGCGGGCCTGGTCCAGCTTTAGTCTGAACTGGTTTGGGCCTGACTCAGGGAAGAAAATTATTATTTTTTTAAAGAACAAAATGGCAGACTTACCACTATTGTCTGGCTCTGGAGCGGGGTGCTGCTGCGGCAGCCGCAGAGGGTCCCCTGATGTCCCCCTGCTGCCCCCCCGGTCATTTTCAACCCATTATGGCCCTTTTTTGGCCTGTTTCAGCCAGTTTTCATGCCATTACAGTCCTCTCTGTGGTGGGTCATGACTTGGCCACACAGATGGCCATTGGGCATGTGCAATGGCCTCCAAAAAGGCTACCACCACTGCCGAGAGGCTCATAATGTGCCAAAAATGGGCCAGAACAGCCCAAAAAAGGCCCACAATGAGCTAAAAATGACTGGGGGGTGGCAGGGGGAAGGGGACATCAGGAGACCCTCCCCTGCAACTGTGACAGCACCCCCTAGAGCCCAGCAATGGTGGTAAGTCCACCATTTTTGTTCTTTAAAAAAAACCAAACAAACTGGCCCCAGACTGGCCTGGTGGGTGCGGCTTGACTTGAGCTGAACTGGGCCTGGTTCAGGTTGAGGGTGAGCCCTCAGTCCAGCCCAGTTCGATGTCAGACCGGCTCGAGGTCTGACATCGAGATCCCTAATCACTTCCACCTCCAAGCTGGAAGGTGCCAATTGGTTGTCTGCCAACAATTAGATGGCCAGGTTTTCTTGCCCTAACACAACTTGCTTGTGGCACAAGCACAGCATAAGGGAGAATGCCTGCCACTCTGTTCACGACAGAATTGCTGCAACTCCAACACCTTCAGCAACATATTATCTAGATAGGTTGTTGTGGGGCCAGATGGAAGGGAAGCAAGTGAAGATGAACAAGATGAAAAGTTCTTTTGAAAAACATCCCTAAAAGGCATAACAGGGACAGGCACCAAGGAATAGAGACAGTTGGAGCTTCTGCTTATGATATGTCAGTCCTGGCCTATTTTTATACAATCTGCTCCAGTCATTTCCAATAGCAGGTAGTGCAATCAACACTTAATACCCAATTTGCACCACACCTGCAGACTTGTTAGCTGTAAATTTAGTATTTCATTCAATCAGGGATGTAATGGGGAGGGGACATGAGGGTGTTTGCCTCTTGCCAGAAGATTCCTGTCACTTTCCCTGAGACTTCAGCTTTCATATTTGGCATGTTCAGAGTTAAATCTCTTGCCCAATTACTTCAAAGGTGTAGGGGAACTTGCGACAGAAGTATTGGATGCTGGTGCACACTAAAAGTATTTCTGCTCATTAGGACTTTAAAAAAAGGGAAATTCCAAACTGCACAATGGACATTTGGACGCCTACATGGAGTGGGAGAAAATCCTCAGAACTGGGAATTAGTTGGTACTTCTGTGGAAGGGAGTTTTGGTGGGGAGTAGAAGTGGAGTCTGCAGGAAGCGTCTTTGGCAGAGAAGGAGAAATAGGTACATGTGATCAGGGTCTGTGTTCTAGAGGAGCCTGGGTAACTCACTGTTATTAGTCATTGGTCACTTTTTAGATCATCTAACACAAAAGCCTTCTCTGTTTTTCAAGCGGTGGTTACTTTGGCAAAAAACATTCAGTTGGAGAGCCATTTCCTACTGTGCTGACCCCCACACAATACCACCGTTTTCTCCGTGCTGGGAGGGCCCTTTAAGAGAGACAGAGCACTCACTCGGGAGCTCTAGGAAGAAAGCCCTGGGAAGGGCTACACTTCCCAGCACTCTGTGTACACCTTCCAGGATGGTGCAGAGGCTCAAGAAGGCTCTGTTTCCCTTAAAGGAGCCCTGCTGGCACTGTGCAGCACTGTGAGAATGGCCATCTCTGCATGGGGCCAAGGGGACTCTGCAGAGTATTCAGCTTTGGCCAAAGCTTCACACAGTTCTAATGAACAGCCAGGGAGCCACACTTAGGGCTGATGTGGGCCACCACTGTCCCCGGGGCCTTTACAGTGAAGAACTTTTTCATGGCTTGAATTTTTGAATTGCACAAATGGTCTTTTAGAAACACACACACACACACCCCTTTTTTTTTTTTTTTTTAGAACAGCACATTTTGTGTCTGGCTGCACATTAAAAAAAAAAAGCCCTGATGCTTTGGGTGTTCTGATCCAGGAATCAAAAGGCATCGGGATAACTGAGAGGTGTTTAGAATGTTCAAATGTATGGAAATTTTGTGTTGTTAAAATTATTTGATCAAATAAAGATTTCTGTTTCCAGAGATACTTTGATTGGGGATTGAATCTGAGACCTTCTGCAGTGCTCTGCTGCTGAGCTAATGGCTCGCAACCGGGGTGTAGCTATAATTGAGCAGATGGGTTCAAAGAACCGGCGGGACCCAGCTCCTGAGGGCCCCCAGCTCCACGCCTCCCTATTTTCTTCATTATCTCCTTCACTCCAAGGGGCCACCAGGGAAAGGGGTGAACACAGGCCCCTTCTCCCCTAGCTATGCCCCTGGCTCGCAGTGCCCCCTGGTAACTAATAAAAAGTTAACTTACGAAGTTATCTGACTAATGAAAAGTTAAGGATTGTAACTGAGATGTATTGAGAGCAAAAAACCTTTCATTTGTTCTTTGGTCTAGCTTGTTTGTATAGCCTTCCTGTGGTTTTGAGATAGGGATGTGCGAACAGGTTCGACATTGAACCTGTTCGGTTCGACAATCCAATGTCAGCCCTCCCAAGCCCCAGCCTTGATGGTCTTGTGAACGACCTTAGTGTGACTTGCGGAGCCGCTGATGCAGAGATGGAAGCAGTGGTAGAGAAATTTGTGAGAATGGGAAGAAATATAGTGACGGTGTTAATGCTGCTGCCCATTCTCAACAGTGGTGGTGCTGCTCCCATTCCTGTAGCAACGCCTCCATGAGTCGCTCTTGTCGCTAAGAACTAAGCATTATGTCAGCGAGTCTGTCAGACACTGAGGTCATTCTCGTGACCATCCTTTTGTGGGTAGTGGAGGGTTAAGCCTAGTACAGAGGCTTGACTGGAGCCACAGGAACCTCTCGTACCCAAGTGGGTATCCTAGCTTTTGGATCCGCACTTTAACCGAAGTAAGACAGACCCCACCCACCCCCACTGTCTTACCTGGCTTTTGATTGGGTGAGTGATCAGAGCTGGCGGCCATGTTTACAAGAGAGTCCAAAAGGAAGCAGGGCCAAGGAGAGGCATGCTGCTGTGTCCTCTCTGCAGCCTGGGTGGTTGTCATGGGCATGCTGGAAGACTCCAAGGAGGAGTTGGAGGCGGAGACAGAGCTGACAGCAGAGGAGAGTGGGCAAGGACCAGAAGTTGCAAAGGAGAGTGGGTCCAACACACAGGGAGTTGAAGATGAGTTAGAGCCGGGTGAGGCAGCTCTTGTGGTGGAGGCGCGACCCGTCTCAGCTGTGGAGAGGCGCCGCTCCAAGAGACAGCAAGAGTTAAGGAGCCACATGCGTAGAACAACAGGCAAAGCTGCTGACTCAGCAACTCTTAATTAACAGCACCGGGGGTCAGCCTATTCAAGACGCCTGTAACATAGCTACCCTGCTGATAACAACAACAGTTTCCTGTGAGCTAATCATCTGTGTTCGTGTATTACCTTGACCGTGTTTGGACCCTGGACTGTGCTGACCTTGCCTGTGGATTTCGCTTTGGACTCTGTTGGATTTACTGGACTGACTTGGACTGGACCTGGTTTGGATAATTTATTCCTGTTAGACTTTGCTGTTCTGCTTCTGCCTCTGTTACTCTTCGTCTGGCTAGCCTGACAGATTTACGACAGTGGTGTATTGTGGGATACAGGAGGACTTCCATCTCCCGATCCCACTTCAGAACTCTGCCTCTGCGCCAGTCGTATGGGTACACAAGCTGCAGAGCCCAGAGGATGCTCCGCTCAGCTAAGAGAAGGCACGTAGGATCCTGCTTTCCTGATTCAGATTCATATTCCCTGGGGGTTCCCTTCACCCATAAGGCATGTTCTGGCATAGCTCCTCCCAGTTTCCTCAGGGCTGGGTGCAGGGCAAGCCTTGCCTCCTCAGAGCCTCCTTGCTATCTCACATTGCAACAAGTACATGGGCTCCTCCTCCTCCATCCGGAGCACAGCAGTTACAGGTGGGCCCAGCACAAAAGCCATCTCTTCACCTTAAAGTGTAGAGTTTTAACAAAAGGGAAAATGACCTGCTCCTTGCTTTACTAGTAACGGGCCCTAAAAGGGCCCTAAACAACAACAACAAAAGACTTTTTCCTGGCTAGTTGACAGCCTTACTTCTTCACTACAGTAATTCAAAGAGAGAGATGTATTTACTAACATGATTATTTTCCTTTTCTTTCATAGCAGCCAGTGCTGTTATATTCTCCACCTAAATCTTGAATGCTCATGATGCCATTTCTGAACTCAAAAGAAATTATGGACATCGTAAATTCTCCATACTAGCAATGGCTCCACCGACTGACAGTTAAGGAAAGAATAAGTGCAGAGTGTATCTTAACGTTGTCCATTTATGGCCAAAGTCTCTTTGTTAACGACAATGCATTTTTAACAAAGGTAGTGGGTGCTTGCACTGTCAGTGCCACTGAACTGAGAATACTTTCCAATAGGTCTTTAATTACAGCATGCTGTTATGAAGTGAGCTTCATCATGGCAGCATCATAAGCCTCGCAATACAAAATGGAAACAAGAGGAACAAAACAAGGTCCCATTAAGTAGAAGAGGACTTGCACTTTGCAGGAAAATTTCTGCTGCGCAGAGGGATATCACAAGGGGGATGAAAAAGAGGGGTGTTGCTAGAAGGAGAGTATTCCATTTTCAGGCATTCCGGTAACCAGAATGCATACCTTTATTATGACCACATCTCTTCCTCCCTGGGACTCCCATCTTTGAAGCCAAAGCTGCTTAGGAAGATTTCCCACCATCTTGCATATTGCCATCTCAGTGCTTACTGAGATGCCATCTCCTCCTGACTTACACTGAATCAGACCATTGTTCCATCCAGCTCAATATGATCTATTCTACAACAACTGGCAGGAGCTTTTTAGGGCAGGAGTAGGCAACCTTGGTCCCCCAGCTGTTGCTGAACTACACCTTCTCTCATCCTCAGACACAATAAATGCTGGTTGGGGGTGATGGGAGTTGTAGCTCAACAACAGCTAGAGAGCCAAAGTGACCCAGCCCTGCTCTAGGGTTTCAGACGGGGCTCTTTCCTAAGCCATATCATCTACAATATCTTTGGGAGGGCTCTTGGATAGGGATGCTCATGAACTTTCATGAAACCATGAAATTTCACGGGCCTCCAAACAGGTCCAAACACTGGGAGGTTCGAAGGTGGGGGGGTGTCAGACTTCAAGGGCAGGGGAGAGTGCACTTACCCCTCCCTCCACTCTCCTCTGCCCTGCCAGCACTCAGTTTTTGTAAAGTCCTTTGGGGCGGCAGCATACCTCCTTGCCGCCCCATTCCCTTCTTCAGCCGGAAGCGGCCAGAAGTACGCTGCCGCCCCGAAGGACTTTACAAAAACCGAGCGCCAGCGGGAGGAAAGTGGAGGGAGGGATAAGTGCATCCTCCCTCACCCTTAAAGTTCCACCCCTCCCCACCTTTGAACCACCCGCACCCGGTTCTATGCACATCCCTACACTTGGAGGTTAACTTCACAATATATGGTTGCACTTCCCTCAAATCTCACACACTCTGGCTATAAATAATAATGACCCATTTCATATTTCAATCCATGGAGAATGTTTTATTGACCCAAACATGCTGCTCACCGTACTAACATCAGCATTAGACTTTCACAAATGAATATGTGAAAATCTCCTAGAAAATACTGGGGAAAGCCCAGCCCTCCCCCCCCCCGCACTTGACTTTAAGCCCTGATCTTTGATCTTTCCCAGCCCTACCTGATTGTTCTGGAGCCTTCTATGTGCAAAGCAGGTGTTCTGTCACTGAGCTCTGGCCTCATCCCCTTTGGAAAGGCAAATTCTCCTTCTCAGCTACATCCGCCCATCTGAGATCCAGCCAGTCATGCAAACATTGTGGCATCTCTCAAATTCACATGACGCATTGTGACATTATGATGGGAGCAGCATCAGACTGGGATGCTGCCTGTGTCACATTTCAGCTGTATTGCGGGCGTGATGGAACCACAAGACTTCACTTTGGAGGTTCTCCTGGGTTGGCAAAACAACTGCAAGAGCACTGGAAAGTTTGCAGCTGTAATGGTGATGGCAGTTTTGGAAGCAAGCCGAATCCAAAAATTCACCAGATATTTTTGCAACATCCCTGGCTCTGAGCCCCAACTGTTCAGATAAATTTTTACACAAAGCAAACAGTGAAGAACCAAAGCAGGGCTCATTTTGCTGCACTGAGGTGGCACGCTGCTACCTTTTGGATATGCTCAGTCAACATGACATCATTTCCTCTTGGCTGCTCTTGGGGCAACTTCCCAGAGCTCCAGACAGGCTTGGCTGAGCTGTGGGAGCTCTGCAGTGCAGAGATCACAGGCCAGTGCTGGGATCACAAAAAGCCCTTGGATTCAGTCTGTTCTTGACAGAGAGTATAACGCTTTCTGACCACATCATGTCCACAGCCTTCACTTCTCCAGAAGGATCATTTACAGAATTTCTTCTGGTTTTTATCCAAGCCCCCGAGAACAGACTGTCACATCCTGAGAGATCAATCATCAGACTGCAACTGGTCAAAAGCCATTAGAAAAGAAAACTCTCACTCAGTGAAGTGCAGGACCTTAGTTCAAATATCCATAAGAACATGGGCTTAAATCCCCAAAAAGGCAGACACCTACATTGACCAGCTTCCAGTATCCCTACCTTTTAAACAATGAACTCCACTATTGGAGGTTCTAGACATCTGTAAGATGGAATAAAGTTTCCAATGTACAATATGCTATTTGCATACTGAGCTTTCCAATGCACAATCTGAATTTTCACTTTCAAAAACCTCCTGAGTTTCCAGTCCTCAGTTTTGTGTTTTGTTTTTTTAAAAAGACACCACACCACACCACCACCCCCGGGTAATTCCTGCATATTGGAATTTAGCTTACAATTTTGATTAGGGCTTACAGTAGTCCAGGAGGGTTATTTTCAAAGCTATATATACCGTTCATACTCTTTTCTACAGAATCCAAAAGGGAAAATCTGTATAATCAAAATTAACAATATGTAGCAGACTTATATAAGATGAATATTGTACATGTGTATTGCATATATCTCGGTGTAAACCGCCTTGAGCCATTTTTGGAAGGGCGATATAGAAATCGAATAAATAATAATAAAAAATAATAATATGTGTGTGGAATAGTTTATATAGTATAAACATACACATGTCTGCAATCATTATTACTTACTTATTATTATTGTTGTTGTTATGTTATAATAATAATAATTATTATGTTATAATAAGGAGAGACTGGGGCAGGAGGGTGAGAGGGAGGGAAGGGTGAGAGAGAGGGGTGGGAGGGGGAGGGAGGGAGGGCAAGAGAGAGTGGGGTGGAAGGGAGGGGAAGAGAGGCAAAAGTGTGGGGCAGAAGGGAGGGAGGGAGAGTGGGGCAGGAGGGAGAAGGGAACAGCCAGCCCCAAAGAGCGCACAGATGCTCTGTGTGGGTTGGCTAGTAAGATCTATTTCATTAAACTGTTAATATTCCTGATTCCACTCCTCTGCCTTGTCCCTGCATACCACAACTCTTTCCCTTGGATTCAACAAGTATCTTGAGATGGGCATTTAAGTAGGGGTGTAGTAGAGGAGGGATGTGCAGGGACAGGGCACCAGTATGTCTTGGCTTCTCTGGCTGTTGGGAGGGGCATGGCCATGGGGGCTGGCATACAGAGCACCTGCACTTGTGAATCTGCAACTACATCACGGCATTTAAGGTCCAAATACTTGTAAAGGTTTACTAAGGAAATTACATATTTGGACAGAAAGCCTGTGTCCCTGAGCTTTAAGTCTTCATAGTGCAAGAACAAAACGAGGAAAAGTGGAAAGGTAAAAATTCAACAAGCAGGTACATAGAGGAGAGAGGGAACTGGAGACTATCAGTCTACTAATCAGAAGCTGGGGGGTGGGGTGGGGGGAGAGAGAACAAGAGTGGTGAAACAAAGAGGGAGAGCCTTGCTTACTATCTCTATTTCCAATGCCCCTTGTGGTCAATAGGATAGAAAGTGTAAAAACTCAAAGCTGCTGGAGCTGTTTCCCCAACAGATTGGCGTATCACCCAAGTGGTTCTTTTACTGGGTCGCTGAGCCAAAAAACATCACCAGCGGAGAAGTTTAAAAGACTTTATTTGCCCTATAGAATCAAGGGTTCTGGTCAGCTACTGCCCGATTCCCAGAACCCCGATCATCAGTTACAATAGGCTTTTATACATTACACGTCACGTATGCAGGCAACACCCAGATTATCAAATAAAGACTAGCACTTTCCCTGCACATGCGTAAGCCTAATCATACTTTCTTTCTGCTTGCGTGGCTGTTTCTGCCAAGGAGAAAGGCAATTCCTTATCAGAACCAGTTTCATCTCGCCGGTTCTTTTGATATATCCCTAGGTTAAACATGAAATTAGTATGGCTAAGCTAACTTAGTTTTATTAATTGTATCAAGATGATGTGCTGTGTGACATACTTCCATTTCCTACCAATCAGTTTCATTGGATGACTCATTTTGTCTTAATCACAAGCAGTGACATGCTATATAACCAAGCAATGTTAATTAGAATAGCAACCATGGATGTCAATGGAGTGACATCACCAGCCGGCATGGTGTAGTGGTTAAAGTGCTGGACTAGGATCGGAGAGACCTGAGTTCAAATCCCCATTCAGCCATGATACTAGCTGGGTGACTCTGGGCCAGTCACTTCTCTCTCAGCCTAACCTACTTCACAGGGTTGTTGTGAAGAGAAACCCAAGTATGTAGTACACTGCTCTGGGCTCCTTGGAGGAAGAGCGGGATATAAAATGTAAAAAAAACCAACACAAAAACTGCAGCTTCTTCATTAATCAGTCCATCAAGACTTTCCTCGCAAGCTTTTAATTAGCATTTTAATCATTTTAATAATTTGTTTTATATTGTTTTTATTGTGTTTTAACCTTAATTTTTAATATTAAAATTTGTACACCGCCTAGAGATTTATATATCAGGCAGTATAAAAATATGATTAATTAATTAATAATTAAACATTAATTAATTAACAGATCAACATGTAACCTCAAGACATATGGGAGTGGAACAGTTAATCAAATACAGCCTGTAAAACTGACTTCCTAAAAGAAGCATGCTTGTGAGCTCTAACATCTAAAGCATAATACTTTTTGAACGATGAAGGCGATGCCCAAGTAGCTGCCTGGCAGATCGATTCCAGTGATAGACCTCTGTCAAATGCAGTAGATGTTGCTACAGCCCTGGTAGAATGAGCACATAGCTGACTCAGAGAGGTCCATCAAGCCACTTGGTACACTAATTTATGGCCTGTACAATCCAAGAGGAGATGGATTGCGAGGAAGCTCTACAGCCATTATGCGGCTCTCCGTAAGTTATAAACAAGGAGGTAGAGGTTCTGAAAGACTGTTCTATCAAGATAAAAGGCCAGAACTCTCCTGACATCCAGCATATGCCACCTATGTTCCAAGGCTGTTGAAGGATTGGGAAAGAACACAGGCAATGACAGGTTGGGATCTGTGAAAGGAAGACACAACCTTAGGAAGGAATGAAACGTAACACAACCTTCTCCTTCTGAAATAGGAGGAATGGTGGATCACATTGTAAAGCTCTTCATTCTCCCACCCTCCTGGCCGAGGTGATAGCAACCAGAAAGACCATCTTAAGAGTCAGTAGTCTAATATCACAGGTCGCCATCGGCTCAAAGGGTTTACCCATAAGAGTCATGAGCACACACTGCAGGTCCCAGGAGGGTGCTGTCAAGGGTGCATCAGGGTGCAGGTGAGCAAGACCTTTTAAGAATCTCTTAACCCTCAAGATGAACAAGGAGGGGCTATGGTCGGCAGTCTCCTGGTTGGCTAAAACAGCCGCCAAATGGACCCTCATCAAGGACACAGAGAGTCCTGACTTCTTCAACTCCAGTAGATATGCGAGGATTACTGGAAGTTCTGCATGTGCAGGGTCAGGTAATTCTTGCCAAGCAGTGAATGTCGAAAAACGTTTCCATTTTGCTGCATACGATCTCACCGTAGACGGCTTCCTACTTGCTGCTAAAACTTCTTTCAATTCCAATGACCAGACAGCCATATTCTCCATGCCGTCAGCCGCAACATTTGTATGTCAGGATGGAGAATTCAACCGTCTTGTAACGTCAACAGGCTTGGGCTGAGAGGAAGACATAAGAAGCGACCCCTCGAGAGGTTCAGGAGGCATGGCAACCATGGATGGCATGGGCACCAAGGGGCTATCAGGATGCAGTCTGCCTGCTCCAGGTCCAACTTTTGGAGAACTCATGGTAGAAGGGGAATCAGAGGAAACAAGTACAGTAGCTCCCCCAACCATGTTGACACAAAGGCGTCGCCCAGAGAACCGACACCGATGCCCGCTCTGGAGTGGGAGTGGCAACACTGACAGTTGTCCTCACTGGCGATAAGGTCGACTTCTGGAAACCCCCAGTGTCTGAAGATGGCATGTAAAACGTCCAGATCTATTCATGAGACATATGGTTGGAACGGCTTAAGGAGTCTGCCAAAGAATTGTCTAGTCAGCATGGTGTAGTGCTTAGAGTGCTGGACTAGGACTGGGGAGACCCGAATTCAAATCCCCATTCAGCCATGAAACAAGCTGGGTGACTCTGGGCCAGTCACTTCTCTCTCTAACCTACTTCACAGGGTTGTTGTGAAAGAGAAACTTAAGTATGTAGTACACCGCTCTGGGCTCCTTGGAGGAAGAGCGGGATATGATGTAAAAATCATCATCATCATCATCATCATCCCTTGACATGGACAGCAGAAAGGACCATGTGATGTTCCAGGGCCCAATGCCACAGATCGAGTGTTAGGGCCAGCAGGGCACGAGACCTGGTCCCTCCCTGCCTGTTGATATAGGCCTTGGTTGTAGTATTGTCTGTTAATATTTGTATGTGACGGCCTTCCAACTCTGGCAGAAAACCTTTTAAGGCCTTGAATACAGCTAAGAGTTCCAGATAGTTTATATGATGGAAGGACTCCTCTTTGGACTCTTGGCCATTTAGGCAAAGGTCTCACAAATGTGCCCCCCAGCCTTCTTCTGAGGCATCCGTAGTCACCTGTTATTGTGGAGAAGGTCTCTGGAAAGGTGTAGACTGTTCCAAGTTCCTGACAGTCATCCACCTCCGCAGCAAACTGCGTTTGCATATCCATGCAGGGACCCATAACGTCTTGGAATTGTAGTCTTTCCCTGATCGAAAGACATCGAGGAACCAGCGCTGAAGAGGTCTCATACGAAGTCTGGCTGTAGGCAAGGTGGCCGTCGTAGAGGCCATGAAACCTAGCATTCTTTGTAAGTTCCTTGCAGGGTGGAGAGTAGTGATGTGCAGTTCGGTTCGGATCCGAACTGGTTCGGATCCGGCGGCTCGATCCCGGACCAAATCCGGACCGGTTCAGATCCGAACCAGTTCGGATTTTCCGAACCTGTTCGGATGTCGCAGAGGCTTCTATTGACTGTCTTCAGTGTCTCTTGTAAGTTAGAAGTGTGTCCTCCATTTTGTGGCTCCTTCCCGAAACTTTTGCTCCTGGCATCCATTTTGTGAGGCTATTTTCAGGCATTGCATTGGCTGCACTATTGATCCTTTGATTGGCCAGAATGAGTCCTTTGGTCTGGTAGGCTGCTTGGCTGTTGTACTGTTGAGAGCTGGCACCCTGTTGGCCGTGGGGGGAGTGCAAAGGTGGGGGCTCCCAAAGGAGGGAATTTCAAAACCTATATAAACCCAAGCCTCTTGTCTGGAAAGTTCTCTTGGCTGCAGTTGTGGGATCATCTCTGAGACCTGCTACTTGCCCTTTGCTGGCTGCTGGTGTCTCTGTGAGTCCTGTCCCTGACTGTGTCCTGTGTCTCTCTGTCTGTGTGCTCTAATCCTTTGTCCACCTGCCCCTTGTGACTCTCTGTGTGTCTCTGTCTGTCTTTTCTCTGTACTGTTACTTTACTTTACTTTCTTCTTAATTTTCCCCAAATTTCCCTGTTTCTTTGTCTGTCTGCTTTTCTCCCCCCCTCCCCCCCTTTCCCTTCTCATTCCTCCCTTGGGCCTACCCTCCCCACTCCCACCCACTGCATTCTCATTGCTTTAAAAGTTCTTCTATTTATTATTGCTCTTTGTGTCCTGCCTTGTTTTTGTTCAACTTTTTGATTTTCACATTCCATTGGTTTTTCATTTATATATTGCTTGCTGGTTTTGCTTAAATTGTGTAGTAGCATTTTGTTTGTTTCTGCTGCTGCCCTGCGAGTTGGTTCCCTTCCCCACACCCCAGAGGATTCTGTTGTTGTTTTTTGTTGTCCCATATAATCAATTTTGGTTCTCTTGTTGGTTGTGTGCTCCTCCATTGCCTTGATTTGATAATATTGGTTCTGTGTGTTCAGCTTTTTAAGTTGCTCCTTGTTCTGTGTGGTGCCCCCCCCACTCCTAACTTGCCCCTCCAAGTCCAAACCAAACACACCTCACCCCAACCCCACCCCATCCAGCCTTCTCCCAATCGCTGCTGCCCAACAGAGTCCAGGATTTTTTGCTTGCAGTACCACTTATTTATTTGCTATTATTTGCAGCAATTGTTGTTTCGTTGTTGTCTCTGTTTAATTAGTGCCCCCCCCCAGTCAGTGTTTGGTTCCCCTCCCCCTCCCCACACCCCCACCCACGAGTTTCTTTCTGCAGTGGTTTTGGTTTAAAGAGTCAGGCTTTCTTATTGTGTTTTTTAAAACTTGCATGTGTTCTTGATAATATATTGCTTTATACATTTTGCTCCCCTCCTCCTCCTCCCCCCTGTCTGCCCCCCACCCTCCCTCCTCCAAGACCCTAGCCCAGCTCCTCCCCCCCACCCCATCCATCCAGCCTTCTCCCAATCGCTGCTGCCAAACAAAGTCCAGGTTTTTTTGCTTGTACCACTTATTTATTTGCTATTATTTGCAGCAATTGTGGTTTCATTGTTGTCTCTGTTTAATTAGTGCCCCCCCCACAGAGTCAGTGTTTGGTTCCCCTCCCCCTCCCCACACCCACGAGTTTCTTTCTGCAGTGGTTTTGGTTTAAAGAGTCAGTCTTTCTTATTGTGTTTTTTTAAACTTGCTTGTGTTCTTGATAATATATTGCTTTATATATTTTGCTCCCCTCCTCCTCCTCCTCCCCCCTGCCTGCCCCCCCACTCTCCCTCCTCCAAGACCCTAGCCCAGCTCCTCCCCCCACCCCATCCAGCCTAATCGCTGCTGCTACCCGCCCGAGTTGTTCTAGTTTCTCCTTTGCTGTTTGTTGCCCCCTCCCCTTCCCCCCAACACCCCTCTGCCACACACTAGCCCCCCAACCCACACACCCTCCGCTCCCCCCACCTTTCCTTCTTCTTGCCCCTGACTCCCTCTACTTACCCCAGGCCCCCTGCCACACACTAGCCCCCCAACCCACACACCCTCTGCTTCCCCCACCTCTCCTTCTTCTTCCCCTGACTCCCTCTACTTACCCCAGGCCCCCTGCCACACACTAGCCCCCCAACCCACACACCCTCTGCTTCCCCCACCTCTCCTTCTTCTTGCCCCTGACTCCCTCTACTTACCCCAGGCCCCCTGCCACACACTAGCCCCCCAACCCACACACCCTCCGCTCCCCCCACCTCTCCTTCTTCTTCCCCTGACTCCCTCTACTTACCCCAGGCCCCCTGCCACACACTAGCCCCCCAACCCACACACCCTCCGCTCCCCCCACCTCTCCTTCTTCTTGCCCCTGACTCCCTCTACTTACCCCAGGCCCCCTGCCACACACTAGCCCCCCAACCCACACACCCTCCGCTCCCCCCACCTCTTGGGACCGCTGCTACTGCTGTCCTCCCCCACACCTGAATCCCCCCTCTCTGCTGCGCTGCACTCCTCCTCTCTCCTCTCTCTCTCTCTCCCTGCCCCCCTTTTTTCTCTCTCTCTTCTCTCTTTCTCCGCTCTCTCTCTTTTCTCTCTTTCTCTTTGTCCCTGCCGCCCCCCTCTCTCTTTTCTCTCTCTCTTTGACTTTTCTCTCTCTGCTCTCCTTCACTTTCCACCTCCTCCCACAGCTGCAGCCGCACACAGTAGCCTACCCACCTGGCGGCTGCCATCGGTTTTTTTTTTCTTTTGAAAGTTTTTGGTTGATTTGTCTCTGCTTGGGGGTGAGTTGAGCGACACAAATAGTGTTGTCTCCTCACTTCTGCCCCCCTCCAGCGTTGACCTACCCCGGTTGCCTGTGCCTCGTGCGGCCGCCCTGCCTGTGTTTCAGCCCAGGGTGGCTGGCTGGCGGTGGCGCATCCGTGACCAGCAGTGAGTGGCAGGAGAAGGACCGGAAGAAGAGGGGTTAGTGCGTGTGCAGTTGTGCACCTTTTGTTGCCCCCTTTCCCTCCCTAGTTGGCGGTTTTAAATAGGGACACCCCTATTTTGAAATGCATTTGGGTGTGGGGAGGAGGGAGGAGATGTACTGTTGGATACTCCTTGGAGAGGAGATGTACTGTTGTAACTTGTGTCTTTCTTGCTCAATGAAGAAATTGCTGCTGTGTGCTGCGTTGCATTGCATGCGTCTTGCACTGCAGTTGGTTTTTGAACAGGTGCCTTCCAGAGAGTTTCCTGGCCTCTGGGTGGGGCAGAGTGGGGTCATGGGTTCTGATCTGATGCTTGCTGCTACTACATGGCTGCTGTGCCAATACACATATATGATGATGATGTTCCATCCATGCTGCCATCACGTGTTTGCTGCTGCTTGCTTGCCATGGTGGGCAGAGTCACAGTGTGGGTGTGTTCAACTTCTGTGCAGGTGCGACTGGGTTCTGGTTTTTGTTGTGTGCAATTTAAAGTCACTAAATAGGCTGCATTGAGGTTGATGCTCCCCCCACAGGAGCATTACTTGAAAACCATTCCCCAGAACCATACCACACTGTGTGTTTCAGTTCACTAAATAAGGGTTTCCTCCTTTGATCTGCAGGTGCCCAAGCTTTGACTGCGTCCCTCCCCCCATCCACTCTCCCCAAAAATAATAAAAAGACCTGCCACCCACACCACAACTACTCCACCCAACTGCCCGTGCCACCCACACCAGGGGTCCACCCTTTAATCCCCAATTTTAAAAAAAACTTCCCAGCCCCATCTCCCCAATTGGCTTGAAACCCAAATTCTAAAAGGTCACCCTCCCCCTCACTTCAATTGGCTTCCCCCCCATATCAAAAAGTCTTCCTTTCCCCCCTAATTGGCTTACTTTTTCAAAACAGACTCCCCCCCCCCCCGCCGGCTCCCAATCGATTGGGGTTTTTTTTGCCCCTTTCAACCCCCTCCAAATTATTTTTTTGCCCCTTTCTGGCCTTACTCTTAAAGTCTCCCTCCCTCCTCCTAGATAACAACTAGGATGCCTGGCAAAGGCGATCGCCATGTTCCGGCCAGGCCTTCCGCTAGCTTGCCAGGCAGAGGACGTGGGAGAGGCCAGGTGCAGGGTGCGCCTGCGGCACTGAGAGGGAGAGGACGCGGGGAGCCTGAGGACACCCCGCTCCTCCCCATTGGGCAAATCTTTGCCCCGGCTCCGAGTTCTGTCCGCAGGATGAATTTGCCCACGCCGCCTGCTGCTGGCAATCGTGGCAGAGGTGTTAGGGCTGTGGCGGGTCCCTCCTCGGCGGCGGCACCAGGTGCTGCTGAGGTACCGCCTGTTGTGGTGGTGGAGGAGACTGAGGGTGTGGAAGAGCAGGAAGAGGGCAGTGAGGACCGTGCAGCCAGGTTCTCCCTCCCTCTGGGGCCCCTTCCCCCAGCCCTTTCGCCACTCAGTGGGCCCCCCCTCGTGAAGCCCGACACTGGTGGGGAGCGGTCTGGTGAGCTGGTGGAGGAGAGGCCTGCCTCTCCGATGCCAGTGGAGCCAGGCCCTTCCTCTGGTGTGGAGGGCGGAAGGGGCGGGCTGGGTGGCAGCAGTGGGCAGGCAGCGGCGGCCCCCCCCCAGGACTGCAGCCACCCATGGAAAAACGGCCTAGGACGGCGCCCAGGGCACAGGAGGCCAAGGGCAGTGGTGTGTGGGTGCATTTTGAGGTCCCTCAAGATGACCCATTCCACGCCCGCTGTGTCCACTGCAGGATGCAGGTCAGCCATGGCAGGGACCCTGCGCACCTGGGTACGACGCCTATGTGGAGAAACATAGAGCGTCACCACCCAGGTCTCAGGGGACAGGCTGGCAGCGCTAGCGCGCCTTGTGCATCTGCCACTAGGCCGGGCAGCGGAAGTGTGCCAGCCAGCAGGCAGGCTACACTGCCAGTCCAGCGGTGGACGCAGTCGTCGGGCAGCCAGCGTACTGTTCGTGTGGACCATCATCACCTCACCCGCCTCATAGGGGAGATGATTTCCACCGACGACCAGCCATTTCAGGTGGTCGAGAACTCCGGCTTCCGCCGGATTATCCAGTACATGGCTCCCGATTACGTTATCCCCTCAAGGACCACGTTCAGCCGGAACGTGGTCCCCTCCCTGTACCGCAAGTGCAGGGAGCTCGTGTCAGCCGGGCTGCGTGCAGCTCCGCCGGGCACCGGCGTGCATTTCACGACTGACCTCTGGACCAGTGTCAGTGGGATGCACGCTGCTTTCCTGACCCTCACTGCCCACTAGTGGGGACCGGAGAGTGAGGGGACCTCCTCGGGCGATGCTTCCGGGTCCTGCGCGGCTCCCGCTGCACTATGGCACAGGTGGGCCGTCCTGCACATGGAGACGATGGACACGAGGCACACCGGGGAGGAGGTGGCGGCCGTACTCGACCGCCAGATAGAGGAGTGGATTGGCGGGTGTCTACACCTCTCCCGCGGCTTCATTGTCACCGACAATGGAGCCAACGTTACCGCCGCTGTCAAGACAGTCATGGACTGTGTGAACATATGGTGTATGGCACACACGCTCCATCTGACCGTCAGGGACGCCCTTGGCCTTAAGGAGCTGAAGGCGTCCCAGGAGAGGGGTGGCCACCCCATCCCAGTTGCTGTTGCTGCCACGGCCATGCTTGTGGATAAGTCTCTCAAGCTGGCTGCCCACTTCCACCGCAGCAAGAAGTCCAGGAGACTGCTTCGCCACAAGCAGTATGAGCTTGGGCTTCCTCGCCATCTCATCCCTTCAGATGTTGAGACGCGGTGGAACTCCACCTTTCTCCTGTTCCAGCGCCTGTTGGAGCAGGAGAGAGCCCTTGTCGCCCTGGCGAGGGATGAGTCCTTGGATGTCTGCGACCTCTCAAACGCAGAGTGGAAGCAGATGTCCGAGGCGGTGTCGGCACTCCAGCCCTTCCAATTTGCCACGAAGGGCTTGTGTGCCGACACCACTCCCTTGAGCCAGGCGCTGCCCACAGCTATGGGTCTGGATAAGTTGATGGGTGAACTCCAGATTTCTATGACCACGCCAGAGGGTCGTGCTCTGGCTGGGAGGCTGAAGTCTGGGGTTGACAGGCAGCTCATTGGGGTGCTGGGAGAGAGGGAGGAGTATGTCCTCGCTTGTCTCTGTCACCCAGCCCTCAAGGGCAATGCCGTGAGTGCCGACGAATTGCCCAGGTGGAGGGGCATCCTGGTAGAGAAGGTTAGGGAGGAGGAGGCCGCTAGGGCCCGCAGAGACCAGGATGTTGGTAGTGGTGCGGGGGCAGCCCTCGCGGCCCAACCCGCACCCAGCAGCAGCATGGGCGGCCAGCCAGCGTCAGCTTCCCCTTCCTCTTCCCAGTCCAGCAGCGCGGCATCCCAGGCGGCGCCATCGCAGCAGCCACTTGCTACCGACTCGGGATCCGCCCAGTGGTTTCAGCGGTTCTGCTATGGCGCCATGCCTGGTATGCGGGAGGCTTGACCTGCCAGGCCCCCCTCCAGTGCTAAGCAATGCGTTGCGCAGTACTTGGAGGAGCCTATGGAGGAAGACGGCATGGACTGCACACAGTTCTGGGCGAGCCGCCGCCAAGTCTGGCCGGACCTGGCGGTGGTGGCTGTGCGCCTCCTCTCCTGCCCCCCAACCAGTGTCCAGAGCGAGCGGGTGTTTTCACGTGCCGGGGACATGGTGACACCCGCTCGCTCCCACTTGGACCCTGGTCTGGTGGAGCAGCTGGTCTTCCTTAAGGTGAACCTCCCCCTGTTGGGCTACCCCAAGCTGGAGTTTGAGCCGGGCGAGTGATTACCGTGGGTTGCCCTATGGTTGGTCACCTGCCTGGCTTGACCTCTGTGCTTATCCCTCCCCTCCCCCCATCCACCTCTAGCTGAGCTGACGTGACAGATGCTGAGTCATGCCAGCCAGTCGCAGCGTGTAGTGTGCCCACACAGAGATGCATTGGTAGTAGTTGTTGTAGTGCTGCAACTGGCCAGACGTTTACAATGCCCACGCCCACCTAAAAAGAAAGCCAATGCTGACCAGCAGCAGCACAGGCCCTTATCTCTCCACCTGTCAGCATTTGGGGACCTGGCGTGGGCACGGCACACACCCCAAAAGTAGCACAGCCCAAATAGTACTAGACTCAGCGGCAGCGGCGGGTATACGTTCTAACGCAGTGTAAATATTGTAAATACTTGTATGTAAATAAACATGTAAATATTTTTTTCTTTAAAACCCCATGTTAAAATCAACCCTCAAAATTGTCCAAAAGGGGGGGGGGGAAAGGTAACAAAGGGAGAACAAAATGATGAATGCCAAATGAATTGATTTTATTAAAAATGTTACCAGAAATCATGTGTGGGGGACTTGGTTTACATGGAGAAAATGACTGGATGATTTTTTTCTAATGAAACGAATGAATTATTATCATCTTATGTTCATCTTGATTGTGGTCACTGTTGATGTTGGCTGATGGCAAAAAAACAAAAACCATCAGAATAATAATGAACTGGCTGCCAACACAACATATTGATTGATAACTATGCAGGGGGGGAATTGGGTCTGTGTGTGTGTGTGTGGTGCAGGCTCAGTCTGTCTCTCTTCCTGTTGTCTGTCTGTCTGTCTGTCTGTGTGAATGGATGCCTAGCACTATCTGTGTGTGTGGATGCTTTCTGTAGTGTGCTGTCTGTCTGTCTGTGCTGTATGTCTACATGTTGTGTGTGCTGTGTGTCTACATGTCTCCAAGACTCCCTCCATCCCTCCCTCCCCCCATCCTCCCTCCTCCCTCTTCATCACCCTCCTCCATCCTCCCTTCCACACCCACCTCACCTGCCCCCAAACCCCGGTCTGGCAAGATGATGAGAATCTGGTCTCTCCCACCGAAGCACACACGTGACCACGTGTGTGCATAATATGTGGCTGACCAACTCTGAGCCGGACCCTCCTCCCCCTTCAATCCCCTCTGCTACATCCCTCTCCCCCTCCAACTCCCCCTCCCCTTTCCTCCCCCCTTCCCTCCCTCCCTCCCCCCTCCTAGCTAGCAGCACACACACACACACACACACACACACACACACACACACACACACACACACGCACCTGGTGGCAAACACCAGCACACATGCACTCACACTGGTGCCGCCACCACCACCTGCCTTGGGCCTCTCTGTGTCCTCGAGCAAATATGTGGTGGACCAGAGAACCATTTCTTTTCAAGTAAGGCAAAAGGCATGCACTCACTGCGCACACACGAAGAAGAGGTGAAGACAAGAGACAACTACTAGAACCAGCAGCAGCAGGTGAGTGTTGTCGTGTTGTGTTGCTTGCCAAATGCCATTGCCCATGCTCAATGCTATCAGTCTGCTGAAACTAACTAACTAGTATCATCATCCTTCCTCACACTCAAGTCAGCTGCACTCAATGCACTCACCACACTACACTACAGCTGGTGGTAGAAGATGTACTGGATTTCAACTTCAAAATCTGTGCTAGGATTGCCCCGCCTCCTCCTGCCTGTAATTGTACCCTGCCCTCTCCTCTTGCAGTTGCGCGTCGTGACGGGTTGGTGTGCGTGCGCTGTCTACTCAGCTCTCCTCTTGTTGGCTTGGCTTGCTAGGCACTGGCTGGCAGCAGCTGTTGGCTGTGTGCCATGCTCAGGCTGTGGTGCGTGTGACTGGCAATGTTGGCGTAGCGTAGCAACACTGGTTGTGGGGGTAGTAGTAATAGTAGTACTACTAGTAGTAGTTGTTGTTGTTGTTGTTGCTGGCCGGCCTCTGGCCAGGCCAGATGTGGGGTGTGTGTGCATCATCCATGGGGAGGAGGAGCAGCAGAGCAGAGCAGGTTGGCTGGCTTGGCTTCTGTCTGTCAGGCCTCAGTGGCAGGCACTGAGTGAGGCGGTGGCTTCTTTGGGCATCATCACATCACCCATCATGCAGAGCAGCAGGTCTGCGGCTCTGCTCCGCCTCCTGCTTCTTCTCTGTGTGTGTGCTTAGTGTGCTGCTCCACTGCTGGCAGGCAGCAGCAGCGGCGGCAGTGGCCTTTTTGTTAGATCAGGGAGTTGGTGTTGTCTCTCTGAGTGTCATCTTAGTTGCTTGGGTAGGTGGTAGGTAGGTATTAAGGTGGACTGACTGGGTGTTACGTGTAGGGCGCCCAGAGAGAGAGGGGCAAAGAAGCTCGGGTGGCAATTGATAGGTGCCCCTAGCATTGTTGGTGGGTTTCTTGAAGAGAAAAAAAAATTCCCATTGGCTAGAATGGGGATTTGGGGCAGCCCCGTGTACCCGCCTCTGTGGGGTGGCAGCACCCCCAAAGTGGGTCCGGGGCCATGGCAAAAATGGCCTCAGTCCCTCACGGCAATCCCCGGAGAGATAGGAGTGATGGTTTTTTTATTAGGATTTCCTAAGGCATTAAATAACTGTCTCTCTATGTGGCTTTTACCTTTCACCCAGTGACACACATTCTATTCTTTCCAATTAGATATTATTTAATGCCTTAGAAAATCTTAATTAAAAAAAACCATCACTCCTATCTCTCCGGAGATTGCTGGGAGGGACTGAGACCATTTTTGCCATGGCCCCAGACCCACTTTGGGGGTGCTGCTGCCCCACAAAGGCGGGTCTGGGGCAGCCCAAAACCCCCATTCTAGCCAATGGGAAATTTCCCCCCCAAAAAATTCACCAATAATACTGGGAGAAACCAATTGCCTTGGGATTGTTGGGGTGGAGGACACCCATGGGTGGCTACCACCCACCCCAGCTTTTTGCCCCTAAGTGCTCCACCTAGGGAGTTACGGGCAAAAATTGAAAATTTAAAAAAATTGTAAAAAAACAGAGGAAGGTGCAATTGTCTTGAAATTTGGGTGGCAGGTAGAACACAAGGTCCCCTTTCAAACCAGCAATTTTTTGAGATCCGAACCAGTTCGGTTCGGATGCGAACCAGTTCGGATCCAAACCGGACCGGGGGGTGGTTCGGCAAAACCAAACTGAACCACCCCGGTCCGGTTCGGACCCAGTTAGGATCCGAACCGAACCAGGAGAACCGGTTTTATGCACATCCCTAGTGGAGAGCCCGATCATAAATTTGGTGAGCTAACCATTGGATGTTCCAAATACAGTCATCTGATAGACACGCTGTTGTAGAGATGGAGTCCAACATGACACCCAGGAACCTGATACGGCGTGAAGGTTGAAGTTGTGACTTTTTGTAAGTGACCAACAGTCCCAGATCTTCTAGTAGGGCTGTAGTCATGCGGAGGTCTTTCATGAGGCGGTCTGGGGACCCTGCAGCCAGCAACCAGTCATCGAGATATGGAAATATCTGCACACCTTTCTCTTATAGATGCCCCACTATGACCACTATACATTTTGTGAAGACCCTCGGTGCTGAGGAGAGTCCGAAAGGCATGGCTCTGAACTGGTAAGTTTCCTCGTCTACCTGGAAGCGGAGGTATTTCCAGTGTTGAGGGCAAATAGAAATGTGGTAGTAAGCATCTTCCAGATTGATGGACACAAACCACACAGTCCCTTGGACAAGAGGGCCATAATGTCTGAAATCGTGAGCATCCTGAAATGTTGGTACTAGACGTAAGTATTTAGTAAACGGAGATCCAGGATTGGCCTCCAGCCTCCGTCCCTTTTCAGGATGGTAAAATAGCGGGAGAAGAAGCCTCTTCTCAGTAGGGAGGCACATGTTCTATTGCTCCTTGGCAAAGAAGGGCCCTTTTTTCCTCTTGGATTATGGGGTTCATAGGGGTAGATCTCTTGCCTGAGTCTGGAGGTCATTGTAAGAACTCTATGGCATAGCCCATTGTGATAATGGTGAGGACCCAGCGTCCATAGTTATGTCCTCTCATCAACTCAGGAAGGGCCTCAGTCTTGAGCCAAGCCAGGGATAGTCATGCCCTTTTCTGGAAGGGCATGGGCTTGGACTTCTGGTGGGCTGGCTTGGTGTTTTGATACTGTCGCTTTTTGAAATGTTGGTTAAACTGGGAGTAGCGCTGTTGATGAAAGAAGTGGTCGTAACCTTGAGGCACAGATGGATGATGTTGGTAGGCCCGCTGTGCACAAAAGGACCTATTAAACCTAGGAGCAGAAGAAGTTGATGTGACGCTCATGGACTTCGCTGTTTTTTGTAACTTCTGTACATGCTCCATCATTTCATCTGTCTGAGCACTGAATAAGGCTAAGCCATCGAACGAGAGGTCTTCAATCCTGGTGCACACTTCTGTATGCAAGCCCGACGATCGAAGCCAGGCATGACGACGCAGAGAAATCAATGTGGCGAGAAACCTGGCAGAGGAGTCTGTCAAATATTTGGAAGTATGGAGGAGCTGTTTACTCAGCTTGTAACCCTCCTTCTGCAAAGAGATGATCGCCTCACTCTGTGGAGACTGGAGGGACCCCAGATGCTCCAAAAGTCTCTCCCATAAGAGATGATTATATCTGGACAAACAAGCTTGATAGTTTGCAATCTTAATCTGCATTGCAGCACCTGAGTAAACCCGTTTGCCCATGGCATCCAATCTGCAGCCCTCCCTGTCAACTGGCATAGACAGGAGCTTATTTTTAGATTTTGTTTGTGCCACTTCTACTATAATAGAGTTTAGTATTGGATGTTTATGCAAGAACACAGAGTCTTTGGCTTGAATCTTGTACAGATTCTCCATCTTCTGAGAGACTGCCTGGACAGAAGACAGTTTCCCCCCAAAACTCTGGGCGATGTCTAATAGAGCTTGATTCATGGGGACTGCTATAAATTGAGACAAACCCTCCTCTAAAACATCAAACAAAGGGTTAGTGGATGGCTTAGGTACTTCTTGTATCTGGATGCCAAGGGTGCTAGCCATCTTGAACATGTAGGTAGGAATTGTCCTATAGTCCCCAGGTGGAGAAGAGGGATCTGATGGCTCCTTCAGCTGGTCATGCTTTGAGTCAGGGGCACCTTCACTCGAGGAGGAGGTATTTGAGTCTGGTTCAGAGTCACTTGAAGAGTCTGTGGATTCCAGAATTTTTTCTGGTGGGACCGGACATACCAGGTCCAAGGACAATTCAATAACCATCCCCAAAGGCTGAGCCGAAGTTGGAGCAGGTTCAGCCCTTTTGCCTGCGATCGGCAATACAGCTGGTGAGCTCTCATGCTGAGCAGGGACAGTTGGAGCATCCCGAGAATAGTCATTGGTCAAGGCGAGGTGGTCTGAGCGGGACCGAACTTGGGAGGCTGCAGCATCTGCTGCTTCATAGGAAAAGTAACGTCTTCTCTTGGATGGAGGAGATTCCCTTCTAAGATGAGAGGACGACCTACCCTCATATTGATAGAGAGATTCAGAGCCAGAACCATAACTTTTTCCTGGTGTCCTGGATCGCCCCCTATAGCCCCCATTTCTATAGTCTTGGTCTCGATAGGAGCCCCTATTGTGACCTATATATTCAGCCTGAGGGTCATTCTCATCAGTGAAATCATAGTCATGTATTAGGTAGTATTTTATTGAGTGGTATGGAGAACGTGTTTGCTCTGGGCACATAAACATCGGGACTACAGTCCTCCTCAGAGTAAACAGAATGCCAGCGCTCTGATCCTGACTCCAAAAAATTGGACTCATAGGCAGGAGCGGTGCCGAAGTGAGCGCTCCAATCCCGACGGGAAACTCTCCGTCTTCCGGGATAGGAGGAAAGGGGCTTCGCTGACTGCCCCCACCACCCGCTCATGCTCTCGGACGTGGGAATGAGAAGGTACTCCCAACCATTCAGTGGCAGGCTGTTGCTCCAGTTCTGGACGGTCTCGACCAGGTTTGCCGTGCTTCTTTTTGTCTGGCTCTGTAGAAGGCTCGGAGCATATCGGCATGGCAGTGGTTGGCACATGCGTGTCTGCCGACACTCGGCCCTTCACAGCAGGAGTCGTTTTTGCTTTTGGAGCCAAGGTAGCCCTTGCCTTTTCTTTTTTCTTATGTTTTTTGGGGGGGCTGCAGTAACATCAGAGGTGCCAGCAGGGGTCGATGTCGCAGCCGGGATGGCACAGAGCACTGGAGTCACCTCAGGAGCTTTTTGTAGCACCGTGACAGGACCCAGTATAACGGAGGCAGAGGGAGTCCCCGAGGGAGTCCCAGGCCCTCCCAGTGGCTGAGCCAGCGCCACAGCCAACACAGCCTGCTCGGTATGGCTAAGAGCAGATCCACAGTCAGACGGTTCCATGACTTCAGCTGACATGGCACGCTCCCACAAATATAAGTGAAGTCGAGATGCCCTGTTCCTCCTTGCCTGTTTGGAAAATTTCTGACAGTGTGGGCAGGAGGCAGTAACGTGAGACTCCCCCAGACAGAACAAACACAAATTATGTCCGTCTGAGGAGAGAAAGGCTGATCTGCACTGTTGACAGCCTTTAAAGGCCAACCTACAGGCCATATAGTGCTTTAAGGCCCCTCAGCATTCGCTTCAGTAAGAGGAACGTGAAGCGAAATGGGGACACTAAACTGAATAAAAGAAAAACACGCAAAATGATAAAGGAAGAAGTATAATCAAAGTATTGCTGAAGAGCAGAAAGAATACATTTAAAATCATAAATCCTGACAGAATAAACCAGTGAGGTATCTGAAGATGTCTCTCCTTAGGCAGACAAAAAAGAACTGAGGGTGAGAGTCAGGTGACTAAGGTGTATGGGGGTAGAGCCTATCTATCTATACTAAGCAGAAAGATAGAAAGAAAGATCAGCTTGTGAGGGTTCTGGATGCTTCTCGCGCTGCGTGGAAGCCCATCTGTGTGATGGACAGAGACCACTTAGAAGAACCAAAGTTACAGGTAAGCAACCTGTTGTTCTTTGACGTGGGCTCTGTGCTCTACATGAATGGGCGCATAACAAGTTGAACCCTGTGGTAACCCTACCTGGAGGTGGGAGTCAGGCGAAGAGTGAGTGTAACACAGCCGTGCCAAAAGCAGCATCCTTGCGGGCACGGATGTCCAAGGCATAGTGTTGCATAAAGGAGTGAGGAGGTGCCCACATGGCGGCCTGGCAGATAACATCCAGTGGCACCGCTCTATCGAAGGCTGTAAATGCTGCCATGGCCCGTGTGGAATGAGCCTTAACTGAGGACAGCAAGGGCCTTTTTGCTATCTGGTAGCATAAGGTGAGAGTCCTAATGATCCAACAAGAGATAGTTTGAGGAGAGGCTTGAGAACCTCTATTGGGTCCCAAGTGCATGAGGAAAAGGGACTGGGCGGTGCGGTGAACATAGTATGCCAGTGCCCGGTGGACATCAAGGGTATGTAGCGGTCTGGTGAACATAGTACAGCTGTGCCCGGCAGACATCAATGGTGTTGGGCATTGTCCAAAGGATTGGCGAAGAACACTGGTAAGGTAAGAGGTTGGGATTGGTGAAAAGAGGAGACCACTTTAGGTAAAAAGGAGATGTCCGTGCGAAGAACCACCTTGTCCTTTTGGAACGTTAGGTAAGGTGAGTCTATCCTAAGAGCCCTGAGCTCACTAACACATCTGGCAGAGGTTATAGCAATGAGGAAGGCAACCTTACAAGAGAGTAAGTCCAAGGAGGTGGAGGCTCGAGGCTCGAGGCTCCCCATCAGGCAGGTGAGTACCAAGTGAAGATCCCAAGCAGGGGCCATGATGGGGGCAGCAGGGTACAGGTTGGATAGACCTTTTAAGAAGTTCTTGACAATAGAATATTGGAACCAGGAGCATGAGCAAGGTGGGGAATGGGCAACGATGGTGGCTAGGTTGACCCTGAGGGAAGACATCTTCAAGCCAGATTCCTTAAGTGTGAGGAGGTAAGTATAGACTTGTTGAGTAGAAACTGCTTCCAGAGAAACCATCCGGGAAGTTAGAAACTTGAGGAAGCAGTCCCCCTTGTGACGATAGGATTTTATAGTTGCAGGTTTTCAGGCCACAAAGAGGACTTGCTGGAGTCTGTGGGAAGGAGGTCTGATCCACCAAGCTGTGAGGTGGAGCTGAAGGACGTCCGGATGAAGGAGACGCCTGGATCGCTCGGTAAGCCGGTGCGGGATTTCTGGGAGATGTTTGTAATGGCTGTTGGAGAGGTGGAGGAGGTGAGGGAACCAGGGACGTCTGGGTCACCAGGGAGTGATAAGAATGCACTCTGGCCGGTCCTGAAGAATCTTTAGTAGGATCTTGGGTATTAGAGGTATGGATGGGAAGGGGTACACCGAAAGGCCTGTCCAGGGCACAGCGAAGGCATCGCTGAGGGAATGGTGACCTATCCCTGCTCTGGAGCAGTACTGTGGGCATTGCATGTTGTGTTGAGACGCGAACAGGTCTATTGTTGGTGCAAACCAAAGCGGAATAGAGATTTCAGCATTGCTCGGTCCATCTGCCATTCATGGGAGATTCGGCCTGTTCTGCTGAGGGCATCTGCCTGTATGTTGGACTTGCCCTGGATGTGGATGGCTGTCGGAGTGATGGCATGTTGGATGTACCATAGCTAGAGCTTTATTGAGAGGTGGACGAGAATAGGGGAGGATGTAACACCCTGTTTAGATAGGCTTTTGCTGTTGTATTATCTGTCTGAATTGTTACAGTAGAATGAGCGATGAGGAGGAGAAAGTCTTTCAGGGCCTTGAAGATAGCTAAGAGTTCCAGGAAGCTGATGTGATGAGAGGCTTTGATCCTGGACCATAGACCGTGTATGTGAAAATCTAGCATGTGAGCTCCCCAGCCCGTCTCCGAGGCATCGGTGGTGATGATGAATTGAGGTTGCTGTGGGTGGAATAGTGAGCCTACGATCAGGTCGCTGGGGTCTACCCACCAACGAAGTGAGTGGCGTACGTGTGTAGGTATGCGTAGGCAGCAGGACTGAGAGTCTGTCTGAGGGTGGAAGTTCTGGAGGAACCATTGTAGTAGGCTCCTGGATCGGAGTTGGGCGTGAGCAAGCACATGGGTTGTGGAAGCCATGTATCCCAGGAGTTGTTGGATTCAGAATCAGAATCATTTTATTTGTGGCCATAAGCCAAACAAAATTAAAACTATTGGCTATATACAACATAAAATAACTAAAAGATACACAATTGGTCTCATAAAACCCCATGACGAGAGGTCAATTTCATAGCCCTATATCTAACCTTCTGAATTTATAAGACACAACTCCTTCCAACTCCACATAGGAGGAGATTGTCGCCTCATCCGACTGAGCCAGTAAAACTGTGGAGCGAAGAGCAATACCAGGAGAAGAGGAATATAAGATATTCAGTTCATTCTCCACTGCTAGAGACCACTTCAACCTTCCCCACGCCCTAGGAGGAGAGGAGGAAGTAAAAAATGGTCCAGCCTAGGCTGGGGCAAATTGAGGAATGTATGAAGAGGTAGATGGTCACTAAAAGCTTGCTCCCCCACCACAAACCCCCCACCCTAGAAAAAAGCTGGGGGGAGCCCAAAATGTAGTCAATCACACTACAGCCATGGGAGGACAGATACGTGAATTTACCCGGGATATCAGGAGAGATGGAGCCATTTAGGAAACTCAGGTTATGTGAGCGAACAAGATGTAACAAAAGAGACCCCACCTTATTGATAACTGTATCTTTGGAAAGACGAGTGGAAGCCTGGGGGCCCTCAGTGAAATCCCCCCCACACCATAGGGAGGAGGAATATACAGAGGGATTGTTGGGGCCACATCTTGAATTAAAATCACCCTCAAGCAAAATAGCTGCATGCGGGGAGCTCAGGGAAATATCCAAAATATAGCTATCCAGTTGCTCCCATATATGAACACGTGAACTATGCAAGGAACCAGGAGATAATAAACATTGATCAACACTAGTTCCTCGTGTCGAATTTGAATGACAGCCATAGTGTAATGAGAAAAGTCAGGAAGCTGAGTGGAAAACATGTTTAAAGAAAGGGAAATACAGCAGGCCAAGCCTCCTTTAGTTCTCCCTCTAGAACATTCAACATAGGCGGCCAGTTGGTAAACCACATACCCATTAATATATAAATCGTCTTTAGCCCAGGTTTCTTGAAGCAATGACACATTCCATTTGCATAGAAAGGAAATAAATGCGGGATCTGAGCTTTTCGCAGCCCATCCGTCAATGTTCCAGCTGGTCAAAGACCACTTGGGATGGCTGCTGACCCGAAGACAAACATCCAAGCTCTTAGTAGGGGGAGAGACCAAAGACAGGGGGACAGACAGATACTCATGTGAGTCATATGGAGGGACTGTTTGGGGGATGGGAAAACTATGTGGATTTGCATAAGAAAATAAACGGACAATAGGGTCAGGGACGACACAAACCCGGCCGCTACCAACAGCCCTCCAAGGTATCAGAGCTGATTGGGGTGTGTGTGCGGCTGGATCAGGGCATCTGGATGGTCATGGCCTACAAAGAAAAATCTGGTAATTTTAATTTGAGTTAGATGAGAAACTGGGAAATTAAATTCTGTACTAGAATAGATCATCCCACAAGGGAGCAAAGCTGAAGATCCTTCCAAAGCAGAGCCTGGGAAGGAAATTGGGCTCCCAGAAGAAACAGTGAGAAAATCTTTCCTCTCCTGAGTGTGGACTCTGTGGAAGTTCTCAAGTTTCTTGGTAGGGTGCGGCAAGGAGGATGGTTTTTGCCAACACAATCTAGAGATGTCCATAAGAGCTGAGTTCCTGGGAAGAGACACCGGGGCACACAGGTCTGCTTCAGTTAGGCTGAAAAGAGGATCAGGATCTGTCTTAGATTGTTGAGATAATTTTACTCCTAAGGAAGTGGCCATACGGGAGATGTAATCAGCATAAAGTTTATAGTCCTCTGAGGGAGAGCCTGGCTTTTGGTCAGACATTAGGTCCTGAGGGGATGATCCAAAGGAGGTTATGTGAGGACTTGGCCTCTGGGTCTTCATAGACTGATTCCTGATCAGAGGAGCTCCTCCTCGGGGCCTGGTTGAGCCAGGTCTTTTCCAGCATCAGGGACCTCTTGATGAATAGGAGTAGGTTGTGTGGAAGATGGGGCCTGATTTGGGTGGTTACTTGGCAGGACCTTAGGTGGTAAGAGCGACATGGACTGCGGTGGTGGAGGCGATGCCCTCTGTGGGTTGTTTGGTTGTACATGGCAGGTCAGTCTAGCGTCTCTAGGAGCGGGAGGTACCCCTCTTGCTGGTTGCAGAGTCTGGCGGCGGGGTGGATTGGGGAACGGGAACGGTTTCTGGGAAGTCTTATATAATCCCACTGGTCCAGCTGGGAAGAGTGGGGATGTAAAAACTGGTCTCTAGGCTGAGGATGCCCCGCAGGGTCATATCGATCCCCTTGTCTGGAGTAATAACACGGCTCGATGTAGTTTAGTGAATTTAGCCCAATGTGTGTAAGCATCCACCTTGTGAGCCTCGCCGAGGCAGAAAAGGCAAAGTTTGTGCCCGTCAGTGGAGGCGATCTTAGCCCTGCACCGGACACACCATTTGAATGTGGCCGTGCTGGCCATAAGCGGCAGGGAACAAAGCAAAAACGCTGAGCCCCGAAGGGGCGTGGGGAGACTAAAGAAATAAACATGCTGCCTAATAGAGGAAGATTTTTTTTAAAAAACTGAAAATAGAAAGAGGGAGAAGTAAAATAAGAAGGGGAGATTATTTACAGTTCACAGTGAATTTAGCTCGGAGTCATTCAGAAGAAGTTGATCTGTCTGCAGACGAAAGATTGAGGAGGGAATCGCACACAGCCGCATATCACCAAAGGAGGCGGGGCTACTGCTAGAATTCTGGAGAAACAATTTAGCTTGGAAAAACTCCAATGAGATTTCTGCACAGGCGCAAAGCCCATTCGTGTAGAGCACAGAGACCACATCAAAGAAGGAAAATATCTAGGTATCCTTACAAATCCACACAATACTGTAAGCGTTGATTTTAAAATGAACTCACCCCACCACACACACACACACACACACACACACACACACACACACACACACACACACACCACCTTTATTTCATACAACGCCAACTTTCCAAGAAAGCAGGTGAATGGAAACATGATGCCCTGTGCCATTACAAGACAAGCTGTGAAAAAACTGCAGGCATCTCAATGTCTGCAGTTTGGCCAAAATCCAACAATAAGTGCAACTATTTCCAGGTGCCTAGAGGGAGTTTGGACTTGTGTTTCATGAACAGCAGTTTCCCATTCCACACAGTTAGCTGGTTTTCAAAGAGAGGGAAATTTCAAAAGCAGCTGGAGATGCGGCTTGTGGATCTGTTTTGCCGAGTCAAAAGCAACTTGTGTCTTAATCTTTACTGTTGGTTAGCCATAGGATACTACAGCTCACTTGAGATCAAGCAGCATGCAGAACATCCTGTACTTATATGACAAACAGGCCAAAGACTATCTATATATTTATTTTTCCTAGGCTTACCCATTGCTAATCCTATGTGTGGCAGCTCTGGTGAGAGTTCGTGAGCAGTTGCCAATTAGCGACGGGACGGGGGAGAAAACTGGGATGTGGCTGCTGGTGCGCTGGGAGCAGGCGGTGACGGGCTGGGGGAGCTGCCGGGAATTAGCGGGTGGGCAGGAGGAGGTGGTGGCGGGCCGGCTTTCCTACCGGCCAGCCAGCCAGCCAGAAACCACAGGCAGGCAAAGAGGCAGGCTGCTCCCACCAGTGGCCAGCTGGCCGGCAGGAGCAGGTGGCGGGAGCAGGCGGCAAACTGCCAGGAGCAACAGGTGGCAGCGGGTTGGGCTGGCCACCGGGAATTGGCGGGTGGGAGGACGGGAGTAGATGGCAGGCTGGCTTTTTGGCCGGCTCGCCAGTCAGAAACCGCACGGGGGTAGGGGAGGAGAGAAGCGGGTTGAGGGGAGAAGCGGGCCAGAGGAGGCACAGATGCTCTGCGCCCAGCCCAGCTAGTTATTATTATCTGTCTAGCAGCAACCATGTGCACAGAGCTTTACAAAGTATGAAGTGTGGTGCAGTGGTTAGAGTGCTGGACTTGAATCGGGGAAACCCGAGTTCAAATCCCTGTTCAGCCATGAAACTCATGGGGTGACTGTAGAATCCAAGGGAAAGAGTTTTGATATGCAAGGACAAGGCAGTGGAGTTGAATGAGGAATATTAACAGTTTAATAAAATATGTACAGAGAGGCAAGTGCAGACTGCTTTTCAGTGCTCTTGCTGCAGGCTGCTTGTTAGTCCCACCTCTACACCAGGACTGGAATACAAGTTTAAAAAGCCCCATTCAAAAGTTGGGATCAAGGAATGGGTTAACCAAAAACACCACAGTGACCATGGGCCAGTCACTTACCTTTCAGCTTAACCTATCTCACAGGATGGTTGTGAGGATAACCATAATGATGTACACTACTGGCGGTTCCTTGGAGGAAGAGCAGGATATAAATATAGTAAGTAAGTAAAAGGCAGGTCTTTGCTCTGAGGAGCTTACAGTCTAAAATCTGGCATTATCCTTAACTCTAGAGCATTTATAAACAAGTTAAAAAGCACCAGTCCCCCTTCTTTCCTCGCTCCATTCTGAAAATTGTCCACTTATTCCTACCCTTTGTTTCCTGCCCTTTAACCAGTAAAAAGATCTGTCCTCTTATCTCTTGACTGTTGCTTATTCAAGTGTCATTGGTGAGAGACTTTGTCAAAAAACTTTTTGAAAGTCCAAGTATACAGTATCAACCAGATGACCTCTATTCCCATTCAAAGAACTCTAAAAGGTTCGTGACGTAGGATTTCCCTTTTCAGAAGCCACTCTGATTCCCCTTCAGCAAAGTTTGTTCTTCCATATGCTCAATAACTTTAATTATGCTTTCCACAAGTTTATTCAGAACATACATTGTGCTAATGGACCTATACTTTTTTGGATCTCACCTTGTAAAAATCTTGTGCTACATTGGCTGCCTTCCAGTCCTTTGGCACAGAGGCCAATTTCCGGGATAAGTTGTATCTTTTTTGTTAGAAGACCAGCAATTTCACATCTGAGTTCCTGAATAACTCTTGAGTGGATGCCTTCTGGACCCAGTGATTGTTCATTTTTATTTGATATACCCTAGATTAGATCATCATCTCTTGTCACTTCTGTTTCACTCAGTTCTTCAGACTCACCCCACCCCTTAGAACATCAGTTCATGTGTGGGTATCTGCCCTGTTTCTTATGGAGTAAATAATGATGCAAAGATTTCATTCAGCTTCTCTACCCTTGAGCGGGGCTGCACATCTTCAGCCCTCCAGCTATTTATGGACTACAACTCCCATCATCCCCAACCACAGTGATGAATATCCAGGGCTGATGGGAGTTGTAGTCCATAATCTGCAGGAGGGCCAAAGTTGTGCAGCCCTGTCTTTGTGCATCCCTTTCACTCCCTTGTCTTCTAATGGTCCAATCACTGCCCTGGCAGATTTCCTGTTTCTAATATATTTAAATATTTTTAAATTGTTCAGTTTTATGTTTTTAGCCATAAAACTGTAGCAGGTGGAAGCCATAGGTTATTTTCAAGGGAATCTGAGGAGGAGACTAAAGAATCCAAATGAACGCTTGGATGAAACCAGAAACTACATTTATATTTTAAGACTTTAGGGTTGTTGTTGTTTTTACTATTTTTTCCTTTCCCTTGAAACCAAATATACTACCCCATTGTTCACAGCACTCGGTCCAATAGTGTACATTATTTATTTATTACATTTATATCCTGCTCTTCCTCCAAGGAGCTCAGAGGTACATGGTCATTTTTATCCTCCCAACAACCCTGTGAGGTAGGTTAGGTTGAGAGACACATGACTGGCCCAGAGTCACCCAGTGAGTTTCATGGTTGAATAAGGATTCAGACTCAGGTCTTCCTGGTCCTAGTCCAACACTCTAACCACTACACTATGCTGGCTCAGTTGGTCCCAGTTGGTACAGAACAGCAGTTGAAAGTTTCACCACCTGGGTCTATTAAGGTGCTTCTGTGGCAGGTCTTCTGCCTGCTCCTCACAGCCATTCTGTTCCCTCACTGATCTTCTGATGCTCCACCAAAATGCCAGCTCTTCACTTCACCAAGACATTCCTTTCCCCCTCTTCCTCTTCTCTGAACCCAGCTGTCCTGATCTCCCTCCATCCCACACCTCTTGGCGATGGTTGCCTAGCACCTGTTGCCTGGACTCTCCCTCCAATATCAGTCACACAACCCTCACATTCTCCCCCCGCCCCACATCTCTTTATTGTCAGTTTAAATTTCTTTAACCAGGATTTGTGTTGCTTTTTGTTCTCCCCATTTGGGCAGGACTTCCAGTTCCTGACGGAAGCCTTCTTACCTTTTATAGCTTCCTTGATTCTACTCTTTAGCCATGCTGGCATCCTCCTGCACTTTAGTGACATCTTTCCTACTTGGTGTATATGTTCTACTGTAGCTGAGTTTCTGTCATAGTGGTTTAAATAACCTCCAAAGTCAAGAGAGATTTGGCCCTCTTGACTTTCCCTCTCATGCTTCATTTTTACCAGTCCTCTCAGGAGTGATTGATCTGATCATATCCAGTGCAGAAAGACAGCAAAATTACCCACTCCCTCGCTGACTGAAATGAGGCAACGCCAGTATAATGAATCACACAGAGAGGCAGCAGGCATCCTCCTCTGTGGATGGGTACTTCAGGCTCACAAAAGCCTTTAATTATTTAAAGGTACACTAACAGTTCTTTCACAGCACACAGTTGGGAAATGCCTGCCTCAGGCCTTGTGCTGACCTATTTGTAGGTGGGGTGGGGAAACAATGTGAAATTGTACTACTCCAGTAAAGCGATTCTTTCTGTTACTTAAAGGTGGTTCTCTGGGAGTTAATTCAACCAAGGAGCATATTTTTCACCTGTGATTATTCTTGTCCCAGATAACTAGTTCAATTTGTGTCCCTTAGCCTAGCAGAGACACAGATTACATATATACATAAGTGGCACCAAAGAGGTGGCGGAGGGAGAGAAGAGCATCCTCCTTTGCTCCCCCTACCTGCACCCCACCTCGTTGCTGGACTCATTGCCTAATTGTACACTAGAAATTACAATAAGGCTGTAATCTTAAGCAGAACAATTTGAAAGTAAGTGTAATCAAAATCAAATGGATTTTCTTCAGAGAAAATATATTTGGAATGGGAGCATTAACATGAAATACACCACCACTTCTTTTTCAGAAATTGGGGGAAGGTTCAGCACTGCTGAAACATACTTCTGTCTCTTATGTGCCACTTCTCCTATTTTATTCCAATGCCACCACTGCATTTATGGTGTTAATATGTAACCTGAATGCTGACTCATGTGTTTCTAAGGATATCTAGGTCTGCATGAAATGCTTCATTCATTTCATTGCATTTTTGATGTTACATACTGCTTTTCTACATTGCTGTACTCAAGATGGTTGACAGCCCACTGAACCCTTAGGAACATGTGCCTTCAATCCCTAGGGCAGACTGTTTTGAAATAAAAACAAACCAAGTTTTATCTTACCACCTAAAGTCGTTCTGTTAGCGCTGCTGCCTTTCCAATTGACTTCTGTTCCTTGATGTGCAGATATTGAGAAGGAGATAATGCTTATCTCCATACCATGAAAAGTTTCATTTCCTGATTTCTGTAGATCACCTGTGATTAACGCGAGGGACAGTTCTTGGCTGCAGGAGCTCCTGGGAAACTGCCTTTCATGGGCCCCCTCCAACCTGCATGAGCCCCAAGAGAGCCACTCTGCCCCCCCCACACACACACACAAAGGCTATGAGCAAAGAGATGGTCTCAGGGCTCAACAGCTCACCCTTCTGAAGGTTCTGGGCCCTCAGCAGCTGACCCATGATGCCAACTCTTTCACTGGATGTGGTTAAAGGTACAAAAAAGCACACCAGACCATTATTTCCTGCTCAGTTGGCAACTCTGCAGGGGAAATCCTGGGAGGCTTGGTTGGCCATTACAGCAGCTGTAACGGCCAAGAGCAACACTTGAGGAGTCCATATTTATGATGCCATAGCATTAGTGGTTTTACGGACATCACTCCTCCCCAAACCTGAACCAAGGAGGAAGTCCCCGGTACTTCTAGTGCATCTAAAGCCAAATACAAGGTGGAAAGTTGCACCTTATGCTCTCTGCAGAATGTGCCCACGTCTCAGAACAGAACAGAACCCCTTACACATGAGGAGGAGGAGGAAGAGGAAAGCTCAAATAGCAGCCTCTCTTAAATCCTGTGGATGGAGGTCACAATCCTGTAATAACTCACAGTTGGTGATCACACCTGTAGCCTTGTTCAATGCGGATTTGATGACATGTAATGGATAACCTCTTGGATGGAAGTGACCTAGAAAACAATTGTGCAGAAAACTATACTGTTCTCCCTCTCTGCAATTCTGCTAGAAACACAGACAATGTCCTACTGATAAATTCCTCTTGATGTGTACTGGATGATGGCTATCACAATAAAAGTATAGGGTTCCTAGTATGATGTCTGAACCTGCCAAAACATAAATGTCCTCCCACCACCACCTCTGAGTTTCATGGCCACAAATAGCAAGAGAGATTTGTAGAAGTGTTGCTAATCGTAACTATTAATGTAGGTCATAAGTCTGGTCTGAGGGATAATTTTTTAATGTCTAGTCTGTGCATGTCTGTACTCTTATTGCACAAGCCTCTGTTATGTGCTGGAAAAATCCTTTTATTTCTTCATATTGTATGTTGATATAAAATTGCAAATAAAAGACATTGAAAGTATAGAATTCCTTTGTGTTAAGTTGCCATACACCCTGACTTCATACACAATAGTACTTTGAAACAGGATGGAATCTGTTATGAAGGCTGTGTTGGATGCCGCAATTCCAAAGAATGGAGCACAGAATGTGGCTGCAGGTACAGAATAGACCAACGTTCCCGAGACTCTCAGCTTTCCATTTAAATGGCTGCAAAGCTGTGGATGGGTAATGCCTACTGAACGCTCAGAAGCCATGCAGGGCTGAATAAAGGTTTTCAGTAATATTCAGGTGGGTCAGTAGACTCAATAAAATACACAAAGCAGCAATCATCACAGCATTATGAAGAGGGGATATTATGTAAATTTGTTTTGCATATTTTATATAGGGCACAGAATCCAGCTTTTATTTTTTTAGTGCAGAGTTTTATATACAATTCTGTACAGAAACATGAACCAGATAGAATATATTCATGCATTATGGTGTCCAGATTTCTCCCAGCATGATTTGTTTGGATTCCATGTAGGCTTTTATCCCTGCAACCACAAGGTCTAGAAACTTCCCTTTAAAGTGAACCTTCAAAAAACAAGCCTATGAAATCCTCAAGCACCTGAATTCTGTCCTATGAACTGAAATTATTCTAGAAAGCCCAGATTTTGAGTGACTATCTAAAACCTTGGATCCTAAATTGGACAGTAGCACTTAAGATTTGGATGAATATTTAGTGTGTCTCTATGGGAGGAAAGAGTTTTAGTTTTTGACGACTCTTGGGACAATTAAGAAACCGAGGGGAAATGATCCAGAGAATGGTGAACACAGGAAGCTGCCTTATCCCGAGTCAGACTATTGGTCCATCTAGTACTGTGTTTACTTCGACTGGCAGCAACTCTCCACAGCCTCAGTGAGAGGTCTCAACCAACCCTAGTGGATAATGTACTTCTGATTGCAGTTAAGCAGGCCTGGCCCTATAGGCTGCCTTGATGCTATGAGTGAGTAATAAGCAGTACAGTGTTGAGCAGTGGTGGCAGAAAAGGTGCCTGCCCTTTCTAGGGACAGAAATCCAAGCATCTAGGATTACATATGTGAACAGGCTGGGCTGTAATAGAGCCAACAGGTTCAAAGAACCTGCCATGCCCTGCGTCAGGGAGCAACTGGCCCAGCTCTGCTCCTCCTCCGCCCATCAGCCAGTAGCCCCAATGGAAGGAGGATGGAGTTCACATGCACACATCGCCAGCAGGGGGGGGAAGCATGGTGAGGTCAGCCACTGGCATAGTGAACATGATGGGCCCACTCTCCTCTTCCTAAGCCCCTGCATAGAAATAAAACAAACTGAGGGGAAAGCGTTGGAATGCTTCTCAAACGTCTCCTACTCAAGCTCCATTGACACAAATAGCTTCCCAAATGGATTGCCAGCCTTCCAAAGCTTTCACTTGTGTCAACAGAGCGTGTGCAAACCCCTTTTGCTGCAGTATGCCTCATACTTCTATATACAGCGGTTTGCGCCCAGCCAGTTACTTTTGTGTGAGGGAAGGAGAGTCCTGCAATCCTGACTTGGTCAATTCAGTGGCCAAACTACTCCCTTGAAATCCGACAAAGCTAAAAGCTATGCTCCAAGCCTACTTCAGGAATTAATCTGCCTGCCAGTACTTAAACCCAGCTCATTTTTTATGAAGAGGTTACCTCCACTTCCCTTTCCCCTTTCATCCTGTTTTCACATCAGTCATTGGGGGTAATTTTCCTTTCTTCTGCATTTCACCTGCTTGTCACCCTGCAGCCAGGAGATTTATATTTTAAAAAATAAAGAAATCAATGTGTTGCTATGGAGACAAACTTTCATCCAGTATGCTGCTCTAATTTTCCCAACAAGCTTGGTGCGAGAGAGAGAACATGAAGATGAAAATGTGTGATGTATATGTCCCTCTTTGCTTTGGCTGACCATCCAAAAATCTTCAGTTGGGCAGCTCTTCCAGTGACTTCTATGCAAGGCTCTAACAAAGTTAGCAAGAGCCATTTTCAATCAGTGAATCGAGAAATTGATATGAAAGTTCTGGATTCAAGTCTTATCCCAAAACCAACTTGGGCAAGGGACACAGAGTTGGCTCATTTAGGACAGGAGTAATTAGAACACCAACATTAACCAGGTGGATGTCAGGAGACGAAGACCTTCACAGGTACAAGGATCTAATTGGATACCATAGGGTGGAAAGCAAACAATGGCCTTCGAAGATACTTTTAGGAGCTACACAGTTTTTCTAAGTGGCACCTAAATGGTCCTCCTAGTCCACCTCATGCAAAACAAAGTTCTATTTTAGTGTAAATGCGAGAGTAGAAATTACCCAAGAGGCAAAAAACCCCTATGTACTGCATTATTTGACCGATTTCGGTTAATGAAAAAGGCACACAGACTTTTGAGTTCTGTGAAGCCTTGCTAAATTCAAGGAGCTGGCAGATGTGTTAATCTATTTAATACAGGTTCTGGGCTACAATACCAGGAAAAAGCAGAAACCCTGGAAGTCACAGAACACATGCAAAACAAATTCTTCCTCCACATCACTTGAGCAAAAACAGAAACATGCACAAATTGAAAGGCTAATTTTGCCAACCATTCAACTCCTTGGAAAATTGAGTTTTAAACCACTGAAGGCGCCAGAGGGGCTCCAATGGGTGCATTAGGTCCTTAATTGCTTGTGTTCCCCCCTTATTTGTTGCACTGTTGCCTGGATTATGTGGGCCACTGGATGCGAGAAGTGGCTGGGGCTCTAAACTTGGGTTTGTTACTTCCTGCTTTATTCAGTTCTCAACAATCCAAGTCTTACTCCCAAAACGCAAGCACTCAGAAGTTAAATGTTTAGTGGCAGTGGTCAATTTAATGTGTCAAAATTTTATATTTTAAAATTTAGATCTTGAAATGCAGATTTGTTTGTAAATTTGAAATAAGAATGTATTTCCACCCCCCACCTCAAAATTAGTTGAAGCATTTATTCTAAGAGTCAGAATTCATAGGACTAGTGAGAGGGCTTCTCCCCTTATTCCACCACATTGGAGAATGTATTTTATATGGGGGGGGGGTTTAAATAAAAAAAAATCCATGTTTTACAAAGCTGATTGAGGTCTGGCCACATTAAATCATAGGGTTTAGAACCCCCAAAGTCTTCCCAATAACAAGCCATCCAAATACCTGGACACAGGCCCGTGTCAGAACTTCCATTAGGCTGGTGCAGCAGTGTCCTGTACAACAGGAATCCAAAGAAATTTTGTTTCCAGGGCTATGCTAAAGATACTGCTACACCAGCACCTGATAAGGTGCCGATCTGAGGCCTTCCCATCACCCCCAAAGCTGCCAAGTATGTAGACTTAGGGAAGTGGAAGGGGGCAGCTGCAGTGGTGGTGATGAATGGTTCTAATCTAGAGCAAACCAGCTGTGAATCTGCCACAAGTTCAGTGGGCTTGCAATGCTTCCTGCTTGGGCTTGGGGGCAGAGAGGGAATGCTTGTCTGCTGTAGCGAAACACACCACCATCACTACTCAGTGACCCAGTATGAGGCAATAACCTCTGCAGTGTTGGTTGCTACCTGTTGGCTCATGTGTCCAATTTCTTCTAGTTCCTCCTGAATCCCAGTTACACTATTTGACAAAACATGACCAGTCCCAGGCATGTGACCATCCTAAAAAGGGCCCTCTTACCTTTCATTCTCCAGTGAGTTGGTCATTGACAAGTGGGACAAACTGCTCATTTATTCAATTGATAGCTTCAGCCTTGCCTGTTCAAAACACTATGGTGAGAAGTCCCATAGGACAACACTTAGACTCAATTTTTTGCTTCTCCTTTGCACCAGAACTCTTCCCATCAATTTTTATTTTTATTTTAGCATCAGCCTGCACAGTTTGTAACCCATCAAGCTGAACGTAACCCAGCAGTCCGGTATGGTGGTCCAACAGTTTCAATCAACCCTGTTTTTGCAGCCTGCTCCATGGTGTAAAAAGGGCGAAGGGGTTGTTAAGCATCTAGCAGACCACAGCTCACGGGGGAGGGCCTCCATTGCACTTGATGGGTCACAGGTCATACAGGCATGCACTAAAAACTTGAGAAGTCCTATTCACAACAGAGTTCCATCTTATGTAGAAAGCTTTCAGAAGGAATATCAAAGACAGACATGTACCATCAAGCAATAAGAAAAAAAGCTCAACACTCTGGTGGTATTTCATTGGCGAGGGCTTTTTTTAATTTCTTCTTGCATAAGAGAACTGGAACACACTCTCTCTATACATATATATATACACACACAAAGCTTGCTTGCATCCGACCAAAGCAGTTAACTTGGTGGGAATCTTATTGATTTTACTAAACAAAGCAATGCAGCATAACTGAAAGAGTGACTTTACAATTTTAAAACCACAAATGGATCATGTCCTGCCTCTTCAGGAAACAAAAACAAAAACCTGGAACTCTAATAGCCCTCCCTTGGGATGGCACTTCAACATCAAGAACCACACACAGGAATGGTCAACACACAGTTTATCCTAAGGTAATTTTACTTGTACAAACTTTGAGGGTGGGGAGAGCTGCATGGGAAGGGTACCGATAGTTAACCTCTTTTGCTTGTCTTAAAAAAGGCATCTTCAAGTTTTAAGTCGAAGCATATTGGAAGCCAACAGCAGGTTAAAAACCAGACCTCTGGATCCAGAGTCCTGGGTGTGCTCCGATACGCTAAATTCTTGTTCAAGGCGACCTTAACCATTCACTTCCACAGAGAGGGCAGGGCCACCTACGCATCCCTTTGCATGCACACATAAAAGGTCCCCTCTGCGGAAGTAAACACAAGAGCCCTGTGGGCAGTGGGCTCCGTGTATGCATTGTCACGGCTCTGTATGTTTTTTGAATTATAATAGCTTTAATCTGCCAGGCGATGCTGAAGGACGGCTCTTGTTACATATCCAAGAGCAATTTAGCAGTGATTGGCCAGTTAGAAAACTGAATACCCCTGAATTCTGGGCAACCAAGCTGTGGAGTGGGGGTTGTAATTACTTTTTAACCTAAACACAGATGGACACTGGCAGAACAAATTTTCATTCTATCTAAAACACCAAGAGCTACATTTTGCCATCAGCAGAGCGGAGGCCTGTAATAAATAACTCTATTATAAGTTGGATGTGGAATGAAAGCGTTGAAGTATGACCCTGTAGCACAGACGCTGTCTCCTGAACTGGAGGAATCGTCAATATCAAACTCAAGCGGCTGTGGATTTATTTTTTCTTTAAGACCTCCTCCTTGCTGTGCCCTATGAAAGATGCTAGTGTCTCTTCATTTCGATTGTGTTTTCAGCCTTGGCTAACCATGCATCTCTACAGCTGGGGAAAAACATTGTGTCAAGGTGCCAAGGAAGGTACTGAGATATGAAATTAGGGGAGGTTTTTTATATAAAAAATAAAAATTAAAAAAAGCTAGATATGAAGTTTGTTCAGGGATAGAGAGCACACAGAGGGTTGGAAAAAAGGTTCTCTTGTTCCTTTGTCCCGCCACCCTTTCCTTTCCAAGCGTGTTGCCAAGGCACTTTCACTCCGTACGTAGGATGATATGGATCCCTGAATCTGTGAATACTGGACCACTCATCTCACCAGTCCTCAGCGCAAATGAGGCATCTTCAAAAGGTTTTTGCATTTGACCTGCCAGATGGAAGAGATTTCAATTAAAAGTTAGTTCAAGAGCATCTTGGACCAAGCCACGGACACACACATTAAGAGCTAGCAGACCTGGCCCTCACTGGTTCCTCAAGACACCAAGAGTAACATAAGAAAAGAGTCAGATACATGGTTACTTATTGCAAAGTTATCAATCAGCTAGACACCAAAAACATGGATAAAGAGGTCCATGGAACGGGATTCTGAATATTTATAGCACAAAGTAGAGTCTGCTTTGGCTCTGCTCATCCCATGGAGGAAAAATACCCCTACATTTTCCCCGTAGAATGAGTGCAAACATTATGACAAACTGGATAATAATCAGGAAGGACAATTCTTCCTCAGTGTTTTGCATGCTCTTGCTCAGCAAATCTCCAGCTGTACCATTCTACAACACCAGACAACATTTTCTCTCTGCAGTCACCACTTAATGCTCCAAAGACCATTTCAATCACCTGAGATAGAAAATCTGGCCCCTTTCTCCTCCAAGCACATGCCAGTCCTCCGTTTCTCCACCTCAAATGCCCTCCCCCTGCACAGAAGGAAATAAAGCGTGCGACACTGTATGTTTCCAGCACAGTTCAAACATTTATGAGGCATGAAGGCAATGTTAAAAACCTAGACAGGGTGTGCATTTTAACACTCTGGCTTCTAAATTGAGCACTCCTAGTTTAAAACAATGGAATTCTGGATCCTTGAACCACACGTGTCAGTTTACTTTGCCACCTAATCCATTCTTGCTACTCATTGGTCAGACTAAGTTTACAAAGGAAGTAGTAGTAAGTAGCCGAATGGACTGTATCACTTCAGTCAACAGGTTGCGGATTCCGCTTTTGAGCATTCCCCTAGGGTCCCCACCGCCACACACACTTTTTGGTGTGTGTGTTTCCCCCCCCCCAAAAAAACACAAGCCACCTCCCTACAAGTAGAAAGCAGAATTCTAGCCCAGCCCACTTCTTGCCGTGCTTTTTTCTAGTTACAAGGTGTTTTTTTTCAAGAGCAAAAAAATGTGCCCCCCAAGCCTGCATTTAGAAGTGGTACCGTCCATTCTACCATCTCTTTCTGCTGCACGTGTAGAGCAGGTCTCAGTTGCTGACCTATCCCACAACTGCTTTGCTTGCCTAATATCAACAAGAAATCCGACAAGCAGAATGCAACATTTCTTCATTCCATACAGCTAACACCTTGTAGACTAAGTGGCAAGCAGTGGTGACAACATGCAACATCCAACATCTGCTGGACACATGGAGTGGGAAACTCATTCTGCTCTAGCTCCCCTGGCAGGCTGATGATTTGGCCCTAGCCATGACTGCCCTTGATCAAAGTCCATGGGAAAACTGTCTTGGGGTTAGTGGCCTGCCTGACACTCCTTTCGGTGCCTGGGTCTCAATGGCCCCCATCCAGACAGCAGCAAAAGAAAACAGGAATAGGTTACTGACAGGGTGATTAACAGTATTACTGAATGCATCAGACACAGCTATCACTCACAGCACCTTCCGTTTACAACTCTGCTTCTCCTTGCCCTGCCCCTTTGGCAAGCTTTTCTTAAAGCCAGTGTGCCTGCCCCAGATCTAATCAAACCTCCAACCTGCTCTCTCTCACCCAGTTTCTGGACTCATGGCCCTGTTCTATAGATGCTACTCCTTCCTCAGCCAGTCCTGGAAGCAGAGGATTTGTTCTGCAAGGACAGACAGACCTAAGGAACACGTGGGAAAAGGAAACTGCGGCAGCAGAGCAGAGCACAAATGGTATATGCATCCAATTTAAGGAGGTCCACGAGTCTGCAGCTCCCAGCTTAAAATAATGAGGCTCTTGACTATTGCAAAAGGGCACCACCTCCACAGGAGACTCATGCGCCAGGAGTCAGGAGTCGAGGAGGAACAAGCAAGGAGGCAGCTCTGCCTCCTGCACTCCACATCAATGGTCTTTGCAGGTACTTGCTGCCTCGAGATGCCTGCCATGGCATGGATCAGCCTGGAAAGACCAAGTAAATCTCATGGAAGTTTATGACCCTTGTCTACAGGCTGCAAGCCACTGCTGTAGGAGATGAGTGCAGAAAGCTTAAAAACAACATGATGGATTAATTTCCGACAATATATCCCTGCTCTCCATCCACAAACCCCCCTGCCCCCCCTACGCCATTTTGGTGATATATTAATTGCAGATGCATTGTGCGCCTGAGGAGACTGGGCAGAATTTCTGTGTTTTATTTTAAGTTTTAAATCAATCTGCACTTTTCCGACTGCATCTCTCCACTTCCTCTCCCAGGATTAGTCACAATGGCTTTGGCCCATTTCCCACAAGCCTTGACTGAAAAAAATGACATTGATACATACCACAGAATAGGAGTTCTATTTTTGTTTTAGCTTTGGGGGCAGGCAGCACTCAAACTATGAACACATTTTGCCTCCCCCCACACCAATATATGGGAGTGTGGAATATCAGTTCAGTCCCCCAGTGTCTGAATCCAGCTCCATTTGTTCCATGTGGGCTCACCCAAGAGTAGACATCAGCAGTTGGTCTATACAATTGTGCTAACCCAATACCACACCCCAAGTTAGAATGATGCTGTGGATTAAACACTGGATGTGGATTAGGGAAACAAGAATTTGTGCCCTTGCTCAGTCATGAAAGTTGCCATGGTCTTGGGGCCATGGCTTTGCATAGATCTATGGTGGGACCATGTTGGACACCTCATCTAAAAAAAAGACAAAAAGGGACTTCAAAAACTATCAAGGGCAGTGGAACAGCTTCCTTCTGAAGAAAAGGCAAAGCATTGGGGTCTTTTTAGTTTAGAGAAAAGACTAGTAAGGGAGCAGGCATGATGGAGGTTTACAAAGTTATGGGTGAGTAGAGGGAAATTTTCTTCCCTTTCCCCTAAAGCTACAGCTTTCTTCTGCTACTATTTCACTCAGCACAGATCTCAAGGAATTCATAAGACATGGCAATGACCACTAGATAACATGGCTTTAAAAAGGAGACTGGATAAGTTTATAGAGCAGAGGTCCAGGGTAGACCAATTTGAATCAATCCCATTTAAATTGCTGCCAAAAAAAGTTCGACTCACTAATGATTTATCTCTCTTTTTATGGTGATTTATACTGTCTCACATTTTGTTATTGAGCTTGTAATTAATTGTAATTAAGTTTCTCATTTTGTAATTCACATACGTGGAACAAATATGGATATTAATGGGTTGCCATAAACAAAATATATTAGTTTGCACTGAGTGGATGGATTTCTTTGTACACATGCACTAAGCAAGGTAACTTAACTGAAGACTTGGGCTGCAATCCTCTGCATGCTTAGCTGGACGCAAATCCCATGGAATACAATGGGACTTACTTCCAAGTACACATGCATAGGAATGTGCAAGTGCCTGGAACTTTCCAAAAGTAACTACATGTAGTTACATGCCAAAAACAGCATTTCTCAATGAAAAATATCCAGGCCATTTGGTAAACTCCAGCATTCATAATCTGATAAATGAACACATTACTATCCTCTCTAATAAAACGCTTGGTGTCCGTCCGTGGACGGACACCAAGCGTGTGTCCGTGCCTCCCTGCCCTGTTCTGCGCCTGCGCAAAGCGCAGGCCCAGAACAGGGCAAGGGAGACACGCTCGCCGGTACCCGGCAGCCATCTTGGGCAGCCAGAAGCGGCCGCCCCGAAGAAGCCGGAAAACCGGCGCCGGGGTAAACTGAGCGAGGCAGCGGCAGAGCCGCTGGCAGAGCCGCTGCCTCGGCCAAAAGAGACGGAGGCCGGGGGCAGAGCAGAGGCCACTTAAATATTTTTTAAAAGGCACCCGCAGCCGACGCCGCCGACCCTCCCTCCCAGCTGACCCCCCCCCCATTAAGGGCCAAATCGGCCCAGCCACTTGCCCCCGCAGCTTCCGCCGCCGACCAACCGGCCGCCCACCCAGCTGCCGATACCTCCTTACCGCCAGCACACGTCCTCTGCTTGATCCGCTGATCAATTAACAGAAGGAGAGAGGTGCTTGCATGCAGAGCTCTACTCTCTTTAAAGTCTCTTCCCGAACTGGCGCTTTGCGTCCTTGCTGCCCAAACCGCCAGTTCGGGAAGAGACTTTAAAGAGAGTAGAGCTCTGCATGCGAGCACCTCTCTCCTTCTGTTAATTGATCAGCGCATCAAGCGGAGGACGTGTGCCGGCGGTAAGGAGGTATTGGCAGCTGGGTGGGCGGCCGGTTGGTCGGCGGCGGAAGCTGCGGGGGCAAGTGGCTGGGCCAATTTGGCCCTTAATGGGGGGGGTCAGCTGGGAGGGAGGGAGGGAGGGAGGGGGAATAGCAGCGGGGGGACAGGAGAGCCGTTACTAGGGCCCGTTGTTCAACGGGCCAAAATTCACTAGTGTTCATAACATAAGCACAGAAGATCAACTTGGTAGCCTTAGGAACAAACTAGACACAATATCCATCATCCCACCCCACTTTTTAAAAAAGCAGTCCCAGGGCTCCGGCAATTCAGATTGGGACTGCAGAATGGAAGGAAGGGGTGTTTTTTTTTAACCCTTTGATACGTTTGCAGCCCCAATCCAGTCATAAGACCCCACAGCTATTTGCTCTGGGAGGAAAATTCCCACAGGCACCAACTGATCCAGTAGGTGGATCATACCTACATACATATTTGCAATGCCTAACCGCAAAAGTCACGTGTTTCTCCATTGTTTATTCTTGTGCACAAAACAGCAGTCTCCAATTCAGTGCCTTTGACAGGGTGTCAGGGATTCAGTTTAAGAGATTAGAGTTATCAACTTCGACATGTTTGTTTATAAGTGTAGATTTTATTTTAAAAACGCATTTGAATGCACTATAGTTGAAACATAAAAACATCTGATATAAGCACATTGTTTTCCATTGTAGTTTTGGAAAACAAAGCTACAATGGAAAAAACATCATCAGTCATGATATCTAACTGGACCATCTTCAAAGAAAGGGTACTGCTTGCTGCATTTCTGTTACTGGGGGAAGGCCTTCTTGTGTGCTTCCCAGAGGCAACCGGCTGCCTGCTTTTGGAAACTGGATGATGGACTGGATAGATGGCTGATATAATCCATCAAGGCTGCTCTTGTGTTTTATTTCTCTCTCAACCTAGCTTATCTTGCAAGGTTGTTGTAAGGAATAAAATGGAATAACCTCATGTACACTGCCTTAAGCCACCTAATGGTGCAGTGGGGAAATAATTCACCTAGAGAGCCAGAGGTTGCCAGTTCGAATCCCTGCTGCTATGTTTTACAGACTATGGGAAACACCTATATCGAGCAGCAGCAATATAGGAAGATGCTGAAAGGCATCATCTCATATTGCGCAGGAGGAGGCAATGGCAAACCCCTCCTGTATTCTACCAAAGAAAAGCACAGGGCTCTGTGGGTGCCAGGAGTTGACACTGACTCAACTGTGCAACTTTACCCTGCCTTAAGCAGCTTGAAAGAAAGGGGAGATCTCAATATAATAAAACTATTGTAGGGATGAAATGTTTAGCCTAATTGGTTGGATTCATCTATGAAAAGTATCCCACTTAAACTGAGCAACACATTTTCTACAAAGAACTTTAGTACAAACAGATTGTGGCCACCGTCTCAGAAGAACCAGTATGCTCCCCCTGCCCTGCCAAAAAAATCATGCAAATATATGAAGATTTACAACTCATACAACTGACTAGGAGTCTTCAACTTGGAATACAGCCCTATTTTAAGTAGTAGGGCTTCTCAAAGGAACTTACAGTTAACACCCCCAAATCAATGGGTTGGTTTTGGGGTTTTTTTTAAGAGTCTGCAGTCATAAAACAGGGGATACCAACACTACAAGAGCATATATATTTATTATTTATTTATTTTATTTAAAATATGTCTATACCGCCCAAAACATGCGTCTCTGGGCAGCTTAGAGTAAGCTGCCCCCTTTGCTATGGGTCCCCAAAAGATGCCTTAAAAAACTGCTGCTCCAAACAAGATTCTCTGCACTGTCATGAAGTCACAATTCCCAAGATTCTCTGAAGGAAGCCATGGCAGTTGCAGCAATTTACATTGTGACATTGATGTGCCTTCCAAAGTCCATCTGTGTTCTCATTCTTAGAGAAACTGGCAGCTGCTGCTAAGGATTCCCAGGAATTGTTTTTGGTTCATCCTCCTGTATTTGAAGCACATCTTATATCCTCTCATGATCTGACGAATGCTGGGAAAATACAAGTCTGATTGGCAACAGATTTATTGAAGCACTAGACTTCAGGGTTTCAAGTGAGTGGGTTATAGGGTCCTCGACTGTTGTAGACCCAGTTAACAGGCTGGAAATGCATAGGGGGAAATGGTATGCCAGAGCTGGCAAGGAGAATTAGTGTATATACAGGAGATGAGAAAATTGAGTCAAAGTGCTCAGGGGGAAGGGACAGATATTCCCCATGAGGTTTGTAGTGTGGGTATATATATACATCCATGTGCAGAAGTTCTTTAGTTTTTATAACTCTCAGTTTTTAGCTTTTAAACTAATTTTTAATTTGAAACTTAATACTGATTGTGGTTTCTAGCCTGATTTTCAACTTGTTTACTTAATCTGGTTAATTTTATTACTTTTATTTTACATTGTATCTACTTTATTGTTGGGAACTGCCCCGAGCAGTAGTGTACTGGAGGGATGGGGTATAAATATTTTAAATAAATAAAATCTATGGGGGAGACCCCCTTTTAGAGGAATGGGGGAGGGAGAGACCATTTCATAACATAAAACACACAATGCCTGAAACTCTAGCAGTACATGTTTCTCTGTCTTCCTTTTCTGAGTTGGATGATTGGGTTTTAGACAAATTTCACCCTCAAATCAGGAGGACTTTATTTCAGGATGTGGAAAACACAACTTTCATCTCCCTGCCTGGGTTTCAAAATTGCTGAAGAGGAAGTGTCAATTACTTGGGGATTTTTGAAGAAGATAAATTGCAACATTCGAGCTGCTTTGCCTCTAAATGTAACCAGGATTCATAGTTCTAATAAATTACGCTTTTCAACCCACCAAAAAATGAGTGCAGAGAAAAAGCCGGAGACAGAACGTGGTGGTGCTGTGTCAGAAGAGCAGAGCAGCTGCTTGTGCTGCGTGTGTGCCACCTAGTGGAGAGAGAGAGTTCAGCAGCTTTGCATTACTGGCCCATCTCAACCATCTCCTTCCCTAAGTCACCCAGGATCACAGCTGAGCTGACAGTTTCTAAATGAGACCAAACTACCAATCACTGGCAGCACAAGATTAATGGCCGTTTCATTACTTCCCAATCCATAGAGTGCCAATATTAGCACCATCCTTTAAAACAAAAAAAGAGGAAATATTTGACTGAGGAAGAAATTGCTGCCAGTGATAGCAGGGGAGCGCTCTCCATGGAAATGAAGACAAAGAGCAATTAAAGCAGCGCCTCCATGCAAATCAAGATCTAAATTCCCCATGACATGCAAGCTGAAGCGAGATAAAGTTAGCAACCCTCTCTGCTGAGGCTGAACAATCCTTGCTACTCATGAGTAGTCAGGTCTTTTATTATTTCAAGTGGGAATTGCATCTTTGGAGATGTCCAAGAAGCGTTACAGCTATGCTAAGCTACCCGTGAGTCAAGTCCCTTATTCCCTATCCTGCAAATTGATATTAGGTACCAGCACCAATGCAGATCTGCTTATTCCAAGCAAGAGCTGCAGAAATCAGAGGGCTCTATTCTGAAACTATATGTGAAGGCTACAGATTCCATAATGGAGCTGGAAAAGCCTGAACACTCTTCTAGGTCCCAGAGCATTTCCTATGAAACACCAGAAGCACGCTTGGGATTAGAGATCTCAGTTTCCCATGCCCCTCTCAGGGAAGATCAGCACATCCCCACCCCGTGTCTACTCTTCACTGCACATATGCACCCACACACATGCCCCTCCACTGGGAAGTAATGCAACATGGCAATGTGCAGTCAAGTCAGGAGAGGGTGCAGGTTGAAGAGATGTCTTTAGACCTCAGCATGCTCCTTGATATCACTGGGAGTGTACCTAGGCCTAGAGAAGCCCTACCCACCCAGAATTGGCCTATTAAAATATTTAGATGGCTCCCAAATTAACCTGGTTCAGTTCCAAATTGGGTGCACTGAGTTATCCCCCCATCACGATTCTAAAACAGGTAATTAAAATCTCTAAGCTTGCCTGATAAGAGGCTCACAATCCGAGGCTACTTTAATATTCCATAGCCTACAGAAGAAGAGAGTCTGTTTTCTTGGAGAATCACATTCCAAACGACAAACAGACAATTGCTCCAGAGCCCAATGGTCAAACTGCAGCTGCTTGCCTGTATGAACAAGGGGACCTAGGTTGGAGGAATGCAGTTTGACTGCAGAGCCAGGAATGATGCAGCCTGATTTCATCATCCCCCCTTCTCTCTCTCTTCTCATAGTTCCAAGGCAGGGGAGGAAACACTAAGGAGCTGACGAGAGAGCAGCTTCTTGAGGGCAGGCAGGTAGAAGATATCCTTCTTTGTCCTATCCGCAACCTAACTGTGTCCATCAGATTCCCAAGGTTTCCTTTTCATAGGTCATTTTTGTGAAAGCAAGCTTCAATGTATGAACACAAAGGCTCCAAGGAGAGGTGTAGTCCAGTGTTAGAGAGAGGGAGGGCTATTCACTCAACAGCTCCCTGGCTCTACCTGTTGATCATAGTTCCAGCTCACCTGCCCAATGTCCTCTCATGGCCTATTCTCCACTTCTGTATTCTGCACCTGCGATGTGAGTGTCAGGAAATGGCATCAGGCATGACACACTGCATCCTGAGGATGTCTGCTTTTTAGTTCGAGCCCTTAGGGCCATCATAAAAAAAACCTGAAAAGGCAAATACTTGTGGAATTCAGAAGCTTTGGGGGAGGTGAGAACTGGCAAACTGGGAGGGATTCAGCGCTCCTGCTCACACTGAGCAGAAGCGGAACAGATGTGTACAATAAGTTAATGTGTGCGATCAGCATCATTTCTATAGGTAGCAGAATTCAGATCCACCTTGGGGAACATGTGGAGTTAGGGGTTCAGAGTCAGACCACTCGTCCACCTACCCCACTACTGTTTACTTCAAGTTGAGCTATTCTCAAAGTCTTGGGGAGGGAGTGGTCTTTCCTAGTCAGGCTAACCAGAATTCCTTTTTACTAGAGATATTGGGAGTGGGGGAGTCCATGGAAAGGACATGCTCCACCACTGAACTACTGCCCCTTGTAAATTTTAAGCATAAGATAATTCCAGACAGGAAGTTATTAGAGAGCTGAGCAAAGCAGTGAAGCCCCATCTATGAGCAACATAAACCCTTATTCACCATCTCTGGATACTACTCTATGTTCCAAGCTTCTCTCTCTAATCCTGGACAAAAGCAATGAGAAAAGGAAGCACCCTGACACACTCAAAGTATCAAGTTTCTGCATTTTCAGGATTAAAAGCCACAGAAATGCAGGACACAATAGTCCTAGCTAGCATTCCTAAGGGTAGGGTTAGATGACCCACAACATCCCTTCCAGGTCTATTAAGCAATGTCAAAGGCTAGGGTGGATGTCTAATACAGAAGGAGGAATAATCTCCATGTCTAATACAGAAGGAGGAATAATCTCCATGAAATCATTAGAGAGCAGGTATCCTTTCACAAAATACACACAGTGGAAGGCAAGTGGAGAGGGAAAGCCAGGCCTCAGCTGGTGCGATACAGCAGAAAGAAAGCTTAATCATATGGAATGAAGCAGAGAAAGGCCTTAAGTTGTAACAGATGGAAAATACCAGTCACTTCTCTGATCCTTTTGGGAACAAGAGTCCCAGCAACACTGCACTCTGCCTACAATGCCCAGAACACAATAAAACTTCTGCATTGCTTTGTTCCAGAGCAAAGACCCCAGAAGGCATGGGCTGAAGTCAGCTAAGGGCCCCTCTTTTGAAACGGGTCCAAACTCTTTCCAATTTCAAGAGCACACAAATGCACAGCAAGATGACAGAGTCTGGAGAAGAGCCTTTGAACCAAGCAAGCATCACAACAGTGTGGTCTCAGAACAACACAGTGTACTGCTCCTTGATTTAGTCACTAAGTAAGACATCACCAAGAAGGAATGGAGGAGAAGGGAGATCACAAACTTGCAATACCCACAGCAGACTGGGTCGATATCCCAAGGTGCCCTTCTTCTGCAAGCAGCCACATCAGAGGGAGCTTCCTGTTGACTTGGCCAAAAATGATATAATGCTTCTGGCACTGGCACCCGAGCATTCCAATACCCTCCTTCCCCTGCCTCTACAGAAGCAGAGAGCCAAAGGAGAAGACAACTGTGACAGCTGTAAAATGCGCAGAGAGCTGAAGAGTGTGGACAGAGCCAAGGTACTGTCTAGGGACAGGAACAAATAGCCATTCCAACAGATGTGAAAAAGGATGCGTGGGAAATGTCTTGTATACCCAGGAGTTATCACCAACCAGGACTGTGTTTGGCAGCGGGGAGGGTTATCTTTAAGGAGCAGGGAGGGTGCACTTACCCCTGCTTCCACTTTTGGTACTACGCTGACTGGGGCAGCAACAAGGTATGCTGCCACCCTGCACCAGCGATTTTGGCAAACAGCGCCGGTGGGAGGGGATAAGGGCATTCTCTCTGCTTCTCTAAAATGATTTTTAAAAACCTGCCGCCAGACCTCCGAACTGGTTCTGTAAAAGGACCACCAAACTGGTTCGTGTACATCCCTACCTCATATTTCAAGTAGGGTAATAAGGAGACTCCTTTCTCAACACCATATGAGATGCACCAACTGGGGGAGCGAGGAGGTCTGCTGCCCAACATCAACTGCCCAGCATCTTCCAGTAATCCTCTCTACCCATGCAGGGTATCCAGTAATCTAGCTATCCATTTAGTTTGGGTTTCAGCACTGAGTTGTCTTCAGCCAATATGTACCTCTTCAAAGGAGAACCCAAAGTTCCCAGGCTTGCCTAGAATGTGAAAAAAGGGACGCTAAAATTCCCTTTTTGATTTATATTTGGGGATTGCCTCCACCAGAGAATCCCAACTGTTTTAGTTTCTTGGTTTAAATTTGTTACATTTGCTGCTCAGGAGGTATTCAGACAGAAGCTTCTCTCATCGAAGGGAAAGACTTCTTGTCAGTCCCTGCATCCTCCCTCGGGAGCGGGAGGAAGAGTACAACCATGTAAAACCCTTGCTTGACTCACCTCTTCCAAAAGTACCCAGGTCTCCTCCTGCCTTGGCTGAGCTGCAGTCGCTGAACTGCGATGCCAGGGATTCAAAATCTTCCTCCCCGGATTTAATTTTCTGAATGTAGCCTGTTGACAAGAGAAGAATTTAGAAGAGTCATGACAACAGAGCCAGGAATCTGAGAGCTCTAGCAGAGACAGATAGTTGGAAGACATTTTAGGTTACACATACACAGGAATTTTGGGTTGTATATGGCTAAAATGGAGACCTAAAAGGCACATGAGCAGTGCTACCCAGGTTAAGGAACCTACGTGGGTAGGGCTAAATGTGTGCTCCGCCGGGATCGAGCCCAATTCCAGCACTGCCCTCATGCTAAGCCCAACTTTTAACCCTGGCCTTTAGCTAGGGTTAAGGGCGCGAGTGTATCCTTAACCCTGATGCTGGGGTCATGTTTCTCCATGGGCTGCATACAGCCAGAGCATACACCGAGCAAGAGCACCCGGCTGAGGGATGATCCCTCAACACACCATGCTTGTGGTGGTGCACTGTGGGATATCCAGAGGCCAGGACGCATTGTCCTGGCCTCTCAAGATCTGTACTGCTCCAAGAAGCATGTGGGAGCATAGTTAGCGTGTTCCCACCAACATGGAAGAATCATCCGGGGCGGCAGGGGGGAGCGAAGTTCGACGTAGCCTTTCCCCTGCCTGCCCACCCTCCCCACCTCCTGGTCGTGTAAACAGCCTTCTAGTTTTCACAGATACAGTAAATCGGTTTCTAGGCTATATCCACTGCCATCATTTATTTCAGTAATTCTATAATGTCTATTGCCCTCGACAGCAGAGGAATGCTATAGGTAAAAGGTGTGTGACTTTACTATAGAAAGTCCGAATATTTTTAAAATTTTATGTTTCATAAAGACAGACAAAATGAATACAACCAGTGTATCCTTTCCAAGAAACACAGAGGTGTTTTTTGCTTTAGATTGTGAGCCCTTTGAGGGACAGGGATCCATTTTATTTATTTCTCTATATAAACTGCTTTGGAAACTTTTGTTGAAAAGCGGTATATAAATATTTGTTGTTGTTGTTGTTGAAGTTCACTATCTTACAGACCAAGTGTCTCTTTGTCAGCTACTCCCTCAGCAGTGAGCTTCCAACTGACTCTACTTCGTAGGCTTCAAGATCCATGGAACTCTCCCTACCAATCCCAGAACCTAGCAACAGTTGCCATGTTTACCTCACTAACCCCTAGACCAGGCAAGATATAAATGCATACACAATTCTTGACCAGTCGGTTATTCATAGGTGCTACTACTTCAGACTGCAGGTAGGGGCTCACATCACTAGTATGGAGAAGCATTCAAGTATCCTCCACATGGGAAGCTTGATATGTGACAGAAATGTTCTAGTCTATTTTCCTCCTCAGCAGTGCTCCCTCTCTAAAATGATTTTTAAAAACCTGCCGCCAGACCAATTTATTTATTTATAATTTATTTCATCTGTGCACAGAATGAGGTGTGCGGTTTTTTTTGCGGTGGGGGGGGGCGTAGTATCAAGGCAGTGTGTGCACATGCACATTCAGAAGGGGGCCTTCCTGATTCAACCTGAGAGGGATCTAAAATTAATTGAGCGGACATAAAAAATGTGTGTCCGCACACACACACACACACACACACACACACACACACACACACACACGCCTTAGAGGGAACACTGCTCCCCAGCCTATCTGGAGGAAGTTGGTTTTGTTTTTTAAACAGAGGAACATTCAATCAAGACTTCTGGTCTTTCTGTAGTTGTACACATGAGAAAAGGCTTACCATCTAAGTGGGAACCTGATCATAGCTGTCAAGTGTACTCCAATCACACCAAGCCCCCTAAAAAAGCATTCATAAATGAACCTTCATAGACCAAGAATGCTTTGTTGACTTTTGTGCTCTGTCACCCAAACCAAGCCTCTGCAATGGGGTGGTCTTTATCTTGGACACAGAGCCGATTAAGTTGTATTACTTTGAAACATGAAGTGAAAAGGAACATTGGTACTCAGCATGGACATTTCTTCGTGCTGGCGTAACGGAGATCACCCATTATGGGTTATCCCCACACACATGGTCCAGAAGGCAGGATTGTGTAAATGAGGAAAACTTTCATAGACCCCTGGTGGGCAGTGCCCTCCAGTTCCCTTGAAAAACTCGAAGCATAAGCAAGCACCACACACAATACAGTAAAAGTCAAACATTAAACAAAGAGGACATGATCAGAAAGACGACAGGGAAGGGCGGAGCAGAGCTACACCTCTAAGGGTAGCCCAAGTGACAGACCAGCAGTATACCCAGAAAAAAACCACAGGAGGGCATGGGTGACCTCCATTTCACCAGCAAAGAAATCTTCAGGGAGCGTACTGACGTTCCTTTCTCTGCTGGTGTGGGTGGTCACCCATCATGGGTAAATACTGCAGCAACAGGGTGGAAACCGATTTCCCCAAGTCTACTGTTGGAGAAGCACCTGCTGAATAACCCTGCGGAAAATGCCATCCTCACTGCTGCAGCAATATCCAGTTTATAGTGCTTCAAGAACATGGATGGAGACTTCCACATGGCTGCCCTGCAAATCTCATCCAGAGGTGCGGTGGTAGAAAAAGCTGCTGAAGTAGCTGATCTCATAAAGTGCACTGTGACCCTGGAAGGAGGTGGCAAACGTTGCAATTCATACACTAAGGTACATGCCTTGACCCAGCGTCCTATAGTGGCGGCAGACACTCTTGCCCATAGTAGGTGGCTGGAATGAGACAGAGTCAGACTTGTGGAAAGCAGCAGAATGTTAGATGCAGATACGTAGTGCCTTCTGAACATCCAGCTTGTGCCACTATTGTTCCTTTGAATGGCTGGGTTGAGGGCTGAACAAGGGAAATATATCTCTTCTGACCTATTGAAAGTGGAATTTACCTTCAGGATGAATGATCAGGTATGAGCCTGAACACATCCTTGGAGAACATCCTTAACAGAGAGGACTTATAGCTCCGAAACCCATCTGGCCAATGTAACAACAACAAGGAAAGCAACTTTATGAGAAAGTAACCTAAGGAAGGCTTCACTCAGAGGTTCAAATGGAGACTGATGAAGAACCCTGAACACTGTGTGCAAATCCCATGTGGGAAAGCAGTGGCACACTGGTGGAGATAGATGTGTGGCACCCCAAGAATGTTTTGCAGTAAAGAGTGTCTAAGCATATTCCCTTGGGAAACATCTGAGCAAGCAAGTGGCTTGCCGTCATAAGGTGTTGGCCTTCAACCCCATGGAGAGACCTTCCTGGAGAAAAGTCAACAGCTCTTTCAGTTTACATGCATGGACTTGCAAGGAGCAGCGAAATGCTGATATGATAAAAGTCTTCCACCTAAGTGATAGAAACAGAGTTAGTAGAGGGTTTATGAGAAGCCAGAATGGTGTAGACTTCAGGCGACAGACCCTGGAGGCTCAGGCCATCCCTCTCAGCCTCCAGGCAGTCAATTTTATCCATGTTGGGTCTAGGTGAAATATCAATCCTCGAGACAGGAGATCTACCCTCTGCCGGAGGAACAGTGGGCCTTTCACAGTCATGACCATGACATCCAAGAACCAAGGCCTCCTGGGCCAAAAGAGAGCAATCAAGATTGCCCTTGTTACCTGCAATTTCCTGAGGCATCTGATTAGGAGTGGAACTGGAGGAAAGATGTAGAGAAGTGAAGGTGGCCAAGGCACGGACAGTGCATCCGATGCCTCTGCCCCTCATTCTGGAATTCAAGAGAATAGCAGCAGTTTTGTATTGGTGGGTGACGCAAACAGGTCCACGTGGTTACCCCAGAAGCTGCATTATCCAACAGAATACCACCGGATGAAGACTCCATTCTGCCAGATGAACTAATCTGCCTGAACGTTTGTAGTCCTTCTGACGTGGTGTGCCACTATCGATCCCAGATTTGCTTCCACCCACTGGAGCGGCTCTGAAGTTGGACATAGAGACCAAGATCTTATCCCTCACTGACATTTTATGTGGTCATGTTGTCCATGTGGATCATGACGTGGGAATCCCTGACAATGTCCTGAAATACAAGTAGGTCCGGGTGCACTGCCCTCCATTCTAGCCAATTTATACTGTGGCATTGTCAGTTGGCATCCACCTGCCCTGAGTGTGGAATTAGAGGCAGTGGGCTCCACAACCAGAGAGGATCACATCCATGGTCACCCTGATGCGGCTTGTCTCTGTGAACAGTTTGCCCCTGGACATGTTCACTGGTAGAATCCACCAACTGAAGGAGTGTCTTAGGGGCTCTTTGATGGTGATAGACAACTGACACAAGCAATGTCCATCTGATGTGGAAGCATGGAACCTGGTCCACAGAACTGAATCTATAACTGCGACCATCAGGCCCAGTAAATGTGCTAGATCAAAGCAGGTCCATTGATAGGCTCTGCAAGACTTCCTGAGCCAATCCCATCAGGACTCTCAGGTGGGCCCGAGGCAGAAAAAGCCAGTCCTTGGATGTGCTGATGGCCATGCCCAGGTGAACAATCTGCTGAGATGATATAAAGTGGCTCTTCTCCCAATTGACCAGAAACCCATGTGCCTTGAGGCATGATAGAGTCCTTGTCCAGCTGCCATGGACGACCTCATGCAGATCAAAAGATAGGTGAATCCCCTGGGAGGCAAAGGTGGTGCCAAGATTTTGGTAAATATTCTGGGTGCCAAGGATAGGCTGAAAGGCAGAGCTCTGTATTGGAAGTGATGGTTTGGGTAGGTGAACCAGAGAAGGTGTTGGCTGTCTGGGCAGATAGTTGCCTGTAGGTGTCCTTCAGGTCTATGGACACCAAGTAATCCTGAAGTACCTCTGCAACTGGTCATAAGGTTTCCATCCAAAATTTTATTTTCACTACGAATTGATTCAAACGTCAGATCCTGGAGGGATCCATCTTTCTCGGATAGTGTAGAATATGGAGCACATGCTCTTCCCCCTTTAGTCAGTGGGTACTGTTTCTAGAACCTCTGTTTGAATGAGATGCTGAATGGCTTGGAGTAGGCCTACTTGTTTTAAAAGACTGCAATCTTTGAGTGGGTAAGAATTTGTCCCTGGAAGGATGGCTAAGCTCTATTTTGTAACCTTCTGAGACCAGAGAATACCCATTGGTCTGAAGCTGAAGAATCCCAGATGTACCAGATGTCCATGATACAGCCTCCCACCTTTAGCGGTTGACCATCAGGACTGCTATCTGGGTCTCTTGGCGCAAGATGGAAAACTAGATCTGGGCTGGGGCTGAAACACCTGTCTGCCCTGATTGTGTGATCTGTTCCAGTACTGCCCGTTTCCTCTAGAAGCCTCTCTGGATGGCCGGAAGGCCTTGTAGGGTTGGCTAAGTTTACATGGACTTTGTATCTTCCCTTTTAAAGGAAGAGGTGAGCGCTTTCCTCTTGTCCCTTGTTTCAACTGAAATGTTTAAGTGCTTCATCCCCAAAGGGCTTGGAGCCCAAGTAAGGCACGGAGGTAAGGTTGGACTTAGAAGTGTTATCTACATACCAGTGTTTTAAACCAATTTTCCTCCTGACTATGATTTTGGCGCTTACAGCCCTGGTGGAAAGCCTAATATTGTCTAGGGTAGCATCAGCCATAAAGGTTGCCACTCTCTATAGCCTTAGTAGTCTACCACCTCAGACGCACAGGATCTGAGGGGTTAATTATTCAGTAGTTCATCAATCCATGAGAGAGCCGATGGACACCAAAGAGGCCATGGTATCTGCCTTAATTGCCCTGGACTCTGCCTCATGTGACCTGCATATAACTGCCTCGACCTGTTTATCTGTAGGTTATTTAAGGGTGGAATTCCCATCCTTCAGCACCACCGTTCCACTGCGAAGGGCTATGACGGGGCATCGGTAAGAGGAACTCCAATGAAGTCCAAAACCTCATCAGATAGGTTATACAACTTATTGGCTCTAGTATTAGGTCTCTTACTGAAAGTGGGCCTATGCCATTCCTGTTTAAGAGCATTTCTAAAGAAAGCCCTCAGACATGGGAACCTTCACCTTGGGGTATTTTGAAGTTGGTAGGTCCGGAGAACCCTTGGATTGGGTTCCTGGGATTCAGCCTGTAAGTCCTCCAACTCTGACGCTGAAATGGCCTGTGATATGGGGGACTGAAAACCTTGAAGGAAAGGTGTTGATTGGCCAAAGCAGTGAAGGCCTTATCCGAAATCTCTCCCTCCTCTGACTCAGATATTTCAGGCATAGAGTCTGGACAGGCACTAAAAGCATCTAGGTCCCCAGGTGGCAATTAGATGTCAGGAGATTCACCCCAACAGTTCAGAAGCATGGTGAAGGGAAGATATCCTCTTCTTATTGGCCATTTTCTTAATAGACTTTTAACGCTTTTCCCTAGGTGCTGGGGAGGAAGAGGAGACCTCTTGCGTTTACAGTGAGCCTTGTGTGCCTTATGGCTCTCCTGCACTGACTGGTAGACCAAATGCCTTATCTATTCCTGCCAGTCAAATGGGTTACCTGGCCTGGGGTGAGTGGGTGTAAAGGGCCTGCAGGAGGTGATGGCATAGATGCAGGGAGGGAGGGGTATTAGGCTCCAGACCCAACCCCCTCGTCTCACATGCCCAACATCTTGTGAGACGTACTCAGGGACATCTTCCCCACTTTCTGGGCACTCCATGTCATCTCTCACTGCCTTGGACTCCAGTTACAGCTGCAGCCTCAGTCGCCTGTGGTAGCAGGGTGGGTTGTTTAGGTGCTGGCCACGTGTTCTCCGTGGAGGACTGTAATGGTGGAGGGCACGGCTGCTTCAGAGAGGGGGCAACGAAACTATCAGGGAGAAATGCCTCACTGGAGACAGATTGGTAGTGGCAGTAGTACACCTCTACCAGATGTGGGCACTTGCTCAGCACACCCAGAGTTGTCCTCTGATATTGGGCGCTTCCTCTTTGGTAGGGCACTCCTCCTTGCACTATAGTTGGTTTGCCAACGGGCTTTGGTGGCTAGTATCATGCCAGGAGCCATGGCTACCACCCTCTGTATTCTCAGTGGTCGTGTTGGGGGGAAGCAGCTCAGGCCTAATGGAGCTTGCGGATCTCCCTCTAGAGGCTGAAGATGTAGAGGCCTGCATGACTGATGGGCAAGAAGAGCACCCTTACCTGTTTTACCCTAACTGCTAAAACTTTCATCCTTCCCTGCTCCGAAGCCATAGAAAGAAAAATGGAGAGGTGGGAAAGGATAGGAAGGACTGAAATACAAACATAAGTTTTTTTCCCCCAAGGAAGAAAAAAAGGAGAATACCAGAACACAGAAAAGGATAGTGCAGATGAGAAACAAAAACAGATGTGGGTCCAGAGAGCAAGGTAGGCCCTATGAAGCTTAAGAGCAAGTAGGTGCTATCGGAAGTGAGGACAGGACATGAACTGGAGGGAACCGCCCATGAGGGGGGTCTATTAAAGGTTCTCCTCATTCACATAATCTTGCCTTCTGGAGCATGTGAGTAGGGATAACCCATGACGGGTGACCTCCTACACCAGCAGAGAATGTTTTTCTTCCTGCCTCCCTGGAAAAATAGTTGCAGCACAAGGCCTACATTGGCCATAAGTGAGAAACTTATGCAAACAGATTTCTACAGGAGGCAACGGCCTTCCTTGGAAAATGGTAGCTGCATAAGCACCAACTTTCACTCTATTGAGGTACCCAAATAGACAAAGCAAACACTATGCCAGTACAATATCAGGAATCACCATTTGGAAATCATTAGAAATCATCCTCAATAAATTATCACTGTCCCTGTAGTGGAATCCAGTTTCTTCTACCCCCTATAAAGACCTGTTTAATTTTTTTTGTATTTATATTTTTATTAGTTTTCTGTATGCCAATGTGACTTCCAGTTCATCTTTCAACATAGTTATACTGTAACATCCATGTTTACTCTCATATAAATATTTTCTTCATATTTATATATCTAATTATATCCTAGTCCTTATTTTCATCACCATAATAATCCTTTAGTTTCATTACTAAAACGAATTCCCCAACTGTTATTTTTACATTTCAAGCCCCGTTGATAAATCCAAATTCACATTGTTTTTCATGTACCACAGAAAGGGTTTCCAATCTTCTAGAAAACTTTCTATAAAGCCATCTCAGACCTGTTTAATTTTCAGTGATGTGTGCAAGTATGAGTTAACTTAATGTTCTTTCATACCAAAGGGCTGTAAGACAAGCCCAGTTGTGGGTAGTTATGGAAACTCTCACCTGCAATGTGCAGTGGTAGAGCCCAGAGCAATGTTTATCACCTCAGTGAAAACTAAACTGAAGCAGAAGGCTAAACTGTTGTATGTTTCAGTTATGGGAGTTACAAACAGTTAGGGTTTGCAAGCTTATTTACTTACTACATTTATATCCCATGCTTCCTCCGAGTAGCCAAGAGCGGTACACATGGTTTATCCTCACAATCCTGTGAGCTGCGTTAAGCTGAGAAAGCAATGACTGGCCCAGCATCACCCAGTGAGTCTCACTGCTGAATGGGCATTTGAACCCGAGTCTCCTTGGTTCTAGTCCACTCTAACCACGCCACCACATTGGCTTCCCTTTTGAACAGGAGGTATAATTTTTGCTCAGTTCTGGTAGTTTGCTGTGCTTTAAGTTGCTTTTACCTTTATTTAGCATGCGTAGTATGATTTGACTAGCATTGATGAGGTTCTTTTGATTGTATTTCTATGTTTACATTCAGTGCCATTTGTGTTTTGTTACCTTTGGGTCCACTGGGATCTAAAGAGCTATTTTAGACATTACCCAAGAGCCCACATATGCCCACTGGGATGAGGTTCTGTGTTTTTTACTTTTCTTCGAAAAGCAGCAGCAGCACACCTCTGGTCCATATTTTCTAAAAGCAGTTTGCTCTGCAACCGGAGGAGCCACTGTACAAGAAGTACATGTCTCCTTGGAGTGCACAGAAGTAGTTGTGCAGTTCTTTAGCTCCTGGATCCTATATTTCCTACGCACAGCTTAGCATGAGTAAACTCACTGAAATTCTAGTCTACCAGCTCCCACTGGTACATTTGTGTGAACACAGAAGTTTGACTTTTGTTAAAACATTCTACCTATCAAATTTGTTTCCTGCCATTCATCCAAGGAACTCAGGGCAGTGTACAGTTTTATCCTTACAGTTAAGAGAACTTATGTTCAGATACAATGACTGGCTCGAGGTCATACAGAGCAGGATTTGAACCCAGGTCTCCCCAGTCCTAGACCAGGACTCTAGCTACTACATCACATTGGTTTAGTCAGACTTTAGGAACTGAGAAGTGGCTCCCTTTTCTGCACTCCAGCAGAATGCTTGCAGTCTTGCCCAGACCGCCAGCCATAGACACTCCATGGCAAGGGCTTGCTACTCAAGTGGACAAAGCTATGCTTCATCTGAGTGCACTAATTGATGCCAGCAAGTCTTGCCAGGCATCCTAGTACAGTGCAGGAGAGATGGCAAAGACACGCACAGGGAATCTTCCCAACGATCTGCAAGCATTCCCTTGGCACTAGTGAGTAGCAAGGTTACAGAGAGCATGTTAGAGCACAATTGGCAGAGTAACAGAAAGCATTGAATACTTCAAAGCAGCAGCAAACTAGTAACCAAGGTCTACAAGCTGGATTTCACAAACATCTATTCCAGAAGCCAAGCTGGAATAGCTCCCCCACTTCTTTCCTGCAGTTAGGAGTGTTTGCCCAGATCAGCATCACTTGAACAGAAAGCAAATGCCACCGTGATATTTTGTGTTTACTAAGAACACTTGTTTTGAAAGAGATGAGGCACTTAGTAACCATGTGCTTCAAGTGGATCACATGTGCAAGGACTCGGAAGCTACATGATATTTTTCCATAGCGTGTGGGACCAAGATCTAGGGTAGCCGGATATGAAGCTGCCTTATACAGAATGTCAGTCCACTGGTCCAAAGTCTCTGGCAGAGGTTTTTCCTAGCTCCAAACAATACTGGACAAAATACGGAAGTGACATTCTTTTGTACTTCATTAACTCCGGCTTTAAAATAAGGTTACACAGGCCTTAAAATGCCACTTTCTGGGAGGTGGCAGTCTATGGTACGTAGGACTTCAGCCACTTATATGGCTTGAGAGTTCAATACCCCATGTCTTGCACTGCTGCTGGAAAGTTACAGGAAGCTAGCACACATACTAGAACGTTGGTGGTGCTATGTGTTCTCGATAAGGCATAGCAGTCAGGAGGCAGGGAGGGGGACACGCATAGCTCAGCAATGGGGTCTTCTGCAGGCAAAGCATGTGTTCCAAGTACAACCCTTGGCTTTGCTGGTAAGAAACCCAAGAATCAGGGCTGGGAAAGACAGCTCTCTGCCCAAACACCCTGGGAGGAGGGAATATAGCGGGGATGCTTGTGAAATCTGCAGATGACACGAAACCAAGGGGAAGGGGATGACAGCTAACACCTTAGAAGACAGAATCAAGATTCAAACTGATATGGGCAGGTTCAAGCACTGGGCCAAAACTAACAAGATGAAGTTCAACAGAACTTCAGAAAGTCAACACAATGCACAAGTCCTGCATTTGGGTAGGGTCTGGAAACCAAGTCCCATAAGGAACTGTTAAAGACACTGAGTAAGTTTATCCTGGAGAAGATTAGGCAAAGGGGAGATATGATCTTCAGCTATCTGAAGAATGGTTACTTAGAAGGTGGTGCAGATTTCTTCTCAGTTGTTCCTGAGGGAGAGAATTTAAACCAACAGGTTTAAATTAAAAGGAAGCAGATTCAGGCTAGACACTAGAACTCTCTGACAATGGAGCAGTCTTGCCTTGTGCAGTGGTGGGCTGTCCTTCACTAGAGGTTTTCAAACAGAGGCTGGACAACTGTCTGTCAGGCATGATGTAGCAGTTTTCTGCCCTGGGGAGGGAACTGGACTAGCAGACCTCCCGTTTTAAGTCCCTTCTTATTTTAACATTCTATGATCTGGAGAACAGCTGTCAGTAAAGGCAGACAATACTGGGCTAGATGGTCTGACTTATATAAGGTAGATTCCTACAATGGTAAAAACTTATCCCATGATAAACAGTCTTGCAAACAAGTCCACAATAGCAACTAGCCCACAAATGTGTTTTGTTTTTGTTTTTTAAACTAGCACAGGCATGCATTTATGGCAACTCAGATCACCCCACAAAATGATTTTTAAAAATGCTTACTTGCCTGGTCACCTGCAACTGATGATTACTTGCCACAGGAGATCAGGCAAGTAGCCGTTTACAAGCCTGGATAAATGCTGCAAAAGAATTTCATATGCTCATAAGCCCTTGAACAACTCCCAACCCTCACAATGGTGTTTAACAAAAACAGTAATACTGGAGTTAAAATTCTCTAAACAAAAATGAGAGAGGTGATGATGATACGCCTGTCAAACTGATGCTTCCCAAGGGATCTATTTAAACAATTCTGGGCTATAATTATGTTCATCAGGTACGGTATGTCTGTTCATAGAAATTCAATGAGGCTCAGCTGTTTGATTGTGGCTAAGGTGGGCATTCATGCAATAAATTCTTTAGTGCTTTCTTTGTTTATAATTTCACTTGCTCATTTTTGGGAAGATAATAACAGACTGTTCTCACCAAGTCAACAGTATCAATCTCTCTTCATACCCTTATCGAGTCTAAATGCACACTGCCAATTTTAAATAATTATATGCACGTTCTTATGACCTTTACCGCAAATGGTGTCTATCAAGGACAGATGGAGGTGTTGACAGAAAATAGATTTCCCCCCACTCCTGATCATGGCATTTCATACTTGGGAGAATAGAAAAAAATAAATGATAATAAAAGTGACAAATGAATGAATTCCTAATGGGCTTTATCAACCCCACAGCAGGGTAGTTAAATGAAATAAGTTTTAATCACGTCTTTCCCTCTGTCCTTAAGGTGACACAAAAGATTGCTTTAACACAGAAATTATCTGATAGCAGGAGGACTTTCGTCTCAGGGGCTATCAAACCGGTACTATAATAGATTTTAAACATCACTTGAATATAAGAATTACATCTGGATCCCATACGGAAAAGATTAAAATGTCTCTCTCCATAACCGTATCAGATGACGGAGACCTTCTATTGCTGCACCCAACGACAACTTTTCATTTACTTGGCCTTCTATCGGAGAAAGATAACATGCACAGAAAAGCTGGTATCAGAACTTTAATTGAAGATGAGGTTCTGGGACATCAGTTGGCAGATAAGCATCCTTGTGGTCTGTGTTCACATTAAACTTCTAATGATCTTAAGCTACTGAAGTTTGTTCAGTAGAGAGGATGTGATGACAATATGTCCTTCCTTTACGAAAGCACAGCCTTATTCTATGCTTAAGGAGTTCAAGAAAATCCAAGTTCTACAACACCTCGACACTAGAACTGAAGCAGCCCTCTTTTGCGGGGTGGGTGGGTGGAGTTTTGATGAGCCTGAGTATACATTAGTTATAATTAATAATATCTGGCCTGAATGAAGCCATTTTAAAAAGTATAGTTCTATTTCCTGTGTATGTGTGAGGGTAAAAATAGTGTCTTACCAAGAATAGGGATGTGCGAACCGGTTCGAATTCGAACCAGGGTGGTTTGATGGTTCGAATTCGAACAAACCAGCCATCAGGTTCGAGCTGCAGGTTCAAATTCGAACCAAACTGGGGGTGGTTCAATTTGAACTGGTTCAAACTGGTACGGACCTCCAAAAATGGGTGGGGTGGTAGCTGGCACCCATGGGTACCTACCTTCCAAACCTCAAAGCAATCGGACATTCGTACAATTTTTTATGAATTTTTGAAATTTATTTTTATTTTTCTCTCATAGGGTATAATGGGACTCGAACCAGCCCATTATTCCTTATTGTGGAACACCCATGGGTGCCAACAACCACGCAAACCCCGAAGCAATCGGACACTCCTACGATTTTTTATGAATATTTGAAATATTTTTAATTATTTTTCTCAGAGGGTATAATGGGACCGAACCAGCCCATATCCCCTATTGTGGAGCACCTAGGGGCACAAAAGTGGGGTGGGTGGTAGACACCCAGGGGTGCCTACCACCCACAAAGCCCCAAGGCAATCGGACACTCCTCTGATTATTGGTGAATTTTAAAATTATTTTAGAATTCCTCATAGGGTATAATGAGGATTGCAGCAAATCTATAGCTTCATGTCAGGAGGAAAGGGGTGTTCTAGAGCGGAGTGTGGTGGGTGGTAGTGCCCAAGGAAGGCCAGGCAGCTAACAGAATTATTTGAAAGGAATTGGGCAAAAGGCTGATTTTTAAGTGATTTTTGAAGTTTATGTGTCTTTAAAGTTAGCAATGAGAGTGGATTCATGGTTTGTCATTGAAAATCTTATATGCTACCAAAGAATCTACACTCAGAACACTTCAGAAACAAAACCCAGTACCCCATGGGTTAGTAACCTATGGGGGTGGTTAGCACCCTCTGTTCACTATACCACCACTCACTCTGGGCCACCCCAGCACCCCACAAGTAGCGTTACAGTTTTTCACCATAGGGAAAAATGGAGGTTTCAGCAGCCCAACTGCACTTGGGGGGTGCTGGGGTGGCCCAGAGAGAGGGTGCCAACCACCCCCATGGGCTGCTAACCCATGGGGTACTGGGTTTTGTTCGAACTGAACCAGGGGGAGGTTCGAGCAAAACCAAAATCGAACCACGCCCTCATGGTTCGAACCTGGTTCGAATTTGAACCGAACTGGGCAAACCAGTTTTGTGCACATCCCTAACCAAGAAAGCAAAATCTAGTTTTCTCTGTCCGTCTTGTTTACACCAAATGACTATGACCATTCAGTCATAACCATTCAGTTTTAATGTAAACCGCCCTGAGCCTCTTGGAAGGGCGGTATAAAAGTTTTAATAAACAAACAAACAAACAAACAAACACTTTTAAAGTGTTGACTAGGATTACCATGGTTGACCGGACTACTTTGAGGAAATTAAGGTTATATATTTTGCCCTTTCTGGAATTGCTAATAATCCAAGACAGATTATTTAAATAGGCTCAGTTAACGTGGAAAATGAGACACTCACCTTACAATAAACTTCTGATTGTTTTTCCACAAGCTCTATCTCTTGCTATCATTATGACTTGCAAGCCCTTAACTGGTTTATGTAACAAGGGGCAGTGGGCTCTCTATGCTAAGCAAGGAGGCACCTTTTAAAGTGGTGATTCTCTTATATTTTGCAAGGGGAGAGCAACTGTACCTATTCAACCCCAGCACAGCATCCCTCCAACGGCTGTTGCTGGTGTCTACCTTAGGTTTCCTTTTAGACTGTGAGCCCTTTGGGGACAAGGAACCATCTTGTTTATTTTTCTACACAAACTGTGCTGAGCATTGTTGTTGGAAAGCAGATTATAAAATATTCATAGTAACTACCTCAAATCTCAAACATTTTTTCCTTTTGAAATATGGGACTGAAGTTAGCCAGTTCTTTTAGTAAGGCAAGACTTTGCTATCTAGTAGATTCCAGTTTTCTTTTGTATTCTTCTCAAAAATATTACAAAGGGAAGGGAGAGAAACTTTTGGTTCTTGGATCTAGCTTTGGAAATAGATGTGCTAAAAAAAAAACCTGCCACACATACATGGACCCTATCCCATGCGCCAAAACACAATTTAAAGATAGGTCATTATGGCTTAATTAAAAATGATCCAATTCTGGTTTTTAAAAACATCATTCACACATTGTAAGCCTCCTCCAGATTAGAATATGCATCTACTCACTTGCTTTGATACACTGCGATATAAACTATTGTTATAAGCAACATTTTATTTGTACAAGTTTAATAGATTTCCCAAAGACAATGACAATGACCTTTTCTTGGAATATGATGGAAAACAAAGAGGAAAGAATTGCCAGAGTGGTGACAGAGGGTCCCAGTTGTTATTACCTGCTAGTACAAGTGGCATTTGTTTGAATCCTTTTGAACTTTCTGGGAATACAAGTCATGAGATATAAAGGAAACTGCTGGTTAAGAACAACCTTGCTTGGATACAATTCCTAATAAGGACTCTTACAGCGCTTGGCCTAGCAGAGTTCCTTAACTGACAAGATTGGTGGGGTGGGGTTGGAGGTCAGAGAACAATCCTAACTGACGAACAGAAGGGAGCAGGGCATGCATTTAGAAAAAGTGTCCAAGAGCCCCCAGGGATGTTACAGGTCTCTGGCAAATACTCAGAATCCAATAGGTGTCAGTTCTACAGCAGAACGGAAGTTCAGACTATCTCCGATATGCCCTTTGCGTTGATCTACCACAAAAACAGAGTAAGGCTGGGCAGGAAGCAAAATGGTGACAAGATCTCTGCAGATTCTTGTACTTCTGGTTCTCATTTGTGCAATACAAGCTCTGCCCATTTATGGGCAGAAAATAGTTAAGAGGGACAGCCAGCAAAGTGCTATTACTTTTCTTGTGCACAACATTTGTATTACAGAATCCCCTGGCACACTTATGACAATCAGGAATTATGACAATCAAGAAATTCACCTCAAGCATTTAAATTACATCTTGCTACAATTCTGCATGATATCCAATTACAAATTCCTTCTTCTAGAATGAGAGGGGAAGGAGGCGAAGGATTCATTTGTATTGCCTTCACTGGCAACTGACAGGTACATTGGGAGAAGACTGTGGGACTACTGGAAGGAAAATGTGCTGAAGACCAAATATTTGGGTCACCGGAAGTTGCTCCCAAATGCATACACGCTTCATTTTCTGAGCCTTTGGAAGGTACGAGGGTAGGTGTGGGGGGAGGTCTCAAACAAGGGCTCCCAGCAACTATGCTCAAGCATCTTGCCTCTTGCGCTATGCCAACCCCCAGGTCTGGCAGAGACTGAGCTTTCTGCTTCAAAGGCACCACTGAGGCTGTAGTACTGGCCCAACCAGCCGAGTACTCAACCAGCTAAACCCGCCCCCCTCCACCAAGGACCAATCTCTGTCCACCAGGTGCTGTTAAGCTCCAGCCTCCAAATTTACTCTTCAGTTTGAGCAACTTCTCTCACCAGAGAAGACCTTGCCTGGTGAAGCACCTGCTTCCAGAACCACCCACCCACCGCTTGCCTCTCTTGGGCTATGTTACCTGCCTCTAGCCCCTTTGTTTCCTACCTCTTAAATTTGTCCTGTGTCTGCTCTAGACCACCTTACTCACTTGTGGCCCTTCAGGGGACCACCAGTATTCCGCATGAGCTCTGAAACCAGACTGATTTATCTTTCATCTTATCCACTTTGTATCATGGTGGCTAGCAAAATACTGACAACACTACTGCAATCATTAAACACATAAAGCAACACACAAGAATCAAACGACAGCAGCCAAGAACACTGTAAAACCACTAAAAACCAGCTGATTACAACCATTAAGCAAAAACAAGGCTGCTGTTCTAAAACCCCCAAGAGAACAGGACAGACTTTGCCTAGTGCTGGGTGGGGGTGGGGTTGCAAAAATGCTAGGCATATATATCTTGGGCTGAAATCGAAGTTTGGGCACTACTGGAAAAAAAGTCTTTTCCCCAGTTGCCACCAATTTCACCTCCAAGGCCATGGGCACTCAGAGAAGGGACTCAGAAGAAGCCCTCAACTGTCAAACAGTTTATCTATTTGGGGGCTGTTCGCACTGGGCTCTGACACCCTGAGCAGAACCCATTGGGGCCTTTTAATACAGCTCTCTGCAATCATGAGGGTTGGAGAAGTGTACCTTATAAAGTTAAAAGTCTCAGAAAGATCCATCAGCCAAGCATGATTTCTCCCTTACAACCCCTAAACCAACCTTCCCTCCATCTATATTGCAAGCTTGTACTTGGGGAATGAGGACTCTTTGCTTTTTAGCCACTCCTCTGTGAAGCAGCAATTTCACCTGACAAAAATCGAAGACATATTGCTTAGCTATGTGGTTTTAGTGAACCATTTTTCAGTGTTCAAAGAAAAGGGGAGAAGACTGCCACAATGCCATTCAGTTATCCCCTTGCACATATGGAAATACTGACAAGCTGCAATCTTTCTAAAGATCAAAAGTTTATGATAAAGTATACCCACGCCACAAGAGATAAAGGGTACTTCATATGCCGCACCTTTAAAAAAAATGATTTCAAAAGGCGTCTGTGGATGGAAGTTTTTAAAAGGTAGAATTCTGTGCTTTTAAAAAACATATCAAATACAAAGCTTAGAAGTTGTAAAGTAGCGCACCTATGAGCAGAGCTGCTTGTATGCCAGAATTCTGCGTGTGCGCAAAAAAAGTCATGGAACTCAGTTTCCTAGGCATCTCAGCAATCTTTAAAGTGTAGATGTGTCTGAAAATGAGGGTGATGCCTGGTGAACTCTCCAAAAGCAAAGAAGTTGCTGAACAGGTTTTCGGGGGTCGGGGTAAAGTTTCCAGACTTTATATAGTTGCTTGCACCTTCTGCTATGCAAGCAGAACACAGTATTACATTTGCTGTATATTACGTCTGCTGTAATCTATTGCAGAATTAGGCAAGTTTATTTTGATTTGCATAACTTATATGGATTGTAGAACTCTCGCTTTTCTTTTCACAAAGATTTAAGTTAACTTGGTGGAAGGTTTCCGTTCTTTTTCAGCTGCACCACTTCAGCCCTTCAGCTATTGGACTACAACTCCCATCATCCCTGGCTATTCGCCACTGGGGCATGGATGAACAAAGTTGTATTCAAACAGCTGGAGGGCTAAAGCTGTAATGCCCTGACAAGGTATGCATCAGTGCCTGCAGGATTCCACAGAAAATGCAAGCTTCTTCGAAGAGTAGCTTTAGCATTACCACCAAGCACCAACAAAATGCACTGACACTTCCTCATTCAGCTGGCTGAGCTTCTTGTAATGCTTATAAGGCAACACAAGCATTGCAACTAGAGCAAATCTATTTAACACAATATGTTCCTTTGAACTGGTTGCTATAACAATTTAAAGATTTGTTTGTGACTTAGAACCTTTACCTACAGCCCAATCCTAGAAAGTCAACCCCACAGAGTACCATGAAAACTTTCTTTCAGACAAGTGTGCACTAGTTTGCTGCTCCAGAAGCAAAATGTAATCCATATATGCTATAATGCTGCACTACAGAATTATAACTATTTGACTAAATCCTATATTCCTACTAAATATTCAGAGCTGTCTTTGTATATGATTACTGCAGCCAGGATTGTATATGCTGCTAAATGGAGACAACAAATAAGCCCGACAATAGATGAGTGGTTATTAAAATTATGGGAATATGCCTCAATGGCTAAGGTTACTGCTTATTTACGGAATATTTCAGATGCAACATTTATTTCTATTTGGGAGCCTTTCATAATTTACAATTTAGCATGGGGTCAACACCTTCATCCAAGATTTGGTTTTTCTTCTAGAATATGCAGTTAATTAAAGTGGTATTTCTGTGGTGTTTTTTTTTTTTAAATATTTGTTTTTACAATTCTTGGCAAGGGCGGTTTCATGTGGGTGGGTGTTTTTTGAAAGGTGGAGAACAGAGGGCTGTTAAACCTCCTGACTGATGTATGTTGTTATGAGATGTTTAAGAACTGCTAATTGTAAAGTTACTTTTATCTTTTTTCTTTCTTTCTACGGTTCTTTTCTATTTCTGTTACCTTGTTGAAATACAAAAATATAATTAAAAAAGAGTTATATCTATTTAGGAGACAAGGGATGTCAGGGAGGCATCATGAAATTAATGAATTATGGTTTGAATTTCTTACTGTCCTTGCAAGTGGAAATACATGTCCTAAAGTTTCCAGAAGCAAGGGCTAATAGTTACAGCCAGAAAAGCATTTCTCCATGAGGTGAAATTAGGTTTTTCATATTGAGTTGGCAGAGTATGAGTGTGTGGCCCTATGCAAAAAAATGCCGCCCCCACCCCTGCCACAACACCTCCCCATAGAAAGCTAGTACCATTGAGGAGGAGGTATTAAACCTAGCCTTATCCCAAACATGTTTGCTTTTCAATGTGCAGGGAATCTTGTAAGGGAACAACTTGAGCTTGTACTCAAGGTAAAAGAAATCAAGTTTAACAACTGATTTCTGTTAAATCAATTTATTTCAATAACACATGCTTAATTCTCTCCCACAGAGATCTGTGGGACCACAAGAGTAATTCATCCAATTTCAGAGGGAGTGTGTTCAACATAAACAAGGCTCCAAATCAACGCCACGTGCCACTCTTGTGGGCTGAAGTATGGGAGGCTTGGCTCAGCAGCTGTAACTCTTGTCCTCCCTGCTGTGTGCTGGTAACATGCAAAGGTTGGCACCAAGCTAATCCCATGCCTCTATCACCTCAAGCAACCTGGAAGAGATTTTACCAAAAGCCCCAGGGGCTTTGTTTGCCAACATAAGCATGCCTACTTTCACCAGGAACGCCACCCTCACCCCCTCCACTGCCAAACACATCATCATGCAATACAATCATTCTCCATCCTGATGCTGGGTTTCCAACCCAATTCTCCCCTTCCCAAATAAGAACTTTTACTTAAGAACTTCTACAAACTTCCCAAATAAGAACTGCCCCATACCAGCTTCCTTTGTAGCAGCACCAAGATGCTCTGTCAATCCCTGATGAATGTGCAGATACCCCATACCATTTGCATGCTTTGTCATCTTTGACTATTTAAAGCTTTGCTAGAGAGGTCCCAAGAGGTAATGTAATTGTATCTAATATGAGTGCAACTCATAATGCAACTGAAAGGCACATGGGAGGAATGGGTGGGGTGGGGGAGATAGAAACTCTGCCCACTGAATCCTGGCAGCTGATTTGCAATCAATTTTGCACAGCAATCGATAGAGGTTTCTACCTCTCTCCAAGAGAGATGGCATTGATGAGCAGTAGATGGCTGTAGCACAAGGCTAAGGTACGAATCAGGAACTCCTGGTTACATAGGAAATTGTCATATACTGAGTCAGACCTTTGGTCTATCTAGCCCAGTATTGTCTTCACAGACTGGCAGCGGCTTCTCCAAGGTTGCAGGCAGGAATCTCTCTCAGCCCTATCTTGGAGAAGCCAGGGGGGAACCTGGAACCTTCTGCTCTTCCCAGAGCGGCTTCATCCTCTGAGGGGAAGATCTTGCAGTGCTCACACATCAAGTCTCCCATTCATATGCAACCAGGGCAGACCCTGCTTAGCTATGGGGACAAGTCATGCTTGCTACCACAAGACCAGCTTTCCTCTCCTGAGGAGAGGTTCAAATCTCACCTCTGCCATGTTTCAGCCTCAGTTCTCCATATGCAAGATGGGGTTACTATCTTACAGTGGGTGCTGCAAACACACCACATGCAAAGTACTTTGCACAGTTAAAAGGACCATAACAGATGCAAGGAGAGGATGCAGGATGTGACCACATAACTAGAAATGGGTGAGTAGCATCTGCAACCAAATGAGCAGAGGGAGAGATCAAGCTCCAGAAGAAAAGCAGCCTCATTCCTTGGCTGAGGCAGAAGCCCTGATCCCAACTTCAACCTATGACAACTGCACTGAAGAAGAAGGAGGAGGAGGAGGAGAAAGCAGGGCGTGTTTCTTCTCTACTCTTCCAATCCCAGCAGTGTCACTTCTGCCACACAGCACTCAAGCTTGGATATGGGAGGGCCTATCTGATGCATGCAAAACATGGAACGTGCCCCAAAAACACCAATAAAACGACTGGAATGGTAGGGAACACTAGACTAGGCATACGAGGAGCAGCAGGAGGATGGGAAACCGAGAGCCCAAACCGTTTGCCTTTGAAGGGGTAATGCTATGGCTGCCCCAATGAGATTTAAAGCCACTAAGCAATTCAAGGGCTGTGCTTTAGACACACTGTTTACTGTCCCCACAAGCCTGACTGCATTTCTGTTCACCTCTTGCATATCAAATGCTGCAGAGTGTCTAGCTAAATATCACTGTTCTATTCCTTCTACAAATGCAGGTGCAATGGAAACACCATGGATTTTCTCAGTCCTATTAGGAGCTGAGTTGTAATGCTGGCAGGTAACACAAATGAGGAGTCCAGAGTTTTCAGTAGAACAGGTTTAGGACACTTAACTGATTTAATCGGATGTCTGATTAAGTTAAGCTGAGAAATGTTAAGTGTCATGGGCTACACCAGATTCCATAAGGAAGATATGCAAGCCTACAGTATCCTGCTCTCCCATGCTACTACCCTGTAACTTCTGTTCTCCCTCACCACACACTCCCCCCACCCTCATTCCACTGGTGAAATGAAATATTCAGCAAAGGAAGATGTGTTGAACATTGGTTTCGGCTTCAAATAAATTTTATTTTATTTTCAGTATAAAAATACACATTTTAAACAAAAAATACAAGCAAACCCCTCACATGGCTTTACAAGTTAAAATGCTAGAGTAAGAGTGAGGCAAGAGAACAAGCTAGGAACTGAGGCAACTGATATTTCAGTCCCCACCTCACCCAACAGCGATTGAAGAGCTTTTCCCAAGTGGTTGTGGTGCATGAGTCTGCAATCAAATCCTCAACTCCGAGGACATTCTTAATCAGTGGTCCCTCTAATTTTGTTCATCTCTGTGTGGAAGTGTTTTGTTCTGGGTGGCAGTATCAAGGCAGTGTGCGCGCACATGCATTCAGAGTGGGGCCTTCCTAATTCAACCTCAGCGGAATCTAAAATGAACTGAGCAGACATCCAAAAACTTGTGAGGGTGCACACCTTAGAGGGAACAATGTTCTCGATACCAGTAAATGAAGGCTCCCTCTTGTTTGTTCAACTGAGTCCTAAAACACACAGTCTGGCATTCTAACAATGGCTGTCCTTTTTTGGAACTCTACAGACTCTTAAAGGGAGTCAGGCAAATTGTATTGGTAGCACACCACTTTCTGCCCTCCCAACAAAAATCTAGGCTTTTGGGGAGGTTTCCAGAAATTAAGGTAATTCTACCCACTTCCAGCGGATTCTACTGACAATACATTTTGGTCATCATGGCATACCAGCTGAAAGTGGATGGGTGACATTACAGGTAGTATATTGGGAGTGAAAATGTAGTTGTCTCCATAGTACATATCAGAGTCCAGAACTTACGCTGGTGGTTCCAAAACCGTGTGTGAAATGTTTCCACAACATGAATTGCCCATTTCTTTTCTAGCCAAACCAAATAAATATTTGCAGAATTGAGGGCTAGATCATGCAAACAGCAAGCAAGGACTGAACACTCATTTTCACTCCCTGTAACTAGAAAACTAGATGCTGGGTGAGGGGTGGGGAAAAAGAGTTCTCATCTAGGCTCCTTATCATTATGTTAGGTTTGTATGAGCTATAAATTACACCACCACCCCCACCCACCCTCACACACGGGCAGGGGAGGGGAAAAGTTAATCTTTCCCAAATGAGTCAGAAGCAGGTTTCACCACTTCCTCTGCGTGAAGCAGGCTTTAAAAGCTCTAGAGACCCAGATTCAATGCCTCACTCCACCATGAATTTCACTTGGCAACCCTGGGCCAGTCGCTCTCTGTGCCTAACCCACCTCATAGGGATGCTGAGGATAAAAAGGGAAGAACCACCATATGCATCACCCTAAGCTCCCTGGAGGACGGGCAGGATATAAATGCAGTAAGATAGAGCTCTTGCTTTAAGCAATACCTTTCATATTTCGTACTAAAGCATCTATATATGATGTCCCAAATCATGCAAATTAACTTGGCCTTCTATAATCAAAATCCACCAACCTATGAATTCAGCGTCCCTTGCCAACTGTGAGGGTTCCGTTCTGGGAAAACCTCACGGTTGCCAAATCTGCAGTGGAGAATCATTGCAAACGGGGTTAGGGGAATCACGGGCAAAAAAAGGTAAAATAAGAATCCCCAGGCCCCCAGAAATGCCCCCCCAAATCATTTTTTTAAAAGACACCTCACCAAACCACGAATACTGGGGGCACAGTTGGTGAGGGCTGTGACAATTTCCCAGTCACAGATACTCATATCCGTGATTGGGGAAACCGCAATCAACAAGGGACAGTACTGAACACAACATTTGAGGGTGGGTGTTTTTTTGTTTTTTGTTTGCAGTTGAGATTCTTGGTAAGGAATAATGAATGAAGTGACTAAGTTACATGAACTGAGAAACATGAATAGCTGGCAATGAAGGGAAAGATAGCCATGGACAGTTTGAAAAAGCATTTCCAAATATTATTCCACAATTCTAAAGGCTAGAATGAAAGACAAGTTGTTCAGGAATCCGAGTCCTCTGCTACAGAATCAGAAACCTACCATGCACAGAAAATTTGTAGAAAAACAAAATGGCCTTAAGAGGCAGCTGCAATACCTAGACTGAGATCCCTGAAAAGTAAGACAACAGATCTTTTGGGTCTACAGGTTGCTGGGCTCCACCAGAAAAAGTGAAAGGAAACCATTGCAACATGTGCTAGACCATCTGGTGTGAAAAGGAGAGCTTCAGTGTATTAAGCTCTCAATTTCCCTTGCTTTTTACTTGCCATTAATTAGTTCCAGGGCCTCCTCCTTGCTCCGAGTGATCTTATCCTCCCTCCACGACGCAGGTCTCCTAGACTGGTTGTGTTTTACCAAGAGGTGTGAGCATCGCACTTTCGTCGGCTCCCCTTGGCCATTCTTGCTGTTTCCAGTGGGGCGCTCCCACTGGCTAGCATTTGTGATGTGGTTGAAATAATAGACACGTCCTGCAAAAAGAAGGAGAAAGGTTTGAGTTGTAAGACAGGGCAGGTCCCTGAGAGATCCAAGGAAATCTCAGATTACCCAAAGGTATTACTCACCCATGCCAATATTTCACTTTAGTATCATACTCTCTCACACTTCAGATATAGGAGCTTATTGTACTTCCTCTCAACCCTCACTCTTCCAAGGGCAAGCCCCTCCCATGTCTGTGCCATGCCAATCCAGACAGTGTGCTACCTTGTGATGTCACAGACCAGATATGACACACAGAGTTACAGCCAAGACTGAATAGATCTCCAAACAGATATCAACCACCACTTCCTCAAATAAGCCTTTGAGTACTTTTTGACTTCAGTAACTTCAGTTATTGGTTAATGCTAAGCTGAAACTCTGGCAGTTTTATAGAGTTCATTCCAGCACACAAAAGCCTTCTTCCCCTTTCCTTTATACACTTAAAAAAAAAAAAATCTTACAAACTGTCAGGCTGGAATTCTTATTATTTTTTAAACGCACAGGATTTGTTTTTTTTTAACCATTTCAATTCCTATAATTTGCTTTAAAAACTAAAATTAGTGATTGTTTATAGTTAAGTGCCTTCTCTTAAAAATAAAGCGAATGTTGAGGTTAACACACTTTTTCTATGCAGAAGAACTACAGAAGGAAATACTAGACTGAGATCAAACTTACAAAGATGGCTATAGCTGCAATTCTATGCAACCTATCTGGGAGTAAGTCCCATCAAACTCAGAGGGACTTAATTTGTACTGGATAAGGCAACAAGTCCTGTGGAGTTTTTTTTAACTTATTGTTGTGCACTTCTACATGGCTCTGAGACACAGAGGTCATCACAGAATTGAGACCAAGGAGGTGCCATCCTGTACCTCACCAGGACCATCCACTGAAATAACATAAGTAACCTTGTAACCTTAATTCATATTCAGAAGTGCATAGCCAACTTTTCAATTACTTCAATTCAAGCAGGTAAGAGCAAAGCAACACAATTCATAAAGATACAATGTGTTGCGAGTTAAACCATCGCAGTCTACAGAAAATATCAGATAGTACTGAAACAACTTCCCAACCTCACCTACAGACCAAAGTCTTATCTAAAAAGTAAAATCTTTATAACTCTTCTATAAAGCTCAAGCAGACAGATCTGGGCGCTTTCCAGACTAGACCCTACAAAGGGGTCAGGATGTGTCTCGAAAGTGTGCTTCCACACTTTCTGCGTCGTGACACTGCAGTACCTACTGGGACCGCAGGGTGCCACTCACATTTCCAATGCCTTGTTGCAAATTTAATAGCTGCGTACATCCAGCGTGAAAAAGTTGCTGTTTTTTCGGGTTGTTAGCTGCTGCAAGACTGCTCCCCCTGCTGTTTACATCCCGAATACGACTTGCCACAATTGAGGCATTTTGGGGCTGTTCCAGCAGCTAGTCTGGAAAGCACCCTGCTGTACTTTAGATAAAAGTTAAACTTTACTTCAGACAGGAAGTGACTTCCCCAGTCAGGGAGGCACTATTGAAAAAGCTCAATTACACACAGAGGTCAAGTTTATCTCTGAATATAGCAGTGCTTGCAAAGAGATCTCATTGCAAGATCTCAATGAAAAGGCATATATGGGAAAAGGCACTCCCCCAAATACCTTAGACCCAAACCATTTAGAGCGTCAAGTCAAAACACAGCACTTTAAATTAGCCCCAAAACAAATTGACAGTCAAAGCTTTTGCAATCTGATCTCATGCAAATAGCATTGGTCACCAGCCAGGCTGCCATATTCTGGACCAGCTGAAGTTCCCAGACAGTCTTCAAGAATAGTCTAAAGAACAGCACATTACAGTAGTTTCTGCTAACTACTAGAGCTGCGCAAAGCAGCCTGTACAGATGTTGGGCAGAGGCCACTTCACTACTTCGGCATCAGCCTCGTTTCAGTGGCTCAGGCGGTCAGGTATATTCAATTTGCCCCCAAACTGAAAAGCCACTTTGATTCAGGGCAAGAACATTAGTGACTCGAAAGCTCTCTCTCCAACGTATGTACCAGGCAGGCCTCATCTTTTTCTCTCCTGGCAGCAGGGGAGTAGCAGCTGTCAAGCACGAGTTCTATTTTAAAAGGACTGCTGGATGACTTTTTGTTCTTGATCCTTTGCAATCCTAGGAATCGTAGTCTTTTCAGTTACTGCAGACATTACAGAAGCCCCTAAAAAAATAAAATAAAACCATGATTCCTAGGACTGCAAAGGACCAAGAAAAGTCTTCCAGCAATCCTTTTGAAATCAACGCCATGCTTGGCAGCTGCTGCTCCTTTATCCAGGAGCAAAAAAGGTTAGAGAGAGAGACCTACCTGGGAAATACAGGAATTGGAGGCTGTGCAAAACTTCAGAGGCCAATTTGACCCAATCTGATTTCAGCTCAGGTCCAATTAGAACCAAATGTGATGGTGCTTTGCTTCAAGTCTAACTGTGTCTAAGTGGGCCCATTTGCTTCAGGGCTGAATGGACCTACAATGTTTCACACAGTCCAACTAACTACACCTTTGCAATGCATCCTGTTCTCAGATATTTGTGACTGCCAACTGCATAGGCATTTACGTTCCATCTCGGGCAAAAACACTGCTCTGTCAAGTAATTACCCACTCTGGCTTCTGACTAGTTCTAGGCAATTGGTCTTCAGATAAGCAATCTTACCTACTGTCTCTGAATGTGGACAGAGGGAGCCAAATAAAAATCAATTAAATTCACAGTTGTCCTTCTTGCCCCAAGACATACACACTTCTAGAATGAACAAATCATTGGGGCGGGTTGCATGACCAAGTATTTTGGATTACATTCTTAGGTAGAATGAAGCCTATTTAGCTGCAAACAAATGGATATAAAATGGTTGTTATAAAATGTGTGAAGAGGCAATACATGGATTGCAAAACAGGAAACCCAGTTTAAGGTAGTGCCGCCACCCCCCTTAATTTAAGCCAACAAACCCTGCAACCTGTACAGTGTTTATACACGTTGGACTTGGATTTGTGGTTTTCAACATGTTCTAGGGAACACTTGGGTTTTATGGAAACTTACTGGAGGTTCTCACTAAAAACAGTAATGGAAGACAAGCAGCCCCGCAAGACAGCTAGCTTGTCATACATATCTCCCCCTGCAAGAAACAGCCACAAGAAAGTTCTGAGTGTGTTTTACGGCATATTTTCAGGAAACTAGGATGACCAACAGCCTAATATCCTAGGCTAACTAAACTAAAAATTAGCACACAGCCCAATGTGAGCTGTGTGCACCCTAGAATCCCTTGCGAACCAAGCAGAGGCACCTTTCAAAATGGTGATTCTATTTATATTAAGCAAGGGGAGCACAACTGGTCCTATCCAACACCAGCACAACATCTTGCTGGTGGCTGTTGCTGGTGTCTATCTTATTTCTTTTAGATTGTGAGCTCTTTGGGGACAAGGAACCATCTTTGCTTGTTTTTCTATGTAAACTGCTTTGAGAACTTGGTTGAAGAGTAAAATATAAATAACAGTAGTAGTACAATACCATTCAGAATCCTCTGCAATGCACAGAGGTTCCTTGGCAGACACATTGCTGTGGAAATTGTTCCTTGAATGTAGAAAATTTGAAACACACTGAACGAGATATATTCTTACATCTTTCAGTGATAACTGTTAAATCAGTGATAGCAAGAACATGGTGATAGGCTTACTCAAAGCCTTTTCATCACTATCAGACAGTTAAAAGCTTCCTTCTGGCTAGGGATGTGCACGGTCCGGAGCAGTCCGGACCGGCACCGAAGGGGGGCCTTTCTTTAAGGGCGGGGAGGGCTTGCTTACCCCTCCCGCCTCTTTGCCCCCTCCAGCGCCCGTATTTAACAGACTAACGGGGTGCTGGAAACCAGCCGCCCCCGCCCCCGCCCCGAGCAGATTTACCCCCAAAACTACCAATACCCCTGCCGTCGCCCGCCAGGCCTCCCTCCCTCCCTCCCAGCTGCCCGCCCGAGTCCTCACCCGATGCTTTAGTAAAAAACGAGAGGAGCTACCGGACAGAGCTCCTCTCGCTAGGAAGGCCTGCTGCATACTGAAGGTGCTTTACGCGCACGCGCATGCGCGCGCTGCAAAGGACGCCAATCGCCGGAGGCCCGGTCTACCCGGCCCGGCAGGTAGACCGGGCCTCCGGCGATTGGAGGCCCGGTCTACCCGGCCTTTTCCCGGTGGGTAGACCGGGCCTCCGGCGATCAGCGCGCGCATGTGCGCGCGCGCAAAGCGCCTTCAGTATGCAGCAGGCCTTCCTAGCGAGAGGAGCTCTGTCCGGTAGCTCCTCTCGTTTTTTACTAAAGCATCGGGTGAGGACTCGGGCGGGCGGGCGGGCAGCTGGGAGGGAGGGAGGGAGGGAGGGAGGGAGGGCTGGCGGGCGACGGCAGGGGTATTGGTAGTTTTGGGGGTAAATCTGCTCGCGGCGGCTGGTTTCCAGCGCCCCGTTAGTCTGTTAAATACGGGCGCTGGAGGGGGCAAAGAGGCGGGAGGAGTAAGCAAGCCCACCCGCAAAAGCAATGCCCCCCCACCCGGACCCGGACCAGCAAGGGCCGAACCGGTCCGGCAGTTCGGCCATTCTTTAGAATGGCCGCCGGACTGGTTCGGACTCACCCCTACTTCTGGCCCCCTGCTTATCCTAGCAATCTAAAAGACGGCAGATTACTGCAAGTGAGAGCAACTGCAACCAAAACTGCTGCAAAGCCTGGAAGCAATTCCGTAAGAAGGCAACATCATGGCAGTGCCTGTGCAAATTTTGTTTGCAGACAGCTCCTTCCTCATCCCAATTATCATAGAAAGAGAAGACACAGAGGATGCTTACACATTTCACTGTCATCCAAGCACAATTACATCATGACCTGGAAAGAGGAATGCCCACTTACAGTGAGGGAAATAAGTATTTGATCCCCTGCTGATTTTGTCCGTTTGCCCTCTGACACAGAAATGACCAGGCTATAATTGGAATGGTAGGTTTATTGTAGCTGTGAGAGACAGAATAACAACAAACAAACCCTCAAAAGCCCAGTGCCCAAAAGTCAGCGATGGATTTGCATTGTAGTGAGGGAAATAAGTATTCGATCCCTTCACAAAAGATGTCTTAGTACTTGGTGGCAAAACCCTTGCTGGCAATCACAGAGGTCAGACGTTTCTTGTAGTTGGCCACCAGGTTTGCACACAACCCAGGAGGGATGTTGTCCCACTCCTCTTTGCAGATCCTCTCCAAGTCAGAAAGGTTTCGAGGCTGATGTCTGGCAACCCTCACCTTCAGCTCCCTCCACAGATTTTCTATGGGATTAAGGTCTGGAGACTGGCTGGGCCACTCCAGGACCTTCATGTGCTTCTTCTTGAGCCACTCCTTTGTTGCCTTGGCTGTGTGTTTTGGGTCATTGTCATGCTGGAATACCCATCCACGACCCATTCTCAATGCCCTGGCTGAGGGAAGGAGGTGCTCACCCAAGATCTGACGGTACATGGTCCCGTCCATCGTCCCTTCGATGCGGTGAAGGTGTCCTGTCCCCTTAGCAGAAAAACACCCCCAAAGCATAATGTGTCCACCTCCATGTTTGACGGTGGGGATGGTGTTCTTGGGCTCATAGGCAGCATTCCTCCTCCTCCACACACGGCGAGTTGAGTTGATGCCAAAGAGCTCGATTTTGGTCTCATCTGACCACAACACTTTCGCCCAGTTCTCCTCTGGATCATTCAGATGTGCATTGACAAACTGCAGACGGGCCTGTACATGTGCAGCCTTAAGCAGGGGGACCTTGCAGGCACTGCAAGATTTCAGTCCTTCACGGCGTAGTGTGTTACCAATTGTTTTCTTGGTGACTATGGTTCCAGCTGCCCTGAGATCATTGACAAGTTCCGCCCGTGTAGTTCTGGGCTGCTTTGTCACCGTTCTCATGATCATTGCAACTCCACGAGGTGAGATCTTGCATGGAGCCCCAGACCGAGGGAGATTGACAGTTATTTTGTGTTTCTTCCATTTGCGAGTTATCGTGCCACCTGTAGTCACCTTCTCACCAAGCTGCTTGGCGATAGTCTTGTAGCCCAGTCCAGCCTTGTGCAGGTCTACAACCTTGTCCCTGACATCCTTCGACAGCTCTTTGGTCTTGGGCATGGTGGTGAGTTTGGAAGCTGAGTGATTGCTTGCTTCTATGGACAGGTGTCTTTTATACAGGTACTGTAACAAGCTGGGATTAGGAGCACTCCCTTACAGAGGGTATTCCTCATCTCAGCTCGTTACCTGCATATAGTGAAAAGACACCTGGGAGCCTGAAATCTTGCTGATTGATAGGGGATCGAATACTTATTTCCCTCACTACAATGCAAATCCATCGCTGACTTTTGGGCACTGGGCTTTTGAGGGTTTGTTTGTTGTTATTCTGTCTCTCACAGCTACAATAAACCTACCATTCCAATTATAGCCTGGTCATTTCTGTGTCAGAGGGCAAACGGACAAAATCAGCAGGGGATCAAATACTTATTTCCCTCACTGTATTTATTACATTTATAAACCGCCCTGACCAGAAGCTCTGGGCATTGTACAACAACTTCTAACAAGTCATTAAAAACACACAATTCAAAACACAGTGCTGAAAACAATATAAAACCAATTCAAACACAATTAAAACCATTTAAAACCAATTAAAATACTTTTAAAATAACAACAACACTTTACAAGCCTTGGAAGGTCAGGCCAAATAAATAAGTTTTTAGGGCTCTCTTAAAGGCCAAAAGCGAGCCTCCTGGAGGCCTGCATTACTCTCCCACCTGGTGCCCTCTTTCTGCCCAAAGATGAACGACTAGGGGCTTGCCTCTGCCCCAGCCAGAAGAAGGAAGTTAAAGTAAAAAATGAACAAAGAACAGAGCGACTGGAGTGGACCCTGCTCGAGATGGCAAGAACTGGAGACTGAGATCGCCCCGCCCTCCTAGGAGAGCAGTCTCTGATTGGCCCTGTCTCAGCAGGGGTTCGTAAGTGATCCCCATGGTCCACGGATACAACCCTCTTCTGAGGGAGAAGGCACTCTCAGCACTTTGTATTTCTCCCGGAAACATATTGGCAGCTAGTGCAGTTGTTTTAAGACAGGCATAATACGGTCTCTCCGGGTTACCCCAGAGACCAATCTGTTTGCTGCATTTTGAACTAACTGAAGTTTCCAAACTACGTACAAAGGCAGCCCCACGTAGAGTGCATTGCAGTCATCAAGCCTGGAGGTTACCAGCTGCTGTACCACTGTTTTGAGGTCGTCCTCTTCAAGGAATGGACACAGCTGTCGAATCAGTCAAAGCTGATAGAAAGCGTTCCTGGCCATAGCCTCCACCTGAGAAACCATGGTGAGGCCTGGATCCAAGAGCACTCCCAAGCTGCGTACCTGTTCCTTCTGGAGGAGTGTAACCCCATCCAGCATAGTAAGATCTAACTCATCTCACCTGCTGAGAACATAACAGCCCTGCTGGATCCAGCCCAAGGCCTATCTAAGTCCAGCAGGCTGTTTCACACAGTGGTCCAGCGGATGCCTCTGAGAAGTCCACAGGCAGGAGGTGAGGGTATGCCCTCTCACCGGCTGTTGCTCCCCACAACTGGTATTTAGCAGCATCTTGCCTCTGAAGCTGGAGGTGGCCTATAGCCACCACGCTAATAGCCACTGATAGACCTGTCCTCCATTACTCTGTTTAAATGCCTTTTAAAACCATCCAAACTTGTGGTCATCACCACATCCTGTGGCAGAGACTTCCAGAGGTTAATGAAGTAGCTACTTACACAGCACATGGTTCGTGTTTAAGCAAGGCAGCAGAGCCACCCAAAATCTGGCTGCTATAGAAGAGCAATCAGTTGTGCAGCAAGTGTTCTGTGCTTGCGAGAATGAACTAAAGGGTATCAACAACAGAGAGATGGCACTCCACTCTGAAATCAACAGCCCTTCGGACCTTCATCCCAGCCATGTCCCACATTCAGGGCTGTATTAATCCAAAGTGTGAAAGAGGAGGCATGGTGAGAAAGTAAAGTGTACAACTGCAGCTTATTATTGTCATGTGACCACAGCCCATCTTTCAGAATACAACCACACAGAAAGACTATTTTAGACTGGCATTAAAGATGAAGGGTGCTGAGTTGTTTGGTACAGGGAAATTGTATTTCCCTTAACCCAAAGAGATCAGTCAAAAAAGAAATGCATACAGAGGGAAAATGAAAAACCTGGATGTTGCAGAAATTGGTACTACCTTTTAAATGCACTGCAGTCATGTACAGATCTTTGGTGGGGGGGAGCCAAGGAGCCTAATCAATAATGGAGAAATCCAAACCACATCCATATATAAAAAAAGGTTAAGCTAATGCCCAGGACTTTAAGATTGCTGGTTAGCAGGGTGGATTTGATTTAAATCAAACTGATTTAAATCATGATTTAAATCACGATTTAAATCACTAGCAGGGTGGATAAAAATAAAAAAAAATCCAATTTAAATCAAAAAAACTGATTTAAATCAAAAATCCAATTTAAATTAAAAAAATCTGATTTTTTTTATTTAAATCGGATTTTTTTTATTTAAATCGGATTTTTTTTATTTTTATCCACCCTGCTAGTGATTTAAATTGTGATTTAAATCGTGATTTAAATCAAATCCACCCTGCTGGTTAGGGATTTCTACCTCAACATTCTTTGATGGTTTGGAACTGTAGGTGAGATAGTAAATGGACCACATGGACCAGGTCACTGGAACTTCTGGGCCTAGTGATGCCTCCTTTTCCACCTCAACTTGTTCTGCAACCTGAAAAAGCTCTAAAGTGGGCTCCCTCCCACTATTAACATTTCCCATAATAGGCTACTTGCAGGTTCTTAGTTTAGGCCCCACTGGTTAACTCATCTGCTCTTTTCATGACTGATGAGATCATTTGCTTAATACTTAAGCCAGGCCCTGACAAGCTCTCTTTGGATCTACAAGCCAGCACACAGATTTAGGAGCCAGACAATAGACACTTGACAAAATTACCAGACTAAGTGACACACATTATGGGGGAAGATAAATGACCTTCCCTTTATCCACTTTATAAGTAACATACTTAGAGCAGAAACAGGGCTGCCTTGAACAAATAAATATTTCATTAAATAACTCTACCACTGAATAGCCTAGTCTAGGTGTCATAGTTGTGTTTTTAGGCAACATGGCTCCCTGTTGCTTGGGACTTGTCAAGTCCTTACTTAAGTCCATCCTGCCTCCCTCTAGCCTCTTTGCTCGAATCAGTACTTTCTATTCCTGAAGCAGCAGCAATGTGTATGTCAAATGGACCACCCTTTCATTCCTCAGGCACCTGCATATTGTAAGGCTAGTCCTGATCTACATTAAACCAGGTTTGTGACACAGTCACTTGCCTGGCCACTTGTGGCAGTAAGAACTGACTGCAGGCAACTAAGCAGGGAAGCTATTATAAACTGGAAAATAATTTGTCCGTTTTTCTTATGAGCTATCAATGTGCTGTAAGTTACTAACATGTTTTTGTTGACAAGTGGTTATTAAAATATGTTGGATAATAATATTCATGGCTTTGCAGAGCCACAAAATATCAGGATTTCAGCTTCCTTTTAAAGCAGTTCTGCTTTATGGTAGGCATATAATCAACTAGTGGCAAATGGTCTGCCAGTTAGCAACTCATCCACTTGCCCTACTCATGTATTGGCTGTCATCTATCTGCTCACCAGACCATAGCTATCCCAGTTATTAATATTTATATACCACATTTCTAAAAAGGAATAGAAAAAGGAATACAATAGTTTCCATCCCAGAAGGGCTCACAATCTTAAGAAACAACACAAGATAGGCACCAGCAGGGTGGATTTGATTTAAATCAAACTGATTTAAATCATGATTTAAATCACTAGCAGGGTGGATAAAAATAAAAATCCGATTTAAATCAAAAAAATCGGATTTAAATAAAAAAAATCAGATTTTTTTGATTTAAATCGGATTTTTGACTTAAATCGGATTTTTTGATTTAAATCGGATTTTTTTTATTTTTATCCACCCTGCTAGTGATTTAAATCAGTTTGATTTAAATCAAATCCACCCTGGGCACCAGCCACTGGTGGGCTGGATAAGGACAGTTCTATCCCTGCTAGATATAAAGAGCCATCACTTTCAAAAATGACTTTGGTTTTAAATAGTTCTGAACCTGAACCATGAATTACCTTTTGCTTTGGTTTCCAACTTGGAGACATATCAACTCATCAGCTGAGTGGCTTCCCTTCTGCTTTAAAGGGCCAACAGTCCTTCAAGGAAAGAGACTACCCTACAGCATAGGGTACCTGCAGTTACAATAGCACTATACAGAGCACGACCTTGCTTTGAACAGCTGGGGCAAGATCCTGCAGCAGGGAAAGAGGCAAAACAGCAGAGCAGGCAAATGGAGCAAAGGTGGGCAACTGCCCTGTGAATTTTTACTGCAAGGTTGACTTATGACTTGCATGAATCCTATAATTATAAAGCCCAAATTGACAGTTCTATCACTCAACTCCATCAGAGTGGAACAAGATAGAACATTTTGTTTTTCTAGCCAAAGAACCAAGATACTCTCCCAAGGTCAACTCAGCAGGTCCACAACTGCAATGAAATCTGCATTGTACTACTAGCCTTGGCCTACACTGTAGTCTTTCCAAAGTACAGGACAACCCGTTAAATGTACAAAACGCAACTAACAGGGAATAATGAATAGCTTTGCAACTTTTGGGGTAATCCGAGCTTCTAAAAGCTTTAGGAGAAACCATATATTTCAACAGCACATACCATATAAATCATTCTCCCCAGTGTTCAAGAAGCCAACAAAGCTGAACTTCCTTTGGGAACCCAGCAGTAGATCTAAAGTTGCAAAGGAGACTAAAGACTGAAGTTAGACAGCCTGTTACCTAAACAAGTTCTTCCTAGATAAAACTGCATCATCCTCACAAATGATGCAATACCCAAGAAGGGTCATGTGCCATATGAAGAATGGGACTGGACTGAAAAAAAGAAAAAATGGGTGGCCACAGCAAACATGCACGGCCCAGATATCATCCAGAAGACCTCTCTGGTTACCCTAACAAGACACCTCATTATCCAAATATAGTTAAGTGAAATTTGAATATAGGTGAAAGAAGATCATAACAGAAAATGCCTACCTCCTATCATGTCAAGGTAACATGTTCTAACATGATCAAGTTACGTTTGCACTGAGCAAACATATGAAAGTAATTCAGATTGAGGCAGGATACTAATGAACATGCTTTATTTAGTAGGCAACTGGCTTACATACACAGCTGCCTGCCTTTATACCTACTCTGTTACAGTAACTTACCAACTCTGTGCAGTCTTCAGGCTTAAAAATAAGTAGTACTAATGCAATCACTACAATATGAAGCTGAGTTACACTTACAGTATAGTCAAACCACTGGTCCCTATAGGTCAGTACACTACACTAGTGTGTACACTAGGGCTGCACAGCTTCAACCCTCCTGCAGATATTGGCCTACAACTCCCATCATCCCTGATAATTGACCACTGTGGCTAGGGATGATGGGAGTTGTAGTCCAAAAACAGCTGGTGGGCCAAAATTGTGCAACCACGGTCTACACTAACTGGCAGTGGCTCTCCAGGGTTTCAGACAGTAGTCTTTTCTAAGCATATCTAGAGATACTAGAGACAGATTCTGGAACCTTCTGCACACAAAGCAGAAGCTCTACCACTGAGCTACAGCCCTTGCCCAATGTGAAAGTGGATTCCTGTTAACAGCAATTAGAGCTACATTGTCACACAGCCCCACTTAAACAAGGCAGAAAACTCTCATAATGGGATAATACCATCAGCCAGTGACCTATTCACTTGCTCATTTTTCAAGAGCCAGTTCCCACAACACTAACTGCCAATGTTCAAAAACATGGTAGGACCTGTCCCCATCAAACTGTGAAGCAAGGGAACAAAGAAGAGGAAGACATTTATAAATATGACTGCAGTCCCAGATAACTTACACTAGAATCATCCCCAGAGTAGAAATTTTTACTTCAAACAGATACGAATAAACTATTCCACTTCAAGCAGATTACTACAGTTAGCAAGGACTGCAACAGTATCTGCAAGTTCCCAGACAAGGCAGCTGTATCAAGTGGTAACTCCCCTGCCAACTGGGCAAAGAGGCACCTTTTACAGTGGTGTTTCTCTTTATTTAGCAGGGGGAGAGTAACTGGCCCTATCCACCCCCAGCACAGTACCTCCAGTGACTGTTGCTGGTGTCTATCTTGTGTTTCTTTTTAGAATATGAGCCCTTTGGGGACAGGGAGCCATCTTAATTGCTTATTATTTCTCTGTGTAAACCACCTTGAGCCATTTCTGGAAGGGCGGTATAGAAATCAAAATAACAACAATAAACTTTTGCAAATGCTATTGGTGTGACTGGCAAGCTAACCTAAATGCTGAACACCCCCCATCCCCATTTTAAGAGAAAATATTAAAATAAGTATATGATTTCTTGTGCTGGTGAATATGCTAACCATTTTGCAAGGACAGGACACCCCACAACTGCAGAAAGGAAGGAAGAAGTGGTTATCAAATAGAGAAGTGCACTAATTACATATAAGCAGAGCAAGTAAAGAATTTCTCCCCTTCATTTTCATACTCTTTCATGCACATTCATAGTAATGTATAACATAGTTTACAGCAATACTTAACTCCTCAATGCAAAGGACACACCCAAAATAATATTTCCCACACTATACCCTGCAGCAGTAGAGACCTTCACAGATGGCAAGAATGCCATTCCCATCATTTCAGAGCTCACTGTAAGGAAACTCAAGAGTTTCAAAGCCATCCTTCAAGGTATCAGAGGACCAGATTGTCCAACTCCACCCATACATTCCATGAACTCCCAACACTATCTAGCCTTGCTTTTACACATGAGATGGAATCTGTGGAGAATCTAATATTCAAGGGTGTAGCGATGAAAGAACAGAAATCTTTTTAGGACTTTGCTACTTTCACACTCATTTTTGACATTGTTTTCAGGTTTTAAAAAAACCTTAGTGTTTCAATATGTTGCAACTCACCTGGATCTATTAAAGATTAAAAAGGGATGTTGTTGACTAGCCATTGCTGCTGGGGATTCTGGGAGTTGTAGTCAACAACATCTGGGAGTCCCTGTTAGAGGGTACACTGAACTGCAGGCCTACCTCTTACTAGCCACTCAATTCTACCTTTTTAAAGCTAGGCCAAGTGACTCCAGCAATGGAAGCATGAGGAAGCTCCAGCAACTAGGCATCGAGGCCTAGTTTGAGTACCGGTACAATTTCAGCAGCAGGCCAAGAAGGTCAAAGCAGTGAAGCTCCCCCTCCCCCGCAACAAAGACAGTAAGCTTAAATACAAACTGCATACTACAAGACTTAGTTGTAAAAAGAACACTGAAGACAAAACATAATCATTCAGTCAGGATACAGCAGGGGTTATTCAGGATTTTGCTTAGAATATATATGTACAATTACCTGTTTGCTGGCAGAGATCACAGAGAACTGCTCAGTGCAGTGAGTAGGGGTGGGTCCGGACCGGTCCAGAGGCCATTGTAAAGGCCTCCGGACCGTCCGGACCTGGTCGGTCCGGGTGGAGGGGGTCCCTTTAAGGATGGGGAGGGTTTACTTACCCCTCCCGCCGCTTTGCCCCCTCCAGCGCCCGTATTTTCTGTAGAAATTGGGGTGGCAGGATACCTACCCGCCGCCCCTTCTGCCTCCTCATTCCAAAAGGCTGCAACAAGCCTTCTGCGCACGCGGCGCGGCAGCTTCATGTTCACCCGACGCAATGGGTAGACCAGGCCTCCGACCGCCGGAGGCCCGGTCTACCCGTCACGTCGGGTGAACGTGAAGCTCGCACGCCGCGTGCGCAGAAGGCTTGTTGCAGCCTTTTGGAATGAGGAGGCAGAAGGGGCGGCGGGTAGGTATCCTGCCGCCCCAATTTCTACAGAAAATACGGGCGCTGGAGGGGGCAAAGCGGCGGGAGGGGTAAGTAAACCCTCCCCATCCTTAAAGGGACCCCCTCCACAGTGCCGGACCGCAACTGTGCGGTTCCGTGCACACCCCTAGCAGTGAGTCCCTGCAAATTGGCAAGATTTGTTTCAAAGGTGGAACACTTGGAGAAGCAATGTAGATGAGACCCTCAGGAATGTGGTAGACAGGACCCACCCGCATGTCAACAGATCCTTCACAAGAGTGAAGGTCTTTGGGTCATGGCCAGTGTTCTCTCTAATTTTTTTTCATCTGTGTGCAGAATTAGATTTGTTCTGGGCAGCAGTATCAACGCAGTGTGCATGCACATGCATTCAGGGTGGGGCCTTCCCGATTCAACTTGAGCAGGATCTAAAATTAACTGACCCAACAATTTAAAAAATGTGTGAGCGCATGCACATGCACACGCCTTAGAGGGGACACTAATCAAGGCCACACAGTAAGAAAGCTGAAAACAGCCCTGTGAAAAGAACCCATTTGGGAGATAGTGACCTGATGCCCTATTGTACCAAGGGCAAAGCTCCAGAATGGGAGCCTGCTTGTAGTGGAAGATTTAATAGTTAGGAGCAGAAACAAATGAATATTTATGATGACTAGTGTGCTGCATCATGACGAACCTGGCTGGTGTAAGAGCGTGAGTATTATGTACTGCCTTGCAGAGAGAGCTAGTGTAAGAAGGAAGTGTTTACACAAAGGCACACATTGATAACAACAACATTGAAATATATAATAATGACGTCCTCAATTAAAAATTGACATAAAATTTTAGGATGCTAGATAGTAAATCCAGGACCTTCAAAGCAATCTTCTATCTATATAATCTTCTATATGATTAATTCTCTTAGCCATCTACATATTTATGTGTGTGTGCGTGTGTGTGTGTATTATGCACACACACATTGCGCCACCATGTCGAGAGGAGCCCGGCTGGGCGGGCAGCTGTGCTGTGCTGGGCAGGGAGGGAGCCAAGGAGGAGGATGGAGGGCCGGGACAGAGGAGGACAGAGGAAGGAGGGCAGGAGAGACTGAGGCAGAAGGTAGGGGGAGTGTATTGTCACACAGATGCTCTGTGCGAGGTCAGCTAGTGTTTTTTGTTTTTTTAAATGCTACCTGTTCCACACAGTACCAGCTAAACAGGCACAGCTGTGAGATTTCAATTTGCAGATGATACCATGGCATCAGGTGGAAGGATTTGGGAGTTACTAGGCACTGGGCCATAATGGAACTCTATTACGGCCCAGTGCTTAGTATACAGTATACATATATCGTATACCTTTGGGCCATAATGGGACTAAACCGTGGGTGCTTAACATCAAAAAGGTCTATTTTTACACTGACTTCTGGCAAGAGACAAGGAAGGTTTGATTTGGGATAACACACACCAATAAATGTATATTCAGGTCATAGCAAAAAGGCAAGACAACACAAGTGGAAAGTTACTCAAGGAGTCCAACAGGTTTACACTGAATGTCAAGGGAGGAAGCTTCAAGATTAGGGGAGAAAGTGCTGGTAGGAGAAGGGGTCACATTTCTTCAAGATGCTTGGAGATTATTTAAGAAAATGATAAAAGCTCATAAAATGTATACCACAGATTAGGAAAAATAACAAAAGTTCAAAAGGATACCAGTTTGATTAATAAGCATGAGGAAACTACAAAAGGCAAGATGATTTCCTTTTTTTAAAAAAGGAGAAATCTAGCCCAAACAAATGTAAACTGACCATAAGGCAAATGGAAAAAGAACGAGAAATATATTGCTAGACAACCCATAATAATACATCAGAGGCAAAAAAAGCTGGAAGGCAAGTGGTTGGACTGCTAGAAATAGGAGGAAGGAGAGGATTAAAAAGGATGATAGTGAAAGTGCAGAGATGCCGACTTCTTTTTTTGTATTGGCCTTCACTATGGAAGATGTTGGACAGACAGCTATGCCTGAACCATTCCCTCCCACCAAAGGGTTTTTGGAAAAGCACATTTATTAAAGTGATTATGTTCTAGACCTAACTGGCAAATTCAAAACTAATCAGTCACTGGATATGGATGGAATACATGCAGCAGTTCTAGAGTGTAAAATGGTTGGTCTTCAAATATGCAATTTGTCGTTACAAATGGCCCTTCCCAGAGCACTGAGAATAACAGTTTTTTAAAAGGGGACACAGGAAAATACAGGAAATCGCAAGCCTGTTTGCCTAACTTCTGTCCAAGAAAAAATGGTGGAAAATATTATTCAAGCTAGTAATAGAACAATATAGAAGAAAAAGTCTTGTTGAGAAAATCAGCATGGCTCTGCAAAGGGAAATAATGGCTCACTAACCTTTTAGAATTCTCTAAGAGCATCAACAGACATGTAGACAGGATATCCAAAAAGCTTTTGACAAAGTCCATTATCAAAAGCTCTTGAATCAACTTAGCAGTCAGGCATGAGAACATGCCCTTTTATAAATTGAAAATTGGTTCAGCAGAAATAAAAGGCAAGCATAAACTGACAGTTTTCACAAGCGAGAAGCAAGCCATCGTCCCCACCCCCCACCACCACCACCCTCAGCATCTGCAATGGGAGGACTAGTGCTATTTGACTTACTCATGTACTATTTAACGGCTCATGACCTGTAATAAGGAATGAACAGTGAGGTGCCCAGATCTGACAATTACAGCAAATTATTCAGAATAAGAACTTGTGCAAATTGTAAAAAGCTCCAGAAAGTTCTCTCCAAACTGGATGAATGGACACAAAATATAAACATGTAACCTTAGTGATGAACATGGGAGGAAAACTCCCAAATTCATATATACACTGATAGATTTTGAACTGTTCAGGAAAGATCTCAGGGTTGCAGTGGATGCAACAAGACCTTCAATTCTAAGTGCAGCAGCAAAAAACCACAATTCTATATTGGCAATTATTAAGAAAAGGGTTGAGATATTGGCAATTATTAAGAAAAGGATTGAGATATTGGCAATTATTAAGAAAAGGGTTGAGAACAGCCAGCATCCATTAACATTTACATAAATCTATGATGTGGCTGCATTCAAAATATTGCATACTGTTCTAGTTGCCTCTACTGGAGAAGATCACACAATATGCACAGAGAGCAACCAATATTTCAAGGGTTGTAGTACCACCTTTGTGAGAAAAGGCTAACACACTGAGTTTGAGGTTTAAAAAAATGAAAACTAAGGGGGGGGGACAGTAGAGGTTTATAAAAGGTATACCGCCCCCCCCATTTCTCATAATACTAGAAGATCACCCAATAAAATTCAATAGATTCCCAATAACCAGAAGAAACATATTTCTGTATTTTATGGTTTCATTTGTGCATGTTCTTTAATTTTTTAAATTAGATTTGTATTTTTAATGATTCCAATTTGATATTGTTGTTGTGTAGCTGTTTTAGTTTTATATTGTTTTAAGTTTTATAAACTGCCTTGAGATTGTTTTAATGAAAGACGGTATAACAATCCAATAATTGAATAAAAATAAACAAATAAATAAAATTCTTGAACACCCAATGCATAACTTTGCTGTGATAAGATGGGGTGAAGTCCACTAGCTAAGATGGTCTAACAATGGATTAGACACATTCATGAAGAGTGGTCTATCAACAGCTATTAATATTTACAGCTAAAGTGAATCTTCATCCTCTCTCTGACTAGCAGGCGCTATGGTCAAACAGCAGGAGATTGCTCATGCCTTAATACAAAGCAAGATCCTTTTTTTAAAAAATGCACCACCCCTCTCATAGGTTTCTCCGACGCTGCTAGCTAGCTGCCCTCGGAAACAAGATGCTGAATAAAAATCCTTGATCTAATGCAGCAGGGCTCTTATACTCAACCAAGATTTTCAGGGCAGTGTTCTTTAGGTCTCTACCCTGTACCTCAGGACTATTAGCTCGATTAAAACTAAAACAGATTTACAGGAATAGAGGTTATCAGCAGAAATTCGGAGCTGTGATGTTGGAAATAGGACACACGTTAGATGGTCTACTGGAACAGATGGGCTCAGAGTGATTTGCTTATGGCCAACAGCGTGGAGCTCTTCATCTGAGAGGGGGCAACAAACGATGGGAAGGCCTGCACTTGCGCTGACACTATTTTTTGTTGTGTACAACTATCAAAGGCTTGGAAGAGGCTGTCGTAGGAAGGGCAAGAAGACGGTGGGGTGAGGGGGAGACAAAGCACCCCAGGCCTTAAGGATGGGGAGTCAAATCGAGACACATAAACGTGGGAAAGGGACGGAAAAAATAGCCATTCTTTTTCCATGGAAACGCACAATATTTGGAGGACGACGCATCTGGCTTTCTCCTCTTATTCTATAATCCTGCAGAGAAGAGTCCCTCGTCAGTCACAATGACCCAATTTCTTCCCCTACTCCCCCACAAAAAGACCCCATAACCCCACATTTAAAGAAAATATACCACGCAGAAGCCCGCCCCTCCGAAGCTCTGCATTCTCCCGGTGGCTGCCACTCCCTCGGGCTGAAGGGCCTGGCAGACCCCAAACCACGGGCAGGCCCCCTCTTCCCTCCCGCCACCCGACGCTTCCCTCGGGATTAGTCTCAATTTTCGAGTCTGACGAGATACACCACCCCCACCCGCGCGGGACCTCAGAGCCCCCAGCCCCACTCCCTGCGCGGGGGTACCAGAGCTGCGGCTCATGCGCTTCTCCCAGCCTGCGGGGAGCTTCTCCTCCTCCGCCATCTTTCTTCCTCTCACACAGCTGCAGCGAGCGGCGGCAAAGCGCAGAGCCAGCCACGCCCACTTATCCTGGCAACGCCGCCACCGCTGCACGCGCACAATGGCTTCACCAGCTCTCTCGCGACACCAGTGCTCCTCCCGCTATTGGCCTTCCGAGCGGCGAAAGCGTGCTTCTATTGGTTAGCCTTTCAAGGAGGGCGGGAGGTCCCGCCCAAGGAAAAGGCGTCCAACCCGCTCGCGTCCCGAAACTATTGGCAGGGGAAGGGCAGTATGGAGGCTGCGGAGGGACTAAGAGGGTGGGGCTTGGAGAGATGGTTCAATGGAGAGCATACAATTTATTTGTAAAGTGTGTGAACACGCACAGTAAACCGCGCAAACCCTCTGCACGTTTACTGGGAAGTAAGGCCTATTGGGTTCAAAGGGGATTACTCCCCGATAAGAGCGCTTAAGACTGCAGCTGTGAGTGGGGAGTTCTCGTCAGGTCCGCAGTGCATGCAAGGAAATCGAATGCGTTGCAATTCAGATCGATTTGCCAAGTCACGGAATTAAGGCCTGCGGCTGCAGTGCAGGTGTAATAGAATCTGGTGTCATGCAGGCTGCAATGCTACTCGCGCTTAGACGGCAGTAATAAGCCCCATTGGGAGGGTCATGGGCTTCTGCTGCCTTACTGAAAGGATAACGTGACAACTTCAACTGTGGTTAATTTACAGCAACATATTAAACTGATTTATACTGCCAGTTCATTGGTCCATTTAGTCCTGTATTATCTGCCCAACTAACTTGGACTCTCTTCTGGGTATCTGGCAAAGCTCTTTCCCTGCTTGGGATACTTTTAGCATAATATACCAAGGGATAGTCCGCAAGTGTGTGTGTTCTCTGATAATTCTCAGAGAAAGAGGCAACGGCCTTCTTTCAAATGCCCAGCAGAGCATGTGTAGTAACCACATTCACATACTTCCATTTGTATGCCTTAACTCCAGAGGTGTGTGTAAACTTAGGTCATGGCTACCCCCACACAGAGTCGTAGAGTTGCAAGAGGGCATCTATGCCGTCTCTCGCCCATGCTCCTCAATGCAGGAAAGCTAGAGCATCTCCAATAGATAGCCATCCAGTCTCTGCTTGAAGATCTCCAGCAAGGCAGGAGATCCCATCACCCTCCTAGGGAATTGGTTCATATTTTGCTCTTAAGAAGTTTATCTAATGTTTAACTGAAATCTACCCTTTGGTAACTTGAGCCCATTAGATCTAGACCAGCCTTCTGGGCAGCAGAGAAGTCTTTCCCCTCTTCTATAAAACAGCCCGTCAGGTATCTGAGAAGTGTCATCATCTATATAATTAATTCTCTTAGTCGGCATGCATGTCCAAGATTTGGCAGTGGAACTCTCGCGACACGCTGCAAGAGTTCTGGCGAGAGGCCCGGCTGAATAAGGAGGGAGGAGGAAGAAAGTGGCAGCGGTGGGCAGAGGAGGGGGGAGAGAAGAGCAGTGGGGGCGGCAGGCGGGCGGGGAGAGAAAAGGCGGGTAGGGAGAGAAAAGAGGCAGCGGTGGCAGGACGATGTGAGGGAGAAAAAATGGCGGAGGCGGGTGGGCAGCAGGGCCCTTTTTGGTTGCCCGCTGCCAGGTGAGGCTCTGTGTGGGGGGAGGAACAGGAGGGGGGAGGGCTGGAGAGCGCAGGGCTAGAGGGAAGGGGAAGAGAGGAGAGACCAAGGGAGGGGGAGGGGGAAACAGCCAGCCTCAAAGTGCCGCACTGATGCTCTGTGCAGGGTCGGCTAGACTCGGTTTACTTATTTTCTTACACTTATAAGGGGTGGGAGGAGAGAACCCTAAAACACCACTCTGAAAGCAAATTGTGCACGTCACGAAGTATTTTTGCTTGTATGATCTATACAGTACTCCCAAGAGAGCCAGCGTGGTGTAGTGGTTAGAGTGCTGGACTAGGACCGGGGAGACCCGAGTTCAAATCCCCATTCAGCCCTGAAACTAGCTGGGTGACTCTGGGCCAGTCACTTCTCTCTCAGCCTCACCTACTTCACAAGGTTGTTGTGAAAGAGAAACTCAAGTAAGTAGTACACTGCTCTGGGCTCCTTGCAGGAAGAGCGGGATATAAATGTAAAAGTAGTAATAATTCTGAATGCAATTACTGAACTTTAAAACCTTGGCAATGAAGTCCTGTCAACTGGGCAAGGAGGCATCAATTGAAAGCGATGGCTCTCATAACTAGCATTTGACTAAATTCAGCCCAGCATAGTATTGCCCCCAGTGATTGTTGCTGCTGTCACCCTTTATTTTATTTTAGACTGTGATCAGCTTTGAGACAGAAAACCCATTTTCCATTCTCTTTGCTGCTATTGCAGTCAAGGAAGAGGCACTTCTTACAGTTAAGCAAGCTGTCCAACTTATACCTGGCTTTGTTTTGTTTTTTTATAAATTTACAAGCCTTGTTATAAGCTAAAGCAGGTCTATAGCTAAAGATATACCAGCTTTTGTATAGCAAAATGAGAATCTTCTCCAGACAACTAAGATAAACCTTCCCCAATTAAAAGAGTTGGTTCCTTTCCTCCACCCACTCTGGAAGACCACTGATGTACAAAATATAGCTATAGTATACAGCAGTTGGGCTAGCCAAAGTGTTTTTGCAGGCTCTTTCTGTCAACTTATTTGCAAAGCTGATCACCAATATCACTTTTTAAGATTTCTTGGTGCTTTAAAGACAAGCTGGAAACATGTTGTCAGGTCCATTTATTATAAATATTCATAGCTTAAAAAACAATCGGGGGAAACAGCTCAAAAACAGGTTTTTCTCATTTATTGCCATTGGGATAAAATTTCTTAACCAAACCTCATGCCACAAAATAAAACTATCAATATTTTCAGCCAAATAAGAAATTAAGAACAGTAATACCACATTAGAAAAGGTAGCACCTCCATATGGAGTTTTAGCCAAGACTACTGGTAATACAATTCCAGGTTCATGCCATCATGAATTTCATCTGAAAGGAAGGAGTTAAGGTGAGTTCCCATTGGAAAAGATTCAAGTGTAATGGTTATACAGGTGCTAAGTGTTGGACAAAATCTACCATAATGCCAGAACAGTGATAGTTTAGGAAATACCACAGGTACTGAAATTTGTATTTCATGTAAAGCCTTGTAATTAAGTCACCAAATTCATTTACCACCAAAATTCTGTTTTCATCTGCATTGGGAGGCTTTTCCCTCTTGCTGGTATGGCTTTGTTTTTTGTGCTCCATGCCTTTAGTGGGTAGCAGCAGCTTCAGCAGCACTTGAAGTACTAATAATATTCATAATGGCTAGATTGTGTGGGTTGTCATCCCACCCCCACAAGAATGCATCTAGAAAGAATCCCGAGTCACATCTTGGTGTGTTCTGGGCCGGCGGGGATGGTGACTGGCAGGAGCTACAGTAGCTACCAGGAATATTATGACAATTTTAAAGAAGAATTCTTCTCTGACACCACTCACCGCAATATAAATTCCAAATCGCTTGTTGTAACCAGGCTAACAGAGACAAAACGGTCTAAACATACACCCATCCCTACAGAGTCAGTCTAAAAACTAAATAACACAGTTGAGTAGAGACAGTCCGGGAGAACACTATCAGGGCCATTTCATCCATTTTCTGACTTGCTATTCCAAATTTTCCCCAGCTCCCACTGGTAAGTGGGAAAGAGAAATAGCTGTGCAGGGATCAAGCTCAAGGGGTGGACAAGTCCTAGAAGCAGGGTTCCACATTTCTGCTTGCCATAGCAAGTGTGCTATTGCCCTCTGCCAAACTTGAGAACCCTCTTAACTTTTCTCCCAACTGTGGGGGTGTAGGGAGCATCCCTGCTATTACACAATGATTCTCATTCCCACCCCAGCTCCAAAGTTTGGAGGAAGACTTAGGTATTGCCGAGGTGGTCAGAGCAACTCAGAAGTACAGATCCAAACCAGGATGGTGCCATCCTTTCCAGTCTCAAACTTGGATCTGGGGCGGGGGAAAGAGAATGGTCTCCAACTTTGCACAGAAACACAGAGTGAGGTCAGGGAACAATGGATGGACAGGTTCCTGAAAACAGTTAATTTTTGGCTTGGCTATGAAGGGCAGTCAAGACGCAGCAAACCCTTGCAGAGAAGGAGCAGAAAACAGGGAGGTGGGAAACATATAAACAATCTGCATCTCAAGGGCTTGTCAATTAAGGTCATGCTTTATCTGTTTAAATAACAGCAAGACAAAAAGATTTGTACTGCTGAATATTCTGATACCTAGGAACCACAATGCCTACTATACTGCCTGAGAGGGGTAAATACAGGAGACTCATTGGCCCAGCAGCTGAATGTACTTACAGGCCTGCTCAACTGTGGCCCTCCTGCAGATGTTGGCCTACAACTTCCATAATCCCTGGCTATTGGCCACTGTGGCTGGGGATTATGGGAGTTGTAGTACAAAAACAGCTGGAGGGTCAAAGTTGAGAAGGCCTGGCCTAGAACTATATAACAATGTCAACACACAATTTAATGCATATTTTAATTCTCACTGGATTCAGTGAAACTTCCTCTCCAGTAAGTATGCATAGGATTACAACAGGTAAGGATTCTGACAATGCAGACAATTTTAAAGAGTACTGTCCTCCAGTGTTCCCTCTAAGGCGTGCACATGTGTTTTTTGATGTCCACTCAGTTACTTTTAGATCCCGCTCAGGTTGATTCAGGAAGGCCCCATTCTGAATGTACGTGTGTACATGCTGCCTTGATATTGCCCCCCAGAACAAAACTCATCCTGCACACAGATGAAAAAAAAATAGAGGGAACACTGCTGTCCTCTTCCTCTCCCTACGCAAACCCCACCTTTTTACTGCCAAATACCAGGAGTGTTTAAGGATACAATCTGCCAGTGACACATGGTCCTTGAAAATTGTGTACCTGCAGGTTTTAAAAAGAATCACCATTAACTTTTATACAATGCAAAACAAAAACACACACAAAGCACTTGCAACCAACATGACTGTTACAAAAAAAAAAAAAGGTTTTCATGGGCCAATGGAGACAGAAGTCAGTAAACTTAAGGTCAGTAAACCAAGCAATGCAATGCATGCCATGGTTTGTAACCATGTGCAGTGTCCTGGGGATCATGTGCAGGCACCAGGATCCAAACTGGGTCCTCTTGCATTCAAAGCATATATTCTGCCACTGAGTTACGGAACTTTAAAATAAGCTGAGAGGGTGCCTGCAGGAATCCAATACTATATGAGTGTTGTTCATTGTAAGGCCCAGGGTTCAGTGGCAGCCCCCATCAACCCTATGTGCAGTTTCCTGACTAATTAATTAATTCAATTAACAAACACACACACACACACACACACACACACACACACACACACATATTTGGGCGGGGGTGGATGGGCGTTGGTCTCCGCAAAGCTTCGGTTGAAGATGAACACTCTGCACAGGCTCCCTGGCACCATAAAGAGACTACCATTCTCACGGTGCAGTGCTGTGCATTGTCCAGCACCAGGGGGGTTCCCTTAAGGAAAATGGAGTCCTCTTGAGCCCCTGCACCATCCTGGAAGGAACGCATAGATTGCTGGAAAGTGTAGCCTTCCCCAGTTCTTTCCTGCTAGAGCTTTTAAGAGGGGGCTCCATCTCTCTTAAAGGGCCCTCTCAACACTGAGAAAAATGTTGTACTATGAAGAGAGAAGCACATTCAAAGGTGGTTGGTTTGTTTGTTTGTCTAAAGTGGCCCTTGCTTGAAAAATAGTGAAGATCATTGCTACATGAGAGTCTGCCTTAGAGAATGGATCTCTTTGTTTGAAGACAGACCTTCCCTTTTATTGTTATTAACAATACACACTGCATTTTTAAAATTACAAAGCAGTTTGCATAGCAGAAGGAATGAAAACAAGAATAAGAAAGTGGATCCCTATCCCGAAGGGGCTCAGAATTTCCTCACTTCTACTCACCATTTCTTTAGTACGATCTTGTCCCATCGAGTGCCAGTCTGGGCGGCGATGAGCTTTTTCAGGTCCCTAATGGTGTCATCAGGGCTGAGGAGCAATACCAGTTAAGGAAAATGTTTTCAAATGGGGCCCTGTCTATCATAACAATTAAGCAGACTCTGCTTTTTTTCGTTTCTTTTCTTTAAATATTTCTATACCGCCCAAAACCCATGTCTCTGGGCGGTTTACAATTAAAATCATTCAAAACATTAAATCAATTAACAATTAAAATAATGTAAAAGATTAAAAACATTTAAAACCCAGTAATAAAATTATTTAAAACTATAAATCTAATTAAAAGCCTGGGTGAATAAATGTGTTTTCAGCGCCTTTTTAAAAGTTGCCAGAGATGCTCTTATTTCAATAGGGAGCACATTCACAAGTCCAGGGGCTGCAATGGAGAAGGCCCGTTCCCGAGTAGCCACCAGATGAGTTGGCAGCAGCCGCAGGCGAACCTCTCCAGATGATCTTAGTAGGCAGTGGGGCTCATGGCGAAGAAGACGTTCTCTTAAATACCCAGGGCCTAAGCTATTCAGGGCTTTAGAGGTAATGACCAGCACCTTGTATTTTGCCCAGAAACGTATCAGCAGCCAGTACAATTCCTTCAAGACAGGAGTAATATGGTCTCTCCTAGATAATCCAGAGACCAACCTGGCTGTCGTGTTCTGAACCAACTGCAGTTTCCGGACTACGTACAAAGGCAGACCCACAAAGAGCGTATTGCAGTAATCCAGCCTAGAGGTTACCACCAGATGTACCACTGTTTTGAGATCATTTATCTCAAGAAACAGATGCAGCTGGTGTATCAGCCAAAGCTGATAAAAAGCACCTCTAGCTACCACCTTAACCTGGGACACCAGGGAGAGGTTTGGATCCAGAAGCACCCCTAGACTGCATACCTGTTCCTTCTAGGGGAGCGTGACCCCATTCAGAACAGGCAGTTCAAACTCGTCTCCCGAGTTTCGAGCCCACACAATAAGTACCTCCGTCTTATCTGGATTGAGCCTGTTTGTTATCCCTCAACCAGCCTATTACTGCCTCCAGGCAGGCGTTTAGGGAGGTTATGCTTTCTCCTGATGATGCTGACATGGGGAAATAGATTTGGACGTCATCAGCATACTGATAACACCCTGCACCAAATCTCCTGATGATCTCTCCCAGCAGTTTTATGTAGATGTTAAACATTGGAGACAATACGGAGCCCTGAAGGACACCATACGAAAGTTCTGATTTTGAAGAACAGTCTCCAAGAGACACCATCTGGCATCTTCTCATGAGGTAGGAGTGGAACCACTACAAAGCAGTGCCTCCCAACCGCAACCCCCTCAGATGTTTCAGAAGGATACTATGGTCAATAGTATCAAAAGCCATTGAGAGATCCAAAAGGATCAACAGAGTCACACTCCCTCTGTCAATGCCCAATTGGAGATCATCCATTAGGCCAACCAAGGCAGTCTCCACCCCATAGCCTGCCCGAAAGCCAGTTTGAAATGGGTCTAGATTATCAGTTTCCTCCAAGACCGCCTGGAGCTGGGAGGCCACCACCTTCTCAATCACCTTGCCCAACAATGGAAAGTTGGAGACAGACCTGTAATTATTTAACTCTGTGGGATCCAAGGCAGGCTTCTTCAGAAGCGGTCTAATGATTGCCTCCTTAAGGCAAGGAGGCATCCTGCCCTCCCTCAGCGAAGCATTTATAATATCTACTGGACCCTCTACAACAGCCTCCCTGCCAGATAGTATAAGCCATGTCAGGCAAGGATCAAGAGGGCAGGTGGTACACCGCACCATTCCAAGCAACCTGTCCACATCCTCAGGAGTCATGAACTGAAGCTGATTCAAGGTCATCACATAAGAGGAGCTGCTGGACACCTCGGCATCAGACTCTGTAACAACTGTGGAGTTTGAATCCAAGTCGGCCTGAATACGAGACATTTTGTCCATAAAGAAATTATTTTAAAAACATCTCAGCGAATAATTATTGGTTCTAAGTACTGATTAAAGGGGGAAGGGCACACAATAGCCCCTTCACGACCCTGAACAACTCCACCAGATGTGAACTTGTGGACACAATATGGGAGGAAAAGAATCACTTCTTTGCCGCACGTATCGCCTGAGCATTGGTCTTCAACTGCTCTCTATGTAATAATCTGTTGGATTCGAGTCAAGTTTTCCTCCACTTACACTCTAGTCATCTACCTCGCCGCTTCAGCCCCCATAGTTCTTCCACATACCAAGGGGCCAGTTTCGAAGTGGGTCAGAGAGGATGCTTAGGAGCGATCGTGTCCACTGCCCTGTCCAATTCTTCACCAGATTGTCAACAGGTTCACCAGCACAGCCAACACTAAATCCCCTCAAGGCTTCTTGGAATCCTATTGGATCCAGTAACTTTCTCAGGCGGACCATCCTAATGGACCCTCTGCCCCTGCGGAGGTGGGACGTGGTTGTGAGTCCAACCTTAACCAGATGGTGGTCCGTCCATGACAATGGGGAAATCACAGGAGTCTTCACCCACAAAACACCTCCCTGTTCAGAGTGAAAGACCAGATAAAGCATGTGACCAGGAATATGTGTCAGTCCCGAGACCACATGGGATAGGCCCATAGTTGTCATGGCCACTATGAATTCCTGAGCCACCCCAGACAAATTGGTCCCAAAGTGAACATTTAAGTCCCCCAACGTCACAAGACTGGGAGACTCTAAAACCAAGCCAGAGGCCAAGTCCATCAGCTCAGTTAGGGACTCCGTCGGGCAGTGGGGCAATCAGTACACCAACAGAAGTCCCAGTCTATCCCTGGTCCCCAGATTTAGGTACACACATTCAATATGGTCAGACACTTCGACAATTATCCTGGCAAGGGAAATATTGTTCTTGTAGACCACAGCCAAACCACCTCCCCGCCCACTTCCCCTCCCCTGCTCCTCAATAGAATACCCTGGAGGAAGAAGCCAAGACCAACCAAGTCTCCGTAATACATACCAGATCGGCCCCTTCATCCAGAATCAAATCATGGATGATTTCAGGTTTATTCTGGACCAACCTGGCATTACAAAGGAGCAAGACAAGGCTCTGTGGGTGGTTAGCATTGCTTTCCAAGGTCAACTGTCAGGACAGCCGGAAGGGGAGACAGCAATTAAGTTTCTGATTTCCCTTCCCCTGCAATGGCCTGCTTACCAGTCTACATTACTTCTTCTATTCCCTACCACCACTGGAATAGCTGCCCCATAATCAGTGGATACACCCCGTCTCCCCATCTCCAGACAGACCCAGACACATTAACACAACTCACCCAGGATTTCAAAAAGAAGCAGAGTTCAAATACCCACCCACCTTTACACACCCACAAGGGACCTTGAGCCAAACAGTCTGGCCCTTGCCCTCATCCCCCAAAGTGGCTCCCCCAAAGGGGCCACAGGCAGCACCCCTATAAAGGCCCAAAGCTGGGCAGGTGACCCCAGGAACTGCTGAGTCATTCCAGAGCTGGTCCCAGTCCTGCACGCACTCCCCACAGATGTTACACAGAGGCAGCAGGCCACAGCCCCAAAGGGGAAGCAGGAGCAGGCACATAACAGCAGAAGGAACCAGCAGCACCCACCTGGCCTCTCACCCCAGGCAGCACTGAAGGGGGAAGCAGCTGGACATTTCCTCAGCTCTGTTTGGCTTCTAGCAAAAACAAAAACAAAAACCAACAACACAACTGGCCTTCACAGTACCAACTTCTACCAGTTTCCAAGCAACGGAGTACCCTGGAGAAGGATGTGATGGCATTGTTCACACATGTACATCTCTCACTCACTCACTGGTCTGGAATAATTTCATCTCCAAAAATTTCAGAGAGAGGGAGGGGGGCGGGCGGGTACATATTTGGATGTTACAACCTATCCTCAAAAGCTCAGAGTCAGTAATGTTTAGATGTGCATAATCCAAACAGTTCATTAATTTTAAAAAATCCTCTAATTAAAATAATGATTTTGCTAATCTTTGGTCACAAACCTTTTGCCCCAATTAAAGGAAAGCAGAAAGCATCAGTTCCAAAAGATCTTCAGGCTTGTACTCCTTTAGACTTGTTCTTCAGCCACTCCAGATTTCCTGCTCCCTTTAACAATTACACCCTTTCTCCCAGAAATCCCTCTCTTCCGATTCAAATCCCTCTTCAACATCCATCTTTTCCATATGACCCTTGGCTTTAAAGAGTGAAGCCAAGGGTGATATGGAAAAGATGAAGAGAGATTTGAAGACTTTCATACACAACAGAGCTCCAGCATTTGTAACTGCATCCATCCCTGATTATGCATTACTTGTCTCATTCCTCCCTCTATAGTTGTTCCCATTCCTCTTTTAAGCTTCCTATTATTGTCTCCCTACAGTCAAAACTGTCTTAAGGCAAAGACCCGTCTTCTTTGTTTACGTTACTCTATAGTAGTAGAGGTGGGCAGAAAGAACATCATGGCCTGCTTAGTGAACCACTGTCCAACTTCTAGCAGTCCACTTAGCGGCTGCTTGTTAGAATTCGTGCAAAGAATACTAGACCTTCATTTGTCCAGGAAAACACTTAAGCAAGAGTGCAGACTCAGGATCATTCACCACAGAGGAGTCATGCCTTAACTGCTAAATAGGCACTCTTGTTTTGTACATTTAACATTTCAGTGGACCATGGGGATTTTAGAAGAAGAAAAGAGAAACCGTACACATCTGAAGTCAGCTCACCTTTGGTGCAAAGCACCATGTACATAGTTAACTATGTAAATTGCCACCACCATTTCTTCAGGAAGTTCCAAGCCTAGGGAGCAGTCACTGAAAAATGCCCCTTTATGCAGTTCTCCTGCCATTTGAACTTGGCTTACAAAAAGCATCAACAGCAGACTATGCTTCAAGACAAGAGAGTATGATGAGATCCAGAAGTGGGTGCTCTCAAAGATGTGTTGCTAAAAGATATTCTCTCACCAGCTAGAAGATAGCAGCAGCATATTTGTGCATCTATTCTCTCTTTTCCTCACCCAGAGAGGCAACTACAACTTTTTCTGCAAACACAGGCACCCACACAAGATGAGGGCCCAGGGAACGCAGAGAAACCTGCTTTCCCCATTAATCATTTCACTTTGACAGTGTAGCCAAAGTATCACTGGACACTTCACAGAAAGAAAGAACAAACAGTGTGATGAATACACCAATCTGATGAAAAATCCTACCACTTCCACAACCACTCAGAAAGTGTCCTGGATATACAGGGCAAATATCATTAATATCAGCCACAGCTACCCAAGATGGTGATTAATAGAGACTATAACGTGTTCCCCACTCACCATGCAGAGCACTCAACAGAAAATATTTGTGGTCACACAACTCGTTTGTGGGACATCGATTGTTCCCAGTCTCCTGCCACCTCTGGGAACCAAGAAGAGTGATATATAGTGTCAAAAATGAGAAAGACTTCTTTCCCATCATACTCATATGCCAGGCAAACAGCACCTATAGCAAATATCTCCCCTGTCTTGTACCCTTTTCTGAAGCATCAGAGGCCTTACACACAAGACGTAAAAGCTGCCCAGGAAAATACCACCCAGCTTTCCTCAGGTAGGCAGACTATACATCATGGATACTTGCACTTCACTCTCACTTTCTTGCCCAGCCGGTCATTGCAAACCACTTCGATCATCCCGATCTGGCGTTAACACCAACCTGAGCACAACTGACTGTTAAGCACAGAGATTTCTGGCCTCCTCCCTCTGGAGGTGCTGTCGAAAGAGAAAAGAAAGAAATCTGAAGTCACATGATTTAAAAGTAAAATGCTTTTATATTAGAAAAAACAAAAGGTCATATAATAGGCTATCATAGATAAGAGCTCAAGATAAACTTTATCAACAGAAGCATGTGAAATAGCAATTTATCGCATAATACAGTACCTAAACATTTGCCAGCATGTACTCTATAATCATCTGTTCCCCACTCAAAAACTTCTGGAAACTCAGGTTTAGATCTCAAGAACACTAGCGATAAGACATGAACATGCACACTTTTTTTTTTTAAAACCCCATCCCCATCATTTCCCCAAAAGCAAAACAAACAACTAGGGGCAGTGAGTCACTAGCATGAGGGGTTGTTCAAGTACATGTCTGGGTATGTGCTTCTTTTCAGCCATCACCATTAACTGTTTATCAGCTATTCAGTTCCAGAGGATGCAGCGATAAGAGATATACAAGGTTTCCACTCAAAGACAAATAAAGATTGGGGGCACAGGCACTATACGAATAGTGAGAATAGGGTAAGGGAAAAGTTTGCAAAACACGATCCTTAAACGCACGAAAACCTTTTGCAAGACCAGTCTTTTGCAAACGAACGAAGTGGTGGTGAAAAACGAAGGAAAAACTGCGTTACTTCAAATTAGTTAATCTGGAACAAGCTAAAGAGTTCTGGCGCATGTGCTAAGAATTCCCTGACTCTCGTGCTCCTCCTTCCCAACACAAGTCACTGAAAAGTAAGTACCCGCTCCAGGGATAGGAAGGGACACCAACCAGCATTACCCACCCCAACAGACCCTCACTGAAGCAGAGAAGCCACCTGAATTCAACTAAGCCTTGTCCTAAAGGGACAGGCGGAAGCGGAGGTCGCTGAATAACACAGGAAGCGGAAGTTCTTCACGCCTCCAAAGGGTTCCTTTTCAGAAGAAAAAAGAGGGTAGTAGAGGAAACAGTAGGGATGCCGACTCAGACTCTCGCCGCTCTCCCGGACTCGGTTCTGCTCCAGATTCTGGCTTTCCTACCGCCACGTGATCGACTGGGCGGGGCCAGGTGGGCGCATTGACTTCTCTCCACTCTTCCCCTAGTTTCATGATTCCCTCTCTCCTCCTATCTTCTCCACGCAATGGTTCGGTCCATCCTTTGTCCCTCCCTCCCTCCCTCCCTCCCTCCTAGGACCGCTGTATCTTAAAAACTGCAATAGTTGCAGTTGCGAGGACGATTTGGCTGTCATGGTACTGCCCCCATTATTATAATTGTTATCTACCTAGTGTCATCGTTGCGCCGTTATTATAATTGTTGTCTATAATGTCATCATAGCAAAAAAGCCAAACCCCTTATTAAAGACACGGGAGCGGGGCGGGAGAGGAGTGATACCTACCCACTCTTGTATCTATTTATTTATGTCTTCCAAGGGGCTTATTCTCCTTTTACAGATGGCAGGTCTTCAGCGTAACGGTTTTGCGCTAGTTTTTCTCGCAGCGATTGCATATTTGCTCAAAAGCAAGTGTGCCTAGAATTGCCGCCAAAAAGATACAAGGGGCGGGCAGAATAGGCTGAGATACAGCCCAATAGCAAAACATGTGAATCCTCTTTATGGTAGAAATATGAAACCGCCTGTCTTGCTGGCAGATCTTGTAGGCTTTCGGGAGTTCGGCAAGACAAGCATTGCCCCGTCCATTAACTATTGTTTCTGCAGTGTGTTTGGGTTGCAAAGTGCTTTACAATCGACAATTGCACTATGATCCAGATCGGGTCTCCCACTTTTTTAAGGGTTTTTTTAAGGGTTTTGTTTTTTTTAAGGGTTCAAAAAGAAATGCAGTGATGAATTTCTCTTAACTAGTTTCTCACTATGATATAGTGATTTGCCCAGGGCAAGCAATGGCTGGTTCACTCATTCTCCCCTAGATAAGGAAACATAGCATCAAGCCTCGTTGTGCTCCCATTTGTGTCTTTGCTGTGTGTGAATCCATATCTCTCACATACATACATACATCAACAATGGGGCTTTGCCCTGCAGATGTCCTCATGACAGGATTCCTAATGATGACAACTTAGAATCTAAGTCAATTAAGATCTCTCCTTTCTGTAGAGTCTGCAGGCGCTGGCACTGCTTGGTGAAGGACAAGTTCCTGTGGAGGCACTTGGACCTAACTCCTTACAAGGTAGAATGCCCACCCTGACTATTCTTTGAGTGAATTTGGGTGGGGGTGTCGGGGTGGGGCGGGCACCAGAAGGTGGAGAGTAGGATATTCTAGGACAGTTTCAGTACAAAAATGCGGGAGGATATTTTTAACCTGGAGTCTGATGTGCTGGAACAAAGTGAGCTGATTGGACGGACATGAGCCTTTCTAACGACTATATAAATTATGCATTTTAAATCAGCTTATTTAAATGCTTGACTAACAAGCAGAAGGCTGCCGGTTCGAATCCCCTCTGGTATGTTTCCCAGAATACGGGAAACACCTATAACAGGCAGCAGTTATATAGGAAGATGCTGAAAGGCATTATCTCATACTGCGCAGGAGGCTGCAATGGTAAACCTCTCCTGTATTCTACGAAAGAAAACCACAGGGCTCTGTGGGCGCCAGGAGTCAGAATTGACTTGATGGCACACTTTACCCTTTTATCTATTTTACTCAATTTTGCAATTTTAAACTATTTGCACAATAGTTTATCTATTGCGCACAGAGAACGAAACCCTGGTCATTGCATATGCAGAAAAAGCAAGAAGGCAGAATAGTGCCTACTAAAATATCTATTTGGGGGATTGAAAGGAACCTGCAAAGGAGGAAAATGAAGGAAGCTTTATTTATAGAAAAATTGAGACCTGACATTAATGCCTGGGAGGCACTGGCTGATGCCATAAGGTTTATTAGCCTTTGAGAAAAATCAGGTGATTATCCTTCTCTCTCCCCACTTCCACCCATTATCTCTCCACCAGACAGAGTGTTATCACGTTTAAGGAATTTAACTGCTGGTGAATGGAGCAGGTTTTTATCTGTGCTCATTTGTTTACTTAACTGAGGATGGTGTGTTACACCTTAACATTTTATTTATTATGTATACCAACTTTTAGTTTTTCTTTTTTTGCACAATAACGGGACTTTTTGTTGAGAGTTGAGGAGTTATTAGCTCATTGCATCATCGACCTATCAACTTATACTATTTGCATAATTTATTCTGGTTTTGCTCGCTATAGGGAAGGGCAGTGGGCAAGGCAAGGCAAAGAGCTCCATCCACCGGAAACCTTATTTAGTTGCTCCTCAGGCTTCCAAAATGCATGACTCTTTCAAGCGTATCTTTGTAGCCTTGAAGACCACAAAACTGCTGAGGTGCTTTTTTTTTGGTGGTGGTGGTTCTTTCCATTAAGGCTAAGACTCTCAAGGAGCTGAATATTGGATATTTTCCTAACTCTCAGACTTCTGTGTCAGTCCCATAACTGCATTCAGTAACACAATTAGTAGGTGGTGGTGGTGGTGGGTGGGTATGTTTTAACTTCTGTAGTTTTCAGGAAAACATACTTTAAAGTTTGCTTAGCAGCCATGGAGACTGAAAATGCACCTCATTGGCTAACATGATTATGACATCACTTTTCTCTTCTGCTCTGGGGGCAGAGATACTGCAGCTTATTCTGCTGGGTTTTCTTGCCTTCTTTGCTGCTAATTATTTTATTTATTTTATTTTTTACATGTTATCTCCCACTCTTCCTCCAAGGAGCCCAGAGCAGTGCACGACATACTTGAGTTTCTCTTTCACAACAACCCTGTGAAGTAGGTTAGGCTGAGAGAGAAGTGACTGGCCCAGAGTCACATCCAGCTAGTATCATGGCTGAATGGGGATTTGAACTCGGGTCTCCCCGGTCCTAGTCCAGCACTCTAGCCACTACACCACTCTGGCTCCTTAACAGGGCCCAACATTACTGAGGTGAGAAACTGTGGGGGCGGGGGGAGGCATTCATCCAACTTTGCTAACAACTAATCAGGAAGTTGCAGCTCTGTTTTTGGTGGGATACTGCTGCAACAGGGGAACTGAGGAACTCTCTCTGATACTGCAGGCCTTTGGTGTGTGAGATGGGATACTGGAGGGGGCCAGAGCAACTCTTTCTCTACCAAAGTTTCTAGTGATCCTGGGGGTAGGGTCGAGGTGTGGGGGGAGCAGAAAGCAAGCTACAGATAACATTTTCGCAAGCGGGTGTTTACTTAGCTACACTGAAAGATCAAGGAAGCTGTGTTTCCTAATCTCCTGGGCTGGGAGGGCCAAGAACATGATGAAGATAGGAGCAGAGGAGAAGGGGGTTGGCTAACAAGTGTGTGGAGAATAAAGTGCCTTTTACTTTTGGTGGTGGGGTGGGGCCCTAATCTTATGGTACTTCAGCTCCAGAGGTATTGGGCAGATCTGTGGCACTTAAATTAAGGTAAGGATGAAAATACCCCTACCATCTACCACCCTTGCCAAGAATGATTCTATCTGCCTTGGAATCCCTGTTCATTAATCCCTGGTATATGAAGGGAGGGCACTCTGTAGTTATCAGTAATGCAAGAAACACAGTTCTCCAGTTAATGGTGGAAGGAAGGAAGAGCCCAAGAATAATTAACAATGGTGCCAACACATGTGCAGAGTGCCTTTTTTTCTTTCTACCACCATTAACTGTAGAGTTACTCCTGCTCTGCTCCTAGCTTCATCTTCTTGGCCTTCCTAGATCAGGGTATTTTCCCTTTAGGAGACTCAGGAAACAGCTTCCTTAGTTTTTCAGTGTCACTAAGTAAACACCCCATTGTGAAGAAGATGCTGCTGTCTGTAGCTTGCCTTCTACTCCCCCTATACTCCAACCCCACCCCCAGGATCACTAGAGACATTGGTAGAGAAAGAGTTCCCCGGCCCCTCTCCATTATCCCACCACCACCACCAAATCAGAGCTGCTACTGCCTTATACACCATAGGCCTGCTGTATGCGACAAAGTTCCTCGGTTCCCCCACCTGAGCAGTATCCCACCCAAATCAGAGCTGTAACCTCCTCATTAGTTGTTAGCAAAGTTGGATGGATCCCCTCCCACACCCCATGTCTTTTCTTACCTTAATAATTTTACCGCCTTTTAGTTGGCAACAAAGAAGGCAGAGAAAACCCAGCAGAATAAGCTGCAGTATCTCTGCCCCAGAGCAGAACAGGAAAGTGATGTCATAATCACATCAGCCACTGGGGTGCATTTTCAGTCTCTTTCCGGGATAGCAGTTTTCAGTTTTTAAAGTACTTTTTAAGGAAAACTATAACAGCTAGAGCACTGGTTTGTTTGTTTTTCTATGGGTATTGTATGTGTAACAGTTGACAACACAATAAATTATAAAATTTAGGGAAACGCCTCATTCTGCAGCCAACACCACATTCTTTCCTCCAGCAGAATCTCAGGTGGGATTGGAACTTGGGGCTTGTAGAACTCACTGCAGAGCTTAAGGCAGATCTGTCCCCCTGTACTCACATGTTTGCACTGACAGCTAGGGATGTGCACGGAACTGGGCAGAGAAGTTCAAAGGTGGGGGGGTGGGTGTAGCACTTTAAGGGTGGTGGAGGGTGCACTTACCCGTCCCCCCTCTTTCCCCCCGCTCTGTTGTCAAAGGCTCCTTCGGGGCGGCAGCATACCTCCCTGCCAGTGTTTGCTCTAATTTTTTTCACCTGTGTGCAGAATGAGTTTCGTTCTGGGTGGCAGTATCAAGACAGTGTGTTCGCACATGCATTCAGAATGGGGCCTTCCTGATTCAACCTGAGTGGGATTTAAAATGAACTGAGCAGATGTCAAAAAACGTGTGAGTGCAGACACCCACACCCACACACCTTAGAGGGAACACTGCCGCCCTGTCCCCTCTTTGCCTGGAAGTAGCAAGAAGTACCTGGCGCATGCACTTCCTGCTACTTACACGCATGCCAGGTACTTCCTGCTATTTCCAGGCAAAGAGGGGATGGGGCAGCAGGGAAGTATGCTGCCACCCCGAAGGCTCCTTTGACCACGAAGTGCCGGCGGGGGGGAAGCAGAGGGAGGGGTAAGTGACTCCCCCGCCCTTAAAGTGTGACACACACACACCCCACCTTCGAACAAGCCGAACAGCAGATTGTTCAAACCAGTTTGGAAGCCCATAAAAGGCCTAAAGGAGCTGGCAGCAACTTTACCTATCATGGATCTGTCACTGCATTCAGGAAGCAGCCATCTTAAACTGACAAGTTAGACTTTATTGGCCAGTTCTGCCTGTTTTATGTTTCAATTTATCCTAACCCAAAGGCTCAGACCAGATTATAATATTACAAGGCAAGCCTTGCCTCTCTTGAAAAGTGTTCCACCCAAGTTATGCAGAGCCCTCCTTTCTCCCCCAAACTCATCCATATCTTTGGCTCTACTATGAGACACACCTAGACTATAAACACACACCAGTGTTTAAGAATCTTGGGAAGCATTATTCTGTGGGGAAGATAAGATTATCCAACCACGGCTTCTTGGCATCCACACTAAACTACAGTTCCAGTGGCTGCTTTGAGGGAAGCCACAATACTTTTGTATACTGATGTGTATTATAACCAGTCTAATCATCCCACACTTCTCATTTGTTTCCAATATATATTTTAAAAATTAGTCACTAAACTAAGATTTTTTTCATTGGAAAGATTCTCTTTTGGAGAATCTCAAAAATGTGCGAATTGGATTTTGACTTTAAATGTGAGTACTGTGCAGCCTGATCCTATACAGGCAATTAACTTTTTATCGATTGTAGCCCCCACCCTCTTCTCATTGGCTTATGTATTTCACAGAATCCTGCTGATCCAAGAGCAGGGTATGCACATTGGTTCTGTATGATTTCAAACTCCAACCACATTGCCAGTGAGCTCAGAGAGGCTCTGTGGCAACCAAGAATTGGGTCATTCCCATCATTCCTGATGGGAGAAACTTCAGTGCTAATGCCATTCTTAGTTGCTATGGAGCCTCTCCGAACTCATTAACCCTGTGAACCAGCTCATGTGCCCCACTCTTGGATTGGTGAGGTGCTGCACAGTAAGCCACTATCATTTGTCTTTTAATTTGCACATCTTCCTGGTGAAATCTAATTCTCTGTATTCAGATGTCATCTAAGGCCCTGTGGAGCCTGCTGCGGAACCATCTCCGAGGCAGCCTGCGAACACTGAAGGTGCGAGGATCCCTCCACTCTGCTCGGAAACAAGAAGTGTTCTCCCCAGCATTGATGCAGGCCTTGGGCAAGCAGTGCCCCGGTCTCCACCGCCTGTGCCTGACTGAGACAGACCTCCGCTCACTCCCCTATGATTGTATTCCCTCGACTCTCACAACCCTAGAACTGAGCTGCTGTGAGATCGCTTCTGCATGGTTCCAAGTGCCTGCAGCCTCTCCGAACTCCCAGGCCTTCCCCCAGATCCAGCACCTTGTGATCCGGAATGTCCCTGCTTTCTCCAACCAGCACCTGCTGAATGTTTCAATCCAGGGCACGCTCAAGACTCTTGTCCTGTCTGAGGCCTACCGGGTAACAGATGTGGGAATCCAGACAGCAGCGCCACATCTGGGAGACCTGGAGTTGCTTGCCCTTCGCCAGTGTAGCATCGGTGATTCAGCCACCCATTTCATCGGGCGTCATATGAAGCGCCTGCATAATTTAGACCTCGGAGGCAGCCCTTCCCTGACAGATGCAGGTCTTGCTTGCCTAACCAGCTTGCTAGGCTTGGAGGAGCTTGGTCTGGAATCCTGCTGCAGCCTGTCTCCAGAGGCCATTGTAGCTGTTTGCCAGGCACTGCCCCAGCTTAGGCACATTGATTTAAGCAGGATAGCGTTTGAGGTCCAGATGATCCACAAAATCCAAGCAGGTCTGCCAAAGTGTGTGGTGACAAACACGGTCTCCAGCTCAGATTCCAATGCGGAATCTGAGCAACTGGAGAGTTGAGCACACAGTTGAACAAAGCAAAAGATGGCAGCGACAGAAGGAAACAGTCCTTTCATTGTAGTGCATCTGTGCTAAACTGGAAACACGAGAGAGAGGACAAAAGAAGTCCCTTCAAAAGCCGGTAGTTCCTCCGAGGCTAAAAATTAAAGTGCTGTTGCACAAACTGCATAGCCAGCATTGGTATTTCAGGTTGTCCCCAATTTTGGTATGGGGATAAGTGAGCGTTTGTGGGCTGCAGGCATCAGACAGGCTGCACTTTTATTTGTGCCCTTTCACTACAGCCATGCAGACCTAACCTTGCTTGGAGTTCCTGGATTTGTTATTCAAACAGCCCACTGCAGCCCATCCCTTCCCAATACTATTCTTTTGAATTATTCAGGAAAAGTGCTCTCTCTCTCTCTCTCTCTCTCTCTCTCTCTCTCTCTCAACAAGCAGGGCTATTGCACCTCTAGAACAGCATATGCTTCTATTTCAAGGGCTTAAATACCTGCCTCTTCACCTGATGTGCCAGCTCTTAAATCTAACACACATTGGTAATAAATTACCTGTGCTGAAATCTGTATTCCAAGACTTGTGCTTTAAAAAGATTTAACGTGTTGCACTGATTAGCTTTCGCACAATAGTAAATGCAATGGCTATGATTCTGGATAATCTAATGAAATTTATTTTATTTTAGCTTTCTAATAAAAATAACTCACCAGCTCATGGCTCCGGGCTCCGTTGAATGCTGTTCCGGCTCCTAAATTAGAACAAAAAGGCACAGAATGCCATGTTTCCGCTAAAAAAAATTCTCACAAAATATTTGAGTCTGATATGCATGTGCATATGCATGTGCGCATGTGCACATGTGCAAACTAGTTTGAAATGGGTCCAGATAATCAGTTTCCTCCAAGACCACCTGGAGCTGAGAAGCCACTACCCTACTAACTACCAATGTACACGTGTGTGTGGTGGCATATGTGTGTGTGCATATGTGCATGTCCATATGCATGTGTGCATATGTGCGTGTGCTGGTGCATATGCCCGTGAGTGTGTGCATGTTCGTGTGCGCATGTGCATATGCCTGTGTGCTAGTGCGCGTGTTGAAATGCGCGTGTGCACGTATGCATATGCGCTTGAGAGTGTGCATATGCATGAGCATGTGTGCATATTCGCATGTATGTGTGTTAGCTTGTGCGTATGTGCATGCACATGCCCGTGCATGTGTGCATATGCGTGTGTGCATTTTTGCCTATGCCAGTGTGTGTGCGTATGCGTGTGCATATTGGTGTGCACATGTGCGTTTTTTGCATATTCATGTGTTCGTCCATATGCGCGTGAGGGTGTGCAAATGCACATGTGCATATGCACATTGCATTCTTGCATGTGTGCGTGCACATATGCCCGTGTGCGTGTACCCGTGTGCGTATGCGCGTGTGCATTTGCATATGCACGTGTGAGGGTGCGACATATGCACATAAGCATATGCGTGTGTGCTTATGCATATGTGAGTGTGTGTGCACATATTGTGCTTTTGCATATGTGCATATGCACTTGTGCATGTGCATATTTACGTTTGCGTCTGCAAATGCATGTGTGCATCTGCAAATGCACGTGTGCATGTACGCGTGCGCATACATCTGTGTGTGTGCATATGCGCATGTGCGTTATTGCATATGCGCGTGTGGGTGTGCGTGTGTATGCAAGTGTGCCTGTGTTCATATGCGTGTGTGGGTGTGCATATGTGCATGTTATATGCGTGCAAATGCACACTCGCACGTGCAGATGCTGACACAGACATATACACGTGCATATGCACAAGTGCACATGCACACACTCGCAGATGCACATGCACGTGGGCATACGCCAGCACACACGCGCATATTGGTAATTGTGAGGGTGGTGGCAGTGGTCTTGGAGGAAACCGATTATCTAGACCCATTTCAAACTGGTTTGCATATGCACAAGCATATGAACAAACATGTGCATATGCAAAATAGCACACACGAATATGAACACATGCATATGCACGGGCATAGGCGTGTGTGTGCATATGCGCGGGTGCATTTTTGCATATGCATGTGCGTGTACATATGCATGTGTGCATATGCAGTCTGTGCACATATGTGTGTGTGCATATGTGCGTGAGCTTGTGCTCACATGCACACACGCATAAGTATATGCACACCCATGCGCATAGGCACACACGCGTTTTTGCATGTGCTTGTGTGTGTGTGCGCGCGCTTGTGTGTGTGTGCGCGCGCTTGTGTGTGTGTGCGCGCGCTTGTGTGTGTGTGCGCGCGCTTGTGTGTGTGTGCGCGCGCTTGTGTGTGCGCACGCTTGTGTGTGTGCGCGCGCGCTTGTGTGTGTGTGCGCGCTTGTGTGTGTGCGCGCGCTTGTGTGTGCGCGCGCTTGTGTGTGCGCGCGCTTGTGTGTGCGCGCGCTTGTGTGTGCGCGCGCGCTTGTGTGTGTGCGCGCGCTTGTGTGTGTGCGCGCGCTTGTGTGTGTGCGCGTGCGCGCGCTTGTGTGTGTGCGCGTGCGCGCGCTTGTGTGTGTGCGTGTGCGCGCGCTTGTGTGTGTGTGTGTGCGCGCGCTTGTGTGTGTGTGTGCGCGCGCTTGTGTGTGTGTGTGTGTGCGCGCGCTTGTGTGTGTGTGTGTGCGCGCTTGTGTGTGTGTGTGTGCGCGCTTGTGTGTGTGTGTGTGCGCGCTTGTGTGTGTGTGTGCGCGCGCTTGTGTGTGTGTGTGCGCGCGCTTGTGTGTGTGTGTGCGCGCGCTTGTGTGTGTGCGCGCGCGCTTGTGTGTGTGTGTGTGCGCGCTCTTGTGTGTGTGTGTGCGCGCGCTCTTGTGTGTGTGTGCGCGCGCGCTCTTGTGTGTGTGTGCGCGCGCGCTCTTGTGTATAAATGTGTGCCTGTGGGTGCGTGTGTTCGTGTGTTCAAAAGTTAGTGCGTCCACATGTGCGTGTGTATAAATGTTTGTATGTGCGTGTGTGTATATGCATGTGAGCACATGCACATATGCACATGCAAACGTTTTTCATATGCATGCATGTGCATGTACGTCTGTGTCCATGCATATGCGCACACGCACATGCATTTTTGCATGTGTGCATGTGCGTTTGTGTATGCATGCATGTACGCACACGTGCATATGCACGCACGCACATGCACACACATGCAAATGCACACATTTATACACATGCACAGGCGCGCACACACACATTTATACACGCATACATGGACGCACACAAACTTGAATGCACGAACACAAGCACCCACAGGCACACATTTATATACACATGCACGCCCACACATTTATACTTGTGTGTGTGCAAATGTATACATGTGTGTGTCCAAGCGTATACATGTGTGCGCGTGCGTATACCTGTGTCTGCATTCAAATACGTGTGTCTGCGTTCAAAGCTTTTGAACCTTTGTCTCTTGGAGCTTTTGAGCACGTATACGCACGTACACACGTATACGCACGCACACACGAGTATACACACACTATATGCACACACTATGAGCCCCTGGTGGTGCAGTGGTAAAACTGCTGCCCTGTAACCAGAAGGTTACAAGTTCGATCCTGACCAGGGGCTCAAGGTTGACTCAGCCTTCCATCCTTCTGAGGTCGGTAAAATGAGTACCCAGAATGTTGGGGGGCAATATGCTAAATCATTGTAAACCGCTTAGAGAGCTTCCAGCTAGAGAGCGGTATATAAATGTAAGTGCTATTGCTATTGCTATTGCTATATGCAAACGCGCACACACGTACACGTGCAAACACACACACTTATACGCACACACAGACACACATGTATACGTGCACACACACAAGTGCATGTGCAGACACATATATGCCCGCGCAGGCACATATATGCCCGCGCAGGCACGTATATACGCACAAGCAAACAGCACAAGCACACACAAACACACCTATACGTGCACGCACACACATATATGCGCACAAACACACACATGTATACACACGCACACACGTATATGCACGTGCACACACGTATACGCATGTGCATGTGCATGTGTATAAATGTGTTCATGTGCATGTGTGTTTGTGTGTGTATATAAATGTGTGTGTGCATGTACACATGTACAAGTGTTTGTATAAATCTGTATGTGCACACACACACGTATATGCATGCACACACACGTTTATGCAAACACACACATATATGTATGCGTGCATCTGCACGTGTGCCTGTGTATAAATGTGTGAATGCACGTGCGTTTGTGCATGTTTATAATTGTGTGTGCGCACGTGTGCATATATATGAAGAAATGTGTTCGTGCGCGTGTTTGTGCATCGATAGAAATGTGTACGTGCACGTATGTGCGCACATGTGTATAAATGTGTGCATGCAGGTGTGCATGTGTGTATAAATGTGTGTGTGCGCGTGTGTATAAATGTGTGCGTGCGCCTTCACGTGAGTGTTCATGTGTATTAATGTGTGTGCATGTGTGTGTGTGCATATGTGAGTGTGCGTGTGCACGTGTGAATATTCGCGTGTGCATGTGAATATGTGAGTGGGCATGTATGAGTATGCATATGCACGAGCGCATGTGCATATTCGCATGTGCGTGTGTTAGCCTGTGCGCGTGCACGTGCATATTCACGTGCATGTGTGCATATGCCCGTGTGCATTTTTGTGCATATGCCCATGTGTGTTTGCATATGTGCCTGTGCATGTGTGCATATGCGTGTGTGCGTGTGTATATGTGCATGCGTGTGTGCATATTTGGGTATACGCATGTATGTGTGAGTCTGCATATGCATGTGTGCATGTGAGTGTGAGTGCATGCATGTGTGGAAATCAGTTTGAAACTGGTTTAGATAAGTGTGCGTAAGCGTGTGTGCGTGTTCTTTTGCGCTTGCATATGCATACGTGCGCAGGCACACACACATATGCACATGTGCTTATGCAAACACACACTCACATATGTGCACAATGCACTCATATGCACATGCGCAAATGCAAAAACGCACACCTGCATATGCAAATGTGCACACGCACGCACATATGCAAAAATGGACATGCGCATATGCACATGCACACACACATGCAAAAGCAAAAGAGCACATGTGTATATGCATACATGCACACGCACATGCGCATATGCACTCCCACAAGCGCATATGCAATAATGCTCATGTGCATAGGCACACGCACACTCGCACACGTGCATATGAAGATGTACAAGCACACGTGAATATGCACATGCAGACATGCATATGCACACCCACACGCATATAAGCAAAAACGCACATGTGCATATGCGCACGTGCACACGCACGCTCATATATGCATATGCACACTTTCATATGTACACAAACAGGCATATGCACACACGCACGCGCATATGCATACCTGCGCACACTTATGCACATGTGCACTCACACCCTTGCTTATGCAAACGCAGATACACAAACACGAATATGCACACGCGTACATGTACAATCGCTTATGCACACGCACACACACGGGCATATGCACGCACACACGGGCATATGCACACGCACACCCATAAATGCATACATGCACACACATGTGCATATGGACATACGCACTATCACACGTGCATATGCACGCATGCACACACGAATATGCACACTCACACTCACACATGCACACACACATGCTTATGCACACGCACACATGTGAATATGCACACGTGCTTGTGCATATGCACTTGCATGCACACACTTATATGCACATGCACATGCGCGTATGCATACATGCACACATACACATATGGACACGCATACTCACACACATGCATATGCACATGCACACGCGCATATGCACATGCACACACACATGCACACGCACACATGCACATGCACACTCACGTGCATATGCCACCACACATGCACATATTCGTAATTGAGAGGGTGGTCTCTTAGCTCCAGGTGGTCTGGGAGGAAACTAATTATCTAGACCCATTTCAAACTGATTGGTACATGTGCACGAACACGTGCACACATGCATATGCACACTCACATGCACACACACATATGCAAATATGCACACACACATGCGCATATGCACATGCACACGTGACTATGCACACACGCACAGGCACATATGCACATGCACACGCGCATATGCACACGCACACGCGCATATGCACACCCGCATCAAAGTTTCACAAAAATTTCACTGTCTCACCAGAGTTTCACCAGTTTCACCAGAGGTTCGCCAGTTTCAGCAAAGTTTCACCAAGTTTCACCAAGTCCTGTCAAGTCTCACCAAACTTCACTAAGTTTCACAAAGTTTCACAAAGTTACACCAAACTTTCACCAATGTTTTGACCAAGTTTTGCCACGTTTCGGCCAGTTTCACCAAAGCTTCAACTCAGTTTCACCAAAGTTTTCCCAAGTCCAACCAGGTTTCACCAGTTTCACCAAGGTTTCACCAAGTTCCACCATAGTTTCACCAAATAGTCACCAGGTTTTACCAGTTTCCACCAAAGTCTCACCAAGTCTCACCAAAACGTCATCATAGCTTCACCAAAGCTTCACCAAGTTTCACCAGCTTCACCAAAGCTTCACCAAGTTTCACCAAGTCTCACCAAGCTTCACCAAAGTTTCACGAGTTTCACCAAAGTTTCACTAAATCATCACCAAAATTTCACTGTTTCACCAAGTTTCACAAAGTTATACCAAAGTTTCACCAAGTCTGACCAGGTTTTACCAGTTTCACCAAGGTTTCACCAATTTTTACCGTCTCACCAAAGTTTCACCAAAGTTTCACTAAGTCTCACCAGGTTTCACTGGTTTCACCAAAGTTTCACAAGTTTCACTAAAGTGTCACCAAAACTTCACTCAAGTTTCACCAAGTCTCACAAAGTTACACCAAAGTTTCACCAAAGTTTTGACCAGGTTTTGCCATGTTTCGGCCAGTTTCACCAAAGCTTTACCACAGTTTCACCAAAGTTTCACCAAGTCTGACCAGGTTCCACCAAGTTCCACCATAGTTCCACCAAATATTCACAGTTTCACAAAAGTTACACCAAACTTTCATCAAAGTCGCAACATAGTTTCACCAAGGTTTTGCCAGGTTTCACCAAGGTTTTGCCAGGTTTCACCAAGGTTTCGCCAGGTTTCACCAATGTTTTGCCAAATTGCACCAAAGTTTCACCATAGTTGCACCAGGTTCCACCATAGTTCTACCCAAGTTGTGACCAAGTTTCACCAAATTTCGCCAAGCTTCACCATGGTTTCACCAAAGTTTCACCAAGCCTGACACCAAAGTTTCACCAAGCCTGACCAGATTTCACCAGTTCTACCAGTTTCGCCAAAGTTTCACCAATGTTTCACCACCAGTTTGACCAGGTCTGACCAGGTTTCACCAAGTTTCAACAAAGTTTCACCAAGTTTCACCGTCTCACCAAAGCTTCACCAACGTTTCACCAAGTTGCACCAAAGTTCCAGCAGGTTCCACCATAATTTCACCAAATTTTTGTCAAGTTTCACCAAAGTTTTACCAAGTTTCACCAAGTTTCACCAAAGTATCACCTGGTTTCACCAACGACTCACCAAGGTTTCACCAAGTTGTACCAAAGTTTCACCATAGTTCCACCAGGTTCCACCAAAGTTTCTCCAGGTTCCACCATAGTTTCACCAAAGTTTTGCCATATTTTCACCAAAGTTTTACCATATTTTACCAAGTTTCACCAAGTCTCGCCAGGTATTGCCAAGCTTCACCAAATTTTCAACATTAAATACCCAGGGCCCACGCTGTTTAGGGCTTTATAGGTTATAACCAAGACCTTGTATTTTGCCCAGAAACCTATCAGCAACCAGTGTAGATCTTTTAAGATAGGAGTGATATGTTCTCTCTGAGATGACCCAGAGACCAACCTGACTGCCACATTCTGGACTAACTGCAGTTTCTGGACTACGTACAAAAGATTACATACCCTATTGGATCCAATAACCTTCTTGAGCAGACCATTCTAATGGGCCCTTTGCCTCTGCAAAGGTGGGGTGTGTCTGTGAGTCCAACCTTAACCAGATAGTGGTCCATCCATGACAATGGGGAAATCACAGAGTCCCCACCCACGGACCACCAACCTGATCAGAGTGAAAGACCAGATGAAGCATGTGACCTGCAATATGTCTCGGTCCCAAGACCCTTTGGGATAGGCCCATAGTTGTCATGGTCGCTATGAACTCCTGAACCGCCCCAGACAAATTGGCCCCAAAGTGGGCAAAGAATAAACAATCCTTTCTTACAATGAAAAAAACTATAATGCTGACGTTCATTAAAGGGCTGTTGTAATTACTGAGACAACATATGGAAAGTTTTTGAACACTAAAACATTATATAAAAGCTATTGTTGTTGATGTTCATGTTTGCTTTTTTATTATATTGACACATTCTCCAGTGACATTTTATAGTTGTCCAGTAGGAATAGTACCTGCAGGAGAGAGAAAACGGACAGGGAAGCATTCCACCTCTAACTACTGGGAGTTACTTAAGTCACCTTCTGAATTCCAGAATTTCACCAGACACTGCCCATGTGTTTTCAAAACATTTCTTTTCATCTATAAGGCTAGACTCCTGCTCTTTAAAAACAGAAACTTCTGCTAAAAACAGAAACCTTGAAATCTCTGACAGACAAGATATCAGACTTCTGCAAGATCCCATAGCCCCAGTATACACATCATCTGGAAAAGTGACCCTTCTTAACTGTTCTCTGAACTAGGAAGCATCCTAATATTTACATGTAGCCTAAACCAACAAGAACTATCGATTTCTACTCTGTTTACATTGCTCTGCTGCTGTGTTCCGCTGCAGGTGTGCTAACTGCTGGAAAGCCAAACAAGGAAGATTTAGGCTCCTCCTCGTGACTGTAAAGTCTTCATCCTTTCCCCTCAGGTGACCCATGAGTAAAGTTTTAAAAATGGGATACATATTTCAGACTTGACAAGCTGCTGCAAGAGACTGTTGGCCAAGAAGCCCAAGCAGCAGCTCCTCCATAACCAATCCTCCCCACTGGCCAATGAGCTTTCTCCCCTGCAAGAATGCATTGGCCAGTGAGGAGGTGGGGAAAGGAGAACCTGCCGCCAAGGGACTCAGCATCAGTGGCAACTCCTCTTCTCCCCATCCTCCTCCTTCTTGGTGAATGAGAGTGGAGTGGTGCAACTCCTTTTCTTCCTACTCTCCAAGGGTGGAATAGGGAGGTGGTGGTGCTGCTACCACAGATTTTTTCCCCATTTGTCAATGAGAAGAGAGCTGGTCTTGTGGTAGCAAGCATGACTTGCTCCTTTAGCTAAGCAGGGTCCACCCTGGTTGCATATGAATGGGAGACTTGATGTGTGAGCACTGTAAGATATTCCCTTTATGGAATGGAGCCACTCTGGGAAAAGTAGAAGGTTCCAAGTTAGTTCCAAGGGGCTCCTGGCAACTCCAAGATAGGGCTGAGAGATGCCTGCCTACAACCTTGGAGAAGTCGCTGCCAATCTGTGTAGACAATACTGAGCTAGATGGACCAATGGTCTGACTCAGTATATGGCAGCTTCCTATGTTCCTATGAGGGTTGGTTGGTGCCAGGATGCATGCCACACCACTGCATTTATGGCAAGGAGTTCTACATGGTTCCATTTTGTCTTCCATGCTACCTAATGTTGAAAATGAGATGGGTTAGAGGTGATACATATGCTGATAACACACAGTTCTCCCTCTCCTGTCCACCTGCTGAGGCTGTAGAGATCCTGAACAGATGTCTGGAATCCCATCCCAGCACTGAGGTGAATGAAAGGCAGCCAAAACAGAAGCTGCTCCATCCAGATAAAGCAGAGATTTGGTTGGTGAGGTAATTGAGCAGGGAACTAGGATTCGACTTCTTCTAGATGAAGGGCAAGTTTGCACTCTGGGAGTCCTATTGTATCTGGCTTTAATGATGCCTCCTCGGGTATCCTCTGTGGCTTTTAGTACCTTTTATTAACTTCAACTGATATGCCAGCTACAGCTTTTCCTGGAAAAATGAGACCTGACTACATCAAACACAGTTTGATAACATCTAGATTGCAGTCATCCAACGTCCTCGACATGGGGTTGCCTTTGAAGACTCTTTTAAAACTACAGTTGGTGCAAGATATTAGGCTAGGCTACTAACTGGTACACTAATGATAGAAAATATATTGCTGTGAGTTTTGGGTAGTTAACTGGATAACCATCTTTATGTATGGTAATGACTGTTAATGACACTAAATGGCTTCCATCCTGGAGGATGCCATTGGGATATGGGAGAGAGTCACAGACTTCCTGCCTCCTGGCAGAGACTTACTGAAAGGTATAGGACCACCTGATCCACCCTCCCCTGTAAGGTGTGTGTTTGCTAAGCTAGTATGAAAAGAGGAGGCAAACAGCTAGGTGGGAGACTCAAGGAAGGATTTCAGACAGCACCTGGAATGGGGCAGCCAAGGCAGAAAGCTGCCACATCTTGGGATGTGGTGTTTGTTTGTTTTACATATTTTTATACCACCCAACATTTACGTTTCTGGGTGGTTTCCCTCTCCAAGGTACCCTGTTACTGAGTGTGAAGGATGTTTTGAAAATTTGATTCAATGCTTAACCTGTATTTTGCTGTAAATAAACCAAATGTTATGAAGACACCATAAGACTTCAGTGACTCTCCTTCCAAAGGAAATCAGAATCCAAGGCATGCTGCAAACCCCTAGAATTTCTCACCACTGTGGAAATGGGGCAACCGAAGCCATCTGACAATAACTTGCTAATACTGAATTTGTTTCCAGGCACATTTCAAAGTGCTAGTCGAACCCTACAAAGCCCTAAATGGTTTGGGATCGGGGTATCTGGAGGACGGCCTATTCCCAATCACTGGGATCAACCCAACCTGCCCCCCAAACTGTTTCCAACCTGCCCAACCACTATCTTCAGAAGTCCACTTTCCAAAGTACTCCACCTTCCAAAACAAATTAACAAGGAACAGGGACTTTCCAATAATTAATGAGTTCCTGATTACACTACTTTCATTAATCTCATGTATTTTAAAGTTTCTACTACTGATTCACCAAAGGAGAAATCATGCATCAATTTTTTTGGATTTGTATCCAATGCAGGGGTATAGTTATAATTGAGCAAAAGGGTTCAAAGAACCTGTCCCTCAGCTCCTGAGGGCCCTCCCAACTCCACCACTCCCTATTTTCTTCATTGTCTCCCTCACTCTGGGGGCCACCAGAGAGAGGGGTGAACACGGGCCCCGTCTCCCCTAGCTACGCCCCTGGCCCAATGGATGAGCTTTCAGGGGTGGCCATATTCCAGAAAGAAGTAGTCTGAGGGTAAAAAGAGCAGGGATGAGATCTGGTCCCTCCCGAGTTATAAATTAACTTTTTATGTGGAACAACTTCTGAAACGGCAAAGTCCCTATTTCAAAAAGCATTTCAAAACTACCACAAAGGGCAGCTTCTTCCCACCTACAGCATTTCAGGATGGATGAAGACAAGTTTACAGATCAGTTCAAAAGTTTTAAAGGTAAAGATGATTTTTCTCATTCTTGATGTTTGATGTCAGCCAAAGGTGAACTATGCCACAATTGAAGAAGCTGGGTATATTTAGTCCAGAGGAAGGACAAGTGAGGGGAAGACATGGTAGCACAATTCAAATGCCTGAAAGGCTATTATATAGATGTGTCAAAATGAGTGTTACTCTATGCTTTCCTGAGATTCCTTAGATTGCTCTAATCCTAGTCTAGGAGCAATGCCACTCCTTCAAGGTAGGCTGCTATTAGTTGAAGACTGATCTAAAGCCACTGACCAGGCTTAGCAACCTACAACTGCCTAACCTGGGACTTACAAGCATTGTACCGCCAGAGTCTACACAGCCCAGCTCTAGACAATAATACATTATTCTGAAAGCAACTCAACAGTCAATAGAAATGGGCAATGGTTTGTTCTCTGCTGCCCCAGAAGGCAGGACTAGATCTAATGGGCCTAAGTTACAGGAGGGTAGATTTCAGCTGAACATAAGGAGAAACTTGTTAAAAGTAAAAGCAGTTTGAGAATAGAACCAATTACCTAAGAGAGTGATGGGCTCTCTAACCCTAAGTCCTCACTGAAGATCTTCAAGCTGAGGCAGGATAGCTACTTATTGGGGGTGCTCTAGCTTTGGTTTTCCTGCATCAAGCGGATGGCGGGATTCAATCCCCTCCAGGCCCACCTAAACAAGGCAGTCTTCACCAATCTTCCCAAGAGGGAAGAGTCAAGGTGGGCCTGCTGCTGAAGGAGGGAATTCCAAAGGCTGAGTGCCACGGCTGAAAAGGCCTGGTCCTGTCATGCCCATCAACTGTAATTTAGGCAGAGGAAGGTCATGGGGCATGGCTTTTCCATTGGCCTCCAGGGACATGCAAGATCACACAGGAGCAGATGGTTGGCTTCAGCTAGGATGGACCCCCAAATCTTAGGGCTTTAAAGGCCGGGGTTCCAAACCTCCAGGACTGGACTGAAGTCTCTGAGAACTAGCATCAGTCTCCAGGTGACTATCCTGGATATTTTAATGGCTTCGTGTTATGAAAAATATTGGGGGGAAAGCTCTAGGAATAGCTTCAGTCAGAGTTGGGATTCCTATGGTAGCCACCAGAGAGGTTTTTAACCTGAAGAGTGGGATATACATTAATATGGGATACTAATATGGGATATAATATGGCAAACTAATATGGGATATACATTAAATGGGATACACATTAAAGCAAACTAAGAAACCAGCACATAGAATGGAATTCAGAAACAAATCTGAAGTCAGTGTATATCAGACAACACTAGAGTTGCATGCTCCATAGCAGGCTTCTGTCCGCAGCCTGACAGCTCCCAAACACTCTTCAAAGGCAGCCCCAGGTATAGGATGTTCCAGTAGTCTAACTGGAATGTGACCAAGGCATGTGAACTGCCTTCTCCAGAAACATCTGCCGCTGTCCCAAACAGCCAGCCAAAGCACCCCTGGCCACAGCTGACATTTGCCCATCCAGGAACACCCATAAGCTGCAAATCTGGTTTTTGTGAGGAACTGCTGCCCCATCCAAAGAGGCTGTATTTGCAACCCCAAATCATCTTTTCACTGACCAAAGCAGTCCCATCTTATCTGGACGGTCTCAGTTTGTTAGCTCATATCCATCCTATCTCAGACTCCAGGCAGCAATACAGACCCCAAGGCCTTCACTGCCTCCCTAGATTTTGATGGAAGGGAGATATAAAGGTTATTCTCGTGACAGAAGATGCCTGGGGTAAACTGGAGCACCAGGAGCCCTCTGCCCCAGGCCGCTCCAATTGAGGGGAGCCCTGTTCTTCTACCCAGAATTTTACCAAGGTAGAAGGGACCAGAGTTCATTCTACTTGGGCAGGTGATTGTCTGGGTGATTGTCTGCATAGGTGATTGTCTGCATAGCAGGCTTCCCCTTGGCCTGCCGCAATTATGAGCAGTGAGCCGGGTGGGAGGAGTGGCCATGCCAAGTACAGCAGCTGCTTTAATGAGAACATGAGGAACTCTGGGATGCGGGAGACTTCCTCCGCCCAGTCCTAGGTTTGGCCTCTGCTATGACGCTGCTCCTGAGGGTGTGCGGTGCGGCGGAGGCAAAGATGGCTGCTGCTCATCTGCCAGGGAAGGTACTTGAGCTCCTGCCTTCCCCCTAGCCCTCCTGAGTGGCAGTGTGAGGCAGTGTGCACAACCTCATAGCATCAGGCATCATCTGTTTGTTGATGACATGGCACTTCAAATTTCTGGAGAGCCTCTCCCAATGGTTTCCTGTCAATATTCTTAGAATATTTACACTGAAATGCAAATACACTTTGTCCTAATGTCAACATTTTTAGCAGAAACACGTTTTCACCATTAATCTGAAATGGCTAGACGTATTTCATATCTTCATTTTACCTTAATGCAAATTAGAAGGAAAGGGCAGGATGTTAGGAACATTTAACTATTACCAGTATCGGTGGGAGTGTTGTGAATGCAAAATGCGTTGAGGGGTAATCCTTTGACCTAAGAGGTCAAGTTCCTCATTTCAGCAAAAATGTGGGTCTACTACAGGTGAATCCCAAACCTTGGCCTTCCCTGAAGTATCTCCAAGTACATGCAGAAGGTAGAAGAGAACATGGCTGCAGCAGCACTGCAAGGGAAGGAGGGTAGGGTAGGTTGTGCCTGCCAAAATGTTCTCTTCAAGTCTGTTAAAATCACAGCCAGGAGAGCTGCACAGAATTTTGCAACCCAACTGAGAATGGACCATGAGCAATCTGCTGCTGACAGCTTTATTCTCTGAGCTATTGGAATCAGTGCTAGAGACATAAGCACAATGCATTATAGACCTTTTCAATTGTCAAAGTTTCTAACTGTACTATTTTATTTTATTTTTAACTATAAAGAAGCTTTACCGATAGGAACATAGGAAGATGGCTTTTAATGAGTCGGGCCATTGGTCCATCTAGCCCCGTGTTTACTTCGACTGGCAGCAACTCTCCACAGTCAGACTGGCAGCGGCTTCTCCAAGGTTACAGGCAGGAGTCGCTCTCAGCCATATCTTGGAGATGCCAGGGAGGGAACTTGGAACCTTCTTCGTGCAAGCAGGCAGGTGCTCATCCCAGAGCGGCCCCATCCCCTAAGGGGAATATTTTACAGAGCTCACATGTAGTCTCCCATTCAAATGCAAGCCAGGGCAGACTTTTTTCTTCCTAACTTACCTCACAGGGTTGTTGTTTGAGGATAACAATATCCATGTACACCGCTCTGAGCTCCTCAGAGGAACAGCGGGATATAAATGTAATTAATAATGATGATGATGATGATGATGGGGACAATTCATGCTTGCTATCACAAGACCAACTCTCTTCTGATAAAGGACCCAGAGATGGGTCAAAATATAAGGGTGGAGAGAGAACAATGGGTCTAGAACGTGAGGATGAAAATTTTGTGCAAAATCTGGGACCAGGCAGGAATTCAATGTAGGGATTTAAAGACGGGAATCATGAGATCAGTGTGATGTGAGAGGTGAATGGTTTTGGCAAGAGAGTACTGGATAGAGGTGAGGGAAACAAAGTGAGACCATGGAAGACTAATTAAGTTTCCACCATTTCATTTCCTTCTTTCATTTAAAGAAAGAACTCTTCAGAGACCCTTCTTCATCATCTATGTACTGCTGGGTGTCTCTTACTTGCTGATTCTCATTGGCTTTGTGGTGGCCCTCTCCAAAGGTATGTTTCCCCCTTTAATGACTAAAACCTTGTATCTGGAAAAAGTGAACATTTAATCGAACAATATGAAAAGTATGTTGGCATTGGTTTCGTGTGGTTAATCACCTTCCCTGTCTAGAAGAATGGGGTGGGGAATAAAACCACCACAAGATTCCCAGGATATGTTCATCAGTCTCAAGGGTGCCTTTGTTTTCACATTTAGGTGCTGAGCAGGTTTGGGGAAGTGGGACCTATGCAGCTCCAAGAGGCTCTTGGAATATCTACTATGACTCTAAAAATGAAATTTAACTTGCATGCTATATCAGCATGCCATGGTCCAATATTACTTGCTTGTTTATTCTAGGGAGGTGCAAATAGGTTCAAATTTGAACCGGTTCAGTTCGAAGGTTCTAACCCGGACCAAGCAGGGCATTGAATTGGCAATGCCAGTCCAAGTTAGAACCAAACAAAGCCTGGCTCTATTTGAACCTGTTTGAAGAGGCTCATAGTCTTGGTCCTCCATTTTAGGTGCTGGTGGCCATTTTGTGACTGTTCTGTCACTTGCTGTGATTTGCCGAGCTCCTGCTTCCTTGATTGGCCAGATGTGTCTGGCCCTCTGGTAGGCTTCGCAGTGGTGCTAGTCCTGGAGAACTGGGCTGGAGGGAGGGGGGGCTTCAAAAGGAGGGAGATTCAACTTCTATTTAAAGGCAGCCCCTGGGCTTGCAAAATCTCTCTTTGCTGAGGTGAGAGAGAGAGAGCTGTAGCTGCTGCTGCTGCTGCTGCTTTTCTGGCTCTGGCTCTAGGCTCTGGCTCTAGTCTGGCTCTCTGGTCTGGTCTCTCTGCTGTGCTGGAGAGGTCTGTCCTGATTGCTTGTTGTTGGTTTGTTTGTTTTTTGCTTTCCACCCCGCAAATCCCCTTCTTTCTAAAAGTAATTTTCCTGGCTGTGTGTGGCTGCTAAGTGCTTTCCCTTTTGGATTCCCCCCGCCCCTGCAGTGCCCAATGGGCTTCTGGCCCATTTTTAAATCCCCTCTTCCTTTTTTGCTGACTGACTGACCGCTTTTGTTTTTCTGGGCTGGGTTGACTCTGTCCCCAGCCTCAGTCCCTTTCATTCTATTTTGGATGTGTGTTGGGGTGGGGGTGGGGGTGTGTGCTGCTTTTATCTGGAGCAGGTGATCCCCCCTCTCCAACCCTATTGCTTACTCCAGCAGTGGCCACAGCTGCCTCTGCCTGTCCCACAGCCTAGGCTCCCTCCTCTTTCTCTCTCTCACCTTTTCCCTAGCAGTTTTCCATATTCCCGCCCGCCAGCGCTTTATTTTATTTTACTCAGTATTTATTTTAATTTGTTTGGGTGGGTGGGTAGCCCACAGCTGCCCAGCTGCTCTCCCCCACTCACCCTGGGTGATTGTGCTGAACTGGTCAGGCTTCCCCCACCCCCCCCACCCCCGGCCTGTGTGTGTGTGCAGCATCTGGGGCAGAAGACTTCAGGACCGTGAGGGGTAAGTGATTGCTTTTTGGTACTCCCTTTCTCCTTAGTTTTTATTAAATAGGGTCTGTGCTTTAAAAAACAACCAGGTTTTCTCTTTTTGCAGGTCCCCTTTGGTTGCCCCCCATTGTATTGTGGTGGTGGTGGTGGTGGTGAGGGTGTGTAGGTTTTGCTTAATTAAGGTTTTTTTGGATAGGGTTTTTTTTAGATTCCCCCCCACCCCATTAAATTTTTAAAAAATAAAATAGGGCTTTCCTGGCCCTAACTGCTCACTGGTGGGGCCCAGAGAGAGAGGGGACCTCCGGTGCTGCCTCTGGTTCCAGCGCATCCCACACCACCTTTTGGCTCAGGTGGGCCATCTTGCACATGGAGACCTTGGATGTCAAGCACACCAAGGAGGAGGTGGCGGCCGTACTCAACCGCCAAATTGAGGAGTGGATAGGTGGGTTGCCACACCTCTCCTGGAGCTTCATTGTGACAGACAATGGCTCCGATGTCACTGCAGTGGTAGAGTCAGTGTTGGAGTGTGTGAACATCTGCTGCATGGCACACCCGCTCCGCCTGGCTGTCAGGGGTGCCCTTGGCCTCAAGGAGGCTAAGGAGACCAGGGAACAGGGCTGTCTGCTTCAGGGTGCTGTTGCCATCATGGCTGCACTTGTGGACAAGGCCTGCAAGATTGCAGCTCACTTCCAATGGAGTGAGACGTCCAGGCGCTTGCGCCGCTGCTTGCAGGAGGCTGCTTGCAGGAGGCGCTTGCACTTCCTGCTTCAGCGTCTGCTGAAGCAGGAGGTGGCCCTCGACAACCTGGCGAGGAACAAGCCCTTGGGCGTGTGTGACCTATCCAACTCAGAGTGGAAGCTCATGTCTGAGATGGTGTTAGCACTCGAGCCCTTCCTGTTTGCTGTGAAGAGCTTGAGTGCTGATGCCACTCCTCTGAGCCAGGCCCTGCCCGTGGCTATTCTCCTGAAAAAGCTGGTGGGTGAACTCCTGACCTGTCTGACCATGCCAGAAGGATGTGCACTGCCTGAATAGCTGAGGGTTGGGGTTGTTGATAGGTTGGTTGGTACGTTGGGTGACAGAGAGGATATGTCCTGGCTTGTAGGGATGTGCACGGAACCACAGAGGCGTGGTCCGGCACTGGGGGGCATGTAACTTTAAGGGGGGGTGGTAGTACTTACCCCACCCCACCCCCCGCCGCTGCTCTTCCCCCTCCAGCACTGGTGTATTTTAAAATCTTCCTGGGACAGCAGAGTTCCTCCCTGCCCCCGTCGTTGTCATCCAAAGCCTTCAAAGGAGTAAAGCTAGCGGCATGCATGTGCCCTGCGCGGAGCGCGCACTCGTCTCCGCCGCTGGCACGCACGCGCCATATACGTCATGGTGCACACGCGCCAGCGGCAAAGACGAGTGCTCACGCCGCGCAGGGCGCATGCACGCCGCTAGCTTTACTCCTTTGAAGGCTCTGGATGACGACGACGGGAGCAGGGGCGGCAGGGAGGAACTCTGCCGCCCCAAGAAGATTTTAAAACGCACC